>NW_025964223.1:29950389-31150389 GCF_023055435.1 Haliotis rufescens | reverse complement strand
ACACGTAGACCTCTCATTGACCAATCTTAAGAAATCAGAAACAAACCAATTGCAGTATCAACAGGAATATAATCAGTTACGAACTACATACAATACTTACAAATCAATATTTACAGATGGATCCAAGGATGGTGACGCTGTTGCCAGTGCCACTATCGTTGGATCACGAACTTTCTCAACCAGATTACCTGATCACTCTTCCATATTCACAGCCGAATCAAAGGCAATTTTAACTGCTCTGGAATATATAAAACAGTCTAAACATCAGAAGTTCATTATTTTTTCAGACTCTCTGTCCTGTCTTCAGGCTATTCAAAATAATTCGTGTCAACATCCAATTTTACTCGACATCATTGAATTACATACTGAACTTGCCACTGGCCAATATGACATCGTCTTCTGTTGGTTGCCCAGCCATGTTGGAATCACTGGCAACTCATTGGCTGATGCTGCTGCAAAAGCAGCACTCAACAAATCTGTGACACCACTTCTGGTCCCCTACAGTGATTTTAAACCAGTTATTAAATGCTACATCCGCCATCTAATGCAAAAGAAGTGGGACACCCAAGTGGGTATAAATAAGTTACATAAGATTAAACCAACTATCGGCTATACCTACTTGGGTTGTCAGTCCAGATTTGATGAGGTCATTTTGCGACGATGTCGTATTGGCCATTCCAGATATACTCACGAGTATTTATTGAAGGGTGAGGATCCTCCATTTTGTATCCCTTGTGATGAAAGAATAACCATCAAGCATATTCTGCTTGATTGTGTTGATTTTTCCATCACAAGGGATAAGTATTTCAAAGTTACTTCGACAAAGGATCTTTTTAATAGCGTTAGTTCTCATTTAATTTTGGGTTTTTTAAAAGAAATTGAATTGTATAACAAATTATGTTGATCTGTCTTGTACAAAAATTGAATTTAAATTTAGGTGGAATATATTTATATCCTAGATTGATATTGGCTGTATCCTCGAAGGGGGTTAAAGTAGTGTAAAATTATAGTCCCCCTGAGAGGATATTGTAAGTCTCTTTTCATTCGATGAATATTTATTTCTCCTAGTCTTTTAAACGTAGCATATCTGTCCTTTTAATTTTGGCTAAAAATGCGCACAATCGCCAGCGACTGAGGATATGGTATAAATCCTGCTGGGGTCCATGCAGGTAGCAAAGGTACTGTAAGTCCCCATGGTCCCCAGTATGGTGATCTATCTTCAGTGGTTGACGATCAATAGCCCGGTTTTTATCATATCTTGTGTATTGTTACATCTTTTTACAGTTCCATGCTACTTTTATGTTCATATCTGTGATAGTCTAGTTTGTTTTACTGTCCTTTGTCGACAGGTTTTTATATTGTCAAAATGTATTAGTATAAATCTATCTCGTCACTATATGGCTGAAATATTGCCGATGTGACGTAAAACATAAACTCACTCACTCACTCACTCACTTTTAATCAAAATTATTGAATTATCTAATGAACTTGCTACAGGCCATTACGACATCGTCTTTTGTTGGTTACCCAGGCATGTCGGAATCATTGGTAACACAATGGCTGATGTTGCAGCTAAAGCAGCACTCAACAAATCTGTGACCCAACTTTTGCTCCCATACACTGATTACAAGCCAGAGATCAGATCCTATATCCGTGATATGATGCAAAAAAAAGTGGGACACTCAAGTAGGTATCAATAAATTACATGAAATAAAACCAAATATTGGTTACACCTACTTGGGCTGTCAGTCCAGATTTGAAGAGGTCATAATACGACGGGCACTCCTGAAGAGCAACCTCCTCGTGGTGAGTGCTGGGTAGCGCTAATAGCTCTTCCCCCGTGTGGAACCGGGGTAGAATATTTCCACAGCACCCCATTGCTGGTCGTAAGAGGCGACCAAAGTGGGCAGCCCGTTTGCCGTGGGTTGCGTCCCTGTGTCGGCGGAGGACGGGAGTCTGGTAGTTGAGGGCATTGGTTCCTGGAACTGTGTTCCTTTGCCCAACACACTACTTCGACCCTTACTTCGCCTAGACGGGTGGTAAGATGGGCCCGGTCTTATCAATCGGCTGGTCATGCCAGGCCCTGTGCGTAATATTGTATATGCACACGTGTGTTGTATTCTAATGTATATTTTGGCCTTGGCCGTCCATAACTTGTGTGTATTCTCAATTTTGGATTGAATAATTTGCCTAGAGTCTTACGCCAGAAGGCGGTGGCTCATGGGCCAATCTGGTACTTTCGACCTCTGAGTTCTGTATGTCTTCAATTTCTTGCCATGGGCCGAACCAGCCTGACATTTTATTTGTTAGACAAATACAGCTATTCATGTTGTTCTTACTGGAGTATAACACCTCTGTATCCCTGATGTTTGCATGTTGGAGATCCGGTGCAATAAAACATCGCTCTTTGTGGCACTCTATGGCGGGTGGGGAGCAGGGGTGCTGAATCAATTACTTTCATCATGGCTCACAATCACTCTGGTTCGAACCGCAATGAAAAGAAGAGACGTCTGGAAACTGAGATTTTATCATCTGATGATGATGTTTCTGTCGTACCAAATAATAATTCTTGGGCACGTTTTTTGGTAGTTGAATCCAGAAATGAATTACCACTAAAAATAAATCCTTTTGCCATATCTAAAGCCATTGCAGGTATTTGTGGTGAAGTTCAGAATGTTTCACGGCTCCGGGGCGGTTCTCTTTTGGTAGAGTGTGCACGGAGACAGCAAGCTGTTAATCTTTTGAAATGTACTACATTTGCAAACACTGAAGTTGCTGTCTCTGCGCACAGAACGTTGAACTCGAGTCGGGGGATCATCCGCGACAGAGCCCGTTGTCTGGCGGAAATGAATGAAGATGATATTCTTGACGAACTCAAAGATCAACATGTCACTTCAGTGAAACGGTTTACTAGAAAGGACGGAGAAAACATTATCAAGACAAATACTTATTTGTTCACATTTGCACTGTCGACTATACCACAATCAATTAAGGCAGGCTATTTTAACATCGGAGTGGAGGTGTATGTCCCCAATCCACTCCGATGTTACCAGTGTCAGAAGTTTGGGCATGGCTCCAAATCATGCGATCGGCCGATTGTTTGTCACCGTTGTGGTGCAAATCATGACGCCTCAGATTGTACAGCTGACCCCAAATGTGCTAATTGTATGGGTCAACATGTTGCGTCTTCGAAATCCTGTCCTCTTTGGAATCATGAAAAGGAAGTTTTAACTGTCAAATGTAAAAACAACATTTCTTTTCAGGAGGCTAAAAAAGTCGTTGCCAGCCGGTCACCTCCATCAGCGCACACCTATGCTGCTGCTGTCTCTCGACCTTCTACCACAAGATCTATAGAATGTCAAACTGACTTGACATGGACACACTCTGAACACCCTGTGACTATGGTTACAACATCAGAGAGTCAGACCAATGATTCAGATAGTCAATCATGTGACATCTCTTCAGAATCTCAGGTTGTGACTCAGACTAAGGCCCCACCTAAACCAACTTCTGAATTACCAGCACCTAACAAACTATCGCCTGAAATGCCCAAAAAACAAAAGAAGAAACAAAACAAGAAAATTTCTACTAAGATCCCTACTCTCACTGAAACATCTGTAGATGTTCACAATTACTTTGAGCCTCTTGAGATGGATGTCACCCCATCTTCACACCACAGCAGTGGTGACTCCTCTTCACGTTTACGTGAACGATCTCCGGTAGAACCACCATGAATCATTCGAATCTAATTCAATGGAATTGCCGAGGACTTAGGCACAATTTTAACGAACTGCAATTATTATCAACGGATATTTGTCCATCAGCAATTTCTTTACAAGAAACGTACCTTAAAACAACCGACAAATTTGATTTAAGGCAGTATAGTTCGTATCATTCCTTCTCTCCCCTGGGAGATAAAGCTTCTGGAGGAGCTTCTATTTTGGTGCGACGGGGCGTCGTTCACAGTCCTGTTCCGCTTGACACGAATCTGCAAGCCGTTGCAGTTAGGCTTACACTGCATATTGCCTTTACACTTTGCTCCTTATATCTGCCTCCTTCCTCGAGTCTTCAGCGGAATGACCTTCAAAAACTATACGACCAACTCCCAAAGCCCTGTATCATCATGGGTGATCTCAATGGGCATAGGCACTCGTGAAGAGCAACCTCCTCGTGGTGAGTGCTGGGTAGCGCTAATAGCTCTTCCCCCGTGTGGAACCGGGGTAGAATATTTCCACAGCACCCCATTGCTGGTCGTAAGAGGCGACCAAAGTGGGCAGCCCGTTTGCCGTGGGTTGCGTCCCTGTGTCGGCGGAGGACGGGAGTCTGGTAGTTGAGGGCACTGGTTCCAGGAACAGTGTTCCTTTGCCCAACACACTACTTCGACCCTTACTTCGCCTAGACGGGTGGTAAGATGGGCCCGGTCTTATCAATCGGCTGGTCATGCCAGGCCCTATGCGTAATATTGTATATATGCACACCTGTGTTGTATTATTATGTATATTTTGGTCTTGGCCGTACATAACTTGTGTGAAATATCAATTTTGTATTGAAAAATTGCCTAGAGTCTTACGCCAGAAGGCGGTGGCTCATGGGCCAATCTGGCATTACGGACCTCCGGGTTCTATTTGTCATCAGATAACTGTCTAGGGCAGAACCAGCCTGACTTTTAACCCTGTTTGACAAAAATAGCTACCTGTGTCCTTCTTGCTTGAGTATAACACCCTTGTAGCCCTGGTGTTTGTAGTCGGCTTCCACTACATCACCGTCCTTGTTGACACTCCATGGTGGGTGGGGATCAGGGGTGTCGAAAAACTTTCTTTCATTATGGCTACCCCAAACTTATCTGGTTCTCGCTCAAAAAGTAAACGCAGGCATATTGATTCAGATCCTGCAGTATCTTCAGATGAGGATTCTGTACCACATATTGATTCTTGGCCACGTTCTCTGGTTATTGAAGGTGTTGATGGTGAACCCCTCAAAATCAACCCCTTTGTAGTATCAAAATCTATTGAAGGAATATGTGGAACTGTACAAAATGTTACTCGTCTCCGGTCCGGTTCATTACTTGTTGAATGTGCTCGGAGACAACAATCTCAAAATCTGCTCCAGGCACATCATTTTGCTGATACTGAGATTGTTGTCTCAGTTCACAAGACTCTGAATTCCTGTCGAGGTATTGTTCGCGACTATGCGAAATGCCTTTCAGATATGTCTGAAGATGAAATTGCTGCAGAGCTTAAAAATCAAGGCGTTACTTCTGTCAAAAGATTCTCTAGGAAGGATGGTGATACATTCATTAAAACGAATACCTACCTTTTTACGTTTGCGCTGACAAAGCTCCCTTCTTCCATCAAAGCCGGGTATTTCAACATCGGGGTGGATGTGTACATCCCCAATCCACTCCGATGTTTTAAATGTCAACAGTTCGGACATGGCGCAAAATCCTGTCGCAACAAACAAGTTTGCTCCCGCTGCAGTCAAAACCATGATGGTACTGAGTGCACAGAATCCATCAAATGTGCCAACTGCAGTGGTGAACACATGTCCTTTTCAAAATCATGCCCCTCTTTTGTCAGACAAACTAAGATTCTTAAAATCAAGTACAGCAATGACATTTCATTTGCTGATGCAAAGAAATTACTAGAGAAGGAGTCATCCCCTTCCCCTTCGACTCTATCTTACTCTGCAGCAGTTTCCTCTTCCACTCTCAAAGTCGATCATGGGTGCCAAACGGCAATTACCTGGGTCTCCGATGTACAGACCATGTTATACAAAATTGATGATGCCGTCACCCATACTTCTTCTTCATCAGGTTCACAAACTGAGCTTTCAGCAGAACCTCTACCAGAGACTGACACTGTGCCTAACCCTGAAACTCCCCCCGAACCTGTGGCTGTATTGAAACAAAATGTTACTGTTACCAGAAAAGCAAATAAACAACAAAAGAAAAAGTCTAAGGCCCTTAAACACACTGAGGTGCCTTTTACATTGACAGCCCCACTGGAGGTTCATAACTCTTTTGAACCTCTAGATATGGAGGTCACTCCATCGCTGCCATTGCAGCGTAGAGGACCTTCCCCACGCTCCCGTTCTCCAATTGAGCCTCCATGAGTTGCTCCCCCAATTTAATCCAATGGAATTGTAGAGGACTTCGGAACAATTTCAATGATCTTCAGCTATTAATTCAGGATTTCAAACCATCTGCAATTTGCCTACAAGAAACTTTTCTTAAACCAACAGATAATTTTGATTTACGACAGTATGTTTCTTACCATTGCTTTTCTCCTCCAGGTGAGAAAGCTACTGGAGGATCTTCTGTTATGGTGAGGCAGGGCGTCATTCACAGTCCTGTTCCTCTCAATACCCCTCTTCAGGCCATTGCAGTACGTATAACACTAAATATTGTTTTTACTTTATGTTCTTTGTATATACCACCCTCGTACTCTCTCCGACAGTCTGATCTTCAGACACTATATGATCAACTCCCTAAGCCCTGTGTTGTCATGGGAGATTTGAATGGCCATAACCCACTTTGGGGTAGTCATGCCACTAATAATAAAGGAAAAGTACTTGAAGATTTTCTCTTCAATAATGATTTGTGCATTTTAAATGATGGTACTCACACATATCTACATCCTGCAACTGGCACTTACTCTTGTTTAGACCTGTCAGTTGTAGATTCTAGTTTACTTCAGGAATTTGAATGGTCAGTCCACGATGACCTAAGTGGAAGTGACCATTTTCCTACTATTTTACAATCTGTGACACCATCTGATGTTTCTCCGTCATCACGATGGAATTTTACTAAGGCAAACTGGGCTTTATATGAAGTCCTTTGCACTCATCATCTAAAACCCGATGGTTTTCTTGACGTTTCCGACCCTATTCAATTTTTTTCTGATAAACTCAACAAAATAGCTGATGAATGTATTCCGAAGTCCTCTTCAAATTCTCACATACGTAAACCATGGTTCACCAATGATTGCAAACTAGCTAGGAAGGCAAGGAAAAAAGCTGAACAGTATTTCCGTCGCCATCCTATGGTCCACAATTTAAATAAATTTAAAATATTAAACGCTAAGGCAAGGCGTACTTTTAAACAAAACAAGCGTCAGTCTTGGCAAAATTATGTCTCCAAGATAAATTCACGTACGCCGATATCTAAGGTATGGAACATGATTAAGAAAATTAGAGGTAAGGGTTCTAAATCTAGTGTTCACCACCTTAAAAATGGGACTGAATTATTAACAAATACTTCTGATATTGCAAATAAACTTGGTGAAACTCTGGCTCATCATTCTTCCTCCTCGAACTATGCCCCTAAATTCCAAAAATATCAAAAGCAGCAAGAAAAGAAACCAATAAATTTTAATTCAGACAATGGGGAGGATTACAATGAAATATTTTCCATTCATGAGCTCAATACTGCCCTTGGGCAAGCTCATGACACTGCTACGGGGTCTGATAATATACATTATCAACTCTTAAAACATTTACCGCAACTCTGTTTAGAAACCCTTTTGATGATTTTTGATAAAATCTGGACGTCAGGTGAGTTTCCTTCTTCCTGGCGTGATGCCATAGTTGTACCCATACCAAAACCTGGACGGGATCATACTGATCCATCAAATTATAGACCCATTTCTCTGACCAGCTGCGTTTGCAAAACCATGGAACGTATGGTCAACAATAGATTAACATGGTACTTGGAATCAAATAATTTACTTACAAACATTCAGTGTGGTTTTAGAAAGAATCGAAGTACTGTTGACCATTTAGTTCGGTTAGAGTCATTTGTAAAAAATGCAATAATTAATAACCAGCATGCAGTGTCTATCTTTTTCGACTTGGAAAAGGCGTATGACACTACCTGGAAACACGGGATTTTAAAAGATTTACATGATTTTGGATTGAGAGGCCGTTTGCCTCAATTCGTATCCAGATTTTTAACTGACAGACAATTTCAAGTCCGCGTGGGCTCAACCCTGTCTGATCATTATCATCAGGATCAGGGTGTCCCACAGGGCAGTATTTTGTCTGTTACACTATTTAGTATTAAGATAAATAGTCTCTCTAAGGTTTTAAATGACTCCATTGATGGATCTTTATTCGTGGATGATTTTAACATATCATGTCGTGGTAAAAACATGCATACTATCGAAAGACAATTACAATTATGTCTAAATAAGATAAATAAATGGTGTTTAGAAAATGGTTTTCAATTTTCAAAATCCAAAACAAATTGTATCCACTTTTGTAGGAAATACAAACCCCATAAAGACCCTGATTTAATTTTAGATAGCACTCCGATTAAAGTTGTCAAAGAGGCTAAGTTCTTGGGTCTTATTTTTGACCACCATTTAACGTTTTTACCTCACATAAAATATTTGAAAAATAAATGCCTGAAGGCCCTTGATCTCCTAAAAGTTGTTTCAAATTCCAAGTGGGGAGGGGATCAGAAAACCCTCCTTCAACTGTACAGAGCACTTATTCGCTCTAAACTTGATTATGGCTCCATCATCTATGGTGGAGCCTGCAATAGTAATCTTAAACTTTTGGACTCTATCCACCATCAAGGTCTGAGACTATGTCTTGGATCTTTCCGAACTTCTCCTATTGACAGTCTGTACGTTGAGGCTGATGAACCATCCCTCAAACAACGCCGAATTAAATTATCCTTACAATATGTCACTAAATTACGCTCTAATAACTCGAATCCAGCATATGACTGTGTTTTTCACCCCCTTTATGAAAATCTCTATAAAAAAAAATCATCGGTTCTCCCCCCACTTGGAATAAGACTTCAATCTGATATTTCTGCCGCTAAAATTAATCTTGATGCTATAGCCCCCACGCAGCTTTTGTCCTCTCCACCTTGGCAGTTGGTAAAGCCAGAGGTGGATCTGACATTAACTAAATTAAAGAAATCGGAAACAAATCAACTTATTTATCAACAAAAATATAATGAATTAAGAAACACATATAATACTTACAAATCTATATTTACTGATGGATCCAAGGATAGTGGCGCTGTTGCTAGCGCCACTGTCATTGGATCCAGGACTATCTCCTCCAGATTACCCGACAATAGTTCTATTTTCACAGCTGAGGCCAATGCCATTTTAACAGCTTTACAATATATCAGTAAACAGTCAAAATATCAGAAGTTTATCCTATTTTCCGATTCTCTTTCTTGCCTGCAGGCTATCCATAACATCTCATGTCAACATCCACTTTTAATCAAAATTATTGAATTATTTAATGAACTTGCTACTGGCCAATACGACATCATCTTTTGTTGGTTGCCCAGTCATGTGGGCATCAAAGGCAACTCAATGGCTGATGCTGCTGCAAAAGCAGCACTCAACAAATCTGTGACACCACTTCTTATCCCATATACTGATTATAAACCTGTAATCAGATCTTATATTTGTGATCTGATGCAAAAGAAGTGGGACTCCCAAGTCGGTATCAATAAATTACATGAAATTAAACCAAACATTGGTTACACCTACTTGGGCTGTCAGTCCAGATTTGAAGAGGTCATCATGCGACGATGTCGTATTGGCCATAGCAGGTATACACACGAATATCTTTTAAAAGGTGAGGATCCTCCATTTTGTATCCCTTGTGATGGAAGAATCACCGTCAAGCATGTCCTGCTTGATTGTGTTGATTTTTCGATCACAAGGGATAATTATTTCCAGGTTTCATCTATGAAGGATCTTTTTAATGTAGGTACTCATTTAATTATTGGTTTTTTAAAAGAAATAGACTTGATTGATAAATTTTGATATGTATTGTTGTAAAAAGTATATTTTTAATTTGGAAGAATGAATTAATAACTGAGATTGTTAGTGGCTGTACCTTCAAAGGGGGTTGAAGTAACGTAAAATAATTGTCCCCCTGAGAGGGTACATAAGTCCTATTTCATTCAAAGTATTTTTCATTTTCCTTGGTTTTATTCGCAGAATACTTGTTTGTTTTTAAATGCTTTGGCTTAAACTTACTACTAATCACCAGTGACCAGAGGGATGGTGTAAATCCTGCAGGGGTACCATGCAGGAAGCAGATGCACCGTAAGTCCCCATGGTCCCTTGTGTGGTGGCCTAACTTTGGTTGCTGGTGATCTCTAGCCAACTCTTATATTGTATTGTATTGATTAGTCCAAATTTTATAGTTACTTACTAGTTTTATATTTATAGCTGTGATATTCTAGTTATTTTACTGTCCTTTGCCGACAGATTTTATAGTTTATAGTTATGTATTATTACTGTACAACTTGATTTAGTCACGATATGGCTGAAATATTGCCGATGTGACTATAAATCTTAACTCACTCACTCACTCAATGGGCATAATCCTTTATGGGGAGGTTCTATCATTAATCGGGGGCACGGGTTGCCCAGTCGTCCCAGGCGCCGCGATTCGCTGTGCAGAGTTGCGTCCCTTGGGCACGAAAGAAACCTATAATTGTGGGTTCGAATCCCGGTTCGCCCCGATTATGTTTCTAGGTTTGTCAGCACCATACCCGTGCTCGTGGGTTTCACCGAAGTGGTAAACGTCTGAGACCTGCATCACTTCGGGCTTTCCTCCCACATTAAGCTGACACGCCGCGATATAACTGGAATACTGTTAAAAGCGGCGTAAAACCCAACTCACTCACTCACTCTATCATTAATCAAAAGGGAAAGGTAATCGAGGATTTTGTCTCTGATAATGACCTATGCATCTTTAATGATGACTCAGATACTTACTTACACCCTGCAACTGGTACGTATTCATCATTAGATCTGTCTTTGACGGATTCAGTTTTGTTAAATGAATTCTCATGGTCCGTCCACGATGACCTATGTGGGAGTGACCATTTCCCCACGGTGCTTAAACCCATTAATCCCACTGATGATCCACCTTCACCTCGATTGAATTTTGTGAAGGCTGATTGGCTTTTATTTCAATCTTTATGCAAAGATAAATTGCAACCTACGTCTTTTCAGAATGTTATTGACCCAATTCAGTTGTTCTCAGATCAACTGAATGAAATTGCTGATGAATCAATACCTAAGTCCTCTATCAACCCACGTGTTCGTAAACCATGGTTTGATGACACTTGCAAACATGCTAGGAAATGTCGTAAGAAGGCGGAGAAATTCTTCCGAAAACATCCTACTGTCCATAACTTGAATACCGTCAAAATTTCAAATGCTAAGGCGAGACGTCTATTCAAACAAAATAAACGTCAATCCTGGCAGAATTATGTCTCAAAAATTAACTCTCGTACCCCTATGTCCAAGGTATGGAACATGATCAAAAAGATCAAAGGCAAGGGATCAAATTCTACTGTAAAACATCTAAAGGATGGGGATACTTTGATAACGGATAAATCTGATATCGCTAATAAACTTGGGAAAACTTTATCTCAACATTCGTTTTCATCAAATTACGTTCCTGAATTTCAAAAATATCAGCTCCAACAGGAAAAGAAAAAAGTAAATTTTACATCTGATAATGGTGAAGATTACAATGAGGTATTTTCACTACATGAGCTGTATACTGCCTTAGGGCAAGCTCATGATACAGCAGCAGGCGCTGATACAGCAGCAGGCGCTGATAATATTCATTATCAGCTACTGAAACACTTGCCCGAATCATGTCTTGAAACAATGTTGACTATATTCGATGATACTTAGACATCAGGGACGTTTCCACCTTCATGGCATAAAGCCATTGTTATCCCCATACCCAAACCTGTGCGGGATCATTCTGATCCATCAAATTACCGACCTATATCTCTCACTACCTGTGTTTGTAAAACTATGGAACGCATGGTAAATAATCGATTAGTGTGGTACTTGGAAACAAATAATCTTCTCACCAATATACAATGTGGTTTCCGGAAAAACAGAAGTACTATCGATCACTTAGTGCGTTTAGAATCGTTCATTAAAAATTCCATTGTAAATAGACAACATGCTGTGTCGATCTTTTTCGACTTGGAAAAAGCTTACGATACAACATGGAAACATGGTATTTTAAAAGATCTTCATGATTTTGGATTAAGAGGCCGTCTGCCTCATTTTATATCACAGTTTTTAACAGACAGGCAATTTCAAGTCCGAGTGGGTACAACCCTGTCTGATCATTATAATCAGGATCAGGGTGTCCCACAAGGCAGTATTTTGTCTGTCACATTGTTTAGTATCAAAATAAATAGCCTCTCTAAAGTTTTAAATGATTCAGTTGATGGATCACTTTTTGTGGATTATTTTAATCTATCTTGTCGTGGTAAAAATATGCACACAATAGAAAGGCAATTACAGTTATGTCTCAATAAAATTCACAAGTGGTGTCTAGAAAACGGGTTTAAATTTTCCAAATCAAAAACTAATTGTATACATTTCTGCAGAAAATATAAGCCACATAAGGACCCTGAACTATTTCTGAATGGCACTCCTATCAAAGTTGTTCAGGAGGCCAAGTTCTTGGGACTTATTTTTGATAACCACTTTACTTTCCTTCCACATATTAAATACCTAAAAGCTAAATGCCTGAAGGCACTCGATCTATTGAAAGTTGTTTCTAATTCAAAGTGGGGAGGGGATCAAACAACCCTCTTACACTTATACAGGTCACTAATCCGTTCAAAACTTGATTATCGCTCCATCATCTATGGTGGAGCCTGCAAAAGTAATTTACAAAAACTCGATACCATCCATCATCAAGGCCTGAGGCTTTGCCTTGAAGCCTTTAGAACGTCTCCCATTCACAGTCTCTATGTAGAAGCAGATGAGCCTTCTCTTAAACAACGCGGTTTAAAATTATCTTTACAATACATCACTAAATTATATTCTAATCAGTCCAATCCAGCTTTTGAATGCATCTTCAATCCTCTCTACGAGGATCTTTACAATAAGAAATCAACTCTCACTCCACCACTCGGAATCAGAATAAAATCTGCAATATCAGCTTCTGATATTAAACTCCAAGATATAGCTCCTACTAAACTTTTCTCATCTCCTCCTTGGCAGATGGTAAAGCCAGAAGTAGGCCTGACATTAACAAAACTAAAGAAATCAGATACTAACCAATTAATTTACCAACAAGAATACCTTCAACTAAGAAACAATTGCGACACTTATAAATCTATATTTACAGATGGATCCAAGGATGGTGGCGCAGTTGCTAGTGCCACTGTCATTGGATCCAGAACAATATCTTCACGATTACCTGATAACAGTTCCATATTTACAGCAGAAGCACATGCCATTTTCACAGCACTAAAATATATCAGTCATCAATCTAAACATAAACAATTTATTATTTTTTCTGATTCACTTTCATGCCTTCAGGCGATTAAAATTATGTCACCCAAACACCCACTTTTAATCCAGATTCTCGAATTAATAAATGATCTTGCTACTGGCCAATATGACATCGTCTTTTGTTTGTTACCAAGCCATGTTGGTATCATTGGTAACACAATGGCCGATGCTGCTGCAAAGGCAGCACTCAACAAATCTGTGACACCACTTCTGATCCCCTACACTGATTTTAAACCTGTCATTAGATCTTACATCCGTGATCTGATGCAAAAGAAGTGGGACACCCAAGTAGGTATTAATAAATAACATCAAATTAAACCACATATCGGTTACACCTACTTGGGCTGTCAGTCCAGATTTGAGGAGGTCATTTTACGACGATGTCGTATTGGCCACAGCAGATACACTAACGAATATTTGTTGAAAGGTGAAGATCCTCCATTTTGTATCCCTTGTGATGAGAGAATCACGGTCAAGCATGTCTTGCTTGACTGTGTTGATTTTTCCATCACAAGGGATAAATATTTCAAATCATCATCTCTCAAGGATCTTTTTTATAATATTAATTCTCATTTCGTTATTGGGTTTTTAAAATAGATAGAAATGTTTAACAAATTTTGATGATATGTATTGTATAACATGATTGACCTTTTAAAAATTAGTAGAACGAAATTATATCTGATTTTGTTACTGGCCAAATCCTCAAAGGGGGTTGACGTAGTGTAAAATTATTGTCCCCCTGAGAGGATACTGTAAGTCCATGTCATTCAAAGAATATTTCTGGCTACTAGTGTTTTAAACGTAGAATATTTGTATTTTTACTTGTGGCTAACTTTGCAAACAATAGCCAGTTGCTGAGGGTATGATGTAAATCCTGCTGGGGTCCATGCAGGTAGCAAAGGTACTGTAAGTCCCCATGGTCCCCTGTATGGTGGTCTGCCTTCAGTTCCTGACGATCTATAGCCGTTTTTATATTGTGTCGTCTGTTATAATCTGATTATTTTATTGTTCTGAAACTAGTTTTACAATTATAATCTGTGATAGTTTGCTAGTTGTTATACTGTCCTTCGACGACAGGTCTTAAGATATTATGTGAATGCATAACTTGCTCAAGTCACGATATGGCTGAAACAATGCCGATGTGACTTTAAATATTAACTCACTCACTCATAATACGACGATATCGTATTGGCCATAGCAGGTATACACATGAATATTTGTTGATAGGTGAGGATCCTCCATTTTGTATCTCTTGTATCCTGCTTGACTGTGTTGACTTTTCCATCACAAGGGATAAATATTCCAAAGTTTCATCCACAAGGGATCTTTTAAATCTAAGTAATCATTTAATCATAGGTTTTTTAGAAGAAATAGGATTAATTGATAAATTTTGATGTGCATACATGTAGTTCGTTTTTACGAGATGGTAGTGTATAATTGTTAACCGAGATTGTTTGTGGCTGTCCCTCGAGGGGGGTTGAAGTAGCGTAAAATTATAGTCCCCCTAAGAGGGTATCATAAGACCACATCATTCAAAGCTTGTTATTCCTACCGTAGGTTTTAATCGTAGATCCTGCTTGACTGTGTTCATTTTTCCATCACAAGGGATAAATATTTCAATGTAAAAACAATTAAGGACCTTTTTAATGATGTTAATTCTCGTTTAATATTATGTTTTTTAAAAGAAATAGAACTTGTCCATAAATTTTGATGTGCTTAATGTATTATTTTATTAATTGGTAGTGCTAATTAATAACTTAGATTGTGAGTGGCTGTACCCTCGAGGGGGGTTGAAGTAGCGTAAAATTATTGTCCCCTAAGAGGGTATGTAAGTCCCCAACCATTCGTAGTATTTTTATGCATACCAGACTTTTGAATCGTAGTATATTTGTTAGTTTTATTCAATGGCTAAACTTGCATATAATCGCCAGCGACTGAAGGGATGGTGTAAATCCTACCGGGGTCAATGCAGGAAGCAAAGGCACTGTAAGTCCCCATGGTCCCCGTTGTGGTGATCTCCCTTTAGTTACTGACGATCTCTAGCCCATTTTTATATTGTGTTGTTCCTTAATACTTAATGCTTTTAACTGTTCTGCTACTAGTTTTAAATCTTATCTGTGATATTCTAGTTCTCATACTGTCCTTTGATGACAGATTTTTATAAAGTTTAAATATTTGTATATTTCATGTCTAATTTCTCGTCACGATATGGCTGAAATATTGCCGATGTGACGTAAAGCAGTACCTCACTCACTCACTCATTTAATCGTAGAATATTTGTGAATTTTAATTGATGGCTAAATTGACTACAATCACCAGCAGCTGAAGCGATGGTGTAAATCCTGCTGGGGAACCGTGCAGGTAGCAGAAGTACTGTAAGTCCCCACGGTCCCTGGTATGGTGGCCTAACTTTGGTTGCTGGCGATCTACAGCCCGTTTTTATAATGTGTCGTCTGTTGTAATCTGATCATTTTATTGTTGTAAAACTAGTTTTATAATTATAGTCTGTGATATATTGTTAGTTGTTGTACTGTCTTTCGGCAACATTTTTTATAAATATAATGCAAAATGTATGACTTGCCAAGTCACGATATGGCTGAAATATTGCCGATATGACTTTAAATATTAATTCACTCATTATATGGCAGGACGTGAGGTCAACTTGAGTATGAGCTATGTTTGTTCCGCTACCTCTTGCCACAACCAGTGGTAGCCTGCACTCAACGAACAAGCTTGTGCTAGCCAACATATTGACCAAGGATGTACTGACATCAGTGACCTTTGCACTGGATGGACCAGGCTGCTGGCTCATTGATGGTCAGGCACTAGTGATGGCTCTCGGAAAACCCCGAAAAATAAGCACATTTGGAGAATATGCAAAAGCATTTGCAGACGTCGTGTATAAGATGGGAGCCACCTTTCAGAGGATTGATCGCTACAGACCAGAGTCAATTAAAGCAGGAAAGAGAACCAAGCGTAAGAGAGGAAAACAACTAGTCCGATGTCTTATTGAAAATGAGTCGGTTCCGGTGCCATCTGTTTGGTCGAAATTCGTGGCACGTGAAGATAACAAGGCAGATCTTGCCTTGTTGCTGTCCAACTATTTGATCGATCATAGTCCTAGTGGTCAGTGGTTGTTGCAGGCGGATTCACCGAAGCTACGGTTGCAAAGTCATCAGATCCAAGACTAGACTTTGATTGAGGCTGATCACGAGGAAGCTGATACACGTCTAACTTTGCACTGTATTCATGCTCATATGGAGTCAATGGTTGTGTCTGTACGTGACACAGATGTCCTTGTGTTGCTCCTAGCTCACTTCGACAAAATGGAATGCACGACCCTGCTGATGAAAGCTGGAACATCAAAACATCCTAAATATATCCCAGTACATGAGATTCATTGTCAAGTACTCATCGACCAAATATCATTATCGATAGCTTTCCATGCAATTACTGGATCTGACATTGTTTCCCAACTAAGTGGTCACAGCAAGAAGACGGCCTGCCGTGTCTTCCAGCATCAACACAGCATCTTGAGCCATCTGGAAAAAGACTTCACCAACGACATCTCAAAATCTGAAGAGAAGTTCAGCTATATGGAGTACCCGAGGCAAAAACGTGTGACGAGGCACAAGTTAAACTGTTCTGCATAGGACGAGCACAAGATGCCTTATCCCCAAAATCTGATGCGGCACGATTTCACTTCATGTGAAGCCATTACCAAACCAGTGTCTGGATTCAAGCCCACGTGCCTTCTCCAGTTCTTCCCATGGTTTGTTTGTTTGTTTTTAGTTTAACGCCGCACTCAACAATATTCGAGCTACATGACGGAGGTCTGTAAATAATCTGGGCCAGACAATCAAGTGATTGAGTTCATGAGCATCGATCAACGCAAATGCGATACGATGACATGCATCAATTAAGTCAGCGAGTCTGACCACCCGATCCCGTTAGTCGCCTGTTACGACAAGCGTAGTCGCCTTTTACGGCAAGCATAGGTTGCTGCTACCCCGGGTCTTCACGAGTCTCTTTCCATGGTAACAGACATGGGTTGAGATCGCAATGATGGGCAGCTGGTATCACGACTTCTCTTTCTGCCGACCATCCCAAAAGCATGCTCAGAGATCATGTCATGTGGATGCACTAAGGGATGCCTGAGTAAGCTCTGTAGCTACAGGAAAATCAAGCTTGCAAATGTCACAAGCATGCCGAAGAATGCAGGAACATTCTACCTGATGGTACATTAACTATGGAACCAAGTGATCCTCAACACACAGTTAGTTATGTAAAAGTACAACAATTTCAAATAAAAGATAAAAGTTTCATATTTCAAGCAATGTTATATATGCATCATGCGTGGATTGATATTTAATACGAGAAAAAATATAGAGATGAGATTTCGCATTAACTATGCAGCTTCTTCCTATTCTACGTTGATCAGTGACAAGACTGTGTGCATTTACATTCAATAATGTAAACGATGAAGGCAACCAATTATATTTAACTGTAGCTGTTTCATGAGAAGTTCGTTTCACCCATATTACAACCATAATAGTATGATAAGGTTAAGTCACTCATGTAAATAAGACTCCGTTTGCATCGGACGCAGTTAGTAATAATGGCGGCCATGTTGATGTCTTGACATATTGAGAGTTAACGTATGGTTTCAATGGATTCCTTGTGCATGAAAACATTCAGAGAAATGTTTTTGTGGTCTCACAATGTTTGGTACCAAAGATATGAGGTTTTATAAGTTTCGTTGGCGGCCATTTTGAATTTATCAAAATTGTGCGTTAACCGTTGGAAATACAGCCGGGAAAACCCCCTAAATCAATTTAGAACATATCAATACGTCTAGTAAAGTTGTTTGCCAGCCATAAACATGAAACGCCTCCACCATTAACATTTTCTGAAATTTGCTTAGTCTGTTATGTTATGTTTATGAGTAAAGCATATTTTACTTGCATTGCCCACTTACCTCATCGATAGGGTTAGGGCAACATATATTATTTCATGTCAATATTATATTACACTTAACATTGAATTGCTAAACATTTAACTTGATTGCAGTTGCTTTGCACTACTGAGGTGCCTGTTTATTCATGTTATGTTTTATGTAATTAATGTCAATGGGATGAATGTGACGTGAATATGTTTCTTATTACCATGTTGTAGTAGTGGTAGTGGTAGTGGTAGTAGTAGTAGTAGTAGTAGTAGTAGTAGTAGTAGTAGTATATTCATTATTTGTGCATAATGATCTAACATGCCTTTGTGTTTTTCTGTCTTTTAGGGGCCTTCCCAGCTATGTTGTAATGTTTATCATCTCGGCTGCTTGTATAAAAGGTTCATCCCGAATTCCGTCGGCCATCATAATTAAGGCTGGATAGCACCGACTGCACATAGACTCGTTAGTTCAACCATGCCACAACCGCCCCATACTGATCATGGTCAGAAGTTGCTGCTCTCTCATACCACTCGCTGCTACGTCGCCAACAACGTGTTCTGGTCGATAATCAAAATCTATATTGTGATAAAACGGGTCTTACTTCTCGAAGTGCATCAGGAAGAAGGCGGTAATAAGTGCTGCACTTGTGCCCAATCCCTTTGTCTTTTTGGACAATAAAATATGTTTAATAATAAGTGCATCAAATCATGTGAGCACCTTCAATAAAAACATGAAATGATTTGGAAAATATCAGTTGATGCAGAGTTGACGGTACCCATGCTTTGCAAACGCTGCAATCGACGGACCTCTGCACGGCCTTGGATTGGACTATACATCTAGTCGTTAGTCCAGCCAAAATAAAACTCCAAAATTCCAACCTTGTTCGGCAAGGGTGGAAACTGGACTTTTATAGTCAGTTAATTCCTTTGCCTCGGGAAGATGGCGTAAAGTGGCAGGAAAGCCCGAAGTGATGCAGGTCACAGCCATTTACAGTGTTGATGAAACCCACGAGAACGGATAGTTAAGCGTAGAAAGAAACGTAAACTTTGAATTTGCTTCAAAATTATTCATAATATGGCTCTGAACTAACAAATATTCCACCAAAAACCATTGCTGCAAAATATTCATACAGTTTTATATTTTTTCCTCATACATGAAGACATTCGTATGAATCTCTTTACCAGTCAACTTTCTCATTGTGGAATATTCCTTTGTCTGGTCGAAATTTCATGATTTCTTGTTGTAGGAATTCTTTACAAAGGCACCACCCCATTTCACTCATTCACTCACCTCGCATATGGAAAAAGGAAACATGATATATTACATACAAAAATGGGCGACATGTGCAGGCAATTGAATTAAAAGAACACACGAAGTGTACGTGTTCAAATACATGTGAAATTGCTAATCATTGGCTCGTGGAATATAGTCAGTTGGCCACCAGCGGAAAAGAGGCTTAGTTTAGATTTTCGTTCCCACATTTTGCTGTATACCTTAAACTTTTTCTATTGCATTAAGGAGGTATCTGTACACAATTTTCATTGGGTAGTAAGCTTGCAAGTGTGTGCAGCAATCTTCAGGGGGTCAAAGTTGCATAAATTGAAGGAAAAATGCATTATTTGACACAATTGGCTGTAACATTTTTATTAAGTCATCAAACTATCCAAATTATGTCTTTGATTACAGGTAATATGTTCGGTTATCTGAATTTGGCAAACATTTTGTTTCATTTAACTGTTATTCTAATTCTCAGTGGAAACATTGGTAAAAATCATGTTTTTTTACTTCATTTTCAAATCTTGTGAGTAGGTAAAACACAAATTCCATTGAAATGTGACAATAAAACCACTATAACTGGGTATTAAAATCTGCCTTAACCACTGTACTATCCTATACAAGAAACAAAAATGAAAATAGATCAAATAGGGGTTGAGATATTGTATACAATGTTACCCCACCCCCCAAGAACCAATTTTGACGAAAATTGCTTATTGAGATATGGTGGTAGATGATGTTGCTGTAGTGGATGACTGGGATAATTGCAACAATGCTTCAAAACACCAAAATAGTAAACTCATAAAGAAAAATAATGTTTGAGTTTCAAGATGGCCGCCATTTTGACCTGTTTTCAAATCAAGATCTTAAATAGTTCTTCAACATGGTCATGGAATATATCATATAAAAGCTTTTTACATTGTCTTTTCAACGATGTACATTATTCATTGACTACCGTGGTACATTGACCCCCAACAATGAAAAAAGGAAATATTGAAATCTAATTTCTCTCGCGACTTCAACCCATACTCAAATATAGATTTAAATTAAAATGGACATATTTTCACTCAAAATTGTAGATATACTGCACTTTAGTTCTTCAACATGGTCGTGTAATAAATCATATGAAAGCTTTTTTACATTGTCTTTTCAATGATGTACCTTATTCACTGACTTCTGTGGTAATCTTATCCCCCAATAATACAACAAATGATATATCGAAAGCTAATTTCTCTAGCAACACCAACCAACCTAAAGTCGTATTTTAATCAAATGGACATCGTTTCACTCAAAATTGTAGATATACTGCACTTTTGTCTGAGCATGTCACTAGTTTATCGTTGGAGTGGAAAAAAACATGAGAATACTTGTAGTATTATGAAGTATTAAAAATTACATCACAGAGTCAAGGGCTGTGAAATAATGTCCCCTCTAGTCACCGTCAGAGTCCATCTCTTCTGGAAAGGTAGGTTAGTTGTTTCTGTTTATGCATGACATAGCACAACTGCATCCAAGGGAACATCCCATGATGTTCTTGGCGCAGCTACACCTGGATGAGGGGCATCTGCCTGTTGTGCATTTACATGTGAGCAATTCTAGACACAGTGCTGGCATTCGTTTCTGGGTCATTGGGATGGGTTCTATGTCATCCTCAGTAGACGACCACCTATACTCTTCTGGTGGTGGAATGTCAGCCTTTCCTTTGTGTGCAGAACACCACGTGATGCACTGGTGCTGACATCTGAGTAGAGGTTGTGTGGTGGGAGTTCCTCTAGGTCTCCAACTCTGTGGAACATACCTAGTATGGTGACCTACCTTTGGTTATTGGTGATCTATAGCCTATTTTATTGTGTACTGTTATGAATTGTTCCAATTTGATAATGATATGCTAGTTTTAAATCTACATCTGTGATAGTCTAGTGTTTTTACTGTCCTTTGTCGACAGATTTAAATGTCTTTATTTATATAAGATTCATGTACAACTTGATTTAGTCACGATATGGCTGAAATATTGCCGATGTGACTATAAATCTTAACTCACTCACTCACTGTGGAACATGTCAGCTGTAAGTGTATTAATGCTAGTTGCAGTCGATGCTGGATTGTACACATTGACGACAAATGTTTCTGTCTTTTTCATGTTGAAGGTATACCAGTTTCTTCTGTTGGTTGCAACAAATCAGCTTGTGCGATAAATATGTTCCAGGTCGACTTCTTGCCATGATATAGGGGCGGTGTGTAACCTAGTGGTGTAAGCGTTCGCTCGCCATTTCTGGTGTCCGACGCAAGACCATTGCTGGAATATTGCTAAAAGCGGCGTAAAACCATACCCACTAACTTATGCACATTGTTAGGTCATCGATGTGAAATTGAGTTCATCAGCCTTAAAAACATTGTTTATGACATAAACGTTGATGCATACTTACTATCATACGACAGAGCAGGTCGCGTTGTTACAGGTGTCACAGATTGATTAGCACTCGGTTTGGACAACGTATTATTTTTTAAGAATTATAGCTTCTGAACCACTTCCATTTTGTACAGTGTTGAGTTACATATCGTTTAGGAAATCTGGGCTATTAAACATGATGTAATCCATGCGCAACAGCGGTCAATTGTACCATTGTCTAACACAGCGTTTCACATTATGCATATGACATTAATAGCCATAATCCAATGTCATTGTCTGTAATCACATCCTTCTCAACGCTATTGTCTCTTCGTATGTCCATTGTTGTTTACATATTTACTGCAAGTTAGGATACGCTTGCTGTACTTGACTTGAAGTAGTTGAGTTGGAATCTCCGCTCGACATATTTTTATGATAAATTGTATGTTTGTTTTATTGTCGACGTTAGGAAGTTTGGGTTTCCCCGTCAACATAAGCGTTGACACAGATAATGAAGCTATTCTAAAGAAAATCCTATACTATATATACTGAGTCAAATTAAAAACTTCACATTTTAAAAAGTAATCCCATATAACGGACAAATGTATCAGAGAAGGTAATTTTTAATCATTAATGTCCAAATAAGGATTTTAATTAACGGTGGTAACCATAATTTGTTCCAAGCAGCTACGGTATTCGGTAATAACATCAACAGTTTAAATCATAAGTCCCAAGCACGAAAATCTTATGGCACACAAGCTCAGCAGCGTGTATTGCCACCATGTGCGTTGACAACTGCCACACAACGCCTCCACATTGACCTTGTGATGCTTGTGAACACATGATTGGGAAGACGACGCCATTGTTGCTGCAAAATGGTGCCAAGATCTTGCAAATTCTGTGGTTGGTTCTGGAGAGTGCGCAGACTTCGGCCAAGAGCATCCCAGACGTGTTCGATGGGATTGAGGTCGGGAGACCTTGACGGCCAGTCCATGACGTTGACTCCCGCATTCTGAAGGAAATTCCTTGTCAAAATTGCTGTGTGGGGTCTGGCATTGTCGTGTTGGAAGATCAAACCGGGTCCATGTGCTGCCATAAATGGCAGAAGTTCTGGTGCCAGTACCTGGTCGCGGTAAGCAGCAGCGTTGAGGTTGCCACGGATGACAAGAAGCCTGGAACGTGCATTGCCACAGAAAGCACCCCACACCATGACACTTCCGCCTCGAAATCTGTCAACTTCCTGTACGTAACACTGGGCGTAACGTTCATGACGGCGCCTCCACACTCTCGCCCTACCATCAGCAAATCAAAGATTAAATCGGGATTCATCACTGAAGACGACTTGATTCCAATTCCTCTGAGTCCATCGTAAGTGTCGCTGTGCCCACAATTGACGTTGACGTCTGTGTAATTGAGTCAGAATCGGCCCGCAGTATGGCCATCGTGCTTGAAGGTGAGCAGTTATCAGACGGTTTCGAACAGTTTGCGCACTCAGTCTACCTAGACAGTTCATTTTTGGTTGATGTAGCCGTCAAAAATCGGTTACGGAGGTGACGTAAGACAATTTGACAATCCTCTGCATGTGACGTCACACGTGGTCGACCTGGCCGTGGGCGATCAGCGGTGGTACCCGTTTGCTGTAGACGCGTCTGTAAATCATAAACAGTCCGTCGACCCCAACCCATCGTCCTTGCGACTCAGCTACGGACGTTCCCGTCTGCAACATGCCGATGGCACGTTCACGTTGCACATTTGAAAGGCGTGGCATGACAAATGGCCGTAAAGACTTTTGTTTTCTTGTGTTTTTCTTTTTTTGTTAATGACTGCTAACAAGTATGGCTGAAAACACGTGCGGTATTATGGCCACGTGACACGTTACACGTGAAAAAACACTTTTGCCACTATAGTGCTGTGCACATGATTTTGATCGTTTCACCTGCACAAAAACGGGTGTTATCTGAAGACAATACGTGGCCATTACTGTTTAAGTACACAATAAGGGCCCACAATGATAACTGGTCAAAATGTTAAAATTTTAGGATTGTAAAGTTTTTAATTTGGTTCAGTATATATGTACCACTAGGAAAATTTCTGTAAAGGCATGTTAACACTCTTTTTCACTGTCTCTCACTTTAAATTGTCACTCGCTATGACATCACCCTTTAATGTAATGCGATATGGCTGAAATATTGCCCATGTGACGTTAAATAATAACTCACACACACACACTCACTTTAATGTAATGACGTAATGGATGACGACACATGCTTCTATGATAATTGAACTCACCTGGTTTACAAAATGTGAAAGTTGTTTTGATAAATATTATACAAAGTTAATGCTTAATTACCCATTGTACCCATTTCACCAAGCCAAATTGAACTTGCAAAAAATAGTTATCGTGGGTTATCATGAAAAGTATTCATACGCTGTGAAAAATTCGAAAACAATCCAGGCTTCGAATCCAAATTAACAACGTGTTTTCTACCAATCAGAATTTAGTACACACCCACACACACACACACACACACATACGCTCACACCTACACATTCATTTTACACTGTGTGATAAATCAAGTTCATATATAATTGAAAACAAAATATAATTGAATGTTAATCGACACCATCTTTTAAAAGAATGGGTGAGTGAGTGAGTATGGTTGTATGCCGCTTTTAGCAATATTCCAGCAATATCACGGCGGGGGACACCAGAAATGGGCTTCACGTATTCTACCCATGTCGGGAATCGAACCCGGTCTTCGGTGTGACGAGCGAACGCTTTAACCACGAGGCTACCCGACCGTCCCCTTTAAAAGAATGGTAAATTTTGGAAGTTAAAATAACAACTCTGGGTCTGGATAGAAAAAACCGTTGATGAAGTGTATAGTTCAATAATATAGTGAATGTATTGGGTTTTGTTCTTTTTAAGTGAAAGAACTTGAGTGTTACAGACTTTATACTTCTTACATTAATAATGCGATCAATATCTTAATGTGAGATAGCAGAACCCCTGAATCATATGTGGTATCTGTTCAACGCCGTTATGTTTCTTGCCTTTTTCCAGAAACAAATATAGGTCTACACATATCATGTAGGTTACTGGTGTACTTAAGCACCTCCATTGACCAGAGATGCCCAGTTGCCCTTCACCACTCCCTCTTCGACATGCGATCAATTATCAACATAATGACATTCAATTCATGAAGACATCTTCATGAATCGAAAGATTGTGATTTTCTTGCATGCTCAGATTTTAATTCTGTTTCAAAGTTTGGGTCCTCACAATTATGATTAGTGAGAAGTTAGTGTTTTTGCTGATCCTGCTGTGCAGATGAGGCTCATCGCGATAACCCTTCTACCAATAATTAAAAGAGAGCAATTTGCCTTACAAGACAAAGAAGCGACTCAAGACATCAATAAATTAAAAACCAATTTTCGTTTTAGGGGAGGCATGTTCCCCCGATGGCAAAATACCACCCCATTGTATAAAAAGATGAAAATTGATAATCCGCCGACACTTGAATAACTAGGCAAAGCATTTTATGGCGTGACCTTTCTTAAAAGTTATATTTGCCTGTGCATAACACGGTATTGATCTGCGATAATCGATACATCTAGACGCACATTTCATCGGTGTTCATGGGATGCTCCCACACCTGGCTCGTTCTCAACAATTTAAAGCCAGGAGGATTGAAATAAGCGATGTCTCTGTTGTCCTTTCACATTCTCCCCGTCATCACGCACGCGCAGTACCCCTGGATAGTCACGCCTCGATCTTGACTGGCATAACTTTCTAACATGTCTTCTACACGGCCACCAACTAAAAGTGAGTAAAAACTTCATATGCACTTTTTCACTATAAATGTATTTAATGTATTTGTAGTTGATTTATGAAAGAAAGAAGAGCTCAGTTTTCTTAATTATTTATATATATTTTTATAAAGAAAGAATATAGAGACACATTTAAGTTAACGTTGTTGTCATCTGATTTGTAAGTGTAATATTTCTAAATTATTAGTAGCGTGGAAACTTATTATAGTAAGGGGGCGAACAATTGATATTTTGTGTGTGGAGTGGATGTGGATTGCGGTGTATATGCTGGGATTCTGAAACAAACTGTATCCGTGACAAAATCCTTCATTGAATAAGCTCGGTTGATGTGAGTTCTTCGGAACTGTTTGGCTCCTCTCAGAGAAAAAGGGCGAATGTCTTGAAAGGAAGACAGAAACTAATTCTTTCTAACACAAAAACGCTAGTTGATTTTTCCATCACAAGAAATAAATATTTCAAACCATCGTCTCCCATGGACTTTTTTCCTAATGTCAGTACTTATTTACAGATTTTTTAAAATCAATTGGGCTATTTGATAAACCGTATTTTAAGTTGTGTACTCAGTTACAATTTTGGTGGTGTTATTTTTAATTTAATAGCTTTATCCTTAATGGGTTTAAAGTAGCGTATTGTTGCCCGGGGGGGGGGGGGGGGGGTAAATGTTAATATACCAAACTCTACTCTTTTATCTGTAGGCATCATGCTTGGGTACCATGCAGTTAAATTAAGTCTTCATGGTCCTCAGTATGATGACCTAATTTCTGCAGCTGGTGATCTGTAGCCCGTTTTTTATATTGTTTTTTTACCTATTACCTTATCGTTGTATGGTCATTTACTAGTCTTAAATACAAATCTGTGATTATCTATTTGTTTTACTGTCCACTAGTTTTATATAATCTAAATGTATTTGTTATTAATGTGTAACTAGCCACTATGTGGCTGAAGTACTGCCGGTATATTTCAATTCGCTCACTCCATTTCTACTAAATAGTGAACACAATGGACATTTTTCAAGTATATTTAAAGTTTGAGATTTGTATATAGTGTAAACCCACAGCTGAAAGTGTGATTAATTCATTGGGAGGCTGAATAGGACTTAATTAAGTTGTCGGGTCCTATGGTAGGTTATGTGTGAATCTCTTTTGTTCATTAATTTTAACATGTCTGGTCCATGTTCACATTTATTCAAACGGAAACCTCTTCTGTTTGTATTTATAAAACGTTTTCCGTAACGGGTATGTGACGAGTGACCGTCTTGTAAACGACAAGAGCATCAATCAACATATCAAGTATTTAAAGGGATTGACGAATTTTCTGAGAGTTTTCTAAAAGAATTTATGTTGTTAATAAAGGTAAATGCGTCCGTCGCCAGGGTGTTTCTCTCATGTGTTCTCAATTAATTGGTTCGTTAGACAATCGACTGCACAGGTCAGAAAGGCATGTTCCAGTACATGCTACACACGGCCATGAGGGCCCTACACAGATCAGAAGGTACTGTTAAGAACGCCATCACAACTTCACTTCAACCCAACAAACCTAAATGCCACTAAAAGAGAAAGCTTCTGTTTAAAGTGAAGGACAAAGAGGACACTAACTTGTATTGTTGCGCCCGCTCAATAAGTCCTTATACTGTAGTTAAGTTGGTTTTAAAACATCCTTGCCTCTCACAGGCATTGTTTCCTCCCATTCCGGTCGATGAAACATCTTCAAACATAAAAGCGCTTTTAGAAAGATGAATACACGATGATAAAACGTCATTGGAATAATGTCTTCCGACGTGGACGCGGGACGTGGATACAAAAATGTGTCTGAATTGTTTTATTGAAGATGACAGGTAGTTATCCTGCGGTTGGTCAGATCAAAAGATGCATAACTGTTGATACAGACCAAATTCATATAACAATCTCAGGAAAACTATGAAACAACAAGGAGTTGAAACAATATTTAGCTTACCTAACATTGGCTACTATTAAAGATCAATAACCTCACTATTGCTACGATATGCATATCACTTCCAGCTTTCTCATATGGTACTCTGCTTCTTCTACAATGATAAATATCGTCAAGTTATTAATTTATACCTTGTTTCATCCATTCATCCATTCCTTCATGAACTCAATTTTAAATCAGTCTTTACATTTCATTTGTATAACAGTGCTGTTTGTTGCTAAAGCTTATAAATTCAGCATATAATTTTTTTTTAAACATGTTCACCATGATTAATTAATTAAATTTTAACCACACAATAAACTTAAATAATGAACCCAATTAAAAATATTTCGACACGCCTTTTCTACAACTGAAACATTTAATTGTTCAGCTGCGTCTATATACTGCCATCCTTTGGAATTAGCACAGTATCAACACATACGGAAGGATGACATATTGGCGGGTAATCAGTTGTAGCTTACACTTCCTGAAAGAAAAAATCCATACACAATTCAAAGTGAACACAAGAACTGATATCAAACCTTGCAAAACAATTTTTAAAACGATAGTGGTCTTATTTCATAATGGCATTCTATACACTTTACATATTTGTATATGTCCGTCAGTCTGTGAAATTAGACATTTCTTGACATGACTAAAAGTTCTAAGTTATGCAACAGTGCGATACGGATTGCATGTTAATTAAAACTAACAAACATTTCTGCTTTTCCAATAATGTGATCGGTATATTCATTCCCAAAATAAGCAGAACTAATAATGTTATAAAATTCTGCCATTTGGTAAATAAAAGTAAAATATGTTTTTCTCTCTTTTATGGAAATAGTTTATAGTTTACAGATATAATAAGTAAGTATTGAATTCAAATTCTCCTTGTTCAAAATTATTGGGACAAGTAAGGAGTAAAATAATTTAATACTCGATAACAGTCTTGTCTACCAAATATGGTAGACAAACACATTACATCTACACAAACACATCTCTACATTTGATTCTGATATGCGTTGAATTTGTATGCACGCTATCTCAAACATATTGACAGTTAAACTTATTTTCCTATATCATTATATTTTGACTGTTGCAATTTCTACAAAATCCAAACTATTATGTTATCATACGCTAAGGCGAGTGAATTCATCAATAGAATTGATTGGAAGAGATATATTGCGATTTTGTCACAGATACACCTAATATATCTAAACTTGCAAAATGAAGTGACCCTCGAGATTAATAATGTCAACGATCGCATGATACGTGTTGAGAAAACAAGTACATGTTACCCTGTTGGTATTGGCACGTTTAGCTCTTACTGTCCAAAAGATGTGTTACTAATGGATTTGTTCTTGAAGAAAAAATTATTTTGCTGCGTTTGGGACTCCCACTTTCTATAGATTGCAATTGGAAGTACAATTGAGCGCATCTGCATCAACAAGACAATCACTAAGCAGTGAAATCACAGAACTTACAGACACATAACACTCGCTGAGCAATGAAATCACCTTCAAATATTATTTCATTTTCATTATTCAGCTACCATAGCAACAAGAGAATTCCCTAAGTTTGCACAGACTTCTTGGCATAACTGTAGTCTTCGTTTCATCGGGACACAGGTTGGGTAGGGGGATTGTGTTGCAGCAATGCCGCTTTGGACCTGACGAAGGTAGAGGATCCCCCTTTTTGTTTCCATTGTCGTAGTCGGGGTTTGCTTGAATGTGCAGATTTTGCGCATGCCGGGCCGTGTTTTTATGCTGATGTTCGTGCCTAATCTTAACTTTTTGGAACAGTTTCTAATAGCACGATTTTGGCATATTTAAAGAAAATCAGTATCTGTGACAATTTATAGATCCTAATTTGACCAATCTGTATTTTGCCCTTGAATGTTATTTTTAACTTAAACTTTGATGATTTCAAAGTTACTTTTATGGTGTTTGTTTACAAATAGTTCTCGACGCGAATAGCTGATGCGGTGTTAAGGAATAATCAATCACTCACTCACTCTGGTCATAATTGATATTTTTATGCTATCTCTAAACCCAGCTTTCGAATGATAATTCGGTGTTTATAGAATGTTAGTGTAACTCTAATGTACACGTACAAAAATATGTCCTGTAGTTGTGTGTTCAATAATATATATATGAGCAGTGTTTATTTAACAATTTACGCGCGATTGTCCGCATCATTAACGCATGTGATCCTCGTCAGCTGAGATGCTTTATCAACCCCTATCAACACGGCTCATTTGGCTAATTACCATATTGGAATCAAACGTGCACGTTAATTGAGAGCAGGTAGACCTTTCCAACCATCAAACACGCATGATCATGAGTCACGCTCCAATCGTTAGCTTCTGAGAAAGCAGGTATGGCGAATCCTCCTCTTTTCTAAGTGCTTTCATAGAAGCCCGTAAGATAGGAATCAATGAATGTGACTTATTAGTCGCATTGTAATTAACATCGAGATCGACGGGTAAGAGGAAAGTTAACAATTCGAAACGATCGACATTTCCTCAGGTGTGGGTATCCCAGGCAAGCTGCCAGCCATTAAGCCAGCTTGTGAAGCAGTCCAAGAGAACCCGTCAATAACCCTATATTTGCCTTCAAACGTTGACACGGCTTTTGTATGCGGATGTCGTTTACACGTACATAGACCGTTAATAACATATCTTTTTCGAGTCTTCTCATATGAAGCATGCGGTCTACATAATATCTTGGTTATTTCCTATCGCATTAAAATGTTGATAATCAATCTATACAGATGACAGTTCTGTTGTTCCATGGTTTTGATGCAACGTTTTCTAAATACTAATAATATCGTGCTGTGCGTGTTTATTAGCAGGCAGTAGCAGTGATATATGATATTACGATATAATTCGTAAAGATGACAAAGACCCATTTGTGTCCATATTATTTTTAAATTGGATAGGTGAACTTCTTTGTGTTCGACATCCTTCCTCATCTTTCATCGCGTAAGTGGCGACTAACGGGATCGGTCGGTCAGGCTCGGTGACTTGATGAATGTTATATCCCAAATGCGTAGATCAATACTCCTGATGTCAGTCGCTGGATTGTCTGGTCAAGACTCGATTATTTACAGATCGCCGTCATATAGCTGGAATATTGCAAACAAACAACATTACAAACAAACATCTTTTATTGCCCAGTAAGTAGAGAAAATCTTATGTACCTTAATTCTCTCAAGAATAATACGAAACGAATTTTCTGCAAAGAAATATGCAGCGCCTAGACCAAATTTACGTTTGACTGTTATTCACATGCCACTGACAAAAGGGATTCCTCTGATTTAGTAAAGTTCCTGGATAATCGCCAGTATTTGAAGTTGCATGCCTTGTGCAAAACGGGGAAGCTGTCTGGTATGCACACATGAATTTTGTTATTATTTGGTCGTCAATTTGTGTTATAAGAGATATGGACAGGCGAGTGTGTGAATACCAAGGTTGAACTTTAGAAGTTGGGACAAAGCTAGACGTGATCGAATTTTTCTCTGGGGGAGTGAGGCTGTTTCTACTGGGTGTAGACCTCCAGCATCGACCAACATCAGAGTATCACTCTTCAGGCAACGAGAAGTCTCACGAGAAGTCATCAGTTTTCCTCCGATAGTCCTTCAAACGAGGACAGGTCCGTTTTTCGACCTTAATTTGTGCCGGTGGACAATAGCATTCCACAACAGGAGATCCATGATTGTCCCCACTCCCCATCTCTTTTTCCCCTCCCCCAGGCCCCCTTTCCGACCCCTAGCCGGACGATCGTTCTGTCACTTGTGATCATCGCAGTGCCATACTTGTCACTCACAGATCGATTCTCTTATAGGACGATAATGAAATGAATCTTCTCCCGAAAAAAGCTTACGAAGATGCTTTTAATTCTTCGTCTCTCGGCCTTTGAAGTCTTGGGAAACTTTGCTGGCCTCACCGGCTGTTGTAGCCAACGAAAAATGGAAACGTATGAAAAATTGATATTTGAGTATTTGTTATAAAAGGACCATCCATTGACTTCAGTGTGCGGCCTTCTCATCGCGAAAGCGATGCATTTATCCAACCGTGCGCTCGATGATTCCATACAGTATTGGCCGCTGCTCAATACGAGAGTACGGCAAGCCATGATGCTCAAGTGCTTCCCCAATAGGCCGTGTTTAGCTTCCAATTAGTCAGTGGAGTTCTTTGCCGGCAGTATCAGACTTACTGATGTGAAACACTACGTAAAATGATTGACGCAACCGAAATACCCAAATCATTTCTCTAACATTTAATTGTCAGCATTTTTTATCTGAACAATGGTGGTCATAAACAGTAGGTACTATTTTCAATAGTTAAATGATTCGTGTTTTCTCAAAGCAATGATTACAACATGTAATATTAACTAAAACTCTATAAAATAAGTAAATAAATAAAACATACGATATTCAACTTTTTCAAGAATAAACGTCAGTAAATGTTTAACTAACCATAGGGAATGGTACCTGTACTTAATTGTAAATATTGTTATTGTATCCGTCAATTAAGATGAGTGTAAATGTGTCTTTTATGGCTGGTATTCAATGTATTGTATTGTATGCTTAATCATCAGGGAACTAAAATGTTTATGCTAATATTCTTTCATGTAGCTACATGCATTCCACACATGAGTAGATGTATTAGATTTATGTAATTAAGTTGAACATTACACAGAAACATGTATTGCTGATGTCGGTAGGTCATTATTGATATTTTAACGTGTGACTGTGTAATAGATGCCACATTCCTACTACATTGCACCCCAGGACTAGAAAACAATGTCCAAGGACTATTTATTTATTTATTTATTTATTTATTTCCTGGGCTATACGCGATTGTCCCATCAGTGTCGTTTCCTACACTATGTCTGTATGCACGTTGTCTTAATCGTTAGGAACCAAACAAAACTAACTATTAGACGTGTATCATGGTGTTTTAGATATATGCATAGATGCATCTGTCGAAGCACAGGGATAAGCAGCATATCACCCAAAACAAAAAGAATAAACTATAAAACAATCTCCGATACAGCAAAGTTAAGTTCAACTCAGTGATGCCATATTATTACTTTCGTCACAAGTTGTGTGATTGTGCATATGAAATATACCGATAAATATTGAAGTTAACAACGAATATATAAACACAAAACGAATAAAGTATCAAGAGGAGAATAGTGACTCAGATCCTCAAGTTTAGCCGCATCCTGGCATCGGCATAATTATGATGTTTGGAAGATGGTGAAGAAATCATCACAGTCCCTTCATTCTGGACTACACTGTAATCTCAATTAGCTTAAGATAAGACATGACGTTCCTGTAAGATGCCGTCTAAATCGATGGAAGGTGAAAGTGAAGTGATTTTGTCAAATTCCAAACCGGTAATAGGCACTTTACTAGTTTGATATATATTCTTACAAGACAACTTTGATCCAGAGGATCAACACGGCGCACAGAAATTTTGTAGCATACCTACTTATTGATGATTGTACCTAAACCGTCAAAAAGCGCACATGTGTAACCCAGAGATAAAACCAAGTATCATTTGCATGTGGTATCTTCAGAATCAGGAATGAGAATGTGGCACATTTCCTTTTTATGTAATATAAAAGTAGAAAGCAAACGTATTTTAAAAACAAAACTAGTAATATATTTTCACTACAATGACTTCCTCAAACATTTGTTATTGTTTTTAAGAAACATAGGGTATTACGTTGACACAGTCATAGTGGTAATTATATAAACATGATACTTATTTACATTGATATATCTTCAGATGTAAAGTTATTAATATGTTTTCATAATTAATCTTTTCAAAGTAATAGCTACAATGTTGTAATACTATTTTATATTGATGTATATCTGCACATGGAAACATGTAGATATTGTTAAAATTAAAACCCGAAACGTTGTAATTGCGTTTGTTATATTCAACCATGTAACATACTTCTCTATGCGAATTCCCCCCCCCCCCCCCCTAATGGTTATATGTTTACTCCAGAAGCCTGACACGTCAATTATGTCCAAAAGTAGTCATATGTCGCTTCACGGGAACTAAGTCACCGTTTCCCGCATAGCGATAAGATATATGCCTGTTCCCTTACGACAGGCACGCCTCGCTACACGGACATGGGTCAACGTTTCCCGCATAGCGATAAGATATATGCCTGTTCCCTCTCGACAGGCACGCCTCGCTACACGGACATGGGTCAACGTTTCCCGCATAGCGATAAGATATATGCCTGTTCCCTTACGACAGGCACGCCTCGCTACACGGACATGGGTCAACGTTTCCCGCATAGCGATAAGATATATGCCTGTTCCCTCTCGACAGGCACGCCTCGCTACACGGACATGGGTCAACGTTTCCCGCATAGCGATAAGATATATGCCTGTTCCCTCTCGACAGGCACGCCTCGCTACACGGACATGGGTCAACGTTTCCCGCATAGCGATAAGATATATGCCTGTACCCTCTCGACAGGCACGCCTCGCTACACGGACATGGGTCAACGTTTCCCGCATAGCGATAAGATATATGCCTGTACCCTCTCGACAGGCACGCCTCGCTACACGGACATGGGTCAACGTTTCCCGCATAGCGATAAGATATATGCCTGTTCCCTCTCGACAGGCACGCCTCGCTACACGGACATGGGTCAACGTTTCCCGCATAGCATTATGTTGTATGCGTGTCTCCGAAATGCTGCATGGGGAAATAGGTCGGATGGAGCTAGACTGGTTCCCTGCCCTTCGCCTCCAGGCGAAGAGCGCGATCGATGGACGTGACTCCCTGTAATGATTGTTGCCGAATAACATAGACATGTTTGGGTGTAATAATTTACAGTTAGGAATGTTGAAACATTATATTTATTTTAGTATTTTGTATGTACGCATATCATCATACACATGTGGGACAAAGTGGGTTTTTTAAACTTTGGTTACATCTTTCCAGCGATTACTCATCCCCATGGCCCATGCCCCCATCTAATTTTCTCAAACCCATAACAAATAAGGTGCAGTGCAATAACCGCCATATAGCAATATAGATTCTTAATGAATACAGTTTTTGAAAGTTATGTATACTTATGTAACAAAACTTCAAAAGAAACAATCTTATACAATTACTGATCTTACATTTCTTAGAGAAATACTGAAATGTTTATTAATTTGGCACTGGTCAAAAATTATTCCTCAGTTGCAGTGTATGCCAGAGAGCACAATCTTAAAATAAATTGAATCCTGAATTATAAACGCCACCGGTTTAGCAGTTGCCTAATGTGTATGCAAAGTTTTATCAAACATACTGAACAATGTATGAGATATCTTCCGGAAGAGAACCCTTACTAAGTCTACTGAAGCCCATTATTTTATCTTGGACAAAAGAAATACAAATTGATACTTATCATGAATAGCAAATGGTACCAGTTCAGCTCTTGAGTAATATTGAACGGCTCATGATGTAAGCTCCGGATATGGAGCATATCCTAGTTTGTTCATGTCTCCAACGTGTTGCCTTTCAAACGCAAACAACGATTTGTTTCTTAAATTCCTGAAAGGCAAAGGATATCAGTTCGGCTCTTGCCTGATGTGCACACAAAGTTTCAAAATTACCATTTAACAGCTTATGAATTATACTCCAACCTTCATTTCCACATGAATCCGACTTGCCGCCATGGAAACGCAACAAAAGAAGTAACTTAAAAACATTCTGAGCCCTTTCAAAACTTTACTTCTGTATATATGAGGATTAACGTTAGGCTCCTGAAGCTTATCCAACCGTAAATGTTAGAACAAAAGCCCCTACAAAGACATTTGAAAGAATGATGAAAAACGTGTTTTATACAAAATATAATCGAGGATTTATGATCAGCCTTCAAAAAGGCAAACAATATATAACCGGAAAACCTATATTCGAGGCATGAACATGGTAAGCAAATACGTTTAAGGGTGAAACAAGTATTAAAGTGTCTGATATCGCACCCTTTCATGTACATGTATCATAAAGATAGAGATTTGAAAAAAAAAAATATTTGTAGTGTTCGACCTCTTCAACATCAATAGTACAAACATACAATGAAGCATATACATAGTAATTGGGGTTATGAAATTCAGTGTACAATTACCTTCAACAGTGTTAGGTAACCTTCTTCCTCCTTATGGCCCATGTCGTCAAGCTATCGAAATGAACATAATGTCAGAACACACAAAGTAATAATTCAGTTAAGTTATGTTACACACTCAGAAAAGATCGTTTTTGCATATTAATGACATGATAATAAACACGGAAATCGAACTCACGACAAGGACAAACTAATAGAAATCATTCTCACCTCGTCATGGATTTTTCCGTGAGGATTCCTGGTTGTTCCACAGCAGGTAAGAGGCGACGAAATGTATCGGCTGGTCAGGCTTGGTGACATGGTTGATTGCGTGTCATCGTACCCCGTCGGCGTAGATATTTCACCATTATGCTATTTTATTGTCATGCCTTATTGCTAAGTCAATCCCAATTAAGACACGTTTTGTTTAATTTTGTGTAAGTCGACACATCTGTTAATCGCGCTTTGTTAACTGTTTTCATTTCATTTTGGTTTGACCATTCTTTGAAATCTAATATTCAGATGTAAGCAGTGATACTGAGGAACAACATTTTGAAGTCAGTGGCTTACAAGTGTCATCGACGCTTTGGATGACGGGAACGTTGTTTGTGACTGAACCATATTTTCTTCACATAACTTTTAAAAGCTTGGAAATGCTTGGTTTCATGTAGTGCTATGGATACGATTTGAAAAATACAAAACAAGTTATGAACGAATTATATGTTTACATTAGGGACTGGTCATTTACCACAGGGAGGGGAACGGGGCAAGATTAATGACACAGCGGAAAAAGGGGGTGGGGGAGCGTCGTCAAGTTCTATCACAACCAAACATATTGGGAGGGTGACATGAAAATTTGGCACGGATATATATTTTCAAATTTTAATGTAATAAATTTGAACATTATTTAAGTCATTTATTATAGGGAAGGGGGTCGTGAAAAAATAGGTAACAAGTGTTTCCAGGGGCCATGAAACAAATGTTAAATGAAATGGGGGGTCAGCAAATTATATCACAGTCCTAAGACCAATCAACCCCCTCCCCACCCTCCTATAATTATATGACTAGTCCCGAAGAAAAAGTAGTCCACGGGTTTGCAATCAGACTAAGCCGATCTGGTATAACGAGGAAGTTTTAGACCAAAATGTAAACTTTCTTAGATCACCAAAGCTGTAGCTTTCTACGCTAATGAACACCAATAAAACAGATCACACAAAAATGAAACGCACAGGCAGATTTTTAGTAAATTTATTGTACCTAATAAAGTGGCTATATTTAATGTAATATCATAGATACAAATATGAAATTTTGGATCTCGATAGACACATTTTGTCGTTGTACAAAGGCATTGACAACATTTCATTGTCATGTCACATAAGGCCACAAGGTGGCGCTGAACTCAGTATCTCATGACCGCCCCGGGCAGCAATCACGACTCTGCATCTCCTCGGCACTGGCTGGATAAGTGTTCGAATTCTGTCCTGCGGAATTCTGCGCCATTCTGCTTGTAACGCGTTGGCTAGTTGTGGGAGTGTCTGCGGCGTGTTCTGACGTTGACGTACACCTCGATCGAGTTCATCCCAGATGTGTTCGATTGGGTTGAGATCTTGACGGCCAGGGCAGGTGTGGATGTTGGCATTATGCAGGTAGTCTACCGTGACACGAGCTGTGTGCAGTGGAGCGTTGTCCTGTTGAAACAGCTCCCTCTGGCGGTCAATGGTTGGAAGAAGGTAAGGTTGAAGAATTTGCTTCATGTTGCGATTTGCTGTCAAATTTCCCTAATCCACAACCAAGTCAGATCTCCACACACACACACACACACACACACACACACACACACACACACACACACACACACACACACACACACACACACACACACACACACACACACACACACACACACGCACGCACGCACACACACACACACCCTCGCCCCGATTATGTTTCTAGGTTTTTCAGCACCATACCCGTGCTCGTGGGTTTCACCGAAGTGGTAAACGTCTGAGACCTGCATCACTTCGGGCTTACCTCCCACATTAAGCTGACACGCCGTGATATGACTGGAATACTGTTAAAAGCGGCGTTAAACCCAACTCACTGTAAAGGAAGGGTCCATACCCCAAAGTGAGATTGTCACCTTGACGTTGTTGGAGCGACGTCCTTTATAACTAATACTGGGCTACAGCTTTGTACATGATTTTCCGCTGCTTACGTGTTATGCCAAAATCCTATAATTGGGGAAACAGATCGTCATTCAAATCTGTCAAATGCCATTTCATTTTGAAGAAACATATTATAAACGGGATAATTTCTTTCCTAACAATATGCTGTTTTCAAGTAAAAATCATCTCATCAGAAAGCACTTAACCAATGAAGCTGAAACTTCACATGCTTGTCCTTACGAAATATGACACCACATTTGTTCAAGAGGTTCGAATCCGGCAGCCATTTTGAAGACCTATCTATTCAGCTATTATTCATTCTTTTCACTTCAAATGTAATGACATTTGATACATTTGTGGGACTTGAGGACGAACGTTTTTACCTTGATTTGATTTTTGAAATTCCACCATCGTGAACTTTTAATGATAATTACTTTCATTTTCTTGCCATGGCATTAATTTTTATTATTTGCTTTTATAGCGTTACTTTTTATAATACCCTGCTTCATAATCGATGTCGTTTTTCATGTGTCACAAGTGTGTGTATTAATATTAGTTTTGGTGAGAATGAAACAACTATGAGGTTACATATCGTTCTTAGGTTAACGCCTTTCACGTTTATTGTTACACAAATTGCAGCACCATGATGTTACTGTCATCTGTTTCCTACCTTGCGTTTGGCAGTCAGCCATGCAGGGCCCGCTAAGCTTGATCCTCAGTAATAATATGGGAGTCAACTTGAATGTCATTATATGGTTAGGCTTGTTTCTTGTCAACAGGTCACATATTGTTCTTGTTAATGGAGCTGGTCATTTCTTTTTGCACACCTATCCTGGTCCTTTAAGGGGCTCAGAATTAGAGAAATCAGATTGCAAGTCGTATGGTGAAATGAACTTATAAGAACTAGTGATACTGATTTTCATTATTAAAAAATAGCATCGGATTATCTGATCGGATAAGGAAGAAATTGAAATTGTTAACGAAATGCTTGGGCATTAACATTGATTATAAACTAACAGACTTCATTGTGGTTATCTAAAATTGTATTATTAGATTTTCACACATAGCATTATAACCTTCAACCTTTGGTACTGAAATCTATATTTTCAAAACATAACTTGAATATAAAAATGTCAGTTATGCAAACGAACAAACTGGTAATCGATCTTATCTCGGCCACCACCATGTCCACCAAATCATTACAAAAAACCCGTAAATTGATGTGCATCAGTCATATTGATTACTGTTATGAATGTTTTCCTTCAGCACGCCGACTGCGAGTGTCGAAAATATCCCGCCAATCCTTGATATATTCCACTTAGTATCAACCTTCTGAACTAATATTTCTGTTTGAAAAACTAACAGAAGTTCAGCACCAGCTACTACAATATGTATTTATTATAATATGTATCTTTAAGGTATGTATTTGTCATGTTTGCTTTTTGTTGAGAATGTAACGATTATAAGAATCCTATCATATCCTTTGAATTGCAACATAGTTTATTCAAGAGAATATTTGGTATGGGAGGACCAAGACACACGGTTGACTTATTGGACCTTCTCCTTACACTGATATTGAAAACAATGATTGCAGTGCTGATGTATAAATGACAGTGCATTTCAGTGAAAAGAATTACTTTTGTGTTCAATTAACAAGTGGTGCATATTTTAACGTCTGACAGCTGCTGTGTCAGGTGATGGACATAATCCATTTTTGTTAACTTATGCAGTCTTTGAAACGTTGAATGTTATTTAACATTTTCTTCCGTATTTATCTAATTTGTGGACATTCTAATCGGTAATGATAGGAATTCTCGCAAAATCCGCCGCAAAGACAGAGAGCATTTTTTTTTACATGTATGCTCAATAGATCGAAGTCCTGAATTTCTTAATCTGGTGTGGTAACGTTCATTCCAATTTTCCTTATTAAATGTGATCATTTGTAAACGTAATGTCTATGTTATAGGGGTTGATCTTATTGGCACTGGACGTTTATGGTATGATGATTGAACGAACTGGACGAGTTGTGCATTTGGTGTGGTAATACTCTTTGTTCCAAACATGACTGTCCAATTTGACACTAAGTTTTTCTGTCAAGTGGGGTCTCATGAATAGGGTGTAGATAAATTGGGTTTCCGTCTGTCTAAAATGAATTTGAATTTGCGCCGTGATGGTAACGGTCTGTCTATGTTATTTATGTGAGCCGTCTGTCTACAGTTGTCGGTGAATGTTTAATCCTAAGTGCTGATGGGTTGACGATTAGTGAAACTAGGGATTTCCAAACAGTTGTAACAGGTCATCAATGTTGCTCTTAAATCGGAAAAGTATTATTTCCGTTTTCCTTTGGTTGGATGTTACAAGTAAGTCTTTGGTCGATTTATTGACAATTTGTAGATCGGTATTGTTTTGTCTTCTAAATCTTTAAGCTGTTTTGATGCACAATGACATTAGCATAAAGCCCTATTTAGACACTGATGATGCAATATTCTGTACATGCACAACGTACAAAAACTGTCCTTATATTAAGGTTTGCAGTCCGTCGTTAAATTGATTCCATCCGACAGAGTCATTTGAGAATACTCTTTGTTTTCTTTTACTTCTGCAACGTTTTACCGATTAAAACATATCACCTTTAACACAATATTCTATCCATTTGTAAATGAGAACCCTTATACCACAATCTACTGAATGCCTTTAAAACATCACAGAATGCCATATACCTATAAGGCTTGAGTCTAGGGCTACACATACAATTTGATATGATTCTAATTACTGATTGACCGCAGAATATCCTGGTCTGAAACAAGATTGATACTTTTAAAAAGAAACTATTTCATGAAAATTATTAGATTATTGCCTCAAAACTAATTGTTCAAACATTTTTTCAAACACAACTAATTAACGATTTTGTCATAATCAAGCTATTTGTACAAATGCATGACATGAACTAATTTCCACCGAAAGGGGTATAGTTTTTCCCACACAGACATAATGAATAGAATACACATAGTTTATGAAAAAATACAGGCCGTATTCCATCAGATTTTTTTTTAAATATTTGATGATAAACTGACGACCAAAGAAACGATACAAAGGACATTTTATTCAAAATGTATTATAATTTGTATAATGGAAGTGAAATGGTGGTGAAACATATCCCCAAACACATCCAAATGTGTCTGATGACGAAAACCGGTAAGTGTGGTAAGTTTCATAAGAAATAGTGCATGACATGAAAACCGACTACGAAAACTACGCCCATAGAACGAAATGCACGTGCAAAACCGCTGTCAAAACCTGCTGAAACCCAACGTTAAGAACACAGAAACCGACAGTACACAGACCTATGCCATGGTACAGCCGAGGGCAACGTAAGACCGCATTGCCAGAACGTTCGGTTGTGCCCGTATTGTGAGGCGAATGCGGCGTCATCAGCAGACAGGGACGATCATTAACAGCCCAAGGAGTGGAAGAGCACGTTTGACCACGCCCATAGAAGACCGGCACTCGCGAGTTCTTCATCTTCGCAACCGCTTCCTTCCCACAACGGCAACGGCACATGGATATCGTATCTTTAGACAGACAGAAGTGTATTCCCCAGATACATTTACAAGTTACCCTCACACACACACATGCCCTTGATTTCATACCAATCACTCACCTGTATCATACTTCACTCTTACTCACTCAACGTGTAATGAAGAGACCTTCACACCTCACCCTGACTATGTACAATACCAACTAACTCACCCCTCTCAATACACGACTATCAAACACATGTCACATCAAATACTATACATCACAACAAAAAGTACATACAACCTGTCGTTATCCAATACATCCGATAGACATAGCATACACGCAAATAAGAGTCTGATAGTTCAGTTCAGGTTCACAGTCAGTTATGGACAGGAAACACACTTGGCCCATAACATCGATGACTGACGGGGATACCGTACTGGGACAAACACACAAGCCAGGATCCAGTATCTGCAGCTTCTTCCTGGCTCTTTCACTGTCCTTCCATGGCCAATTGACTGGGGATCACTCCCGGCCCAGACACTTAATAACTGAGAGCTCCATTGTCCTTATAACAATCTTACAATATGTTAGATGTTACTCAATAATAAAAATCCAAAACATTGAATACACTTTGACCCCGTGAAGATCAGCGTTAAAATTGGGATTGGGTGGTCAGGCTCGCTGACTTGGTTGATGCATGTCATCATATCCCAATTGCGTGGATCGATGCTCATGATGTCTTTCACTGGATTGTCTTGTCCAGACTCGACTATTTACAGACCAGCGTCATATAGCTGTAGTATTGGTGAGCGCGGCGTTAAACAACAACAGCATATAGTTTGATGACCTAGACATAGTCAGTATACATGGTGCTATACATAAATACGGTACATAAATACTCACGCTAACGACACGAAAGTCACAGTCCAGACAACCCCACACTGAAATTCCATACCCCAAGGAGCTTAGCCGTGAATCTGCACTGACTGTCCCATTTCTCAGTTATATATATGTGGCAACAAGCTGATATAGCTTGCTCTGAAATCTCAACCTTTGCCTAAAAACATAACTCTGCCCGCTTACGTAATCCAATGAATCCATAGACAATCACTAAGAACTCAGCTTACCACATAACAAGACCATACACCAAGCTCATCTCACACTAAAACTTGTGACTTTAACATAATTATATAAACACCTTGTGATCTTGACATAAGTAAACATGGAATCAGAGCACGACGACCCTACCCTTGCGTGACGTTAATGTGTCAACACCGACATAAGAGAATGCGATGGACCAGGCACTTGCCGATGTCAAGCGAGTCCAACCGTATGGAGAGGTGGCGTCGTGGTCTGTGGAGGAGGGACTTGAAAACAAGGCGTGTCATCATTAACGGCAACCTGAATGCACAGAGGTACCAACATGAAGTTTTGCGTCCCTTGATGCTGTCATTTCTGCAATAACAGAACCATCAATCAACGGCCAGGGAAACAGTCTCTTCTGGACGAACAGAAAAATATTCTTGCTAACGTCACGCGACGTTTGACGTCATCGGTGCGGCGGCGTGTTTTGGCTTGCAAGATGCGCGAGATGGCCATACTTGTTGTTTATCTGGTGTTTGGTGTCTTGGTATACCCTTGTTGGACAGGTGTTTTGAAAGTGATATGTTACACCTGTTGCCTCATGTGTCTGTATGTGACTGTTCATTAAAAGAATCTGCTGTGATGGAGTGGCATCTGGTTCCTATCATGTTAAAACAACTCTCTCTTGAATACATATCGCTTGCACAATCTTTAGCTTGTTATAGAATTTCTATAATGGTCTCATATTGTACCCTTTTGTGTCTCGAGAGTCTATTTTCTGTGTTCGAAAATGTATCATGTGATTTTAGTATGTTTCCTTTGTCCAAGGCGACCGATTGCTCGACATCCCATGTCGTGTGTGTGGCGACCGCAGCTCCGGCAAACACTACGGCATCTACAGCTGTGACGGTATGCATATTTACATGGTACATCAGTTGATCAACATTGAAAAATGTATGTTGTTTTATTGTTAAATATCTGCAAAATTTATGTAAAGGTTTGATAAGAACTACAAAATCTAAATGCTACAGTACCGTGTCTATGCATTCAGAACAATAATGCGTGTCGAATACTGTCCTGTACATATGCTACATAGATGATGAACAAGCCTCACATGCGTATCAGCCATTTTGAGCTTTGAACTATTGCAGGCTGCTCCGGTTTCTTCAAACGCAGTATACACAAGAACCGCGTGTACACCTGCAAGGCACAGGGCGAGATGAAGGGCCTGTGCCCCATAGACAAGACACACCGCAACCAGTGCAGAGCATGCAGGCTAAACAAGTGTTTTGATTCAGACATGAACAAAGACGGTAGGATGAAATCATCCATTACCTATATCATGTAACTAGTGTCTTTTGTGAACAAATCATCCGTAACACATATATAGAACAGTAATTTAGTAATTTAAGGTATTTGCTTATCTTTACACATATTTAGTAACAGCCATTATACTGAAGTGAAGGTATGTTGTTTTGGACAGCGGTCCAGCATGAACGTGGCCCGAGGAAACCCAAGATGAAGTCCCCGGAAATGTGTGTATCCCTCCACAGTCATTCTCAAGACCGGCCTATAGATCTGAGTCTCTCAAATACGAACGCGTCTGCGGCCGTCAAGTTTGATGTGGACTCATTCCATAAGTTCCGTATCCGACCTGACCACCCCATGGTTGTAATGGGATACGCTGGTGAACTTCCGCCCGAAATGATGCGCTTACACGCCCCTTCAGCGTTCACATCACCTCCGCTGATGACATCAATGATGACCTTACAACATGATGTATGGCAGGAGGTTATGGCACGACTTCTTTTCACCATAATCAGCTGGGTCAAACAGATTCCAGCTTTTCTCGTACTCTCCGACAATGACCAGGTGAGCTTTCGCCCTAACTCTAATAGACCACGACATCGTAACATCTCTCTGCATCCCTCTACGAATAGTACAAAGTCTTTCAGCATGTATGATAGCATTAGGGCTACTTTCCCAAGATTGCTTCAGTTTTCATCGCTGTGTGTCTCGGTAACAGACAGAATATCATCTCGGTCACTGGTTTTAGACATACAATTGTTTATTTCTAAATGATAATAAAACATAATAATGGTCATTTCTGATATGCCACTGATGCAATTTCTCAATGCCAGACCCAAATTGTTTCATGAGGCGTTCACACATTCACTGCTGGGTGAACAGAGAAATATTTCGAACAAGGTCACTTTGCCCGAGGAGACACCACAGGTAACATGTGTTTCAGTGTGGGGCTCGACCAAATCCACGGGAACCTTCAGGAGGTAATAGTGTCAAACTGGCTCACCCATCCAGCTATACACATGGCTCGAATGGAATAGGAAGCACCTGAGGCCAAATTCGACTTTTTTCACTGTTTTCTGAAACAAATTATATTTTTCAAACTATTCCACACGACAGCTGGGAAATATGTGCCTGTGCAAGGTTTATGTTGTTTGCCATTTGCAATTTGGGATCAAATAATGGTGACAATTCGATTTCTGCATTTTCGTCACATCGTCTTGGATGAAAGGGCTATTGAGCATAGAGTACCAAACACTTAGCACTTTTAGACTATTGTTCGGCAATATGTAATTAATGCCGGTGTCCCGTTATAAACTCTCCCCGGTACAAATTCTCCCCCCGATGTTTTTATACCGGTACAGATTCTCCCCCGGAGAATCTGTTCTGAAATAAAAACTCGCGCCCCCCTCAGTATAAAGTCTCCCCCCTGATTATTCGGTTTGTTGCAATGTCTTTAAGTACTATATTCTTTTTATAGTTATCTCTAATGTAAGGAGGGTTACTTTAAAAAAAATAGATTATGAAATATGGTCATAATGAATTGATATTTCAGCATATTTTATTTGGTAACTGTACCTTCCATCCTAAAATAATTATAAGACATAATCATACCAAACAAAGGATCGGAGACAAGAGTCTCTACAGAGTTTGTTGTTTCTAATACAGTTGTTGTTGTCTGTATACATTTTTTTAATATACCAGTTTGAGTCTACATGTGAACACAATCGATGGTTGAAATGTTAGTCTAAGAACAAAACATGAACTAATTCTCAAGAACTCTGATGTATAAAGTTACCATCATCTTTGATTGACTGATGTATTTTCAATCTTTATTCAGCACTGAAGAGGCCACAGGCCTATAGTACGAAGCATTAAGTTCACGAATAATCAGCCTTGATTTTGACTCCATAAACTGTCATAAAGTATCCATAAAGTATCAGAGGTCTTTTCAACTTGCAAAAGGATTGACATATTCTTTTATACAGCGAGGATTTGGCTGTTTTCCCACCCGATTGACTGATATTACAACATTCACATGGTTTAGAATGGTACAATGAATGGTAAAGCATGCAAATTACACAAATACGCGATATTTCATAAGAAAATATCATATCTCCGTTAAAACATAAAACCAATATTTATGAGTCTACATATTGATATAAGACTTTATCACTGTATCCAATTCCAAAATTTTCAGTTCAGTTCAAAATTCTTCAACCTTTAATACATCACAGGATTTGTAGCTAGACGACGGGAATCTACAGTCTTGACTGTGTGTTTTGTTTGATGAGAATGTTTCTCACCGACCTTAGCGTGTAGGAGTGTGATGTCCTGGGCAGGAAATGACAGTGTTTTGACTACTCGTCTTTCATTAATTAACGTTTTGGGCATCCCTAATAAACCTTTACCGGGGGAGGAATTATTCTGGGGGGAGATTTTATTTCGTAGGGTGGGGGAGAGTTTATTTCGAGAGGGGCGGAACTGTACCGGTATAAATTCGCCGGGGGGTGGATTTTATTCTGGGGGCGAATATATTTCGTGACACCGGCAGTCAAATTGGAATCAACAAACCACTAACAAGCTGCAGCCGATCATTATCATGAAGTAAAATGGTGTTTTATCTTCGCATCCAATTGCAAGATTATTGCACTTGAATAGCGACGTTCATGCCTGCGTGTCTTAGTGTATACTTGTACCCATCTGAACTATTGCCGATTTTATAGTGCTAGCCCACTAAGATGCCATGCCGCAGTTTAACATGAGTACCCCAATCAGACACAGTATACTGACCCTGAGCCGACCAGTCCTTGTTTTAGCCCCTTAATGCCGAGCGCAAGGCAGGGTAATAACAAGTACCAACTTTTAACGTATTTTGTTGTGACGCGGCCGGGAATCGAGCCCACGACCTTCGGCTCTCCAGGCGGACGCTCTACCACTAGACCACGGAGGAGGTCCGATGGCGTATAGGACATTCACACTTTCATCCATGCTTTCCTTTTATATTTAAGATGTTGCCATGTGTATTCCTTGTCGAAGCCAGTTTACCATGAAACACATTCGTTTAAACTGTGTGGATACAGTTTTAATGCATCATCTAAATTTTAATACTTATTCTAAAAAAGTACGATTTCGTCAAGTTCAAAACCATACGATTATAGCATTTGTTCAAAGGAAGAAATAGTTATGTTAAAGATCGGCAGATAACCCGTCAACACCAGCGACATCAGTTCCTAACTGCAAGTGAAAGTGCTCGACAGACCATAGGAACACATAATCGACACATTAGCCGGGACACTGTGATCCGACGTCTCCATTCCAACAACCACAGATGTCGCCGACCAGCACGTCGTCCTGTTCTCCAACCACGGCATCGACAAGCACGACTTCAGTGGGCACAGGGTCATCACTGTTGGCGTCATCGTGAGTGGAGGTGTGTCATCTTCTCTGATGAAAGTCGCTTTTGTGTCTCCCATGCAGACGGAAGAGTCAGAATTTGGCGGCGTCGAGGTGATCGTTTCGCTGACAGAAACGTTGTGGAAAGGGATCCATGGGGTGGACCTTGCGTCATGATATAGGCAGGGATTGGACTTTATGCAAGACTTGGACCCATGTGCTTTCTGAATGTTGGTCAAGGTCGGGGACACGGTGTCACTGCTCAGCGGCATATCGACCAAGTGATCAGACCACACGTTGTTCCATTTTTTGCACAACATCAACAACACATTTTCCAGCAGGACAACGCTCGTCTCCATGTTGCCAGAGCTACCATGGCCTTTCTGCAACAACACAACACCCGTGTTCTACCGTGGCCAGCCCTCAGCCCTGATCTGAACCCCATCGAACACTTGTGGGATGAGGTTTAATAGCGTCTGCACAATGTGCGCCCAGTCCCTACAACTGCCGATGAACTACGCACAGCTGCTCTGGATGTGTGCAGGAGGATCCCTAGGGCCATCACAAATCGTCTGATCCACTCAATGTACAGGAGATGTGTGGCAGTGATCAATGCTAATGGTGGTCACACAAGGTATTGACTGACATATGGGTATTGACCCGAAACTGTGTAAGACCTTAACATTTGAAAAAAACAATTATGTCATCTGCCATTCAACTGTCTTCAGTCAATTTGTTGTCAATCTTGCCCTATTAGTATGTCTTGTCTTTACTGTTGAAAATAAATAACTTGTATACTGCATACTCGACTTGCGTTTCTTTTGCGTGTGAGTATATATATATATATATATATATATATATATATATATATATATATATATATATATATATATATATCAAAGAGCGCCGCGGTGTCAGTGGTCTCCTGTCACCACAAGGTAAACAAACCATCAACTCAAAACCAAAGATCGGGCATAAAAGGCATGCACTTGTGACTATCAATAGTTCATCTATTTCAGAGCTCTTAATGCTGTCATTACAGCATAACTGTGCTTTCGTTTTATCATTCCAACTACTTAGAGTCGTCCTTGAAAATTGTTAGCACTCAAACTTGTCAATAACAATTGAATTGAATTGTCAGTTCTCTGCACAAAGCTACATTATGTCAGCCATCAAGCTCAGGGGAGACAACTTTATCAGTACACAACTCAGTGGTGCCAGTTATGCAGATAGCATGTATCTTATGTTCTGGCTGGAATATCTCCCTGAAATGATTAAGAGTTCTCTCAAGTTCTTGGTTCAGTGCTAATACATGGATCAGGCAACACTTTTGACCCTGCCATATCATTACCAACTAGCAAGTCAGCGCCTGGGGGTTTCTTGACACCCACGTTCACCAAACCCGACCCCATACCTGACTTCAGATCAACAAAATGGAGAGGCGCACTAGTAATTACCTCAATACCCTTTAATATCACATCGTAATTAGAAGAAGACACATCTGGATGCCCTGTTGGATGCCTCAATCTGAATTAACTCTCTTATCTTTCTCTTTAGTTTTGAAATTCTCTCTACTCACTTTATTTTTCCTTTTTAAATTCCTATTCTTACAATTTCAATTCCATGCCAAGCTGCTTCAGTTTAAAATTTTCTGATTTCCTTCCTTCCTAATTAAATGTTCATCAAAAAGTTTCTTGATTTCTCTGCTGTAATATGTAATACTTGGCTTAAGGTAACCAGAAAGTTAGTCGGTTTAAGTGATCACTGGCACATATAGCACTGAAGAATTTTCTTTACAAATATTAAACTTTCAGCAAACTTAAGTCAGATCCTGGACATGACCCCAATTTCTGTCATGAGGTGATGTTCAAAATAAAATGCAGAAGTTAACCCAGAAATCGGGTTGCACAGAACAAAATTATGAAGTCAGTAAATGACTACAGATGTTCAATAAACAATTAATAAATTAAATGTAATCACACATGTTTAGGTTTACAATCAACAAGGCAAAACAATTGGTCAAATAAGTGTTATCAGTAAGAAGTATAAGCCCCTAAAATCAATGTTATTGCACTCATGAAAGATTCAGAATATTGTCACTGTCCAGAACGATCAATGTTCTAGACACCCGTCATGTTTATCCACCCAACAAAGGCAGATAACTCTAATACCAGTACAACACCATTCTGGACAGCTCCACTCGCTGCTGTGGACTACTGGGGTTTTTTCACTTGTAGTTCAATCATGCCCCTGCCAGTTGCGCCACCTACAATAACTTGCATCAAACACTTGATTTCAATTTTCGTGACTTGGTGAACCATTTATGTCCCACGATGGCAGGGTTAAATGTATGTATTGCATTCTTTATCTCTGATGCTTCACCTTAGAAAAAGTGTGGCCGGCGTCATCGCTGATTTTCAGTGATCCATTCATGTAATCTTCATAGCTATTTTGCCGTTGAGGCCAAATGGAATCTGTTTTGGCGGATAATTAAGTTATTCTCTTACATTGACGTTTTATATTAATCAGTATTCATTTGGAGATCATGTCGAATTTTACCTAACCAGACTTCGTTTGATGGTCTTCTGTCTACGTTTTGTCCTTTTGTTCTTCAACAGCTAACCATGTCTACAAAACGTGCTAGTTTTTACGTTTATTATGAAAAAATGAACATGGCTTATTTGACTGTTTAGAAGTACAAAGGATAACCATGCAAACTTATAGTTTAATGGCGTAGTTTCTCGCCAATGTGTGGAAGGAAACATGCATGAGATATCTTAACGATTAAAGTACTTCGTGGCCTAGTGTCTTCAGAAGGGGAGCAGATGAAAAGATCTGGATCTATTTTCAGACATCGTTGCTAACAGCTTGCTGGAAGGAATTGTTTCTTTTGGGAATTGTACAATGGGGACTGCCGGTGGATACAGTGAACAAGATGGTGTGTAGACCCCGATTGGAGGCTGAAGACCCATGTACGAACAATGAGATGGATAGACTAAATGAGACAGTTGGGAAGTTTCGGGAGATGAATCTCGACTCCACTGAGTTCACGTGTCTTAAAGCCATCGCTCTGTTCAAATCAGGTAAGGTCTACCTTGTGCATTAACCATCTGATTAAGGCATACAGGATGTAGTATTTGTGGCGAAAAGATGCTTCAATATTTCACGAGGTCATTCATCGATGATCTGAATAGGTTCATGGTTTTAACAACATACTGTACATTTCGATGTTAAGGACAGAATAATATTCTCTCATTTGAGATGAATTGTTGTTCTGTAGTGAGTGAGTATGGTTTTACGCCGCTTTTAGCAATATTCCAGCAATATCACGGCGGGGGACACCAGAAATGGGCTTCACACATTGTACCCATGTCGGGAATCGAACCCGGGTCTTCGGCGTGACGAGCGCACGCTTTAACCACTAGGCTACCCGACCGCCTTTGTTCTGTAGGGAGTAATGCGAAACAGTATTGGAATTGTTATTGTTGTTAGAAATATTTGTTATATTTCATATATTCTGACTATGTAGCTCATATTGTGCAATACGAATGTGATTTTTTTCCTCTCCCAGACGCCCCTGCTTTGACGGACAGTAAGTCGGTGGAGGCGCTACAAGATCAGGCCCAGCTCATGTTGTCGGACCATGCCCAACTCAACTACCCGAGACAGGTCGTCAGATTCGGCCGTCTACTTATGCTTTTGTCAAGGTTACAGGGTGTCAGTAACATGACGCTAGAAACAGTCTTCTTCCGGGGCATCGTTGGCAATATCAGTATCGAGAAGCTTGTGGGAAACATCCTACATGGTGAGGTCGTGTAGAGGGTCGTGTGGCTTTTCATTGAGAAGTTATATTGCAAGGCCTTGTTTGCATATATTCTGTAAAAAACAGTATCATATAATCACAGTTTATGCACTGATTGAAAGCAACTGACTTGTGGTACAAATGATCAAGTGTCACATGACTTGTATGTTACCCGTTAGCTTCCACGCGAAGTCAAACTTTTGTTGGCATAGTTTTTTAGCACCACCAACAGGGACAGTTGCATATTGCCATAAACCCTATCTGTTCCGAGGAGACACGAACACGGATCTGACAAACTGCATTGGTAGTAACATAGGTAAGGAAATAAGGAATGGTACTGTTCTTCAACAAAGATCATTTGTGACAGTAACTACGATCCTGAATATACATAATTTTGCATATTTCATCCTTGTGTAATTTGCCTCGGCTAGTATTAAATATCATGTTAAAGTTAGCTTAGTAAATAAACAAGTTCTAGAGCAAGAGTCACTTCACATATTGTATATAGTAATATAAGGGTAACGCCATTTTTCAGGGCATTACCATTTGCAGAAGCCCGAGGTCTTCCATTAACTGCCCGACGAAGGAGGGCAGTTGAAAAGACCGAGGGCTCCTGCAAATGATAATGCCCTGAAAAATAGCGTTACCGTTATTATAGCTAAAATGGATGGAATTTGTTATCAAATAAAAAGAAACAACAATGTCGATTTTGAAAAATTTACTGCAATCAACACAAATGTCGCTGACCCACTTTTACAAACATGGAAACGTCATAGAACAAACCAGATGACGTCACTATTGAACGTTACGTCACCTATCCCTATCCTATGACGTCACCTAACAACGGGCGTGATAATGGCCCGTCGTCAAGTAATATGAGGGCATTATCAAGTTACAGTGGCCCGCTCATTTCTGATAACATGCGGGTGTTTTTATGATAATGCTATCCATTTTAGCTATAAATGCGAATATTTGCATATTGAATAATGTATGAAATGTAATAGCCCTTTCCACTGTATTTCCCAACACTAACAGTTTGTATCTCTCATATGCCATGACACAGACACTATTATTGTCGGTAGTGAGGTGTCTATCTAATACATAGATGCTCATCGATGTCCTGTGAAACACCATACACTGTTCATATAACGCAAATGCGGGAAATGCACTTCAAGGATTGACAAAGAGCGCAGGAACTGCTGTCATGGTTGGTGTTTATATATCCGAATCTAAGTAATATAGAAATAAATATTATTTCACATTATAAGTATATCTTACGTCTTCATTGCTTATCTTCCTCTTTGAAATATAGGTATAAATTGTGTCATACCAACAGTCATGGCCCTCAGTTTTCAATGGCATTACGTTCAGTAATGCTAACAGTTTGTTGTGGCCATAATCTGTCGCCGAAAATAGATCCAAGGGAGAAAACTCCTTGACTTTGTTATTGACAATATACAAAATATAATTACATTATCTTACATTATATGTGATTATAACGTGTAGAATACATAAAGTCTTACACAAATATAAACAATTTAATGCCGGTGTCACAAGGGCGTAATTCCCAAATTGCCACACTTATGGTAACTCCATATCCATCTGAATGAATAATACATAGACTAAATACGCTATTTGACATTTAACATATTGATCACAGTAATGAACACATTCTATATGCAATGATTCGCATTTGATACATCTACATCCGTACATATCAAACACCAGTTAGAAAAGCTAATAAAAGATCTCAGAAGTAAAAGAATACTTGAACACATATCATTTATTTATTAGAAGTGATTGAATATATTTTAGCGATAACGTATGATTGTTTACCTAAATTTATGAATATTAAGACATAATCTACAGTTCTAGTTTTTACATACATTTAGTGTTCTAAGAAAAAAACACTTAAAAGTTTGAACATGTTTTTATTTTAATATGAAACAGTATAAAGATTATCTACAGGCTATGGTTTCGTCGTAGAGGATGCATCACTTGTCGTAAATGGTGCCGTAGTCTTTTCAGGTGGGTTGGGTCACAAGAGCGTTCCCGTGCCGAGGTCCTTTACAAATGATCTGATGAGGGTAACCCAAGCTGATTTTCTCCCCCTCCTTCCCAGGCCGTTGTCCCAGTATCAGTCCTTTCATGGTGTCAAAGTTTAGGTGTTGTTGGTTTCTGTAATTCAAGGTGAACCCTCGCACTTTGCAGGTCGTGCGCGTTCCATCGGGTCTGGGGTTCATTAACTCATAGCCATAGTTTTGGGGGCCTCCTGACACAAATGTCTTGATGGTGTTTCCATCTGTAAACTCACCCAACGAATGGGCCAGCTCTGGATTCGTGTCGTGGGGTTGATCAATATAAATGACGCTGTCCGTGTCAAAGTACAAGGCCCTGCGACCAACCAGGACGAGGGTCTCGTACAGCTTGAGACGCGCTTGTGCGGTGACCCAAGCAGCTTTGGCGACATTGAAATGAGAATGAGGGGTCTGGAATATTCCTTGTGAGTATAGGTCACTTCAACCATGTGTTCGTTGACGACAGTGACATCCTCGATAGTATTTCGTTCATCTCTCCACAAGGCAAAGTACTGCGCAGGGTCGTTCATATAGACATTCTGATTATAGTCTAACCGCTGTCCGAACTTGCCCCAGAGCGAATTAAGAAAGAGCTTGGCAATAGTGCGAAGACCTGGGTTCTTCTCGATGCGGTCCTTGTCCAACCGAATGCCTTCTTTGTTAAAGATCTCCTGGAGGTAAGCGTCGGGATCGGTACATCCCTCGGGGTATCCGCTGGCTTCGAGCTTCTCCTTGAAATGATGGTCGATATAGGAGTCAAAGAGTCCTTCATGCTGGGTCTCGGGTGTCGAAATGCCAAACGTCGAAGATCTGAAGCACCTTGTAGCCATACTTCTTCACGGCTTCATGGAGTTCTGTGATGGTGTACGTCCCCACTCAAGACCTCTCTTCGTCCATGTGAGCGCAGGGTGAGTCTGACCGGGTATCGTCACACGTGCGGCTCAAAGGACAGATCAGTTTGCCACCCGATCTGTAGGGCAGTAGCGGATGGTAGAGTTGTTTCTGGGGTAGGACACCACATTGGATAAGTCCTTTCAGCTCAAACAACCTGTTGATGGAGAAGAGTTGGGTGTCCTATGGGAAACGCTCCGGTCTTGCAAATGTAGGGTAAAAATGAACAGATATCAATATACTTGATGGTTTCACCTTCTTGGGCATCGTGGCATAATCAAGTGGCATTGGTGTGTCCTCCATAGAAGGCGTCACGAAGGTTGAGTGGACCAGGTAAGTTGACACAGTGGGGTCTTGCAAGAAAGCGTGCAAAGCTGAGTCCTCCTGTTGCATTTTTTAAAACTCCCATTCCAATAGGGTGACCGCCCGTTTCACCTCAGGGTGTTGGTTCAAGAGACTCAGGCGGTAGCGGGTGTCAGTATAACATGCTCCCATTGACGTACCCAGGACGGGATGAGGTTCTCCACGTTCGGTCTTGTGACATTTCTGACACCCATGCCAGAAACACCCCAGGAATTCGTATATGGTGCCTGTCTCTGGATCGTAGCCATCCACACTGTAACGATGTTTGCCCTCTCAACAAGTGAACTCTTTTTCACCTCCATTCCTGGCGTGCTGGAGGTGCAGATCGGGGTCGGTCTCCATGAGATAACTTAACCAGTGCTACAGGCCTGGGAATAGTTTCTCTTGGGTTGGTAGCCTTGAGGTGGAAGAATGGCTATGGTATCGGGTTTCAGATCGTGTTTTCAAAGGATTTCATGGTGAAAGCAGCGGCTGTCATCACCTCTACAAAGGGATCAATGCGAACCGTCCTGATGGCGTTCTGTCTGAAGTCAGCGCATCCATAGGCTAAGAGTTCTTCTTGCAAGTCAAACAAGGCTCCTTCTTGAACTTTCTTGGTATGCCACTGGAGGAAGGCAGTGCGTTTCACGGGAGACATGCCACCCGGATCGTACATGACAGCTGGTGGAAAGGGAGCTCTGTAGGTCTGGTTGGGTTCGATATTGAAAAAGTGTGGAAAATACCCTTTCTTCAGTTCATTCAGTCCAAAGGTCATTGGAAATGCTTTCAGTGGGTAGGGTATGAAATTGTCTTCGAAACACAATCGTCCCAGGGTCAACTGTAAAATCTGTTGTCCATTTCGAATCATGGTGGGGATTTTCACCAGATGTGGGTACAGGCCCTTCATGATCAAGTTTAGATCATACGCTCGCGCGTTATGTGCCATCACATAAATGAGCTCCTCCTTCTCGGGCGGCGGGACGGTGGTGGTCGACTTCTTCGTCTTTTTCTCCTCCCCCTCCGGGCTTCACGGAGGGGTGTCATGTAGCAGCAATGGTCTGGGGTCACGGGTTCTCGACACACTAAGCAGGGACGTCTTTCATCTGAGCACTCGGGATGAGCCATGGGGGTCTCCAAGACGCGGACAAGCTGAAAACAGGTCGGGCACCTGTGAAATGATTGACAGGTGCTAGGTTTTCCCTCTGACGGTGACTGAAGATGCTGGGTGTAACAGTGTTGATTTGGGAACCATCGTTGACATGTCAAGCAAGGGATCCCGTGCTCTTCCTTGGGCCCGCAACAGCTGGCGTGGAGGGAGCGGTGGCAGCAGTATTGCTTTGTGCAGGGATGTTTTTTCAGGATGATCGTAACGGTGGTCGCAGAATTCGCAGTAATGGTTAGACACATAAAAGGCTTGCATTGAAGTGATCATGATGGAATAAATGCAGCACGGTGGCCTTGGGTGAAGCCTCATCACACTCAAGCTGACCGGTCTGGTGAGACACAAGAAGAAGTTACAGCTACACTATGTATGAATGTGAATGTGAATCAGAGCAACACGAATGGTGTAGCATGGCCGGCTGCCTAGGAGGACGTTTCCCGTTTCCCGTGTTCCTGTTCCTGTTCCAGTTCCCGTTTGTCTGCTGCTGTTGCTGTTACTGCTGTTGTTGTGGATGATTCAGTCTATTTCCTGTTTCCAACAAGCTTTTCTTTGTTGGACCCACAAGTTGTGCCACGCAGGGCACCCAGATGGCATACCCAGATGGCAGCAAGTTCCGCTTCCACAATCCTTGCCTTGACAATAAGATTGGACATGATGTTGCTTCTTGAAAGCTTTCATCCTTTGCTTTGCCTACCCTCAAACCAAAACAAAGAACCCACACCCTTCCCAGTCCTCTTGGAGGGACACGCCTACGAGTGACACCACGTCTCTATATATGTTTGTATGTGTGTGTGTGTGTGTGTGTGTGTGTGTGTACACACTCGTGGCATCACGTTTGCATGGACACGAGTAAAACACCACGTATATCTATCGATCTCTCTATCCTTATCCATCTAAATATGATAAATAATCATATTGATAAACGTCTGTTTAAAGACACGTTTGACATCACGTTTTGCATGAAGACACGTGTGACACCACGTTTGCGTAGAGACACAAAGTACATCACGTTTGCATGGAAACACGAATGGTAGTACGCATGTAGGCATACACGTGTGCCAACACCTCGGCGTGGATGAACGAGTGACAACGTCATAATCATATTGATAAACGTCTGTTTGTAGTCACGCGTGGCACCATGTTTTGCATGGAGACACGCATGACACCATGTTTGCATGGATACACAAATGGTAGCACACTTGTAGACATACACGCATGCCAACACCTCGGCATGAATGAACGAGTGACAACGCCATAATCATATTGATAAACGTCTGTTTGTAGTCACGTTTGCATGAAGACACAAAGTACATCACGTAGGCATTCCCACATCATGCCCATGTCTGTCCATGACGGTCGACCTTTAGAATTCAGACGACTGTCTACCTAACAACATGACTACCCAAAAGAACAGGATCGAAATCTGACCAATCAGAGGCTTGGGTTGTGGACCAATCAGAGGCCGCGCTCAGCCTGTGCTTGCCTCTGTTTGGTTGAACCAGGGGTTGTGCTTTCTCTCCCATGGTAAAATCCATTTCCTATGGAAAAGAAACACAAGGGTCGGTCCAGTTTGGAAAACCGAGGTGCAGGCCAGGCAGCGGAATGGACCAATCATAGTGCTGCGTGTTGGATCAATCATGAAGCAGGGTGTCAGTGCCTCTCCTATAAAACAAGAGCGAACCCACTCACACACACACTGCATTCTGCATCGCATCGAGAATGGCAAACGCCTCAGAAAATTGGGACTTGGAGTTAGTTTCAGTTGCGCACCCTTTGCCACTGTGCAAAGAGTGTCGGTGGGACTTTTCTACAAAGACAGTACCAGCATTGCCATCGCTTCCTCCATGGCAATGTAGCCTCTGCCATGGCTGCCTGCCCGTGTATGCGCATGGGACGACGGCACGTGATGGCACATTCCAGTGTGTCTATTGTCACACCTTCCTGAAGGACACTTACGTGAGGCGTTTAAGCCACACAAGTAAGTGTCCTGTCAGCAGACAGCTAACGATCCACGGGTGCCTTTGCACCACTGCGTCTATGTGGGTGAGGGACTAACCTTCTTCTTCTTCTCCAAAACGGCCCTTTTCAGGGCCACCCATATCTCCCAAAAGAACGCTTTCATCTATTGCTTTGACTACCCTCTTCACCATCACCACCCAACCACCCACCCAACCACCCACCCAACCACCCACCCAACCACCCACCCAACCACCCACCCACCAAACCGAAAAAAACAAAGAACCCGACTCGCTTCCCTCCTCCCTCCGCCGCCGCCTCCCTGTCTCCCTCCCTCCCCCTCCGCCGCCGCCGCCATCTTGGCGTCCGATATTGGACAGACCGCACGTAAACCCTTGTTGATGGTTCATTTTCATATAATCTATATGTACGTAGCTTACTACCGTTAGGTTTATCACGATCATTTCATAATTCCCGAGTCCACATGTCACAGTCAGTCAAGTTAAAAACGTCATGATAATCACTCGTTTTTCTCGGTTTATCAAAAATTACTTTCAAAGATCAAAAGTGCATTTCATTGTCATAAAAGTTTAAAAACTTTCTTCTCCCATGACTCCCATGGTTGATTTTTCCCATTCTCATGTATACTCACACGCAAAAGAAACGCAAGTGGTTTTAAGCAAATAGGTAACAAACACGGAACCATAAATTGATACGAGTTTTAGCATGTAGTGAAGCCTGATGGTGTTATCAATATTTTTTGTTGCATTTTGGAAGTTCCGGGTAAAAACGCAACATAAAAAACGAATCGCCAAAACGCATCATTTTTATGAATATGTGGGTATCATGCACCCATTTCTCACGAAATCGAAAATGCACGAACTGTTACGAACTGTAGTGGGTATCTAACTATGGCCGATTCTTGGACCTACCACTCCTTGGTCAACAATGCCACGCCTAACTCAAATTCAGAGAAACCAGGCTATCGGACGTTTGGAAGCTGGAGAGTCTGTCCAAGATGTTGCCCGTCTTTTCAACGTTAACATAACCACAATTTACCGTCTCCTGCATCCATACAATGCAACAGAGACCACAGATGACCTTCCTCGGAGCCGTCGTCCTAGGGTCAACACCAGCGACATCAGTTCCTAACTGCAAGTGAAAGTGCTCGACAGACCATAGGAACACATAATCGACACATTAGCCGGGACACTGTGATCCGATATCTACATTCCAACAACCTCAGATGTCGCCGACCAGCACGTCGTCCTGTTCTCCAACCACGGCATCGACAAGCACGACTTCATTGGGCACAGGGTCATCACTGTTGGCGTCATCGTGAGTGGAGGTGTGTCATCTTCTCTGATGAAAGTCGCTTTTGTGTCTCCCATGCAGACGGAAGAGTCAGAATTTGGCGGCGTCGAGGTGATCGTTTCGCTGACAGAAACGTTGTGGAAAGGGATCCATGGGGTGGACCTTGCGTCATGATATAGGCAGGGATTGGACTTAATGCAAGACTTGGACCCATGTGCTTTCTGAATGTTGGTCAAGGTCGGGGACACGGTGTCACTGCTCAGCGGCATATCGACCAAGTGATCAGACCACACGTTGTTCCATTTTTTGCACAACATCAATAATACATTTTCCAGCAGGACAACGCTCGTCCCCATGTTGCCAGAGCTACCATGGCCTTTCTGCAACAACACAACATCCGTGTTCTACCGTGGCCAGCCCTCAGCCCTGATCTGAACCCCATCGAACACTTGTGGGATGAGGTTCAATGTGCGCCCAGTCCCTACAACTGCCGATGAACTACGCACAGCTGCTCTGGATGTGTGCAGGAGGATCCCTAGGGCCATCACAAATCGTCTGATCCACTCAATGTACAGATGTGTGGCAGTGATCAATGCTAATGGTGGTCACACCAGGTATTGACTGACATTTTCTGTATTGACCCGAAACTGTGTAAGCCCTTAACATTTGAAAAAAACAATTATGTCATCTGCCTTTTAATCCATTAAACTGTCTTCAGTCAAATTTTTGTCAATCTTGCCCTATTAGTATTTCTTGTCTTTACTGTTGAAAATAAATAACCTGTATACTGCATACTCGACTTGCGTTTCTTTTGCGTGTGAGTTTATAATGTGGGCAATCCTGTCTGCTGTCATATGGTCTCGTAAGCATTTTGCAAACTTCTGAAGAAATGCACATGCGCTCCCCAGTTTCTTGCCCTATCAAAATCCACCCAGATCGGATAACATTCATTCGTTATTGAATTGCTACAGCATGCCAAGATTGACAAGAAATCAGCGACACCAAGCCCTTGGACGATTTCAAGCTGGACAACCCGCCCGGCAAGCAGCCAATGCATTTCAAATCCACGTAAAGACCATATACAGGTACCAGGCCACCAACGCTACAGATGACCGACCACGTAGTGGAAGACCAAGGGTCACCACCCGACGTCAGGATCGTCAGATTGTGCGACAGCACCTTCAAAATCGCTGAAACTGCTCGACAGACCATGGGGACACACCAGCGACACATTAGTGCGTACACCGTGCATCAATGATCGACGAGCAGACACCTCCACTGTCACAGGCCACACCGAAGACCCATTCTGATACCACGTCATTGCCGGAACCATCTTCAGTGGGCAACACAGCACCAGCATTAGCGCCACCAGCAGTGGAGAAGAGTCCTCTTCTCAGACGAGAGCCGTTACTATATCTCAACAGCAGATGTAAGAGGGAGAATCTGGCGACGCACTTGGGAATGTTATTCGGATGCTTGTCTTGTTGAGAGCGACTGTTGGGGTGGTCCGAGCATCATGGTATGGGGTGGAATGGGTTTTGCACAGAGGATCGGTTTTCCAGAACATCAGTCCAGGGAGAAGCAATCATGTCACAGCAGCTCTGTACATTGATCAAGTCTTGAGACCACACGCCATACCTCATTTGGCACGTTGCCACAACCACGAGTTTCAGCATGATAACGCCCGTGCCCACACTGCGAGAGCAACAAGAGACTTCCTCCAGCAGAATTGCATCAGAATCATGCAGTGGCCTGCCCTCAGTCCCGATTTACATTCCATTTGGCGCCTGTGGGACGAGATTCAAAGACAGCTAAATGGCGTCCGACCAAGGCCGACAACTGCAGCTGAACTGTGTCAGGCGTTCCTCAGAGTGGGGGCTCAAGTGCCTATTGCCTTCATCAACCGCCTCATCCATTCCATGTATCAACGTTGCACGGCAGTCATCAATGCACATGGCAGCCACACGAGATACTAACTTGTAATGCCATTTTCTCAGAGACTAGTGTTGTGTTTTACTTTAAGAACATTTGACACTTTAATTTCAACCTTGATGATCAGTTTTGCCTAGTTTCATCTTTTTTAATATGTTTCAAAATATGTTTACAGTGTTTTGACCCCCTGGTTCTATAAGATAATGTCTCGCCACAACACAGCTGTTACTGAAAGGGGATATAAACACCAACACAGTGATGTGGGTCATCTCACTGACACCGGCACATGTGCCGATCAGTGGCATGAGCCTTCCCCATATGTACAGACAGGCAACATCAGGGACCGATCACGTTCTTGGACGTCCACGAATAACGTCAAGTCGGCAAGATAATCATATCGGTCTGGTTTACCAGCGAAATCGGTTTCAGATCGCAACCTTGACATTGACACTGTTTGTTTGTGTGTTGTTTAACGCCGCCCTCGGCAATATTCCAGCGATATGACGGCGGTCGTGCTTACATTCGATTAGTGCAAGGGCTGTGAGGAATCGATTACGAGAGCATAACAACGGACGCTCAGCTGTACATCCAACTTGGTTGCCAAGTCATCGAACTCTACAACTGGCATTGTGCAGACAACATATGAGGTTCATGTTACTGGACTGGAGGTCAGTCCTCTTCACGTCACGGACGAGTAAGATTTAATCTTGACAGCAGTGATGGCATCAACCACCTTGTGTCATCAATGAGGCGCCGTTGTCAAACTTGTTTCACTACTAATACTGGTCATACCCGACACTGACTTGTGAACAGACAATTGACACCACGCCACTTTCAGCCTAAGATGACGCTTACAGAGGTCATGTGTTGACACTGTCACTGTGAATTCATGTTTCATTGACATCAACATGTTGTCCTTCTTCATCCACCTCAAGTCAAGAATGGAATTATTTCAACCCTAGCGAGCCTAGCTCACAACATCTGTTCTACGAAGCAACATCTAACCACTGAACTGACCTCAAACAAGTCTGTACAGAGTACCACCTCTACCCTGAGCAACTAGAACAACAGACGATACAGAACATCACCAAGAAATCTCAGAAATCTCCCGTCAACAGTCTGCACCCTTTGTGATCAGCCTCCCCTACTTTGGAACAGTTAGCCACAAAATCCAGAAACTCTTAAAGAAACAGGCCAACATGGATGTAGTTTTCAAGAGAAGTCATACCATTCAGAATACATTAAAAGCCATAGGGAAACCACCATCCAGCCACAAGCTAAAACCATCAGGAGCCTTGTACCACATTCCTCGCAATTGTGGACAAGCTTAAGTAGTATAGGTATTGGGGATTCTGGCTCACTTCCACTGGAGTCAGATTTATATACCTATACTGCTACAACAGATGGAATTTTTTATGTAAAAATGATGATGTGATTCAACGATCGTCATGGGTCGTATTGAAAGAAACATCAATATTAATTAATAATGAATAATTTTTACTATAGCCCACGAGGATATTGGAAAAGTATAGGAGCAATACAAAAGTTAGCCACCGTGGCTAAGGTATCTAAAAGATTGGTAAAAGAAACAAGCGATGTGGCAAATATACTTACCAGCACCGCGTTATATACTGAGGAAGAAGTTTGACATTTTTACAACGAATGAAGTTCATCAGGCTGACATCTTGTTTCTCCCCCATGATAAGATAAGACGTAAAATGTATCAATACGCTTTAACCGTAGTGGATGTGGCTAGTCGCTACAAAGAGGCTGAGCCATTAACCTCGAAAGATTCAACAGAAATAGCTAAAGCACTGAGTCGCATATATAAACGCGGACCACAAAAATGGCCTAAGTTATTTCAAGTAGATCCCGGTCGCAACTTTATGGGATCGGTAACTAAACTGTTAACAAAGCACGATGTCGAAATCAGGCGTGGTGAAAAAGAGGCCCACCGTAGTCAAGCTATCGTTGAAAGATTTAACTTGACATTAGCGGAACGTTTGTTTGTCTATCAGTATGTGATTGAAATGAAATCAGGACGATTGAGATCAACCGAATGGGTGACACGATTATCAGCTGTTGTATCATCGCTGAATAATGAAGTAACGTGATTATCGGGAAGAAACCATCCGATTGCGATTAAAATGAAATCTGTGACTTCTGAATCTTCAGGACCGAGGAGAGGCAAAGAACAAAAACTTCCGGATAGAGTAAGTGTAAGATATTTATACCACCCTGGTGAACTTGAAGGAGGCCAACGTTGCGCAACCGATCCGATTTGGTCCCTTAAGATATATAACATTAGTCGGTTGGTTACAAGAAGGAGAGCCTATTCTTTAATTTCTTAAAGATGGACCGGGTAGGGCATTTGTACAAGAAGAGTTGCTCATAGTTCCCAACGATACAGTATTACCGCCCTAAGTAACCATAAGCATAGGTAGTTACACCTTCATTATCAATCCATCTCTTTGTATCTAAGGGTGATAATGATGTCTTGTTCATTCTTAATCCATATATCCTGTGATTGTAACTTCTTAAAGACTTCATCTCGTGTTTGAATGTTCTACCATTGAATAATGCTTCTTTATACTGTTCATGTTTGATATGCTTTTTTCCACATACTTCTTAACACCCTTAGCTTTTCTTATCTCCCCATTATCGGACTTCTATATAGAATACATCTTAGGTCTAGATATAGGAGTCCCAGCACATTCATCCTTCATCTTACCTAACACCTTTTTATTTACTACGCTGTGCAGTGGATTATCTTTTGGGTAATCGCTCGTGTCGTACATATCTATTTTTTCTGCCATATCTTTGCACACATCCTCCGTTTGTATTCCCATCAACAAAGAATCTGTATCAGTATATAACACCTCACATCTATCGCCGTACTGCTTCTTAAGTTCGTTGTAATAAAAGTCATACATTAAGTGTTTTGACACTTAAGTCAAGAATACTCATACCAACGTACACCGGTCTGTTGAATTTTATATTACTTTTCTGCATATGCAACACGGCTAAGTCGTTATCGAATATCTTGCTTCTGTTAAAAGCCGGACTAGCGATAAGTTTCCTGAGTCTTTCTTCCTCATTAGATCTGACTAATGTAACATCAACACGCTTACTTAGATTCTCCATAGTTTTACCAAATACTGAGTTATTCATGAATTTATATAGGTTCTTTTCGAAATCGCTGGTAGCCATCTTTCTTAAATCTGTGTTCAGTCTTATATAAGGCTCCATCCAAGGGCTTTGATCAAACTTTAGAACTCTTATTTTCTTAAGTTTCATACCTAACGATAGATATAACTGGAGATTTCTGTAGTGAACTATTTATTTTGTCTTATCCATCAAATTTAGTACGAGTTTTTCTACATTAGCTAACCTTGTGTTACCCATCAAGGAGTGTTGATATTCCGACATCCAATCTTTATTAACCATTAATCTTTCGGGAGCTAGCGGATAACTGTTATGGTCTTTATGTGACGAAGTTGGATATTCCAAGTCAACTTCTAGTATGTACCCTTTATCGGAATCTGAGGGGATATCATCCACATCGATATCATTCACATCGACCGACTCAAACCTGGGTAAAGGTTGACTCATAGCCCATCCGTACAAATTGTTGGCGTCGATATATAATATGTGCATGTTTAGTTTACTCGGATCATATCCTTCCACTAATTTATTATTAGACTTAGAATACCTTTTCGCTACCATCGATATACCACCTCTTAAACCTTTCTCAATAAACAAACGCATATTGTAATCGGTGAGTAATTTTAGTTCTACGCGGGTCTTCTTCAACAATGCATCCCACGATAGTCCAGGACTGGAATAGTACCATGCCGGATCCAAGCCGTATTGTTTTAAACATGTCTTTCTAAATATCTCGAATATATCGGCGAGTAACAGTACATCAGTTTTTAAGTAGAGATTGTGGTTACCTAAATTCTTACAACCTAATTTATCCCAGACCGTCTGAACGTGTTTATAATTGGCATCGGTTATTTTAGATTCTGTTAAGTTACTATAGAATGATTCAAGGGGTGGTAATTTAGTTTCGTCGAATCTAGACCAATCATGCATATATTCGAAAGGATATACACCTTTTCTCAGCAACAAATGCCGTGTTAACCGATCAGTATATTGATTTGTTACAGCAAAGTCATCGGGATTGTTCGTATTAGCTAAATTGTCCAGGGAAGATAACAGAAACTGTACGGAAACTGTATGAATCTAAGCCCATTACTTTGCTTTATTCTAGCTTTCCAATCCTTGTCTGTATAATGTATAGTTTTAGATAACTAGAATGATATATATTTTTCAATATTGTTAGGAATAGACGTTAAGCCGCCTTCGGTCTTTGAGATAGCTTGCATAATGAGATGTGAATCATATCCTCTAAGGTTGTGAAACACAACGTGGATAGGTATTGTTTGAGAATTCATTTTTAGTTTCAAGTTACACTTGTTATGAGCAGCTCCTCGATAATTACCCATGTCGTGGGAATGATCTCTTACGGAATCCCCATTGAGTGGTTTATAACAACTCGTTGACTTCTTATAGGCCCTCCAATCATCCCTCGTCATACACATGGGTTTCCTACGCGATCAATTTTCCCTGATTGTTCTCTCTTCGTTTTGTAGATATTCTAAGAACTTTCCTGTTGTATCAGGACCTCTGTAAATCACCGTCGGGTTTGTTTTCCCATCATACCTTGCAACTATATATCCAAACCCACAAGGAATATGTTCTTGAGTTTTGTACGTAAAACTACTATCAGTGTAGTACTACTATTGTGTTGCGTATTTTCTATAGGTTTGATAAGCGCTTCAAAGTCGGCGTAAATTAGTACTGTACTGGCATTTGATTACAATAATGTTCAAATTTTAAAATATATTCTTCAAAAAAGAAACTTGACACTGACTTTCAAAATGTAACATAATGCGATTGTTTCAAAATAGGACACAGAAACCATAATTGAAACACTGTTTGAATACCAATGTACACAATGTTTAAAACATTAATAGTGTCACCTAGACAGACACACATACACGATACAGTTAATGTCACAGGGGTACAGAAAATGTCAGTATCGGCTGTGCCCACCACGTGCATCACTGCTTGACACTGACGACTCATAGATGCAATCAAGTTGTCAATAACATGCTGTTTGATGTGCTGCCATTCATGCTGAAGTGCATCAAGAAGCGTCGGAAGTGTTTGGGGCGATGGATTCCTTCTGCGTCGATCCAACTCGTCCCACAGATGCTCATTCGGGGACAAATCTGGTGACCAGGCTGGCCAAGGTAGAGTCTGGATGTTGTTGTGCTGTAAGAAGTCCTGACTAACATGTGCAATATGTGGTCGAGCGTTGTCCTGCTGGAACTGTCCGCCATGAACGTTGACGTGAGGAAGAACGTAAGGCTGAAGGATCAAGTCTCTGTAACGCACACCTGTCAATGCACCTGCCACATGCACGAAAGGCGTCCTACCACCGTGATGAATTCTGGCCCATACCATGACACTCCCGCCGCCAAAAGGGACAACCTGCTGCACACAGTTGGGGGCGTAACGTTCACCCCGACGTCTGTAGACACGTGCGCGCCCATCAGCACGTGTGAGTAGGAAACGGGACTCGTCAGTAAACAGTACATTTCTCCACCTTGCACTTGCCCATCTAACCCTCTGTTGGCACCAAAGCAGACGGTCCGCCAGATGACGTGGGGTCAATACATGACGTCGAACAGGTCTTCGGGCTAAAAGTCCAGCCTCCCTCAGTCTGTTGCATACGGTTTGATCTGATATTCTGCGTACCCCAGGGATCTGTGTGGTTGTAGACGTGGCTGTGGTAGTGCGGTCTCGGAGGTGTCACAGCCGGATGTATGGATCTTGTGCTTGGGTTGTCACCCTTGGTCTTCCTGACCTTGGTCTGTCGTCAACTCTGTTGGTGTTGTTGTATCGGGTGCACAATGCGGAGATTGTCTGTCTGGATACGCCAAAGTGCCTGGCCACTTCTTGCTGAGTTGCTCCAGCTTGTAATCTCCAAAAATGGCGTTGTTCCGTTGAGCTGCATTCAGTCTTGGCATTCTGTCACCGCCTCTACTGCCGTTATTAGGACTGTATGAACAGCCGTTGATGTGGATTTTTATACCCATTCAGCAGGGGGGCCTGCATGCCTAAATGCAGGATCCTGTGCTGCACTTTTTTTACAGGCTGTTGCGTTTGGATGAAGCCGTAAAATTGATCCCCAAACGCTACGTTTATGTGCTTTGCATGTGTTTTCGCGAATTATAGACACATCATCTTTCTGTTTGACTTATTTGGTTCTCATTTAATGTAATTATTTTAGATATTTGGCAAAAAGTGGTTTTACATCTATGTCAAGTTCCTTTTTTTGAAGAGTATTTTTTTCCCCTCTTTAGGCATATCATTCCTGATAGCCGTCTTTCAAACACCTCTGCAGTCTTTACAAAACGGGTTGCTATGTGCATTTCACTTTGTAATAAGACTCTCGACCCGTTTTGTAAGAATTATTACACTTTGCAACTTTATTACAAAACGGGTTGTAACAAAGCATCCCTGGCCTTCGACGAATATCTTCACACACCGTACGTCGTCGCCTCAGATGTGCAGGGATTGTCGTCAGAACACCCGCCAGACGTCCCATTTTGACGGGAAACCACCGGCAAGCCGGTCTACAGTGGTGCCGACAGTGTCTACGCTGGACGACCATGCAGTGGGGACAAGTTCTATTCACTGACGAGTCTCGTTTTCACCTCAGCCACAGCAATGGACGGATTCGAGTGTACCGACGTCGAGGTGAACGTTACGTCAATCATTGTGTCATGAAAGACGATCGGTTCGGGGGGCGGCAGCGTTATGGTATGGGGTGGGATAACACAAGACAGAGGGCCCGTTTGATAGTGGTAGAGGGAAATCTCAATGGACAGCGCTACTGCGACGAGATCATCGGCCCTGTTGTTCTACCGTTTTTGCGTCGTCATGGCCCAGGCATTACCTTTCAACCCGACAACGCCCGGCCTCATATTGCTTGACTTGTTCAGGATTCAACAGTCTTCAACAGAACAACGTGAATGTCATCCCCTGGTCGGCTCGCTCCCCTGATCTCTCACCAATCGAACACATGTGGGATGAGATGGATCGGCGCCTTCGACGTCAACCAAGTGTTTCACAGACACTCCAGGAACTTTGAAAAAAGTTGGTAGCGGTACTACAGGAACACTCTGGGTCCTGCGCATGCGCGATGACGTCACTTCCGGTTTCGGTGGTGTGCGCATCCGTGATGACGTCACGTCCTGTTCCGGTGATGCGTGCGCATCCAAGATGGCGGCACATCCGTTTCCGGCGGCGTGCGCATCCAAGATGGCGGCATATTCGTTTCCTTGGAGGCGTGCGCACCTCAGAGATGGCGGCACATCCGTTTCCGGGGAGGAGGGGACCCTAAGAAGCGCTCGTACAATATGAAAGAAGCGCCTGTTACATTCTTGATGTACATTTTTTCTTCTTTTTTTAAAAGAAAAAAGAAGGGGTGGTGGTTGTGGTGGTGGAGGGAGGAGGAGGAGGAGGTGGGTCCTTTGTTTGGGTTTGAGGGTTGTCAAAGCTATGGATGAAAGCGTTCTTTCGGGAGAGATGGGTGGCCCTGAAAAGAGCCGTTTTGGAGAAGAAGTAGATTACTCCCTCTCCCACAAAGGGGCTGTGCTGCAAAGGAACGGATGGCCTGTCACCTGTCTCCTGACAGGACACTGACTGGTGTGGCGATGGCATGTGGAGATGATAGATCACTGAGACGAGCTTATAATACACAGTCGACGACCCAGCAACTTTGTTGCTAGGTTGACGTCATATCGGCGAAGGATCTTGCAACAAAATTCCACAAATCATGTCATCGGGTATTATGATGTAAACTTTGAGGTGCAGGGTCTCATTCCACAAGGCCATCGTATTGTAGCGCACTGACAGTCGTTCGTCTAAGTTACAGTATGTGAGTGGCGATCACCTTAGCGCTACGATCATGTTGTGGAACGGACGTATGGCAAGCCGTTTTCACATTTATTACGGAATTACAGATATCTTCAATTCTTTTAAAGATATCTTGAAATGAATTGAAGATATCTTGAATGGAATTGAAGATATCTTGAATGGAATTGAAGATATCTTAAATGCAGATAATTGTAGATATCTGCAATAAAATGTAAGATATCTTCAATTGTTTTCAAGATATCTTGAAGTGAATTGAAGATATCTTGAATGGAATTGAAGATATCTTGAAAAGAATTGCTGATATCTTAAATTCGATTATTGATATCAAAATATTATTTAAAGATATCAAAATGTCAAGTTTTGTTATGATATCTTCAAACTAAATACAGATATCAATAATCAATTATTGATATCTTCAATTGTTGCCATTATTAAAGACTTCCGCTTATTTACAGATATCTTCAAATACTTCCGTCCGTTAAGTACTGTGGGTAATGTGTCTAACCATGGCGGGCAGTGCTGACAATTCTCAACAGGTTCTTGATCGTATTCATTCCACAATGGGTGACGTACAACGTTTGTTGACTGAAAGTGCCAATGTTTCGTCAGCTAAACAACGTCTTCAGACTGCTTTATCTAATTTACATCGTATATCGCCTTCAATTGATAATACCAAGTATTTATTGGTTAGACAGCCAATCCAGCAGTTGCATACTTTATGCGAGAAGTTAGAGGTCGAGAATCCTCTCTCGAGTGCATCAACCAACAATCAAAGAAATCGTGTCCAGTCGGGTAAGTACCATGTTTGTTCTATAAGAGTTTTCGGTAATTATACACGAGGGTATTGCTAAATTGCGTGTAGCGAGTAGTGTTTTGAATTTTTCTCAAGCGTTGATGTACTTTTTCAGGACTACCTGGTCGACCAAGTATCGACATGTCGATCTGCCAGATAGCATGTCTACAGAAGAAAGGTTACACAGCTGCCAAAATTGCACATCACTTAAGTTGTTCAGCAAGCACCGTCTACAACAAGCTTTATTCCAATGGCATGTCCATGAGGAATAAATACACGGATCTCACCGATGAAGAGTTTCAACGTAAAGTGGCAGACATAAAGGAAAGTTTCCCAAATACAGGAAGTGAGGTGTGTTTAATAGACACATATCATTTTGATAACCATCTACTGAAAACATTATCATTACGAGTGCAGTACGATATAAACACGAGCTAACAACCAGTGAGTGAGTTGGGTTTAATTCCCTGTTAACAATATTATGTTTATGTTCAGACTGTAAGAAAAGATTAACAAACAATGATGTTTTGTGTGATATAATGGGCAGAGAGTGGATGATTGCAGGCGGAGGCGATAAGCAAGGTCAAGCAAAAGTACTAAAAATGACCTCTCAAAATTAGGTACTTCGTAAATGTCGCCATTTTTTACACATTACTAAATCACCACTCACCGCGTTATTTACAGCATGTTTTGAAATCTAAATTTCGGATATTTACTCCGAGAAATGAAATTCAAAAATAGCATATTAGTGATCACGGGTATCTGTCCTTTATGAAATCACCAATGATCGTTCCAAAACATCTCCTATAACTCTAGAATCGTTTAGAATGTTTTGGAAAATACGCAAACACGAACGCCATATCGGACAGTGTTTACAAAACCACGTTTCGGGTACACCCGTTATGAGGCGCCTGTAACATCACGTATATTTCAAACTTAGCTGCGATACACACATCCTTGAATTCTTCATACATTTTAGAATCGAATGAACAATGGTCTTTGTCACCAATACGAAGTGGCTTGATGAAATCAAGCAAAATAAGTTAGGTGTGAAAACAAACCCTGCGCTCGAAAAACTGCACTTGTTTGAAATGTAAACAAAGACAAATACAGATTTTACACAGTGTAGCATTTTCTCCCATGTTGAGCTATGACTGACGCAAAATCACGCACAACGACAACGGTATTTATCGGCATTTCTGACTATTCAGTTGGTTTCAATGAAAATTATAACAACGAATAACAGTACATAGATTGTCAGAATGTTTCTGATTACTTACATGTCACATTTATGTATATACGATCCTTGAATCAACGAAAGTTCCCTCGTAAAATCCCGCGTACTGTTGACAGTGAACACGCCATATTGTAAAAGTCGGTCACCGGTAGTGATGTCATACGTCAACATTGTTGTACATATTTGGTAATTTCTTTGAGGTGAAGGTCCTTGAATGAGAGTGCATTGTTTACAGTTTCAGTTATGATGTAGACTTGGCATATCTTTTATTCATTTTTTCACAAAAGTAATTTCACTTTGGACATTTGTCAGTGTTCAAATTGGCACCACGTTTTGCATGGAGACACGCGTGACACCACGTTTGCATGGAGACACAAAGTACATCACGTTTGCATGGAGACACGCGTGACAGTACGCATGTAAACATACACGAGTGCCAACTCCTCGGCAGGGATGAGCGAGTGACAACGTCATAATCATATTGATAAACGTCTGTTTGAAGACACGCATGGCACCACGTTTACATGGAGAGACGTAGTACATCACGTTTGCATGGAGACACGTAGTACACCATGTGTGTTTGAAGACACGAAGTACACCACGTCTGTTTGAAGACACGCGTGACAGTACGCATGTAAACATACACGAGTGCCAACTCCGCGGCAGGGATGAGCGAGTGACAATTAACGTATCAATTGACCTTTTTCACACTTTCGCCATCTTGGATCGAAAACGAGGCGTGGAGAGCATAGCTCCATGCAGTGTGAGTCGCATCAGCTCATAGGGAACAGACAGCATGTTGTGCATTTTACTGATGGACATTTCAAACAAAAAATGGTATCCTCTGTATCTAATACAGAAGATATTACACATTTAATCATGAGGTCCAACTAAAATATGCCTGTAATACACTGGAATTAGCATTTTGCTGTCAGGATCCCGGAAGTGAATCCAAAGGTGCATTTCGAGATACGTATTTCAGAAAAAGATTGTTTTATCATAACCTCGTCGGCATATAGGTACAATGTGGCAGTACATTAACAGACAGAAGTTTTGTATCGTAAATGCACCGCATAACATGAAACACGTCAGTATACTTTTGCAAATTTGCTCAGTCAATCAATGCGTGGCTTGGCGAACTCGAGATCGTGGATCATGTTTATTTCACGTTTCATAGTGGTGTTTGCTGCACAACGCACTATCGTTTTGCCATGAGTCCAGTTGACAAAAGACACTTTTTCTGCTATGATTTTCATCTTAACATATTACGATGTAAATGAAATTAGTTCACAAAATAATTTGTGTGTCAAAATAAATATTCAGAAGGGGCGATAACTCTATTCAGTGTGTACAATGACAGACGATACTTTACTTGTTCTTCAAACATCACTTACTTAACTGATTATTGCCGATTGAGATTGTACCGTGCACGACAAAAGTGAACTGTTTGAACTGTTTAAAATAAGTTAAAAGGAAACTAAAAATTGATAAATATATATAAATAATGCATGAAATTGAAGAAATATAAGAATTGATACAACCACCAACTTCTTGAACACCCTCACCTAATCCTGTATGATGATAGGTAATTGTATATCAAAAGGAAGCTACCAATACATTTATCCTGAATAGTTTGAAAATGTCTTGATCAGATATGAGTACAGATAAAATAACAAAAGACAAAAAGGAATCAACTTCAATTGGTAATCAAGCCAAGATAAAATATATGTATCGGTACAAATTATGTTCATGGAACAATCTGGATTTCTCATTTTTAACAAAGAAAAACAAACCCTAATTTTCATGTCTTTATTTCTCACAATATAAGTTTTCCAAACTTAACATGGACCAGGTGTCATTGTTAGTCAAAAGCACCTAATTAAATTCCAGGAGAAAATAATTTTCTTGCTTGTAAACAAATGGTACAATGTGCTTTTTTAGTGTCTGATTAATATTGGCCATGTTGTTTTGTGAGTGAATAAGGCTTTTCACTTCCTCGTCCTATTTGAGTGAAATGTGACAGGAAGCACATTTGTTGATTGAATGAATATGGCTTTTCACTTCCTCGTCCTTTGACAGGACGCACATTGTAACCAGTGTGTTACTGTCAGCAGAAAGCTCCTCCAGACATCCATCACCGGATACTAGTACTTCATTGTGTTGACTCGCTGGACTGAAATGAATAATTCAATAATACTGTAATAATATTTCTACTTCAATAAAAAAAATTTATAAACAATGCATATTCACCTTCTTTCAAAATATTGATTATTTAGAAAACAACATTCTTCTGAAATAGAGAAATTTAAGGAAAATTAATCACAGTGTGTAACATTACATGCTTCTTTAGAACAATCTTGAAGGCATCAATTCATCTGATATGTCTAAAACTCAAACAGTATATTCTGTGTAAACAGTAAACTCAACAGATGTATCAATTTAATGACAGTGCACTACAGCTCTTTATATCAATGTCACACAGAAATTCACTCTTGTTTTAATGAAACACGTTTTGATATTTGTATTACCGGTATGTATTTAATCATGAAATACTTTGTTTAGTCTGACTATGCTGAAAAAATACTTTCGCTAGAGTGAAATAAATAAGATTTTTTTTATTAAAATCAGGTGAAATATCACGTTTTGTCACACCTACAGTCAGTCTGCCTCATTGACACTATGGTTTTCTGAGTAAGGTCATGAAGATCAAAGAAAATATAAGACTTGAATTTATTTTGTCAAATGAAATGTTTATCTCTTCTTGTGGTTTACTAAAGTTGATATCTTGACTTGAAAATATTAACTTTGTCAGATCACAAGATGAGATAAATTCATGCTATCATCGTTATTTGACAAGGAAAACAAATTTCTTCTATGTATTTATATTTTTTTATATTTCTAGTTTTGATTGAATTATAAAAATTATCAAAATGATCACACCACTTGACTTGATTGAAATAAACTAGAGTTCTTCATGACCTTACTCAGAAAACCATAGTGTCAATGAGGCAGACTGACTGTAGGTGTGACAAAACGTGATATTTCACCTGATTTTAATAAAAAAAATCTTATTTATTTCACTCTAGCGAAAGTATTTTTTCAGCATAGTCAGACTAAACAAAGTATTTCATGATTAAATACATACCCGCTTTAGACACATTACCCACGGTACTTAACGGACGGAAGTATTTAATAATGGCAACAATTGAAGATATCAATAATCAATTAGTAGTCTGTGTGCAAGCTGATTTATACATGTTCATATACATAATATCAATTTATTATTATTCAAGTTTCAATTTTTGTAACGTTGCTCGGAGGATGTAAAGCAAATAAAGACAATGTCCTGGGGGATGTACATGTAGGTATGTGAACCCGCAAGGACAACCTTTATCAATTATTTTACGTGCAGCTTGTGTCATGTCTGTATTGTTAGAATAATACTCTAGCAGCTGTACACATCGAAATTTATGACTTAAAGATCAATCCTCGGGTTAAAAATGATGGATTACATTAGGTACGTCTATTCGACAAATAGGTTAATTGATTTATCATCCAATAGTAGCTTAGCTAGGAGTCCATTGCAATAAAATTGAGTTACGAGTTACCGAAGAGAGCTCTATGCAACCGGACCCTGAAATTATGTCGATTTGCATTGGAGGTTTACTTAATTTGATAAGGAGCACATGACCGTTTCCTTGAAAAAAACGAGACAATTCAATCGTATTTATACATTATATTTTGGCAAAGAATTCAAATACAACAAATGTGTGACAGATCTCCTGTGCAATGTCAAAGGAAAAAACCCAATGCAAACAAAAGTGCAGCATAGATTTCACATGCATGGGAAAGGAGAATACTTAATACATAACATTATATACAATGTTTTTATTAATATCAAAAGAGGGGCGTGGATATTCGTTACCTACATTGCATATAATATTAGATATTGTGTATTCTCGATCTCTGTGAACTTCTCACAGATAAAGAAATAATAATAAATAAATGCAAACCATGTTAACTTATGCAATATGTGTAGCAATGTATGATTAACATTTGGATCATTAATATAAGATAAAATATTTCCTTTCATAGGAAGAAGTATATTTAATGAAATAAATGAATAAATGTAACTGTCTGGATTCCTTTCATATGTCATGAAAAACCAACAACAACTTACTGACAACTTTTGCTGGGATAATAACTCCTTGCCCCAACAACTTAAACAGAATCCATCATGATAACGGCACGAAATCATAATTCAAAGCATACACAAATAATATCCGGTATCTTCGGGCATGTCTTGTTGAGTTTCAAAGAGCATCAGAATGTATAATAAATTTGTTGCAATCAATTATTGCTGAAATATATCTGTTTTGATCAAGTTGAACGGATGGAAAATCTATAATGAAAAGGGTTTTGTTATAACGTAAATATTCTCCTTGACCTTGTACGAAGAATATTCTAAGATCATTAAACTCGGCAATCGTTAGTGGATTGCGCCAAGCAACCTTGATACCCAATTTGGTAACATATATTGCAGTCTCAAATTTAGAAGTTTTAACTCAATTTCAGAAAAAAAAGTGATACGGGTTGGCAATTAGAACTAGGTAAAAAACAATTGGAGCAAAATATAATTTGACTTTTTGGTAAGTCACCAGTCATTTCATTGGAATTTTAAGAGAGTGTGTTATTACAGTGCTTGATGTTAGCCCAAATTACTTTAATCCTCTTAATCTTTCAGAGGAGGTTATGTTTTCAGGGGATTATTGTACGTATATATTTCGTATCAAGGTTTCTTGGCGCAATCCACCAACGATTGTCGAGTCTAATGATCTTCAAGTACGTTTCAAGGTCAAAGAGAAAATTTACTTTAGTGACAAACATATTTTCATTATAAATTTTCAATTCCTTTCTATTTGGATACAAGCAGATATATTTCAGCAATTAATTGCAAGAAATAATGATAATTCGTATTCTCTTTGAAACTGTACAAGAGTTATCCGAAGATACCGGATGTTATTTGTGTATGCACGGGATCTGTCAACTCATTTGTTGTATTTGAATTCTTCGTCAAAATAAAATGAATTGTAGAAATATGATTAAATTCCCTCGTTTGTTTCAAGAAAAGGATCATGTACTCCTTATCAACTCGTATAGCGTTTCCACTGCAAATCGACACACTGGTTGACCAGCCTGTGTTTGTACCCTTCGTCATCACTCGTTCAGTCGTGTCGAACTGGTCAACGTAGTGTTGAGGCAAGTCATGCAAAAAAACATCTTGAATAGCCTTATACGAGTATTGAACAATATGTCACTATTAAGTTATTTGTCGAATATACGGTTGTGTAACCCATCATTTTGAACCCCAAGGATGGATCTTTCAGTCATTTAAATTTATCGATGTTGACACCACCCTTTAATGACGATTGTACGATAAAGCCTATACCAACCATCCCTAACTTAACAGTTTTGTACGTTTGTCATCATACACAGTATTTCTCGAATTGTACATGTGAAACGCAAGCTCAACTGACAAAGATCATTTCTAGTCAATTGGCGTCTTGGACACTACGGTAGTAAGGTTATTACAATTTACGTAAGAATTTATTACATTTTACCGCAAGTAGAGATTAATACAATTCACGTCAATTTTTATTACAATTTGCGTATTACAATTTACGTCAAATATTATTACAATTTACGTTGTTATTACAATTTACGTCAAAATTATTACAATTTGCTGCAAGTATTACAATTTACCTTTTTATTACAATTTACGTCGTAACAGCCACTTTGCATTGGAACTAAACTTCCTTCAGAACATGTGGGGGCGGTCGGGTAGCCTTGTGGTTAAAGCGTTCGCTCGTCACGCCGAAGTCCCGGGCTCGATTCCCGACATGGGTACAATGTGTGAAGGCCATTTCTGGTGTCCCCCGCCGTGATATTGCTGGAATATTGCTAAAAGCGGCGTAAAACCATACTCACTCACTCAGAACATGTGCCAATTGAACACTTTCAGCATCATTCACCAAGTTTATTACACTTTGCAACTTTATTACAAAACGGTTGCCATGTGCATTTCACTTATGATAAGAGTGAGTGAGTGAGTATGGTTTTACGCCGCTTTTAGCAATATTCCAGCAATATCACGGCGGGGGACACCAGAAATGGGCTTCACACATTGTACCCATGTCGGGAATCGAGCCCAGGTCTTCGGCGTGACGAGCGAACGCTTTAACCACTAGGCTACCCGACCGCCCCCTTTATAATAAGACTCTGAACCCGTTTTGTATAATAATCATTACACTTTGAAACGATTCCAATGTTAGGTCAACGTTTCATCCAAAGTAGATATGATGACGACCAATCTTAACGTAAATACCGTTTGTGTTCCTAATTGAACTTATAAGCAAGTTATGGGTGCCAATTGAACACTTTCAGCATCATTCACCAAGTTTATTACACTTTGCAACTTTATTACAAAACGGGTTGCTATGTGCATTTCACTTTGTTATAAGACTCTCAACCCGTTTTGTAATTATCATTACACTTTGAAACGATTCCAATGTTAGGTCAACTTTTCATCCAAAGTAGATATGGCTGGGGTCGATTTCGTAGGTGTGTTGTTCGAATCCAGTTGTCTTGTCGATTATTGGTTACGCGTAACCTGCCACTCCGAGGATGGTCTCTGACTGCATTTGTCTGTTGCCAACATTGCCATAAACACCAAATGGTGTTTCTGTGGACGTTAAATTGTCTTGCAACATCACGTTGACTCGATCCTGCTTCAAGCATACCAATGGCTCGCAGACGCTCATTTTCAGACAGGCGTGGCATTTCGTAATGTTGAATAATTGCGTAATTTTGTTGTTTTTCTGAGTGGTTGTTGTCAGCACGATGCTAAACAATGCATATGGAATCCCGTTAACACACATGTTTTTATACCCATTCTTGGGTAGTGAAATGCATGGGGCTTGCATAAAAGTCAACTTTTGCATGGAATGCATGCTTTTCTGTAGCAGTTGCGTTTTTGTGATTTGATTCCATACATGTACTGCAATATTGAAAACCAAACTTTACTTGTTTGAAAGATACACAAAAATATTGGTGTCACAGGAACTTTTGTTGTTGAGTTTATAACAGCAGCTCATATTGACCTTGATATTAATACACCCTACCGGTTACTGTCTTCGCCGCCTTGGCAGTTAGTCAAACCAGAAATAGACCTTACACTTACTAACTATAAAATATCTGAAACAAACCAGACAATTTTTTCAACAAGAATATGTCCAGTTACGTTCTAAATATAATTCTCACCGCTCCATGTTCACAAAGTTGCCAGTGCCACCATCATTGGTTCAAAAACTATTTCTTCAAGATTACCAGATAACAGCTCAATATGTACTGCTGAAAGCTAAAGCCATTCAAACAGTATTGACATATATTCAGAAACAAACTACATGTAAACAGTTCATCATTTTCTCTGATTCTTTATCATGCCTACAGGCACTTAAAACTGTCAACTCGAATCACCCGTTAATACGTCATATTTTAGAACTTTATAATAATCTTGCTACTGGCCAATACCACATCGTCCTTTGTTGGTTGCCTAGTCATGTTGGTATTGCTGGAAACACACGAGCTGACGCTGCAGCTAAAGCAGCTCTTGATAAACCAGTGTCTCACCTTACCATTCCCTATAGTGATTTTAAAAAAGGCATCAAGGAATATATTCGTAGTTTGATGCAGAAAAGATGGGACACCCAAGTAGGTACAAATAAACTTCATGAATTTAAACCTCAGTTAGGTTACACCTACTTGGGGTGCAAGTCCAGACATGACGAGGTTGTTCTGCGACGATGCCACAGTCGTTACACACATGAATATCTCTTAAAAGGTGAGGATCCTCCGTTTTGTGTCCCTTGTGATGAGAGAATTACAGTCAAGCATATTTTGCTTGACTGTATTAGACGTTTCTCTTACAAGGGATACCTATTATCATTCAACTTCTTTAAAGGATCTTTTTATAAATATCAATGTTCGTTTAATTATCAGTGTTTTAAAAGAAATAGAACTATTTGATAAATTTTTAATTTTGAATGTTTTAAAATAGTGTGATGTTATTTACAACAGAACGTATTGAAGGCTGTGCCACTCAGGGGGTTAACGTAGTGTAAAATTATTGTCCCCCTGACAGTGGCACGTGAGTCCATCTATGTTTAAGTGATTAATATCAACTGGTGTTTTAATGTATTGATTGTGCTTCTATTTTTAATATTGGTCAGTATTACACAAAACCACTAATGACAAAAGTGATGGCATAAATCCTGCCGGGAATCATGCAGGAAACAAAAGCACTGTAAGTCCCCAGTGAGGTGGTCCAGCTTTGATTGCGGGTGGTCTATAGCCTGGTTGTAATTTATAGGAACTAATCTACTAAAGATTCTTTGTTTTTTTATTGCTTAGGTTTGTTTTAAATCTAACTGTGATATTTGCCTTACTGTCCTTCGTCGACATTTCTTTAATTATAGTAACTACCTTGTTCTCATCGCGATATGGCTGCAATACTGCCGATGCGATGTAAAATTTTAACTCACTCACTCACTGTAATGTTTGATGAGTCATTTCAGCAACGTGTTCTAGATTCCGCTGAACAAGACAGGCATGTCTAGATGTGTGGTTGTAAATGTATTGATTTCTACTCTTTTTGAGAAATGTATATTTAAATGTAAACTGTATTTAACAGATATTCGCTCTGTGTGTTATTACAAAAAGCTTTGTTAAAATTTAAATTACGTATGAATTCTCTTGGTGTTGTATAGCTTTCGTGAAGGTAAAAGTTAATTATATGATCCTGAAGTCTTGTGTAAAACCTGCTTTGTAAGAGAAGATGAAAGTCGTGTATTTTTTATTGCCCGTGTTATGCAGTAGAACGTAATTTGTACTTGCCAGAATATATAACTATTTCTAATTATATATTGGATGAAGCAAAATAATATACATCTTCAAATTTAAAACAAATTGCTTAAATTGTCAAAATGTTTGAACAAAGAGATATTAAGATGCAGCTATACATTTACATATATATGTAACGTATTTTGGGTCAGACGGCTTGGAATTCTGAATTATCTGAATCTGAACAATTGGCTCGAGCCCATTGTCAAAATGCAAATGTTATAAGGGTAACGTGACATGTACTAACAAAACAAAGGTCAAATGTATTTTCTACCTTCATCACGTCTTCGACCAGTCTTACAATTAAATTATGGTCTTATTATCTCTGGTATTATATTCACATATTGTATTCAGTAAAATTAATACGAAATGTTTTTAATCAAGAAGACCTTGTGGCACGTGTGTTGCACTTTGTTAGCCAATAAAATCATGTCATTTATTCGTATTTGGACTGTGACTCAATCGATATTTATAATATATTAAAGGGTTCAAATACTTATTTAAGACCCACCCATTCTCCACCCTTTCGTTACATGATTATAATATTTTTAAAAATATGAAAACTTTAAATTTGTTCTTTTGCGCGCTCCTGTTTCCCAGCCACAGAGGAAGACAGATTTCGAGCAATTTTCACCATTCCAAAGAATTAATTATTCACATGGGGAGCTTACAGTTCTATATTTACACTACACTGTTAGCTGACCTTCTTTGATCGTCAAAACGTTAAATACGGATTGGGTTGCAATAACGTGTTTAGCTGGAGTGGAATTCAAGTATACATCGGGCTACTCCACAATTTAGTCTCCTTACAAACACGCGTGGGTTTGTGCTTATCCCAAACCGGCTCGGCTAACCAAATCCTTTGATCAACACTTCAGTGTCTGCGCATGCGCTTGGCGTCTATTTTCATTGAAGTAAATAATCTCGACATGGCAAAATGTTACGGCAAAGACAGAGAATGGATTACCCGGTATTAGCAGCGTGTCTCGTCTCCCTGTGTCTCTACCTCAACACCCTTGATGCAGACTTCGCCTACGATGATAGGTACGTTGTTAATGATTGCTAACATCGTCAAATAATGAGTCTCTCCCCCGACCAGGTGTGCCGCCTCGCCTTCTTACGACTGACACTAGAGTGTAGGTAACTCGGAGACGTGTTTGGACTATTTGTTGGAGCTTGTGCCACATGAGTCATGGTTTGTTTGAAGTGTAAAGAACTCAACTTTTTTACTCAAACTGTTGGCATTTATCAATATAAATGTTGCATTTGTGTCAGTGTATTCAAAATTAAACCCGTAAACAGTATGCGATTAAAGAATGTGTTCGCCACCCAATATAGTATCACCGCGATCACGCATGCCTCTTCGATAATTAGGGTAAGGAAAGGTTACCCCCGAACTCAATCCTTAAAATTATCTCTTAGATACTTGAGTGAAAACAGTGGCAAACATATTCTTAACCACTCCAAAAATCTTCAATGTGAGGATAAAACAGTCAATGTTGGTTGATATGATGCACTAGATCTAGATCTACCTGAAAGTGCATGATGTGATTGTGAAAAACGTTTTGCGATTTAATTTTCCTAGATATCTGAAGTCAATTTCCTGAGAGACAAAAAATCATAACATTGGTGGAAAGTATTAAAATATCCAATGCCAAGGTGCTGAAATCACATGTAATTGGCTTCCAAAACAGACCTCTTTGGGGGTGTGTCCTGAAGCTACAGACCCTGGGGTGTGTGACAGCTGCTCTGATCGATGCCATTGCATGTACATTGTTGAGTGTTTGAAAAGACCTTTGATCTTGCCATTTTGAATAATTGAGACAGCAAAGTATGTAGTATGACTCTTACTTAAACCGAGTTTTAACCAAGAGTGACCTCCCTTTCGCAAGACCCACCCAAACTCCTCAGAGCAATAGCCTGTTAATGGAGCTGTCTATACTATTTCTACCACCAGTCAAAGCTCCCCACAACCATGCATGGAGTTGAACTCGCAACGATCGACCATTATGTTTACATGCAAGTGATGTCTGTCATAACACCGACTACTCTTACCCCAGCTGAATTATTTCTCTTTTGTCAGTTTGAATTTCTATTTCATTTTAACTATCATGTAATTGGTATAGTAAGAATGTAAGTGGGAAGTTGGTTGGGTTTCTCAAAGAATCTGATCATACAAACAAAAAGGTCAATTCACTCCGGGAAATCTGGTCAGTCGTAACCTTTTCAAAATTCACTATGATGGCATTCCTAAAGACAGTTTGTGGAAATTATGGCTGATTTGAAATCACCAGTGACGGTGAACAGAACATTTCAATAGAGATGTTTTAATTTGTATTTTTTATGGAATCTTTGATACCTCGACATTCTTCACATTACTTCATATACATTGTCATAAGATTTTTCGAATCCAAACTTGACAATGACATTATGTTACTACAATGGCAGGGCAACAACAAAAATGTGCAACAAATGATGTTGATGTATCATGCCAGGTCTCCATGGTTTCTATGCAGAACCTTTGAAGGTGCGAGTTTAAAAGTTAGTTGCTGAGACAGCAGAAGACAGCATTTTTAGTCCACAAGTCCTTACAATGGTAACATATTGAAAGAAGACTCAAGTCGCCAGTAAACTCAAATGATGTTTACTTGTTCAGATCAAAACCATAACTGACAACACAATGGTATTACTATGATATCATCACAACACTCACACAACCATTCCAAACTATGTTAACATTGCGTTCTTATTATAGAAATACTTCCAGGTTTAGAGTTACCTCCCTTACATCATTATATAACAAACCCCTTAACATGGCAAATTTCTACTCGTCCTTATGGTACCTTAACTGTTGGGCAGTTTGGCAAGGACTATAGGCCTTGTGCCAATTTCTATCGCTATGAAGGCATTGAATTGTCGTAAAATCTCTTTGTAGAGACAAACTCAACATTAAACGATGTGGCAGGTTAAGAAAGCCTGTTACACAACTTTGGATTTAAAGTAAAAAAGTCAAGTTTATTCTGCTACTTGACAGAACAATAGCTACAAAGTAGGAGAAACCCTCTTGGTGTGGTGGGTGGGTTGAATGAGAAAACTCCACGTGCTGCATGTCGTATGAACAACAAAAATGGCACCAAACCTCAACTGCCCCTAGGCACATAAACTGAAATAAACATAAATGAGAACTCACAAGGTGTGGACAGTAGGGACCTTATTGAAGACCATGTATGAACAATGCTTAAAATTGCATGGATCGATGCTCATGATATTATTCACAGGATTGTCTGGTCCAGACTCGATTATTTGCAGACCGCCATCATATAGCCATAATATTGCAGAGTGTGGCGTTAAACAACAAACCAACCAACCAGCCAACCAAAATAAGATCCTGTACACCCATATCCAAGGTTGCGGAACATGGTTCAGAAATAAAGGGCAAAGATTCAAAATCTTCTGTTCGCCATCTTACAGAATAAATAGAAGTACTATTGATCATTTAGTACGATTAGAATCATTTGTTAAAAAGGCTGTGATAAACAAACAACAGTATCAATATTCTTTGATCTAGAGAAAGCATACGATACTACCTGGAAGAAGCATTCTAAAGGATTTACATGATTTTGGTTTGAGAGGTCGTTTGTCTCATTTTATATCACAGTTTTTGACACTATAACAGACAGGCAATTTCAATCAGGATCAGGGTGTCCCATAAGGCAATATTTTGTCTGTCACACTGTCCAGTCAGTATCAAGACAAATAGTCTTTCAAAAGTTGTAAGCGATTCAGTAGATGGATCGCTGTTTTTGGATGATTTTAATATTTCTTGTCGGGATAAAAACATGCATGCTTTTGAGAGACAACTGCAATTGTGTCTGAATAAAAGTGGCTTTAAATTTTCCAAAGATAAAACTAGTTTGACACTTAAGGAGCCAGAACTGTTTCTATCTGGCACCCCCATCGAAGTAGTTAAGGAGTCCCAGTTTTTCAGACTTCTTTTTTATCATCATCTGACATTCCTACTACATATTAAATATCTCAAAGCAAAATGCCTAAGAGGGGATCAAAAAACCCTTCTCCATTTGTACAGATCACTTATTCATCAAAAGTAGATTATGGGTCCATCATTTATGGTGGAGACTGTAAAAGTTGTTTACAGAAATTGGATTCAATACATCATAAGGGATTGAGGCTCTGTCTTGGAGCTTTACGGACATCTCCTGTTGATAGTTTATACATGGAGGCCAGTGAACCTTCCCCGAAACAACGCTGTCTTAAACGCGCATTACATTTCAATACATTATTAAATTACGTTTAAGTCTAATCCTGCATATAGTTGTTTTCTATCATGATATAACATTTATACTAAGTTTTCCTATGATAATTAGATCCACATCAAGTGATTTTATGAGTTATCATGGTGTAATATTTATACATCATTTCATATAACTTTAGTTTAGCAAGTAATACTTATCATAAGGTAAAATGCATCTATAAAATATAAGTAGTTAAAGCTTTTTAGATAGATGCTAGCCTAAGGTACTGGGAGCGCATCTCCTAGACATACTATTCAATAAGACAAGAGTTATGTCTACATGGTTTAATCATGTTAATAGATTTGAAGCTTTTAGATAAATGCTAGCCTAAGGTATAAAGATCCCATCTCTCAGACAAAAGATATGTCTACATAGTCTTATAGATTGCCTTGAACTATTTTATTTAAGTAAATCTGTCATTGCCTATATTAGAACATTCAGCAATTACTTCAATTTAGACTCATTAAGGATTAGCCCCCATGCAAGCTATATAGTGACACCATAATCTCTTTCCAAGCACCCAGTAAATATTTCAACAAGGTTAGTGCCAGTCCAACAGGATTAACAGGATTAAGTATTCCTCTCTGTCTAGCCATTCATTAACCATAGGGCACACCCCATCGTGTATCAACCAATCATATTCCTTTTTATTGTTCTAATTTTTGTTAAATACATACAGAAGCAAAATGTTAAGCAGAAGGGGTTTGACGTTCAAACCAAGCAGATCTCTCTCCCACAGCCCAGAGGGTTGTACCGATTCTCTGTGACACCCTCAGCTATATTCTAAGATATTGTAAATTGTTCATTGTTAATTGTTCTTGTAAATAAAATTGTGATTAGTCTCCTGTGACTCCGGCTCTTTGATGACTTATTCCCCCAAGAAAACCAGCACGCCGTTTGGAAGGTTTTGTTCTTCCGAACAGAACCATAATAATTCCATAATAATTTGGCGGAGAATCATCGATTTCGGAACCACGGAGCCCAGGAACTAACTACGACCAGCTACAAGAACCCATTGGAGGACATGTCCAACCGTGATCATCTGATGGAATAACAAGCAAGCTGCATCCACCTCTGACCTCAACACTGGATTAAAAGACAACCAACTCCTCCAAAGACATCAACAAAGGAAAAAAAAGTCTTCAAATATTGTAAGTACTTCATTACATTGTTGATTACTTGTCTTTCTTTAATTTAGTACGGTACATACTAACAGGTGTCATTGCAAATATGGAGTCTGGTATGGAAAGTAACTTTGAAAGTGAAATTCCAACAGTGTCTTTAGTTGCCAAAAGTGTAATTCGGGCAAAATTTGGCACAAAAACAACAAATTGTTTAGTAGATACAGGGGCATCCATTTGTTGTATTTCGTCTTTATTTCTGGGCACACTTTTTGAAAACCTTACTCTTGGAAACTCACCCTTTCCACAGGTTAAAGGTGTTGGCGGCGAATTGCATAAAGTGTTAGGTTCAGTTGTGTTAGATTTTGTCATTGAGGATCAGGAATTTTCTCAAAGATTCTATGTTCTGCCTACACTACCAAAGGCAGTGATACTAGGTGAGAACTTCCTTGATGACAATGATGCAGTCTTAGATTATAGCTGTCATTCCTTGATACTTAACAACAGCACCTCAGATAGGCAATATATCAATTTCATAGCCAATTCAGTGCAAGAGATTTGTGGATTAGCAAAAACAATAGATCAGATTTACATCCCCCCTCAGAGTGAATTCATTTCAAGGTTAGACTATCAGAGACCAAAGAGGATTCCCCCCTCCTCATTGAACCCATTGCTTCCCTCAATGCTCATTCTGAAGTAGCAGGTGGTGGAACTCTTTCTAAAGCAAAAAGCGAAACTGCTACATTTAGGCTTATGAATCAAGGGTACAGTTGTAGGAAAATTTAGTTACATTGACAAAGACTCTGTTTTTGAAATCGACTCTGACCAACCATTGATAAATACCGTCAACACTGACAACGAGAAGAGAGACAATGGCACCAGGGACTATGTTAAAATTGCACAAGAATTAGGAATTGATTTGACCAATACACAACTGACTCCAGACCAACGACACAGAATACTTAGATTTGTGGGACAAAATAGAGACATGTTTTCAACGAGTTTTGCAGATTTAGGAAAGACTGACATGCACCAACATATCATTGACACTGGCAACCACCAACCCGTTAAGTGAAGATCATTCCGCCAATCTCCTCATCTCCAAAAAGTCACTGAAGAACTTATAGATGATTTTCTGAAGTATGATTTGAGTGAGGAGTCTACTTCTATGTATTCAGCTCCCATTATCCTCGTCAAGAAACGTGATGGCTCTTATAGATTTGTTTGTGACTACAGAAAATGAAATTCTCTCACTTTACCAATGTCTTGGCCTCTTCCTGTTTTTGATGATGTTGTTGATCACATCGCCAATGCCCAAGCTAAGATCTTCTCAACTTTAGACCTTGCTAATGGCTTCTTCCAAGTGCCATTACATGAAGATTCAAAGCATAAAACCTGCTTTTGTCACCCATCAAGGCCTTTTTCAGTTCAAACGTTTGCCCCAAGGTTTGACAAATTCTCCACTTTGTTTTCAACAGCTCATGAGCAAAGTGCTAAGAAAATTGCTTTTCAGGGTTGCGCTGATTTACATTGATGATTTGATAATTTACAGCAAAAACTTTGAAGAGCATCTCCAGCATTTGGAGCAAGTATTTTACTATCTCAAACAGGCAAAATTAACACTAAAGCCATCCAAATGCAACTTTGCAACAGACAAAGTTTCTTATCTGGGTCATGTTTTATCATGTGGAGGTGTTCAAGTTGATGACAAAAAGATTGAAGCAATTAGAACCTTTCCACAAATCACAAAAGCAGATTCGCTCCTTCTTAGGCCTCACAAACTTCTACAGGAAGTATGTGAAAAATTACGCTCACATAGGGCTTCCACTGAATGCTTTGCTAAAGAAGCATGCCCACTGAATGCTTTGCTAAAGAAGCATTCAGAGGCAGAAGTAGGAAAGAAACCAAAGTTCCAATGGTCACTTGAGTGTGATCAGGCATTCAATACACTCAAATATGCTATGAGTAATACACCTGTTCTGGCTTAGCTCTAGTTGAAGCAATTAGATCAATTCGTCCATTCCTTGCAAATTCCAAATTCACAGTCTACACTGATCATATAGCATTGAAATGGCTGAAATCCATCAAGGATGCCACAGGTAAGTTAGGGAGATGGTCTTTGGAACTTTCTATCTACACTTTTGACATTGTTCACCAGGGCAGCAAAGCCAATGGGAATGCCGATGCTCTCTCACGTAGGGAATATGGGGAAATTATTTACTGTAATGATCAGACAGAAGAAGATGCTGAGAAAACAGTCTTCTCAGTAACTTCAACTCAGCAAAGCAAATCAACTACCAGTACCACAATCTTGCCAAACACACATTCATCCACACAGACAACTCAGACTGAGAATATTAGCACACCTATTGTTAATCACTTAGAATTAGTACACACAGACAACACATTGGTCAGTCACCTTTGAATATGAAGAGGATTATCAGTCAGTACCAGTTAATGTTGTTGCAGCATTACATGCTACAAATGCTGATGTTACTCAAGAGACATTGGTTGAAGTAAGTATAAAAGAACATCCAAATTTACGTCATCTACAAAGGATTTGTCCAGATTTCATCCAAATCTTTGACTACAAAGGGGATGATGTCCTTCCACAAGATGAAAACAAAATTTCGTCAAAAGATTCTTATTGAAGCCAATACTTTTAGAATTGATCCCATACCGATTCGTTCCACAAAGATGGAAAGGCCATGTGGACAAGTTCATTAAACAGCTGGCAGTCCCAAGAACCCTCAGGAATCAAGTCCTGCAATCCTACCATGACTCAGAGTTTGGTGGTTGCCACCATGGGAAAGAAAGCATGCACAACACCATGAGACCTAAGTACTACTGGCCCAAAATGTACAGCGATATTGCTACTTATGTCCAGACGTGTGAGGTATGTCAACAGACCAGGAGGCACTACCATGGCAAGAAGGCACCACTTCGTCCACTACCTGTAGAAGAGGTCTTCACCCGATGGCACGTTGACATTCTTGGTCCCCTGCCAACAACACCAGACAAATACAAGTACATTTTGGTCATCACAGATGCAACCGCCTCCGTGGTTTAATGGTAGAGCGGAAGGTCCGGGGTTCGTTCCCCAGCCGCATCATACCAAAAGACGTTAAAAGATGGTACTTGTTGTTACCCTGTCTGGTGCTCGACATTAAGGGGCTAAAACAAGGACTGGTCGGCTCGGGGTCAGTATACTGTGTCTGAGTGGGGTATTCATGTTAAACTGCGGCACGTTATCTCAGTGTGCTAGCACTATAAATCGGCATCAGTCCGGACTAGTTCAAGCAGCCACACACACACATACACGTGCATGCACGTCGCTGTATAAGTGCAATAATCTTGGACGTGACGTTAAAACCCCATTTCACCTAACCTCATCACAGATGCATCATCTAGATGATGTGAAGCCTTTCCACTTCGGACCCAAGAAGCCAAAGAAGTAGCAGATGTTCTCGTCAGAGAAATATTTTGTCGGTATGGCGCTCCAAGGACCTTAATTTCAGACAGAGGTCAGAACTTCATGTCCAAACTTATCAAAGCAATTTGTGAACTTTTGGTAATTAATTTTACCCATACCACCCATACCATCCTCAAACAAACAGCTGTGTAGAAAGGCTCAATTCTTACATCAATCAATCACTAAGAGCCTATTGTAACAAGTCTCAAATTGATTGGTCCCGTTTTATTCCTGGCATCATGATGGCCTATCGGATGGCCCCAAATTCATCAACACAAAAGCCCCCATATGTTATGCTTTTTGGCCCGAGAAACGAGAGCTCCACAAGATGTAGCATTAATTCCAAAAGAAAATTTAGGTCACAATAGCAAAAGTGACCTTTCGGATTTGCTTGAGGAGCTTGAAATCACTAGAACAATTGCAGCTGAAAACACTGCTCGGGCTGGGTGTATTCAGAACAATATAATCGAAAGGCTAAAGAACCAGAATTCGCCCCAGGTCAAAGAGTTTGGCTTTACTGTCAAAAAGTTAAAAAAGGCCTTTCCAACAAACTAACCGAAAAGTGGTATGGTAGCTTTTATATCATCCATACAGGTCCAAATTATACCTACTAACTACGCTGAAGTTCTGACGACAAAATACACAAACCACTGGTCCATGCCAACCGCCTGAAGCCATATATTGATCCTGCTGGTTGTCCACAGTATCCTCCAGAACCATACCTCAATGACACCAGTAACATAGATTCAGGAGTCATGGATGACAATGAGGAACCAGTCAATTATACTCAGCTTGACAGCGACAATTCCCCATCAACAAGTTCAACTTACAAAGCCACTGACCTCCACGACAGAAAGGTAACAAGGTCAATTCTAAAACTAAGGCAGGCACTTCCAGCAACAAGAATTCGAAGCAAAAGACCCCAACAAGGAAGAAAAACCCTGCTTCAAATACAACAGCAAAACCTGCAGGTTCTAGCACGACAATTACCAAGGAAAATCATGCCACACCAGGTCCTAGTGCTCCAACCAAGGTAAATGCAAAGGTTAACAAAGGGAAAAGAGGAGGGAATAGTAAGCATCACCAGCCAAAATCCAGAAAACAACTTGACAACAGCCAGGTGTAACCTCCAAGTCAGAGTCCAACATCAGCTAATCAAACCAAGGATATCCCTCAGGTTTTCAATCCAGAGGACATCCACTCAATTGTAAGTTCCAAGAGAGCAAATGGCAAAATCTACTACAGAGTGAAATGGAAGGATCCAGAAATAGGAAACACATGGGAGTATGGCAGCAGCATTTCAGACTCCATTCGAAGGGATTTTCACATAAAAAAGAGCATGTCAGGTAAACGTAGGAAAAAGCCCCTCCAAAAGCATTAGTTTTTCAATCAGCCTAATCAAGATTCCAATGTTAATTCATGATGTGGAAGAAGTAATAGGAATCGAAATTACCACTGATAACGACTGCTATGTAAAAGTACATACTTCGGATTCCACATATGCACCTTCTACGGTTTACTTTGAATCTGTCTGCCCATGCCTTATAGCAAATTACCTAACTGAAAGTTGGAATGATCTCCTTGAAGTCACAGATGGACTAATGCCAGAGCTTTTTTACTCATTCCTTAGACCATACCCACCCATATATGCTTCCAAGAAGGTATATGACCGACTGCTAGACTGTGATGTCATAGTGTACAAAACATATGACGATACGAGCCCATTCGCACCTTATCATTTGGATTACACAAATCATGTTTCAACAAGACAGGTAGGTGACTTCCTAAGAAGAATACAAGCAATGAACGAAGAGAGTTATGGGCATTGAAATTATTCAAGGAGACTGCTACGTTACGACCTCACATACCCATAACAAAAATAACCATGATTACCACACACACTATTTTGAAAGTGTTCCTCCCCACTTCACACAGCACTACCTCGATGACAAGGAAGGATATCGCTGAGTGGTTAAAACTCTATGGACACAAACCTCAAGATTATGCTCCGTATCATGTGTCTCAACTACCAATCTATAAATCCTAAAGGGTTATTTTTTTCCACATATAGAAAGGGGAAACATAAGCACATTTAGATACCGTGCTACAACCACATACCATAGACCCAGTCTACCATACCAGGATCAACTCCCTATATATGCCTGTAGATGCCAAATGAAGATATTCTTGACAAAAATTAAAAATCTCCTGAATAAACGGTGCAAATCACTAAATGGCTATTAGCTGTATCTTGTTATATGTATTTGTGTCAAGTTTTTTGTTAGTTTGGTTATCTAACCTCACCAGTTATGAACAAATAGCATCAGCCTGATCATCTGTGTTATTTGTATCACAACAAATTTTGAGCATTGACCTGATCAATCACTCTCAAAAGCGAAGTGAAACGAGCCAAACGAGCCTAACAAACTGAGATGAACCAAAACAAAGAAAAGGCAAACCAAAAAGTTATGATAACTAACAAATTCTAAAAAGGATATACATAAGTTCTAACTCTTTACTGATTGTATACCTTATTAGTGTGATTAATCAATGCACTTGTTATATGCACATGCACATATATGTATATATAAAGTATCTAATGATTGTATCCAAAAATAGAAGGATATTATTAATCCATGATATACTTAGTGTAATTTGCCGCCAATACATTCTTCCTGGTCATGACACCATTTGGTAATAATTTTGTACTGATTTTTTACATCATAAATATCATATTTGTTTTATTTTCTACTTATTACATACGAACTGAGGAAGTATTATTTGAACATGCTAACTCCCTTTTCTTTGTTTTCCATGTAAAACCTTCTTTAACAGATAATGGACACAGCCAACTATCCTAAAACCAGGATGTGGAACTATCTCAAGGCCTCCTACATCACCCCAAAACCACCAGTACAGAGTGCCAAGACAAGCCAGCTCCACATCCAGATTCCCTGATGACAGCAGAAAGAACTTTTACATTATGTTTCCTTATACCAAAGAGATTCTATAATATTTGTTATTTACTATACAACCAGTTTCACTTAATACATTGTCCATCTAAGCCATAATTATTTTATTTTACACGTTTGGGGTCCAAACTTTTTCAGACGGAGGGGAAGTTATCATGATATAACATTTATACTAAGTTTTCCTATAATAATTAGATCCACATCAAGTGCTTTTATGAGTTATCATGGTGTAATATTTATACATCATTTCATATAATTATAGTTTAGCAAGTAATACTTATCATCAGGTAAAATGCATATATAAAATATCAGTCATTTCAGTTATAGCTTTTTAGATAGATGCTAGCCTAAGGTAACGGGAGCGCATCTCCTAGACATACTATTCAATAAGACAAGAGTTATGTCTACATGGTTTAATCATGTTAATAGATTTGAAGCTTTTAGATAAGGGTATCAAGATCCCATCTCTCAGACAAAAGATATGTCTACATAGTCTTATAGATTGCCTTGAACTATTTTATTTAAGTAAATCTGTCATCGCCTATATTAGAACATTCAGCAATTACTTCAATTTAGACTCATTAAGGATTAGCCCCCATGCAAGCTATATAGTGACACCATAATCTCTTTCCAAGCACCCAGTAAATATGTCAACAAGGTTAGTGCCAGTCCAACAGGATTAACAGGATTAAGTATTCCTCTCTGTCTAGCCATTCATTAACCATAGGGCACACCCCATCGTGTATCAACCAATCATATTCCTTTTTATTGTTCTAATTTTTATACCCCTGACAAAATGTCGGGGGTATATAGTTATACCCAGATTCCGTCCGTCTGTCCGTCTGTCAATCCGAAATATTTGTTTGCGCGATTTCTCTTAAACTATTCAGTGGATTCATCTCAAACTTAGTACATATAATCTGTGTCATATGCAGGGGTGCAGTCAAAAGAAAAAAATTGTTTTTATTAATTTTCCAATTTTTTAATGAATTTTTCAAACCCTACTGTCCATCTGAAGACTTTGTCCGCGCGATTTCTCTTAAACTATTCAGTGGATTCATCTCAAACTTAGTACATATAATCTGTGTCATATGCAGGGGTGCAGTCAAAAGAAAAAAATTGTTTTTATTAATTTTCCAATTTTTTAATGAATTTTTCAAACCCTACTGTCCATCTGAAGACTTTGTCCGCGCGGTTTCTCTTAAACTATTCAGTGGATTCATCTCAAACTTAGTACATATAATCTGTGTCATATGGAGGGGTGCAGTCAAAAGATAAAAATTGTTTTTATTAATTTTCCATTTTTTTATGAATTTTTCAAACCCTTAAGTCCGTCCGAAAACTTTGTCCGTCCGAAAACTTTGTCCGCGCGATTTCTCTTAAACTTTTCAGTGGATTCATCTCAAACTTAGTACATATAATCTGTGTCATATGGAGGGGTGCAGTCAAAAGAAAAAAATTGTTTTTATTAATTTTCCATTTTTTCATGAATTTTTCAAACCCTAACCAAGGTTTCCCCTGACGCAGTATTGTTGCGTGTATGACTCTCAATTAAGGAAAAATACGTCCAGAAATTAATGACTGTGTCATGACTGACGCAATTTCAAAATATCTGTGTTGTTGTTTACCAGCTTTGGAATGAAAATATTACAACTACTCACCTGAACTTAATTTATAAACATTTTCTGAAGACAATATCTGCAAACATCTTAAAATTTACGTCTAGTTTTTAATTTATCGTCGTTTCAAAATATATTTATGCATCAAAGTGAACGTAACTCTCACACTCCATGTGGCTTCGATGACAGCACGTGATGTAAACAAAGGAAAATTCCGCAAATGGACAAGGTTTTTCATGTTTCGGCATATTTTCTTACTAAAAGTTAACCATGACATATGTTTATCTAGATGTGTAGACTCGTAAAAAATGAAACAGAAGAAAATATTATCATTGTTGCGGTGAATAATGTGATTTGGCACGGTTACAGTATGTGGTTAAGCAGAACCTATGGAACGGGGTAAACAGAAGTTGTAAGTATCGGAGGGACACATGTTTTTGCCGAAATTTAGGTAAACATTATTGAATGAAATTTTAAATAAAGTTAATAAAATTAATTAAATAGATGACAAACATAAGGTCAGATATACAGAGAACACATTTTTATTGCCAGATAGGAATAACTTGTGTAATTCAATTCGGATTTGTTATGCTATTTCCGATGACGGATCATGACAGCCTGAAATAAGACTGAAGAAAAGTCTGTGCGTATTATACACGTGAGATATTTTTTTCAGGATTTAATAGCCCATAATTAGGGGTGTGTATTATACACGAGTGTGTATTATACGCGAATAAATATGGTATATACGAAATGTAAAGCTTTGGACGGTTTGTTGTTGCTAATAAACTGTATTCAACCAGAAAATATTACGAGTGTTCACAAGTCTTCAGTTCAACTTCACTGTTGATAGATAATACAAGATAACTAGATAAAAGATGTAAATGAGCTAGTGGTATTAGATTATAATCTGACATGAAATGTATTTTAATATCCATCCATGATTAAAAATTATGTCTCACAGTTGAGACTGATGTTATTTATTCATCCTGTATTAGTGTCACTGTAAATTGTTTCATGAGCTGTGAAGTAATTAAAGATTGTGAAAAGATAAAACCAACAAACTTTGTTTTTCATTCATATATCCTGTTTTTCTCTGTAGTACAATCAGCTGAGAACATTAATTAGCACTTGTTAACTTAAACTAAAGACATATAATATTTAAAAGATACTTAACTTTAAGTGTAACATTAAAGTGAACACTTTAAATTTCATTAATCATACAATAAAACATTTGACTCTCAAAAAATATTTTTGACTCCCAAAAATTCATAGGCTGCGTCAAGGTGACTCTCAGATATTGGAGTCTAGGGGGAACCCTGCCTAACCCTATCCTAGCTATTTAATTTGTAACTACTGACACACTAGGCGGGACGGGGGTATTAGTGAGCCACGCTCACTTTTGCACTTGTTGTTAAATACATACAGAAGCAAAATGTTAAGCAGAAGGGGTTTGACGCTCAAACCAGCAATTCTCTCTCCCACAGCCCAGAGGGTTGTACCGACTCTCTGTGGGTATTGAATAAGATATTGAAAATTGTTCATTGTTAATTGTTCTTGTAAATAAAATTGTGATTAGTCTCCTGTGACTCCGGCTCTTTGCTGACTAATTCCCCCAAGAAAACCAGCACACCATTTGGAAGGTTTTGTTCATCCGAACAGAACCATAATAATTCCATAATATTTCTCTCACATTTATGAAGAATTGTTTCAAACTAAACCCAAACTTTCCACCTCTTGGGTTCAGAATCAGGCCACATAACATAGCATCTAACATAGATCTAGATATCGCACCATATCAGCTGTTGTCTACACATCCTTGGCAACTAGTCAAACAAAAGGTAGACCTAACACTTGCAAATTTTAAAAAATCTGAAATAATCAAATTAGTCTTCCAACAGGAATATATCCAATTAAGATGCAAATTTGATTCTTACCGCTCTATTTTTACTGATGGGTCCAAGAATTGTGGCAAAACTGCTTGTGCAACAGTCCTTGGACAAAAACAAATATATTTCTAGAATACCAGATCATAACTCCATATTCACCGCATGCACGTGAATATTTATTGAAAGGTGAGGATCCTCCGATGTGTATCCCTTGTGATGTCCTGCTTGACTGTATTGATTATTCAATTGCAAGGGATAAATATTTCAAAGCATCAAAGTATGAAGGGCCTTTATAATAGGGTGAGTTCTCATTTAATTCTTTGCTTTTTAAAAGAAATATCTTTGTTACAACATTTTTGAAGATCATGTTTTGTAATTAATTACTGTTTATTCTAAAATTGGTATGAGTAAATTTGATATCTGCGATTGTAAGTGGCCACACTCAGTGGGGTTGATGTAGCGTAAAATTATGAGAGTATGTAAGACCACATCATTGAAAGTATGTATATTACTACAATAGTTGTAATCATATTTTTAAATGTTGGCTTAACTTTCCAACAATCACCAGTAGCCAGAGGGATGGTGTAAATCCTGCTGGGGTATCATGTACTATGATGTAGGTAGCAGAAGTACTGTAAGTCCCCATGGTCCCTAGTATGGTGGCCTAACTGATTGCTGGTGATCTGTAGCCCATTTTTATTTGTATTGTTATGAATAGTTCAATTTCTATGTTAACATGCTAGTTTTAAATCTACGACTGTGATTATCTTGTTTCTTTACTGTCCTTCGTCGACAGGTTTTATGGTTCAGTTTTGTGTATCATTATTATATAACTTGATTTAGTCATGATATGGCTGAAATATTGCTGATGTGACTATAAACCTTAACTCACTCACACTGTTATAAGTATACACCACAATACGTCTATTACTCCAGTCCTCACACCACCTTTTAGCAGCCACAAACACAGTGAGAAGTTCTTTCAAGTTTTTGTGTTCTGTTTCGATTTCTGGGAAGTCCTCATGGTCCTTTTGCCAATTACAGCACACCCAGTCACCTTTATCAAGTGCTGCACTACCTTCTTGACAAGCATTGGTGGAAAATTTATGCACAGGCACTGGGTCTGTCGCCACAATCCTGTTAGTACTATTGATGGTTTTGCAGAAAAGTTTCCACCACCGAATATCAGCTTAGCACTTGAATTGAGTCTGACATGATGAGAGCTGTGCTTCAGTGTATTTGATAAATCTATTATCCTACGGAGGAATGTGCGTCCACCATGGATGACATGCGCAGCCCAATTTAGCTTTCCTTTCAATTGTTGAAGTTGCTATATTTCTCCTCCTTCTCCCCCCTAACACAAAAAAATACACAACTACAACATATTGGGATACTGTACGGTGCACTGACTGACCGCAGTTTATTCTTCAACAAGTATTCACATTATCATGAACATCGTCCGCATCAGGAACATCACCAGCATCATGACCATCAACCAACCGTAATTTACATGAATATAGATTTGATGCTTCATATCTTCAACGTGTACATATACACAGGCATCGACGCCTTATTACGTATTCTAATGGCTCGTCAGCGCATACTCATCAGAGTATATCCCAAATCCATACTCTCACAACTGGAGTGTTCGAGATTTCAACTATGGATACCGATCCATCTCACAACGTATTATCATGGCTCGCCAGCACAACTTGCAAGCAACGCATAACATCCTGATCATCATATGGACAGCCGCAGGTACTACACACATAAATAATAAAAAATATAGATTCAACCGACGTGTACTCCAATCGGCATCATACATAACTGAACATGTTTAATATAGCCAGCCCGACTGCACCGCACCTGAGAATGAAGTTTCAACTTCCCGCCTTTACTTATATACCCATTACGAAACCAGGTTACCTCCCTTTGTTGTGCTTTCCGACGTTAGGAGAAAATAATTTCATTCTAATTCGTCCCTCAAACGAAAGAAATTATATTTCTCCTTCTTCTCCCCCCTAACACAACAAAATACACAACTACAACATATTGGGATACTGTACGGTGCACTGACTGAGGAAACAAAGAACTGGCAATTCAAAGCCCCAAAGAAAGAGACACTTTTAATCTATTTTCGATGCTGCCCTTAACATAGCCATCTTTGGCACTCTTGCTCCTCCAGCGACCATGTCGTTTAAACATTCTATCAGGGATGCCTCTATTGGCTGCCACTGTTGCTCCACCTGACCTCAAACTATGCAAACCGTAGCATTTTATGTCAGGTACGTAAGGCTTAAAGGCTTCAATAAATAATTCCCTCAACCGAGTATAAGACATTGGTTTGTTTTCGGCTCTAAATATATAGCCATTACTGGTCTTGGACAGATTTCTGAAAAGATAAGTTTCTGAATTAGTTTCTTCCTTTAATCCAGATTTTTCCAAGAAACATTCCATACACTTCACAGGACACATCTTTGTCCCTGTTCTACCAATAACCAACCAAGCTCCATCTCTGTATACATCGGTCTTGGACCTTTCTATAAATACAGTCATATGAGAATCAAAAACCAACAAATCGCCATGCTTAATATTAAGCAACTCAGCAGACCGCATAAAACCTGCGAATGCAAGCAAACACATACACACAGTTCTCAAATTATATACATTTTGGTTTTGCATTTTGCAATCAAACATCCTTTCAAGTACTTCAACTGTAATAGGCTCTTTCTTTTTAACGGGTTTAACTAACTTCCGTTTGGCTGCCTCCAACAAATTTATCACCAACGTGTTGTCCGTGGGAGTGGGCAAACCAACAATAACATGAAAGTGTCGATTACTATAAAACGCTGACTGCACGGGCGAAAAAGAACCCGACCGCTGTATAACGGACAGCAAATAAAGCGCACAATGTAAGGGAGATAACGGTAACCCTACAGGCATACCGTTAGAAACAGCCCACTTTCTCCAAGCACGGAAACCATACTTGTACTTTCTGCACGTGGAAGTCGCTCTGGCATGATTAAGCAGTCCCGGTATTGCTTTTGCTAATTCCTTCACACTCGGCGATAGCTCTGCTATCTCGTCACCAAACACGTGATCAAAAACACCTGTAACAGGAAATTCAAAACTGAACCCGAATCGCCATCATGTTAAAATTTAAATCATAAACACCAAACAGACCATTGCTTTGTCTGCTTGGGACATATGCATCTTTGTAAGTAGGCAGATAAACCACTTCCGTCACCTGTGAAACAAACTCTCCCCTAGGACATAACAATGGCCAAAAAGTAGCTGAATACCAAACAGGAACTATCAACGTAGCCCTGCCTTGACACATTCTCAAATGCCGTAATGACCTAGATACCAAATAAACAGGTGGCACTATCCAATTGTTGCCTTCAGACCAACTCATGATAAATGCATCCACTCCACATGATCCAGGATTCCAATATCTGGAATAAATCCTAGCAACCTTGTTGTTATAATACGAGGCAAATACATCTATATCATATGGACCCCACATACTCTGTATGTGCTGATATACAAAATCACTGATTCCCCAATCGTCCGTGTCCACAAGCTTGCTAGGATAATCTGATCTCTCATTTTCTGACCGGGGTATCCACTGCATTTCCAACTGAATCTGACCTTGGAGACAGAGATTAAAAATGTCCATAGCAATGCTTTGCAGCCCAGATTTCATAGATCCTTTAGCTACAATCGATTCAACATTTTTATTATCAGAAAACCATTTGATCCTGTGTGACTTCAGCAAAGGGAGAAAACTCTGCAGAAACATATACACTGCCTTTAATTCCCTGTGTGTAGAACTCAACGCAGCTTCTTCCACCGACCACTGCCCATGAGACTGTTCCTCACCAAACTGTACACTATATCCTGTGTAGCCGACACTACTGGCGTCACTGTATACCACTCTCGTTACTATGGACTGATCACACCATATTCTCTCTGTATATTTATTTATCTCATGTAACCAAAACTCGAGTTGATGTTTGCTGTACTGTGTCAAAACAACAAACTCATTCCATGATGTTATACTTACCGTCTGCATAGACAAAGCCCTAGTCATGAGCTGAGCGACAGATCCTACAACCAAACTCATGCTTATCACCTGCCCCACGACTGAAGCCACTTTTCTAACCGGGACAATCCCGCTACCTTTCAATAACGGGATGATACTCTGATGTAACTTATCAACCTTCCAACGAGGGATTGATAGTTTCATACACTTCGTGTCAATTATTAAGCCTAGCCATGCCATAACCTGACATGGAGCCCACAAAGATTTTTCACTTTTTGGTACAAAACCGGACTTTATGAGATCTTGCTTGACAGCATTTCCAATAATCGTAGTATTAGCCATAGAGTCACTGGACAAAATACCATCATCAAGAAAAGTAACAATTCTATAGCCTTTGTAACGCCAATACTTTACCAACTGACGGGTCACCTTGGTGAAAACCTAAGGCGCCGATGTAAGCCCGAATGGCAAAACAAGAAACTTGTAATATGTCATTTTTTTACCAGTCCCCCATGAGAAACCTAAGTATTGGGTATGAAGAGGAAATATGTCAATATGGTGATAAGCCGAGTGAATATCAAACTTTACAAGCCAGTCATTTTTGTTTATGTACATCATGGCTGTCCTCCAATCTTCATATTTCACCGATTGTTTCCATACATGCTTGTTGACCCATGACAAGTCTAAGATCAGTCTCTTCTTACCTGAAGATTGGATTGACACTGTCAAAGGATTAACAAATGTAGGCTTTATATCACACTGCACCACTAAACCTTTTTTGAGTAATTGAGACACAGCCTCTGATACAAACTCTTCGTGCAATCTAGCAGACTTGTTGTTGCCTAAAACCGTATTGGGTGGTGTTGAATGAAACAGAATTTTGTATCCATTTTCTATGATATCAGTGACGTAGTCTGAACTTCCGATTCGACGCCAAAAAGCAATGTTTTGTTTTAGCCTATCCTTCACAATGATTTCTGCATGGCCCTGTTCATATTCAAAATAATCATCAGTCAGTAACACATGATTATCACTATGACCTACGTCATACTTAACTTGTGAGTCAGTTTCTTTATTAATGGGCAGATCCTCCTCCTCGTCCTGTAGTCTGAGCGGGTTGTTGTTCTCCGGACATCGGACACTGACGTCTGAAATGGCCAAATCCCCCACATGAGAAGCACGCTCCACTTGATGAGTTCCTCCGAAAGGGCTGATTGAACATGGAGAAGCTGTTGACTGCCGCTGGCTCTGCAGAAGAGACAGTAGCACTAGGAGCACGACCACCACGTGGTCTATAGTACGGACTGCGTGCAGAACGCCCCATCTTGGACTTGATTTTCTTGACAGCTTTATTTTCTGCTCTTGTAATTTTCTTGTCATCTTCTGAGTCGGACGCCACATCTCGTGCAACATAATTTTTTACAGTCTCCCATCCACCTTCCGACGTATCGGCAATCTTAATAAGTTTGTTTCTCTGCTCGATCCGAGTTTTTTCCGTCTCAACAAGCTCCGCCGCGTAGTCGTATTTCTTAAATTCTAAGGCAAACTTTAACTGATTTAAATTTTCCAAAGTTTCAGTATTGAATGAGTGTTGTATTCTACAACCTTCTCGTTTCCACACAAATTCCTTATCAGCTTTCAACTTGGATATCTCTTTTGTCGTTTTCTCAAATTCTTCACGAAAACCAAGTAAACAATCTTCAACTGATTGCGCTATTTCGGCTTTTGATCTTTCCAATTGGCGAAGAATCTCGTCTAACTTCTCTGATATGGGCTTGTCAGCGTCCATGTTTAATATAGCCAGCCCGACTGCACCGCACCTGAGAATGAAGTTTCAACTTCCCGCCTTTACTTATATATCCATTACGAAACCAGGTTACCTCCCTTTGTTGTGCTTTCCGACGTTAGGAGAAAATAATTTCATTCTAATTCGTCCCTCAAACGAAAGAAATTATATATATCAATATGCTTAACAACCCAAGAGCATAGTTCACTCTTAGGCTTTGCCAGTTTGTCACTTGGTAGCGATAATGTCCTGAAATTATTGTCAATTTCTTTCCCAAGAAATGTCAGTTTCTGACAAGGCACTGCACCCTCATGATAAATTTTAAAACCTAGCTTCAACAGCAATTTCACAAGTGCTTCATAACCCCTAAGACAATGCTTCCTTGTTTGCGATATGACGAGAAAGTCATCCATGTCAGCAATTATCACAAAACCCCTATGTTTTATCATACACACAATTGGTTTTGAAATTCTGTAAAATATTTCTGGGCTTTTTGCTGCACCAAAAAGAAGCTTTGTATCATAGAAATGCATGGGTGTACACATCCACCCGAGGGAAGAGCGTCCACTAGCCTTTTTATCAAAGTCTTGTTTCCACCCTTGACACATCAAGCCCACTTTCCTGTGCTAAATATGATTGGACTATCAGACATATCGATAGTCCAATCAGAGTGAGTGAGTTGGGTTTGACGCTGTTTTTAACAGTATACCAGTTATATCACGGGGTGTCAGCTTAATGTGGTGGGAAAGCCCGAAGTGTTGCAGGTCTCAGACGTTTACCACTGCGTAAAAACCAAGACGAAGGGTATGGTGCTGACAAACCTAGAAACATAATCGGAGCGAACTGGGATTCGAACCCACAATCATAGGTTTCTGGCGTGCCCAAGGGACGCAACTCTGCACAGCGAATCGAGGCGCCTCAGATGAATGGGCCACCCGTGCCCCCAGTCCAATCAGAGAACATTTCACAAAATCATCATCCATGACTGGTACACCCTCGTATGAAAGTGATTTACTCTTTCTTATCTTTTATTTTTAACCCCCCACTACAAGGCACATAATTTCCACATTCAATCTCCTCTCTAATTTGAGCTTTCACTGTTTCACATGCTTCTGGAGTTGTTGCAGTTTTGTAATTCTTTCCACATGCTCTTCTAATGTTTACATTGTCATTTAATATATTAAAACCACACTGTATGCCTGACAAGATAAAATCAGAATCCTTATCACCAGACAGTTCTTGTTCCCATTGTGTTATCAGGCGTCCATGTGGGCTATCAACAGTAGACTTATTTGTCATGAAAAGGCTGTTCCCTGTGTTGATATTACGGATGCTTTTCCTTGCACCCAGGCACTATGCAAGAATATGTGAATCTACAATCAGGAAATTTACACAACAACGGGCACACTATACTCATCATGCTCATCAACCTTCTGTTGCTTCCTACTATTGTGCTTCGCTCCCATGCCGATTGGAAAGGTGTTCTCTTTTGCAAATGGTAGAACATGTCATGAAGTGATACTGTTATCATGGGCATTAAATACAAACATTAGTTTTGTAATACTGCTTAATGTTTAAAACTAAAATAATTCTTGTGAATACCCTACCTCTATTACATCATTGCCATAAATTCCTGTTTATGCTGAGAACCACACTACAAATTTTTATAAATTTTCAACAGACGTCCTCTTCACTGCCAACATATCAAATAGTTGTGAGGGAAACCCTATCCCTCGCCAGGGGCGCCACTGCGCATGCGCAAGGTTGGAATCACCTCACTTCTTTCAAACCGTTATCCTCATCAACTAGATTATAAAAATTTGTAGTGTGGTTCTGAGCATAAACAGGAATTTATGGCAATGACGTAATAGAGGTAGTATTCTTAGAATTATTCACAATGATAACTATTGTTTGATAACTGTTAGTAACTGGTAGTTATTAGTTAAATATACATTAATAAATAAGGTATTAAAATAAAAAAGCATTGCAACATGTGCAATGTTCTAAATATTAAACCATAAATGCATTGTCACATGAACATACAATAGTGTGATGGCCAGAATATATAAACATTAATGTATCTTTATTGTAAAATGTGAAAGTTATGACAGCTTCTAAAAATTAGAAATATTTCTTAAATGTTTCCCTGTTGTACTTTTTATGGTTATATGACAGTGGACAAATTATATCATAATTATCTTTTAAACTGTAATTAGTTTTCCAGGTATGTACCAGAATATTTTTGCCAGACTCGTTTTCACATAATTCAATGTTTTGAAATTTGTTTTGGTAAGAAATCTATCAGAGCTTCATAGCATACTGTTATCTCGTAAAAATAATCATATGTCCATGCCATTATGTTACGCATATTGTTTAGGATATGTCAGTACCTCATAAGCTTCGATGTCGATAACATGCCTGTCAAAAACGATATTGTTTACTTTTTCAAGAATTTTCCACATTGTTCCATTCACTGTATCTTTTGCAGAATTCATTGTTCTAAGCCTACAGTTATGCAAATTAACCATCAGATACAGATTCATCACACCTTCGTTCTTCAACTATGAGATCACAATCCCTTGGCAGCTCGATATTTATCCATATTTGTGTGAATTTGTGATCAGGACTGAGCTATGTATTTCGCTGACGCCCGCCATTTTAACTTTGTGACAGCTCGCTTAGGTCGCAATGCAGTTACTGAATTTGGCTAAAGCCTAGCCTTTTGCGTTAAAAAGTTTATTTAATCTAATGAATTACGTACTAAGCATGCTTAGGAACCCAGAATCAATCGTATTTGATGATATGTCAAGACATGTATTAAAGTTGCTGTTAATTCTGACATCAGGAACTATGTAATCTTCGCTGATGTATTCATGCGCAGACATGTGACCATTTTCTCACACCTATTAATACGATGAGATCCATACTGAGTCATTCTGACTTTGGCAGTCTACAGGTCAGTTTCAATCTAAGGGCAGATAATTCAGCCTCAAAGCTCCCCTTGTCCTTACATTATTCATTTCTATAAATAGACTGCATTTTTGAAAACAGACACAAATTGCTATCTTAGTAACTATACAGTTATTCAGATAAAGAAGCCATCTATATATATATAGCAGTAAACTACCATTATAGTTACAGGCAATAAATAGTTTGCCCTGATACTGGTCCTTACAAATAAACCTTAAAACTCAGAGGGATCTACTTATTTGGAAGCATTGTGTTATCCATATTAGGTATTGTCATACCCACTTGAATCAAAAAACTATTTATTCATTGAAAAGAAGTGTTTTGACTCTTTTAGTTACATCCAGACATCAAGGTTTATCAGAAGTTCGGGACCAGGCCCCTACAATAGTTATCTATATTGAAACAATGTTTCAACCTTGTCAACACCACTTAATTACCTCTGTATTCAGGTATTCAGTGAGTCTAGACAGCACCCTAATTACCAGGGGCTAACCACCTAAAACAATAGCTGTCACCTACCACCTAGTTAGTGTCAAAGGATACACATCTTAAAGTTCCAAATAGTTCAAAACCACACACACACACACACACACACACACACACACACACACACGGATACACACACACGGATACACACACACACACACACACACACACACGGATTCACTGATGTCATAGGTTTTTGAAAACTGCCCAGAGGTGAAGATGTCTCTTGAACATCCTGCATCATGGATTTGTTTTGGATTCACTGGTGTCATAAGTGTTTGAAAACTGTCCAGAGGTGAAGATGTCTCTTGAACATCCTGCATCATGGATTTATTTTGGATTCACTGGTGTCATAGGTGTTTGAAAACTGTCCAGAGGTAAAGATGTCTCTTGAACATCCTGCATCATGGATTGACCAAGATTCACTGTTGTTATAGGTGCTTCCAAACTGTCCAGAGATAAAGATGTCTTTTGAACATACTGCATCACAGATTGACTGGGATTCGCTGTTGTCATAGGTGCTTCCAAACTGTCAAGAGGTAAAGATGTCAGTAGTATAGGTAATGATGGTTCTGGCTCACTTCCACTGGTGTCAGATTTATATAACAATACCACTACTACAGAGGGAATTATTTATGCAAAAACGATGATTCGATTCAACGATCATCATGACATTAAACTAAATTGTAATGAAAATATTCTCTATTAATTTTACTCATATGTATACCATTATTTTTAACAAAGTGATATTCAACATTTTTACTAAGTTCTTCGTTCATTTTACTAGGAGACCAGACTATATGCTCTTCTTGATTGGAAAGAAACAATTGATGACCGTATTTGGTTGGTTTGATATCACTGATATAATTTATACCTTGTGGTAATTCTCTCAATTTGATAATTTTGTCCTTGAACATAAATGCTTCGATAGCTTTTTCCAGTTCTTCCTTTGTTGGTTTGTAATTCTCCATTATTATATACTTATGTAAGCATTCGTTTAAATGTGATCCAACCTGATCAAGCAATCTATTTTTAATCTCCAACCAGTTCTTTGGTTTTGGCACGGAATAATTGACGCGCTTGTTGCCTCCCCTGTTCTATGAACTTTTTTTTCTCGTCTTCGCTAATACCACTGGTCTTACGAGAATTGGATCGAATCTCCTGCTTCATTACGTTGTATTTGGTGAGTTTTGACAGTACTAAATGAAACTCCTCCTCGGATATCTTACAATCAGCCATTGCTGTTGAAATATGATCCTCAATGCTGTTCAACTTTGCTTTGGCGAGTATCCGAATATTATCATGTTTTAATGCTTTCTTTTGCAACTTACGAGAAATGAATTTTATGGCTATTCCTGCAAGTCCTGAGACTCCAGCCGCTATTTCCATGCCAAGTATGGTAGGCGCGGCGATAATAGTTGATAGTAAAACCAACACAGGCTACACCGAGTCCCATGCGAGCCGTTACAAGCACGGTGTCAACTCGGTCGAGAGCATTCACAGCTCTGCGATACTTTTTATTGAATCCAAGTCTCAACTCCCTCTCCTTCTCTATTCTATGTTTAATGTCGCTTATTTGATGTAATCGAAATCCATCAACAGTATCCATCTTTTCAGATGCTTCAGATGCGCCGGATATAAACCCATAATGTATATTATTATATCATATAATAGTCTTTAATTGGTCATGCTTCAATGTTTTGAGAGTATACATCAACCTTATTAAATGTATATTATACGGCATAAATATCTTAGTAACAGAAATGCTATCACTTTTATTAACTTGGACCCCCTCAAGAGTTGCAACGGGTGATGCTCCCATATAAATAATACTGCAACGTTGACGTTGGTGTTTCTCGAGCCATTTAATTGATAGACCTGGTAATATTTCGAAGGCATCTACCGGTACATCTCCAAACAAGACTTCAATAATAAGCGTAGAAGGATTATGTATTGCACTCAAGTTCTGTTTTATATCATCGAATTCAGTAACCAAATTTAAACTAACATTTTTTACTGCCAGATGACTAAACAACATATGACATGTAAACATAATGGTCAGGAGGTTGCATGGTTGCAGGCTGCCTCGCACAGGGGAGCTACGACTTTGGCAGTGACAGTATCACTGTGAGGAGCTTGCAAGTTTCATTTGAACTCCAGTCCTTTGGAATCTGTCACAACCCTAATAACATGTAAAGATTATAGATCATGGGATTCTATTAGGCTGATCCGATGTAATCACATTGTGAATTAACTGTCTATTTATTTACGTAATATTGCTCCGTTTTGTGTAAATATGAATATATATTTTAAACATGTAATTGAGGATGAACTTTATGTTATATACAACTGTCCTCTTTATGCAAGTCGGCAGGAAATGTATATCCCAAAGACAGTTACTTAATCATAATTATTTTTGTTTAGAAAGACTCTGTCAACTATCCAACAACGATACAATGATAAATTTTGCAAAATTTCTAATGTGCGTGTTCTCAACACAAAAAAAAGTATCAATTAGGTAACTCTTTGATAAATATAATGTAAATGTATTTTGTAAAAATGGGTCAAATGGCCTTATACAAATAAATCTGTCTGTCTGTTAAACATTTGCTGATGGCTGTCAAACAAAAGGTAATTAACTGGATTTACTCAAGTTAGATCATTTGGTAAGATCACATGGATTGTTAACATTGTGTACAAGTCATCATGGTCATGTTACAAAAGCTTTTTCATCATACACCACAAATACAATATGTAGTCTATTTCACTAGACATGTAACAACTACATTGGTTCAACATTATCAAGGCTTCTCATAGAAGGTTGTATTGGGGCTGTAACGATTGCAGTGTGATAATTATCTCAAAGGTGAGGTCGCCAAATGATACACAGTATGATAATGAAAACTTGACAACTTTCTACAGGAAATAGTCTTTTACAATTATTTTTCATTGAAGTTAACATGTCATGAGGCTTGTATGGTTTTGTAACAGTACAGTACGTGTATTGTTTCAGAGAGTATCAAAATGCATTATACTCCTATTGCATTGTACATGTTGTATGAATCAGTACTAATTGAGATAGTAACTTATTGTATGTTTCAGTCGGGCAATCCAGAAGAACCAAGACTTGTTACCAGAAACACCCTTGGTGAATATTTTCTTTGATGACTTCTGGGGGACACCTCTCACACATAGTGGCTCACACAAGTCCTACCGACCACTCTGTGTCCTGTCCTTCAGATTCAACTATGCCTTGGGAAAGCTAAATCCCTGGGGCTACCACTTGGGTAATGTCCTCCTGCATGCAATGGTCACAGCAGTCTTCACCTGTCTAGCGCAAAAGGTGCTGAAGAGGAAATTTGCAACCTATGTAGCAGGACTGTTGTTTGCAGCCCACCCCATACACACTGAAGCTGTTGCTGGCATTGTTGGTCGGGCTGACATTGGTGCATGTCTCTTCTTTCTTCTTACATTCCTGAGTTACATGAAATATGTGGAATACCGAACTTCCGCCCACATGGCCTCCCATCGTTGGCTGTATGTGGTCAGTGTTTGTGTATTCACCGTGGCAAGTCTACTGACAAAAGAACAGGCCATTGCAGTTCTTGGTGTCTGTGCTACATACGATGTTTTTGTCTTTCATCGCGTGAAACTTCAGGAAATACTGCAGCTACACATCTTCACCATGGTGAGTACATATGTCCATGTCTCTAAGAATTTACCTATATTTTGGAAGGATAATTTACCAGTGCAGTCCTCAAAGGCCACTAGACTGTCACACTTTTGTATTTTCTTAAGTGAACTGAAAACTTTTCAATTTGAACATGCTAATACATTGTTGTTACTTACCTGCCCTTACCTGGGAGTCCAGACTTTGCTGCCTGGTGTCCATTCTTGGTGAATGTCTAAACATTGTAGTTAGTGCCCTTGAAATTGAGTTACTATCCATTTGTATTTAACCTTTAGCCTGCTGAATTGTTTTTACTCTTCTTAGCCCTGCCTGCTGGATTAATTCTAGCATAAGGTGCTAGCATACGGTCGGTGCCTTTTTAAACAAGGGACATTGTAACCAATATTTTGCACAGTAATCGTCACATTAAAATATCAAGCATTTTCAAACATACAGAGGTTAAGACAAAAGCAAACATAAAATGTTTAAAAATTCTTACGAAACTTCTACCTCTATTACATATCTGCCATAAATCCTGTATTTTGGCTTCAATCACACTAACTGAAAGTTTCAGATTTTCAACAGACGTCCTCTTCACTGTCAATTACACACAATTAGTTGCCGGCAAGTAGTCTCATAACCTGCCACATTGACGTTACACAACCACTCTTGAAGTAGTGACAATCTAGCACCTGGTAGAAGATCACATTAAACTAACATTATTCTAATAAGTTTACTTTAATAACTGACATATAAATATATATTTAAAGTAATAGTGTTGCTAAAAGAGACTACATGCACGTGAGTTGGTGTTGGGGTTTGTGAGGTCGCCACGAATTTTCCCATTAACCCTGGGTGTAAGAAGTGTGGTCGATTTATGATTATGGGAGATCCTCATGTAAACTGCACGAAGTGCAGAGGGAAGACCTGCACAATGGAGAAGAGATGTGAGAAATGCACCCGTACATCAGAAGAGATATTCTCCAAGATGTCAGAGGCCGCAACTAAGGCCAAGAGAAGAGAGGCGGCAAAAGCAAAAGCAAAAGTAGATAAAATCATCACTGAGAAGTCAGTTTCTTCTCCGGAAGTGTATCGAATGTAAATAGTTAGATGAATGAATGGATTCGGAAGTTGCTAAGAGATAGATTTTAGGGTAAGTGATAGAATATGTTAGGTAATATTGCAAGGATATTGATGTATGGTTGTCAAGGGAGTAACAGATGTATTACAGTTAGTTTTTAGTCTGAATTGAAATAAACAAGACGTGTTCTTATACTCGCCCGTTGTGTGCTGTTTACAATAGGAATACCCAGCCAGCCAGCCAGCCAGCCCTGACGACAGCCACGGCATGGCTACCATTACCCACTGGCTACAAGCCACACGGAGGCATATCATACCGGAGTCATGGTCACCGGAGGATGATGAGCCTTAAGGGGCAGAAGCTGAGGGATATGATTATCCACCCCCCACAGGAGATACCCAAGGCTACTCAGAGCCGGAATCGGAGGGTTTGGAGGAGCTTGACAACTCACCACAATGAGATTACAGCGGAATCTACACTTTTGTTGAACTTATCGAAGAGCTGTACCACATTGTGCCTACACTTCGACCATATGTGACAGAGGATTCACTACCCCAGATGCCGGAATAAGGGGGACGTCATGTGCCTGCTCTATCTAAGCAAATTCATCATACATTAGCTTGGCCCAGCTACGTGGGCAAGGTTGTAGAACAATCAACGGATAACATCCATAGATTCAAGCAAGATAAACGTCTACGTCTTCCACCTATGAAACCAAAATTATACAAGACGCACGGTGCTACCCTTCCCGAGTTCCAACACTTAGATGAAGATGTCATGAACGTTACATCATCAGCATCATGTTTCAAGGATTTAGCATTGGTTGCTTGATGCTGCATGGATATCAGGGCATATTATATACTCAACAACAAAAGTTCATGTGATACCAATATTTTAGTGTATTTTTCAAACAAGTAAAGTTTGGTTTTCAATATTGTAGTACATGTATGGAATCAAGTCACAAAAATGCAATTGCTACAGAAAATCATGCATTCCATGCAAAAGATGACTTTTATGCAAGCCCCATGCTTTTCACTACCCAAGAATGGGTATTAAAACGTGCGTAAACGGGATTCCATATGCATTGTTTAGCATTGTGCTGACAACAACCACTCAGAAAAACAACAAAATTACGCAATTATTCAACATTACGAAATGCCACGCCTGTCCGAAAATGAGCGTCTGCAAGCCATTGATATGTTTGAAGCAGGATCGAGTCAATGTGATGTTGCAAGACAATTTAACGTCCACAGAAACACCATTTGGTGTTTATGGCAATGTTGGCAACAGACAAATGCAGTCAGAGACAATCCTCGGAGTAGCAGGCCACGCTTAACCAATAATCGACAAGACAACTGGATTTGAACAACACACATACGAAATCGATTCCAGCCAGCAACAGTGACTACAAGAAGCATCCCTGGCCTTCAATGAATATCTTCACAAACCGTAGGTCGGCGCCTCAGATGTGCAGGGATTGTCGCCAGAAGACCCGCCAGACGTCCCATTTTGACGGGAAACCACTGTCAAGCACGTCTACCATGGTGCAGACAGTGCCTATGCTGGACGGCAATGCAGTGGGGACAAGTTCTATTCACTGATGAGTCTCGTTTTCACCTCAGCCACAGCGATGGACGGATTCAGGTGTACCGACGTCGAGGTGAACGTTACATCAATCATTGTGTCATGGAAGAAGATGGCCTTCGACGTCAACCACGAGTTCCACAGACAGTCCAGGAACTTCGAAACATGCTCCAGCAGATATGGACAGATATCCCACAGGACTTTTTGCGACGCCTGGTCCATTCAATGAGATGAAGATGTGTTGCTTGCATCGCAACCAGAGGTGGACACACACCTTTGTAAATTTGTAAATTGACGTTTTGGCGTGTTCATGTTTTTTTTTATGAAATCACGCATTTTCTGAAGTCAGTATGGCAAATTAAACCATTTGAACACTTACAGGGGACTTTTATCTGTTGCAAACCGAAATTGTTTCAGATTTGGTAAAAAACATAACTTTGCATTAAATTTTATTCAATGTCAAAGGAACTTTTGTTGTTCAGTATAAACTGGTTTGTTGCTGGAATCAGACACATCATACTGCCTCTACTGAAGGAATTGTGCCGGAAACACCCATGACTATACTGAACCGCCAAAGAAAAGTCACCCCAAGTAACATTGTATGAAAAGTTGTTATTAAAATATCTGGGTATTTTTTGTCAAAGCTTCTAAAATTTAACATTTCCTTGTCCAGAAAAATGAAATTTGATGATAAAAAACAAAGCAGATGACAAAAAAAACGATCGCCCAAAGGCATCACGGCAACGGCCATGATAACCCGATGCATATGCAAATAGAAATGCACATGCGCTCCCCCATTTCTTGCCCTATAAAAATCCACCCAGATCGGATAACATTCATTTGTTACTGAAATGCTACCACATGCCAAGATTGACAAGAAATCAGGCCCTTGGACGATTGCAAACTGGACAAACAACCCGGCAAGTAGCCAATGGATTTCAAGTTCCCGTAAGGATCATATACAGGCTCCAGCAACGGTGCCAGACCACCAGATTGTGCGACATCATCTTTAAGATCGCTTTGTTACTGCTGTGGAAACTGCTCCACAGACCATGGGGACACACCAGCAACACATTAGTGCGGACACCGTGTGTCGATGATTGACGAGCAGACACTTCCACTGATACAGGCCAAACCGAGGACCCATTCTGACACCACGTCATCACCGGGACTGTCTTCAGTCAGCAACACAGCACCAGCATTGGCGCCACCAGCAGTGGAGAAGAGTCCTCTTCTCAGACGAGAGCCATTACTGTATCTCAATAGCAGATGGCCGCGACGTTGTTGAGAGAGACTCGTTGGGTAGTCCGTGCATCATGATGTGAGGTGGAATTGGTCTTGCACAGAGGGTCGGCCCTGTGGTCTTCCAGAACATCGGTCCAGTGAGAGGCAATAGTGTCACAGTAGCTCGGTACATTGATCAGGTCTTGAGACCACACGCCATACCTCATTTGGCACGTCGCTGCAACCACGTGTTTCAGCATGATAATGCCCGTGCTCACACTGCGAGCGCAACAAGAGACTTCCTCCAGCAGAATGGCATTAGAACCATGCACTGGCCTGATTTAAATCCCATTGAGCACCTGTGGGAAGAGATTCAAAGACGGCTGAATGACGTCTGACCAAGGCCGACAACTGCAGCTGAACTGCATCAGGCGTTCCTCAGAGTGTGGGCTCAAGTGCCTATGGCCTTCATCAACCGCCTCATCGATTCTATGCATCGACGTTGCACGGCAGTCATCAATGCACATGGTGGACACACGAGATACTGACTTGTGATGCCAGTTTCACAGGGACTGGTGTTGTGTTTCACTTTAAGAACATTTGACACTTTAATTTCAACCTTGATGATCAGTTTTGCCAAGTTTCATCTTTTTAATATGTCTCAAAGTATGTTTACAGTGTTTGGACAAATAAGGTTTCTCATATATCTATCCATGGTGACGTTTCTTTTGTGGTAAAGTATATTACGACCGATCAAGCCGGACTAATGCACAGCCTCCTTGACACAGTCGTTAAGATGCAGGAAGACTTACTAGCATCCCAAGTCTGGACTTCCTCACAGTAATTGAGACTACAGCGACAACAGCTCCTATTTAAAATTAGGTCAAGGGCCGTATCTAGCCAGATCAGGAAGTTCAACGACCACAACTTTCAATGGCAAGCTCAGAAATGTGATAGTCAAAGTCAAGCAGGATACAGTCGAGGGTTTCCAGACTTCAACCATAGACCTTGCGGTGAGAGCACCTGAGTCATCACACTCTCACAAGCGACCCTGGGACCGTAAGTCATCTGCATCCAAGGATCCTCCTGAGAAGAAGGATTCGTTGCAACAGAGGCAGAGGTACAATCTTCACAGGACTCTTTTTTTGGCCAGTTAAGGGGATATAATCGCAGTGGAAGATCAAGCGGCAGAGGGGAAAGAAAATTCGGACTTCCTTACAACCCTCTCCGACGTTATGGACCATTTCGACCTGGTTACGTCTTTGGATTGCGATTTACGCCGACTGTCTTTGACATAAAGCCGACTCCAGGCCAAGTGGGAGGGCGCTTTCTGTCATATGCCGAAAATTTGAAGCAAGTTACGCCCGACCACTGGATTCTAGACGTGGCTCACGGTTACAAGCCACACTTCAGGAAACATCCGAGCCTGTACAGACATGCGGTGGGTTTCACCTGACCGGTGCCAAGTTAGCAGCTGCAGAATTGGCTGTCAGGAAACTACTAAAGAAGCGAGCCATTCGGGAACTAAAGGAGTCCAAAAACACCAAAGGTTTTTACTCCCCAGTCTTTTTAGTTCCGAAGAACACAACCGAGATAAGGATGAAAATGGATCTAAAGATCCTCAACAAGAGATATCTGGTGCCGCTTCTAAAATTCCAGATGGAATCCATACAGAAATTGTGGTCAACAGATGCATATCTTCACGTCCTGATACACCCTCATCTTGGAAATATCTATGCTTCGTAATCAATGGCCAAAACTACGAAGTCCTACCATTCGGGATAGTAATATCACCTTGGCTATTCACCAGAAGTACAAGTTCGCCCATCTCCAGCTAGTTCGAATCCGTGGTTATCTGGACAACTTCTTAGCGGCAGAAAAAATCAGCTTGAGCAAAACATGATATTATTGGTTCAACTTATGACTTACCTAGGTTTCCTAGTCAACCCAGCCTAGTCAGAGATCACTCCCGTCCAAGACATTATATACATAAGAGCAAGGTTCCAGCTAGACGGGATGTCTATGCCCACCAGAAGATCGATTCGACAAGACTATTAAGATGATCCAATAAATCTCAGGTCAGCCCAGCAAGTCGCTGAGGTGGTGGATGTCTCTGCTAGGTAACTTGACATCTCTACAGGATATGATTTTCAGATGAAGGCTAAGGTTATGTCCTCTACAGACATGGGTAAACTCTATACGATCGAAGGGCCTAGAGTTCCAGTGTCAGTTACCTCCCACTTTGCTACAAGACCTTCATTGGTGGAATCACAGTACAGGGATCGTGAAACACAGGAGAAAAACCTTTCTATCAACTGCAGGGAAATGAAGGCCATATATACTGAACAACAAAAGTTCCTGTGACATTGAATAAGCTTTAATGCAAAGTTATGTTTTTTACCAAATCTGAAACAATTTCGGTTTGCAACAGATAAAAGACTCCTGGTTTAATGGTTTAATTTGCCATACTGACTTCAGAAAATGCGTGATTTCATAAAACAACATGGACATGCCTAAATGTAGTCATGCACCATGACCGTAGAATATATTTATTTTATGAAAAAATAAAATAATCTAGAAATGCATACAAAAGCAAGTCTAGCCAGCTCAAGCTAGCTCTTTTCCACATTCTGAAATCAGCATAGGGAATTTTTTATTTTATTTTTAGAGTCAAGAAGGATATTGTGTAATATAAGATTTCAGAGACTAAATGTTAGTCTAGCCAAAATGTCAATTTACAAATCAATAGCGTGTGTGTCCACCTGGTTGCGATGCAAGCAACACATCTTCGTCTCATGGAATGGACCAGGCGTCGCACAAAGTCCTGGCGGATATCTGTCCATATCTGCTGGAGCATGTTTCGAAGTTCCTGGAGTGTCTGTGGAACACGTGGTTGACGTCGAAGGCGCCGATCCATCTCATCCCACATGTGCTCGATTGGTGAGACATCAGGGGAGCGAGCCGGCTTCGATGACATTCATGTTGTTTTGTTAAAGAGAATCCTGAGCAAGTCGAGCAATGTGAGGCCAGGCTTTGTCATGTTGAAAGATAATGCCTGGGCCTTGACGATGCAAAAACGGTAGAACAACAAGGCCGATGATCTCGTCGCGGTAGCGCTGTCCATTGAGATTTCCCTCTACCACTATCAAACGGGCCCTCTGTATTGCTGTAATCCCACCCCATACCTTAACGCTGCCGCCCCCGAACCGATCTTCTTCCATGACACAATGATTGACGTCACATGGACGTCGGTACACTCGGATCCGTTCATCGCTGTGGCTGAGGTGAAAACAAGACTTGTAAGTGAATAGAACTTGTCCACACTGCATGGCCGTCCAGCGTAGACGCTGTCTGCACCACTGTAGACGTGCTTGACAGTGGTTTCCTGTCAAAATGGGACGTCTGGCGGGTCTTCTGGCGACAATCCCTGCACATCTGAGGCGACGATGTACGGTTTGTGAAGATATTCGTCGAAGGCCAGGGATGCTTCTTGCAGTCACTGTTGCTGTCTGGAATCAATTTCGTATGTGTGTTGTTCAAATCCAGTTGTCTTGTTGATTATTGGTTAAGCGTGGCCTGCTACTCCGAGGATTGTCTCTGACTGCATTCGTCTGTTGCCAACATTGCCATAAACACCAAATGGTGTTTCTGTGGACGTTAAATTGTCTTGCAACATCACGTTGACTCAATCCTGTTTCAAACATACCAATGGCTCGCAGTCGCCCATTTTCGGACAGGCGTGGAATTTCGTAATGTTGAATAATTGCGTAATTTTGTTGTTTTTCTGAGTGGTTGTTGTCAGCACGATGCTAAATAATGCATATGGAATCCTGTTAACATACATGTCTTTATACCCATTCTTGGGTAGTGAAATGCATGGGGCTTGCATAAAAGTCAACTTTTGCATGGAATGCATGCTTTTCTGTAGCAGTTGCGATTTGTGACTTGATTCCATACATGTACTGCAATATTGAAAACCAAACTTTACTTGTTTGAAAAATACACTAAATTATTGGTGTCACAGGAACTTTTGTTGTTGAGTATATTACGCCATCCAGAACACAACTTCATCTATCATTAGTTCTCATAGCCACGGACAACACAGTAGTGGCCTATATTCAGAAGCAGGGAGGAACCAGATCCAGCTCCCTGATGATGGAGACTACACGATTGTTGGAATTGGCAGACTCCTTCAACTGCCGGGTGGAAGCAAGACATAAACTAAACATACTGGCAGTAGTATAGGTAATGGGGGTTCTGCCGCAACCCCACTGGAGCCAGATTTATAAACCTATACTGCTACTACAAGGGGAATTTTTTATGCAAAAACGATGATGCGATTCAACGATCGTCATGATTCTTATTAAAAGAAACATCAATATTAATTAGTAATGGATAAAATTTACTATAGCCCACGAGGATATTGGAAAGGTATAGGAGCAATAAAAAAATTAGCCACTGTGGCTAAGGTATCTAAAGATGTGGCCAAGGATTGGCTTAAGAAACAAGTGGTGTGGCAAATATACTTACCAGCACCGCGTTTTATCCCCAGGAAGAAGTTTGATATTTTTACAACGAATGAAGTTCATCAGGCTGACCTCTTGTTTCTTCCCCATGATAAGGTACGACGCAAAACGTATAAATACGCTTTAACCGTAGGGGATGTGGCTAGTCGATATCAAGAGGCTGAGCCATTCAAGAGGGCGTCTTTTTCTTGTTGACTACCCCCAGATTTCGGCACCCCTGCAATATTTTCCACTAGATCAATAGGATGTGTCCAAAGCATACAACTGTGTCCAAAGAATTTCCAATTGAACTTTTGTGCCCAGCTGGAGTATAGAACAAAAATGGAAGAAGCGAAATATACAACTATTGAGAGCATGGGCGTACGAGCAGAAATGTCTGTGTTCCAACATATACTAGTGGAGAATGCATACGAAGACATCTTGCTACCAGATATAGCCAAGGTAGACAATTTGGAAGGAAATCTGGGTAGAACACATCTAGAACCTTTGGAGGGCCTGCCAACATTTGTAGACGATATGTATATATTAATCCTGGTTCGCCCCGATTATGTTTCTAGGTTTGTCAGCACCATACCCATGCTCGTGGGTTTCACCGGAGTGGTAAACAGTCGCAGACGTAACGTGTACGCGAAACGGCTCTGCCGTCTCTTTTATGAGAGACGGGTGCAGTCCGCAGTACTCAGTGAAGCGCTTGATACTAATTAATTCAATCACCGTGGCTGTGCTGTCACCCGCTACCTCCGTGAAAGTAATTAAAGCGCTATGTAAAATCACCCACTGCCCCCAATCCACCCAAGGTTGTGACTTGCAGGTTGCATGTGCATCGAGGCATCCACCTTCCAATCTTCACATACCCTATTTTCAAACAGTTCTTGTTATTTCTGACATATTCCGTGTATACTCGGACCTCGTGGTACCGCGGCATTTGTGATTTCCGGTCGTTCACGCAGAACATGCCTTTTAGCGGCTGTCTGAAAATCAGTAACCAGGAAGTGCTCGCCCCGTAAACAATTTCAATTTTCTGGGAATGTTCCGTTTGATGCAAGTGAGGGGTCATTAACGCATTGATACTTACTTCTGGCATCTTTTTTTTTTTTTGCCTTACACCCATTTGTCAATGGACAACAATATGACCGACAGTTTCCCAAATAAACTTTCTCTATCGACCTGAACTAGGTTATCTGCATATTCATGGCGACTAATAAGGTAACGGAAGTTACGTAGACCGCACATTTTTCCCTCTCTCGGGCCAGGAGTGCTTTATATATATTTTTAACATGTTTTCCATTTTTTTTTACAATTTATTTTCATCCAATTTTTTTATCCAACAAAAATCTTAAAATATCATTTCTGATATTTTGTTGCTTTTAGATATTTGTTCTTACTTTTCAGTTACTTTTCAGCAAATATGCATTGAATACCTATAATGATAACACATTCAGAATTTTATATGTGTTGTCTTTGGACAAATCACTGAAGTCTGACATCACCATACTTAGAACACGAATAATCATAAATGTTATTGAGTGCATTTTGTTCTGTTTAGTGTACATGACAAGTACCGCGAAAGCAGGCTACAAAGTTGAATGTACCAATAACTTTAATTTTTGTGAAACTATGAGCATATGCGCTTTGTTGAATAAGATTCAGTTGATATGGGTTATACCGTTATAATGTCTGTCTGTGCTATGATAGGGAACAGTGGAAACTTTCCCGGTGACTTATTGTACCAGTTATCGCCAACGCCTTACGGCATGTGATCACGCCCACAGTTCCAGTTTACAAATTACATGAGTTGGGTATCACAGTTATCTCGCTCAATGGTTTTTTTTAATTCACCAAGATTAATAAGAAATGTTATTATCAATTTGTTCTCTGCAAACTGACATAAGCCCTTTATTCCCTAAATTCTATCTTGCTTATCCCTATATGTAGCTCAAATAGGTTTCAGAATTGTATTTTGAGGAAGCTAGGAAGCAATAACAGAAATGAAAGGGAATCATAGATACTTTCACGTGAATTAGTCACGTGACACCACCGACGTGTCTTTTCTAAAGTTGTATTGAGCAAGGTGATTATGTAGGGTTTTAAAAAATATTTCCTCACAAGAGTCCTTTTCATCATCGAAATGTCCGATCACATGATATACAATTTAGCCTTTTGGAGTGGAGAAACGCTTAGTCATAATGATAAATGTGCCTGATTGCGGCTCCGCTCTATTCTTGATGCGCCAAACGACACCTATCTGAGCAATAGCCAGATTGACATGTTTTTGTTGTCGATTAGTGATACACGATCATTATCATATTATGCGAAGTAGTATTTTCTGTTTTGCTTGGCATTGTTTTATATGCAGATATTTAAATTACCGCATGTATTTTCTCGTAAATTATAGTCCGGAAATAGCAATCAGCTCACATCTACCTGTTCATTAGCGGTAATTTGACCTGTAAATAAATCCGTTTATTGATGTACGATTTTGACACAATGTATATCTGAAAAGGATTGAATGGAATATTGTGTATAGTTATAGTGTAATAACAGGATTTCCGAAGTTACGCGCTATGGTGTTATGCTAATTTGCATCTAGTGAATATGCTATCTAATTGAAGTGGCGCCAGCGAGACGACAGACCCGAGTTTTGATGTCCTCATAAAAAGTGCGTATAAGAGGGACAGTATACTTTATAGAGTGGACTAGTTTCAAGGTATCGGATCGGCACGTTATGTTATTTAAGTGTAGAAAGTGTTGTTCACTGCAAATCATAAAATCACACAGTCGATGGGATAGCAGTATTGATTCTTAAGTGAATAACACTATTATGTTAATTTGTTCAGCTTTAAGCTGCACACAATAGAATACTACAATGATGAACACGCTTATGATGAACGCGCAAATGGTATAAGTCGAAATCTATGGTATTTATAGGTTTCCATGTAATACATTCGGAATATATATAAAGCTCCAGGCATAGCCTCCTCGAGTGAAAAGTAAAATGAAGGATCCATGAAGTACCATAGTTTGAGGGCATACATTATACAACTCTGAGAGTAGGGTATATGGTATGTTCTATAGAGATTTTGACATTTGCATGTTCCATTCGTGACGAACTCGTGTTAATCCAGGGAACGCTTCCTGTGTCCTTCTAAACACAAACCGGCTGAGCTGTTGAATTAAAAGAATTGTCAACTCGTTGCGTAATGATTCACGTACGTTTTCCCATGTCAAGATGCTATTGCTGAACACATCGAGAACACTGTATCATGGTTATATTGTACAATTCTAAATACAAGACGTGTACATTCAAAACATTTTCGTTTGACCGTACTTGGAAGTCTGATTGGTTTGTGGTATTTCCGCACATAGCATTCATGGATGGGGGGCGGGGGGGGAGGTTTTTGTAGGATACAGAAAGGGGCGAGTGGTGACGAGGGGTAAGAGACGACTTATGGGATTGGGTGGTCAGGCTTGCTGACTTGGCTGATGCATGTCATCCATCTCAATTGTGTGGATCGATGGTCATGATGTCAATCATTGGATTATCTGGTCCAGACTCGATTATTTACAGAGCACCGTCATGAAGCTGGAATAATGCTGAGTGCGGCGTTAAACAACAAAGAAACATATCATGACAAGACTGTGCACCTAATACCACATACAACAAGCATGAAATACTCACATCCCCCGCCAATATGACATGTCGGGTTGTGTGCAATGTAAATGGCCTAATTGCAGCACTAAAAAAAGTTTACAGCCATTTTCAGTCTAAATCAAAGTCGCTGCCATGAAAACTCAAAAAAAAAATTTTATGAAAAAACCCAAACTCTCAAAAGGCACCAGTTCACCACTAGATCTATCTATGTGCCAAGTTTGGTGAAGAAATATGGTACGGTTTTCAAGATCTGCTCAGGAAACGAGGACTACTGCCATTTTCAGTCTAAATCAAAGTCGCTGCCATGGAAACTCAAAAAATATTTTTGTTAAAAATCCCAAACTATCAAAAGGCACCAGTTCACCACTTGACCTATCTATGTGCGAAGTTTGATGAAGAAATATAAGTATGGTTTTCAAGATCTGCTCAGGAAACGAGGACTACCGCCATTTTCAGTCTAAATCAAAGTCTTTGCCATGGAAACTCAAAAAATATTTTTGTTAAAAATCCCAAACTATCAAAAGGCACCAGTTCACCACTTGACCTATCTATGTGCGAAGTTTGATGAAGAAATATAAGTATGGTTTTCAAAATCTGCTCAGGAAACGAGGACTACCGCCATTTTCAGTCTAAATCAAAGTCTTTGCCATGGAAACTCAAAAAATTTTTTTTATGAAAAATCCCAAACTCTCAAAAGGCACCAGTTCACCACTAGACCTATCTATGTGCCAAGTTTGGTGAAGAAATATGGTACGGTTTTCAAGATCTGCTCCGGAAACGAAATGTGACGGACGGACGGACGGAAGGATGGAAAGACGGAAGGACGGACGGACGGATGGACGGATGGCACCCATTCCTATATCCCCCTTCTACTTCGTGGCGGGGGATAATAATGAGAAAAAATACTTACCATTATCAGAAGAGGGTCGCCGGAATATACTGTTGATTGTTGTAACTAAGGTGGCTTTTCATTAGTTACCAGTTGCGAGCATTTTGAAGAAAGTAGACATGTTTCAACGCGCTGGCACATAGGTGTGCGTTCGTGTGCTCGAAAAAGTATATATATGTCGTTACACTACGACAATTAAGCTTTAAGAAAATACTGAAATTATGTTTCTGAAAAAGATACACATAGGAGAAAATCACTGTCCAAAATCAGCAAATTTGGTTCCATTGTCGTACATTTCTTTCCAAATTTGCCTCTTTTTATTTATTTTTCTACTTTTTATATCGTTCGATAACAAGCATCTAACAGTCAACTACGTATATTTTTTTTTATAATCACATAGGAAGCGTGTAGAGACGGGTTGTTTTTGTGTCAAATGCAGACATTTGTAATCCATCGACAGGCAGTCACGCCTACAAGTGACTCTCTCTCAGGCTGTCTTTCACTTGCTTGTTCGGAGAGCCATCTCTCGTACGCGTAACGGGGCTGTGGGATGTCTTGTTACCAGTTGCGAGTATTTTGAAGAAAGTAGACATGTTTCAACGCGCTGGCACATAGATGTGCGTTCTTGTGCCTGAAAAAGTATATATATGTTGCTACACTACGACAAATAAGCTTTAAGAAAATACTGAAATTATGTTTCTGAAAAATATACACATAGGAGAAAATCGCTGCCCAAAATCCCAAAATTTGACTCTTTAAATTTACTTTTCAATATTTTATGTTGTTCGATAACAAGCATTATTCATTATTTCATAGAAATACTCCAGAAAGGGTGTCCATAGGTAGCAACTTTACGAGGAATAAGATTCAAGTAAATAACAAAAATTATTTCTGTAAAATATGTACATAGGAAAATATCGCTGTCCCAAAAGGGCTAGCTTAGGTCACATTTCTAATTTAAACATTTTTATTATCACATAAATATGAAAATATTGGTTGAATCGCTTATGTTAAGCTCACATTTCCCACTTTTCTCTCCACATTTGACCATTTAATTATCCCCCGCCGCGCGAAAGCGCGAAGCGGGGGATATAGTATTCACGACCGTCCGTACGTCCCACCTGTTTGTTGCCGCGATATCTCAAGAACTAAACACTGGATTGTCTTCATATTTGGTACTATGGTGTATATACAGACTCCGCAGACACCAGTCGGTTTTGGTGACCTTGATCCCATTTTCAAGGTCACAGCAGACAAATCTGCTTTTAGAGTTGGAAAACGGTGTTGCCGCGATATCTCAAGAACTAAACACTGGATTGTCTTCATATTTGGAACTATGGTGTATATACAGACTCCGCAGACACCAGTCGGTTTTGGTGACCTTGATCCCATTTTCAAGGTCACAGCAGACAAATCTGCTTTTAGAGTTGGAAAACGGTGTTGCCGCGATATCTCAAGAACTAAACACTGGATTGTCTTCATATTTGGAACTATGGTGTATATACAGACTCCGCAGACACCAGTCGGTTTTGGTGACCTTGATCCCATTTTCAAGGTCACAGCAGGCAAATCTGCTTTTGGAGTTGGAAAACGGTTTTGCCGCGATATCTCAAGAACTAAACACTGGATTGTCTTCATATTTGGAACTATGGTGTATATACAGACACCGCAGACACCAGTCGGTTTTGGTGACCTTGACCCCATTGTCAAGGTCACAGCAGGCAAATCTGCTTTTGGAGTTAGAAAACGGTGTTGCCGCGATATCTCAAGAACTAATCGCTGGATTGTCTTCATATTTGGAACTATAGTGTATATACAGACACCGCATACACCTGTCAGATTTGGTGACCTTGACCCGATTTTCAAGGTCACAGCAGGCAAATCTGTTTTTGGAGTTGGAAAACGGCGTTGCCACAATATCTCAAGAACTAATCGCTGGATTGTCTTCATATTTGGTACTATGGTGTACAGGCGGGGGATATTTCGTCACTCTGTGACAAATACTTGTTGATTATATTTTACATTTTGTGTCATTTGATAACACGTATATAAAAGTCAACGACAGTACGTATGTTTGTTTTATCATTCACATACACTATGACAAAAATGGCCGTCCAGAAAGGGTTAAGTTTGCCCCACATTTCAAGTTTTCTACGATTCAAAATATTGCATAGCGGGTGGCCGTCTCTCGTGCGCGTAACGACTTTGCGATACTGTGAAAGCAATCCTAGTCATGGCAATCATGTCGCTAGCTCTCTGGCTGTTGTTAACAAATTTGATATTTACCATCTTTTGTTCAAGAAAATATTAATAGACGAAAAACTTGATGCTTCATAAATACCCCAATTACAAGAAGATAATGTGCTGTTGAATATATGGCCAGAGTAATAATATTTCAGTTCAAACTAAATTAAATCCAAGGCGCATTGTTTGGAATTCAGCAGAAGTCTTTGCCGTGTTTTCAAACAATTTTACTTCCACCTAATAATATATTACCCACTGCAAAATTGTTTTCCTAATACGTGATCAAAATACATTTCCTCCTTGTTCTAACCAAGAAACTACGCGCTAAATAAATATCGTGCATATTATACGCACCATTCTGATTCAGACACATTTAGTGTAACAAGACGGATGTTCTGATTGAACATTTTAGTCAGGCATCAGTTACCTCCCTTTATCGGCTTGTCCACCAGTCACTTGTACGCAAGACGGTTCGCGCAGTTTCGAAGAAAGTAAACATGTTTCAATGCGATGGAAAACGGGTGTGCGTTGGTGTGCGTGAAATAATTCATATATTTTGTAACTCTATGATGAATAAGGTTTTTAGAAAATACTTCATGTTAGTTTCTGAAAAATATGTACATAGGAGAAAATCGCTGTCAAAAATAGAACATTTTGCTCTATTTTTGCACATTTTTCTCCTAATTTGACCATTTATTATTTTTCTTATGACATTTTTTTCATGTCATTCGATAACTAGTATAATGATAAGTAACTGTACTTAATTTTGTTTTATTATTTTCACAAATAACACTTGTAGAGACATTTGTTGTGCAACATGCAGAAATCCATGGTCAACTGACAGGCCGTCATGCATACGAGTGACCCCTCTCAGGTGGTCACTTGTACGAGAGACGGGAGAGACGTCTCGCGTACACGTTACGTCCTCTACTGCGTCTGAGACCTGCATCTCGGGCTTTCCTCCCACATTAAGCTGAAACGCCGTGATATAACTGGAATACTGTTGAAAGCGGCGTTAAACCAAACACACTCACTCACTCACTCATGTATGTATTTGGCTATCTAGAAGAAAACGATATAGTATCTCTACGAGGATCTGTGTCTTGTACAACTGGAAAAATGGATCTGCAAAATGTATACTACAAGAAATACAAATAGCAACTCAGAAAGTATACGGATGTTGTGTGCATGCTACTATTGCAAATACAATTTCCTACATAGGAGGCCACGGGAGCAAAATACGAGACACAATACAACAAATACAAAAACAAACAGAATACAAAGCGAAGAAAAAATGGATGGAAAGATTTTCCGACGAGGAACCCAAAGGTATATTTGTGTGCAAAATAGATGTCTCCGAGTTGTCTCTAGAGGAAACACAAAAAGGGTTGGATGCACTACACGAGCAACTATATTCCTTTGGATACGAGATATATTCAATAGACTATACTAGAGACTTTTCTGGTGTACTAGATAGGAAAAAACTAGTGGAATACCTACAAAGCGAGGGATACTTTCTACAAGGTATACAATTGTGGAGAAAGAGAAGGAACAATTCTAGACAATACAGCGTCTGTAGGAGAACATGTATGTACTTGGGTATACAGTAGGAACAATAGAGCATTTTCTGCGAAGATATACAACAAAGTTGTTTCCGAATCCAATAGGAGCACATCTTTGCGAATACGTAAATTGTCCAAATAGACACCTAAGGAAAACATTTTTGCATCCAGACGTACAGAAAAGGGGTTGTTCTCGAATAGAAGTATCTGTGTATGCACCAGACGAAGACATAGGACCTTGGGTTGTAGACGGAATTCTAGAGTTGGTATCCCCCAAAGAAGAACCACTTTTTCTCAAACAACCACCAGAAAACCAATGGAGAAACTTGGCAAAGAAATTGGATAGATGTTGTATAGTCGCCTCTAGACCTCTTAGGAAGATATTTGCAGCAGGGTATGCACACACAAAAAATAGGAGAAAAGCAGGGATACATATACAGCCGAAAAAAGAGACAGTAGAAGATCCGTCGAAATGGGAAAGAGCAGTAGAATTTGCAATTGGAGACTTTGGGTTTTCGCGCTTGTCCAATATTTCGTATAGACATACTATCTTCCACAAACGAAGGTGTGGAGTTTGGACCACTTTGATGCTATACAAAAGCAAAGGATTCCAAAACTATTCTTTCACCATCCAAACAACCAACAAAAATATCCAAGGCAGATACAAACCCTTCCATACTTCTCCAAAGCACAGAACACATAGAATGGATATTCCGGAAAAACAAATCCCAGAGAATAAGAAAAGAAGTTTCCCAATTCCAAGCAATAGAAATGGAAACCAAAAGACAAATATCCACTCTTTCCAGATCCAATAGAGAACGAAGATTGCAAGACATAGAAGACTGGTTGGATCTATGGAAAGAAAATATTGCAAAAATACACGAACAAAGAATACAAAAAGAAAAGAAGGAAAGGAAAAAGAGAGAACAAGAAATAGAAGAAATACAAAAAACATACAAGAATATAGAAGAATATAGAATTGCATCTACAGATACCAAAAATATTGTAGAACAAAATTTGGGAAGCTGGTGTAGAAAGATGTCCGAATTTTCTGGAAAACTATTTCTATAGTCAGATGGAAAGGAGAACGTGTTGTAGTTAGGCATATGGAATATATTGAAAATGTAGACAATTCCAGAGAACTTGTATAGAGTCCTTATTCACTTTTATGCCCATTGAAGTGTTACATTGGAGTCAGTATTTAGATATTTATGAAAAGACAAGGTGGCGGCATTTTTGACAAGTTTAAACATTCTTTTTTTCATCTTTGGACATGGGAAGATAATATCTGGCTCAGTTTGTTTAATTTTGACATGAAAACACTGATGGTACGCAGACATGTTGGGACGAACGAGGACAGACAAAACCTAAGTTTTCTTCATATAAATCTGTTTTAATTCATTTGCATTTCGGGTAGTGGGTACAACTTGCCACCCAAAATGGGATTAATACATGTGAATATATCAATGTCTTGAAACTCTTTCAAGGTTAAAAAAAATATCAAAAAGTGTTGGGACAAACGGAGACAGACATGATGCTTTAAAATAGCAATTTACAAGAAAAATTAAATGTTCCCTGAAGTATGGAATGAAACATTACAAGTACATTAAGATATAATCAAACAATTAAAGGTTAATTACAACTATTTAAGCAGCACAAGACAAATAAAAATCAGGGTTTTGTGTCGGGACGAACAAAGGACAGACATTTGTGATGTCGGGACGAACAAAGGACAGACATTTGTGATGTCAGGACGAACAAAGGACATACAAAGAAAAACAGGATAAAATACAGTCTGCAAACCACTTTTATTTCATATTCCAAATCATACTGTGTGACAAGTCACAAATTCTACAATGGTGATGACGATGTATCTCAAAATAATTTCTAACTGGTCTATAACCATGGAATATTTTTCAATATAAACAACCCAATAAGGCTGTCCCATCGCCGGAAAATAACAGCTGTTCATTATTTCTGAATTAAATCATATGCATATCAATAATATCTAATTTAGCATAAAAATTCATGAAGTATCATGCAATTATGTCTTCTTTACAACCAACTATAAATGTGTCTACTTTGTAAAAAAAAATGCTTGTGCCTCATGGTATGCCCGAAATATGTTCTAGAAGAAAATTCTTTTGTTTCTAGATATTATTTTGACATTAAGTTACTAATTAACACACCAGGGTAATTACATTGTAATGAAGTTGTAATATATAGTGATAACACATTCCATTACTGTATTAATACATAATTTCATTCCAAGTACAATTGTTTATCGGTAGACAAGATTCCCAACAGCCTGGAATGTGGTTTGGGGTTTTCCAGAAATTAATGTGGGCAGGGCAGGAAGATATTTTCTAAGACTCAGGGACCCCACACGCCCATCAAATTTTAAAACTATAATGCTGTATGCAAGTTGTATATTAAAAATAACAGATTGTGGAATCTTGATATCCCCACCACTCATTAAATATTTTTAAATGTACATCCCAGCCCTCTCAAACATTCATTTAGGAATAACCCTTTATAATTTATATATTCAGTAACTGTTTGACAATTATTCATTGTACTGAATATTTTACAAACCACTTCAAATTGTTGATGAATTCAAAGTATTATCGCAAGACTTAATAAGGAAAAAACTGCGACACAATAAATTATTCCTAGGCAAAGCTGTACAATTGCTGCTATTTTGTATCCACATGAAAAATCATTTTAGAAAAATTAATTTAATTTAATTTAACTTTGAAAGTCTTCCACTGTGCAATTAAACATTAGCTATCCTGTATCTTGAATATTGTTTATCTCAATGACCAATATCAGTTTTGCCATACTCCTTTTTATGTTTATTCAGAAACTGGTTATTGGTGTCCTCTTGGTTCTTGATCTTGTAGTCCATTCTAAAGGTGGACAGGGCGTTAGTCATCTCCTGTATCAACAAGATATATATAATTGCATCACCAATAAAATGTTAAAAATTGAAGAACATTAACATACAAGGCAAGGCAATTCATAGTCCCTCATCGAAAGATAATAAGTCAATAATATATAGGTAAGGTGACCTACTTTAGTATGCTACACTTCACTTTTGCAAGATACACTTGTGCAACACATGGTAAAGTTTGGTGAAAATCGGTCCATTCATAGTGAATCTAATTTGCTATTTTGTTATTATCTATGTGCAGATGAAGATTATTGTTGAAATTGTTGTACAGCTCCAATGCACAGCACATGCTAACATATCTAACCATAAAAACAGTGTTTTCGGGGACTGTCCCTTTAAACAACATTATATTCATGACCAAAAACTTGAATTCTTTCAGTACAACAGTCAGAAATATGATGCAATATTTTGAGTTAGATAAAGTTCTATTAAATGTCCTACCTCAAATAATGTCCTATCAATTGCTATTCTGACGTCTTCGAACATGACAGTGTGGTGGATGTCCTTTGCCAGCCATCTTTGTTTCACTTTAGTGAAAAAAGTCACCCATGGCCAATCATCCACCTGTTGAAATCAAAATTATAATATATAATATGTATTTGCCACTTCAACATGATTTCATAAGCAAGCTGCACAGTTTAATTTTATTGAAGGATTCACGAAAGCAGACTGAAGACAGAAGACTGAAAATGTAAATATTGCCCCATGAACAACCAGGTTAATTTTAGATGGGGCTGCCACAAACTCGGCCAATTTTTCATTTGAACCCAGACCCAAATTTCCTGTGGATTTTGAGTTCTAGACTTAACCACTTTGCCACAGTGGTTCTAATAAGCAAAATATAGACTGTATAACTGAATTTAATTGTGATCTAGGAAGCATCAAGACAAGTAATAATTGTAATTTACCATGCTTTTACCAAAGTGAAGCACATCCATATAGTAAATATAAATTTGAAGTTTTGTTTAATATCCAGGTGGTATTTTATTTTTAAGATTAATTTATTAAGCATAAATGAGATTTTGTAATGATATTGTGTATAATTACTTCCCTTTGGAGGATGTGAGTTTCCATTTTGTTAAAAACCAAAAGTATATTGTTGAGTCCAATGTGATCATACTGATAAACAGAGAAATGGACCCATCTATTAATCTACTACATATCGGACTATATATATTTCCCTTGTTGACTTGGAGTAACTCCATCTTGTTTTTATATTGGAAAACACAAAGTTAATTCTGAAGTTTGTTACCTGTCAACTTGTTCAGGATTCATCCGACCCCTATAATCAGCTTTTCGCTTTCGTTCCTGTTCGATGTAGTCTTGGTCACCTTTTTTCAGCTGCCTCCCATCGCCTACACCTCTCACCATTCTAATGAGACCAATAAGTACATTCATTAATTTACAATAAAGCAAAATGTTACCCTTAGCAATGCGTATTGCACTGTCAATAAACATATAGATCTATATTTTATTCATAAACAAACTAGGACAACACTTATATTCTGTTACGCCAAGCTAAAAAAACTGAAAAGGGGAGGGGGGAGATATTTTGATTTTTTATGAAATGTTCCCAGGATTAAGGAATAGGGAATTTTTTTATCATTATTTTTTTAATTTAAACTCACTTTTATAAAGCTTGATGTAGACCTACACACTTAAAATCCTAATCTAGGAAACGCACAATTAATTTTGTTCGGCCCTACTTTGAAAAATGTCAGCATTCAAATTAAAAAAACTATAATATAGTTTTGAATGAGTAATTTTTATATGGAGGTATAATTTTCTTTGAAACAGTACAGTTCTCAGGTTTTAATTTACAAAAAGTCATCCATCCTAACCTAAATTCATGTTCACATTTTTTCATGTCATTTATTGTTTTAACCCTTGTATGTAAATGTTTAACATGTTTTACATAGCCCCATGGAAGATTAAAGTAGCTCCAAGATATAAATGAGTCAATTAACTCTTTCAACACCAGTCAACCAGAAGTGTTTACTGCTGGGACACGATATAACTGGAATACTGTTAAAAGCGGCGTTAAACCCAACTCACTCACTCACTCACAAGTTCCCAGAGACTCTTGTGTGATAGATGAAGCCAACATTCATCAAAGAAGATATCTGCTTGTAAAATATATTTGCTGCTACATGTTATACATCAATTGAAAGGTCTGATCCTATAATCCTATATTTTATAAATATGAAAGTTATGTTTTTCACATTATTTAAAATAATGCATAAGTTTGTTGTAAATAAATAAAATGTAAGCTAACACGTAGTTAACATCCAGATTAAGGACCAAGGAAGCGAAAACTTGACGATTTTCGGCAAATATAAGATTTCATAAAATCCACTTACCTATTTCTGTTTTATTTTCATTGTTTACGTAATTGGAAAATCATTTTAAAAAGAATTATAAATAGTTTCTGTCATCACCCATTTCCCGATAACAGCGGCTGTCCGCTCAGTAACATGAAGAAATACCCCCGTTTTCGAGACTTCGTATGAATAACACGTTCGTTGAAGAATGGCATATGACACATCGCTGGAAAGCTTATTCCTCCATCTACACGCTCGTAACATGGTCTGGTTTTTGTTCCGTAGTTATAACAATCGATGTCATTGGAATAAAATTGGTTTCTTATGAGGCTTTCTTGCCGAAATCTGCTACAAGGTTCGCGATTAGCCAAATTTGAGCACGTGACCTAAGGCAGCCAATCAAATTACAGCTGTGATAACAAGTTCGTGTTTGATAATTTTCAGAAGTTGACGAAAGATTTTCGTTAAATCGTATTATTCTGAACGTTTTAAGCAGGAAATCATGATATATATTAAAAATATGGAACTTCGTGAATGCATCGTGCTAGGTTATGAGCTGTGACAAAGATTTTTCATGCATATATTTTGACATTAAACATTGTGTCCGAGCCGAGAATTCAAGGCGATGAAAGCCGAGATGTCATTTGACTTGCATTACACGCGATACACGAACATATGGAAATAATAACCCATCTATGTAAGTTTGATTACTTTTATATATATTTTTGTTGATTTTATTTATTACTTTGTATAATATATTTAAAGATTTGTTTAAAACGTCTATATTTTGCTCTTTGACATGTTCGATGTGGACCCGTTGTGCGATAATTTTATTTTCAATAACATCACGGAAAATAGTGAATACTTTTTTAATTTATCGATGTAAAATGATAAATTGAAAAGGAATACGTATTTCCGACATTGTCAAATGTGATAGATTAAATAAATGAATGATATTACAGGTAGGTCCATAAAAATATATACTATTTTGCCCGACCGAAGTCGTCTGTCTACCAGTTTGTCCGACCGTCAGATAATATGTCCACTTGTTACGACCGACAATAAAATGTCTGTCTCAATGTTATGCCCGAACGAAGTAAGTCTGTCCAACTTTTTCTATGCGAGGCTTTGCGCAAAGCTTGTTCTTATTCATAGTGCGAAGCAAACTCTAGTAGTCGTGTTTAATTGTGTGTTTGAATTACTTTTCTAAAGTACTTGTGGCCGAACTGGTGAAAACTTGAACTATCGTATATAAATCGACTAATTCAATGTTCGCCCGTAACATTGGGTCGCCTGTAACATTTACACTTACCGAGACAGACGTGGAAGCATCCTTCTTCTTTGGCGCCATCTCTGCTGCTGACCAAATTTCGGCAATCATGTTATTCGTATCATGTGGAAACCAACCGGAACTTGGCAAATCCGATGACGGAATATAAACCAGATGACGTGTAGCGATCAGAAAAGTTAAATTATGATCGACAATTCGCCCGTAACAGTGGGACAGAGTTTTCTATAGACGTTTATGATTTGCATTTATTTTCTGTGGTTGCAAACCTGTTTTGATTTCATGTTTAGGTTTAACATACATTGATCACCAACTTTCATTCTGCTTCCGAAGTAACTTTCTGTGGTTTCAGAATTCGTTACAAAATGATGTTTTTGTTCACCACCCATCGAGGACAGACATTGTTACGTCCGACACTTGTCAAATTAATTGTACATTTGTATTAATTTTTTTTTTTTTTTCAATTTTTTTTTTATTGAAATCTGTTAAAGTACAAAGGTACCTGTTACATTCTGTTAAAATCGTACATTAATATTGAACTGAATGTGGAATACAGCCTACAGATTGGAGGTATGCACAGACATGTAACAAACAGAACTCAGAAAACACACTTGTTTTAATTTAAAAATTCTTTTATTTAATTTATATACATTGTTTAAAAAGCTCAAAATATGTTTACTATCTCCAAAATTCATGATGTATCCAATGTAGTTCAGATTTTGCAGATACTCTCCTTGGAATTAAATTTACAACTGTTTGAAATTCATAGGTATCAAAGTGGGCACTCTAGTGAATAAGGACTCATATTGTTTTCCCCCTATTTGGCAAACAACAAGACTACGAAAGATACTAGAATTGCTAGAAACAGCTGCACAACACACAAAACCAGATACAGTGATCGCTCGCTATTGCGCTACCAATGGGGTCCAAATAATTGGTGGGCGTTATAGACGATGAGCCGTTTAACCGAGGCCGAGGCGGGGGAGCGCGCTCGGCAAATCTCAAATCATCAATAGGCCTATGTGTTTATCTCACGTCACGTCAAAATAGTATATATTTTTATGGACCTAGATCTACCTGTAATATCATTCATTTATTAAATCTGTCATATTTCACAATGTCTGAAATACGTATTCCATTCTAATTTATCATTTTTTATCAATAAATTAAAAAATTATTCACTATTTCCCGCGATGTTATTGAAAATAAAATTCTCGGACAACAATTTCGACAACGGGTCCGCATCGAACATGTCAAAGAGCAAAATAAAGACTATTTTAAGCAGATCTTTAAATATATTATACAAAGTGATAAATAAAATCAACAAAAATATATCTAAAAGTAATCAAACTTACATCTAAGTTATTATTTCCATCGTTTCGTGCGATCGCGTGTAATGTAAGTCAAATGACATCTCGGCTTTCGTCGCCTTGAATTCTCGGCTCGGACACAACGTTTAATGCAAAAATATATGCATGAAAAATCTTTGTCACAGCTCGTAACCTAGCACGATACATTCGCAAAGTTCCATATTTTTAATATATATCGTGATTTCCTGCTTAAAACGTTCAGAATAACACGATTTAACAAAAAATCTTTCGCTAACTTCTGAAATTTATCAAACACGAGCTTTGTATCACAGCTTGATTGGCTGCCTGAGGTCACGTGCTCAAAATTGACCAATCACGAAACTTGTAGCAGATTTCGGCAAGAAAGCGTCATTAGAAACAAATTTTAATCCAATGAAATCGCTTGTTATAACTATGGGGAAAAAACAGGCGATGTTACGAAAGCGCGATTACGAAATGAATGACCGCCGTGTTGTGACAGCAACTACATGTGTGTGACAGTTTAGCCTTAAATTGGATTGCCCACTAATTAAGAATATAAACTTCACTTGTGGTTCTCTTTTATTGCATGCATGCGCTTCTAAGATCAAAGGATGTATAGTGTGAAAACTTAACTAGTAGAACAATCGTATTTCCGGGACCTGCCGCGGATGTTTTCAAACAGATTATTAGAACTCCATTCAGCGATAAACCGTTGATTATGCAATGAGAAGCGTTATGTGCAAATAAACAACGAACAACAATACAATCATGTCTGTGTAAAACTCTCAGTATTAAAAGTGTACATAAATTTTGGGAGCCATGCGTTACCGCGCGTAATAACCGAAGTAGCGCTTTATCGAAGAGCGCAATAGCGAGCGATCACTGTAGATATGGAAAGTCTATGTTTTGGATCCCAATGGTAGAAGGAGACGAATTGTCTTTGCGCGTGGAAGAAACAAAAACGTTCTACAACAACGAGAACAAAAAAATAGAATACAATCCACTAGTTGTAGAAAAAACACAAAACCAAGAACTACTAGCAGCAAATACAAAGATAGACAAATTCGAAGAAGAATTGGATGCTTCTTCCATGCAATATATGGAAAGTGTAATAGTCAGGCTCGGTCGAAAACGATCAAGACCTTCGGTTTTCGTCCACGTTCCCACGATCGTTTGAAGTTTTAATAGTTATTAAATATATGATTATTTATTATTACATACACGTCTTGTGTGTAAAAACTATGTATATTGTACGTATTAGATCAAATAAATGTTTCATAGTAATATTTAACAGTTATAGTTAGCTCCAGTGATCGGCTCAAATAGTCCCGCGATCTACTGGTGCTTACGTCATCAAAAGTTGGGTAGTTTATTCCGGAATTGTTTCATGCTCTAAATCCACTAAAGTAAATATATTTATTCCAAAATACTTACGTAAACACCTTCCTGGACATGTTATTGAGTAGATTACATCCATCCTAGATAATGTCACGTCGTATATTTGGTGTTTAATCGCATTCTTCTCGCTCTAACTTTTGGCGTCTTCTGCTACATGTATTTCCGGAAGTGACGTCACCACGAATATAATCTCGTTCCAAATCAGTTGCAGAAATAACAGACTCAACGTAAGTTGTAGTTTTTGGTCCAGCGAGTTTTTAGAAATTTTATAATGATTCCATAGACTTGTTTACAGTTTTTTTAATAACAATTACCGTGCAGCATTATTGGCTCTGCCTTTGCGCATAGTAATTATTCTTTTTCGAGTAGATTAAATAGAATTTGTAGAAATTAATTATCTAGAATCTAACTGTCAAAACTGACAAGCGTTAAAAATAGAGTACGACTTGCAGTTAGTTCATGTACATATTGAAATTGTAAATGTCATTATTAATAAGAACAACAACAAGTAAAGATTTCAATTGATTTTTATTATTTGTTATAGTTTTCTTTTACATCCATTTTAACAATATCTCTTGGAAACTGACGGTTGGGATGGGACTGAAAACATCCTGACAACCACGTTTTCCCCACCCCCAACCCGTTACAGTTTAATGGTGTCAGAAGTGGGATATGTCTTTTTGGATAAATGGAAATAATGTTGAAACTTTACTTAACTTATTTGTGTAGTAATGGATCATTATCAAAACAGTTTTTCTGATAAACTTTATGCAATGGAAGGCCCTGCAACTAATTTAAGGTCCCATAGACATCAAATTGTGGATAACCTACTTGTAAGACAACAGGTCGCGAGTGAAAGTCGCAGACCAATGGCAGATGGTTACCATGAGGAAGGTGCAGCCAGAGAAAATAGCGCCAGGTTTGTTGATCCGAGTAAGTCCTTCAGTGAAGGAGATTTACATGGTCATGGCCGGCAGCAAAGTTTTCAGGGCAATTCGCAGTCACTGGACTCGAGCAGGCACTACTCACCATCTTTGTATGACAATGTGTTATATAGACCTATTGGTAGGAATGACCAGCAGAATGATCAGAATGAGACTAACATGGTTAACATCATGGCACAGCTCTCAAACACAGTTTTGAGCTTAGCCGAGCGGGTTAACGCCATGGATGTCAGACGACCTGATTCCAGAGCTACTCCTGTGGCGCGGATCTCCTTGCACTTGCCAAAGTTCAGTGGTAAGGGGGATTATGCTGCCTTCGAGGCTCAGTTCAGGAATGTCGCTAGACAGTCACAATGGACTGACCAGCAGTGTGCAGATATGCTGGGATGCGCTCTGGAAGGAGCAGCACAGGTTTTTTATGCAAGGTTACCTGAGTGAAGTCGCTACGACTACCAATGGCTTGCCGGTACTCTTCGGAGACGGTACGGTAGAAGTTTCCCTGATGTTAAGCAGGAAGAATTACTCAACCGGAACCGCAAGCCTGGGGAGTCAATAGCAGACTTGAGAGACGATGTTTGGCGACTTGTCCAGGAAGCCTATCCTGATCTGGATGATGGCCTCCAGGAGAGATTGGCGCTAGATGCTCTCAAAAGAGCCGTAGACAAAGATCTCCGTCTCCCATTCCTTGACAAGAGTGTTTGCACGCTACAAGGAGCGGTTGATGTTGCAGAGATGTACGAGTCTGTGTTGGGCGGGCCAAACTGTCGGACCACTCAGCGATCTGTGAGAGCCACTGCATATCCACAACCTGCAGTGAGAAAAGTACATTTTGAGTCGCCGGAGAGAATTGTTGAGAATAAACTCGATGTTTTTTCAAAACAGCTGGCAGACTTGCAAAAGACGGTTGAGAGATTGTCTCAAGTACAAGAAAAATCGCATTATAGGGCTGATGAAAGTCATAGCCCCATGAGACAAAACAATGCAATGAGCCAGACTCCTTATGGCAGTCCGGGGCGTACCAAAAATAGAGGCATGCGCAGAGCTCAGAGTCCATCTAGGCGTGACAACAGAGCAAATTCATTTTGTTCAAACTGTCATAAACCTGGACATTGGACATCGCAGTGTGTGAATCAGTCACCTGGTAGAGCAGTTCTGCAGCAAGCACAGGGAAACGCCAAACCACCATCTCGGACTTAGGTCGAGATTTGGTGGATGACAATGTTATGTTGAACCCTAAGCTAATAGACTCAAGTGGTCAACTGGAAGAGGATAAGATTGCAGCAGAGGCGCAACCACACTATTCTCTCACAGCTGATTCACAGCGAGCTATTGCAATGATGAGACCTTGTTTTAAAATAGGCGATGAAGGCCAGTTAGTGAATGTAAAACTTGGTAACACTTACTTTACCTTGTTAGTTGACACTGGTAGCCAGGTGTCTTTGTTATCTCCTAGATCTTACAAGCGTCTTCCTCGTTCTGTCGCACTTAGTCCGATTGCTTTGTCATTGGAAGCCGTTAATGGAACTTTGTTTCCTGTGAACGGAATATTCAAGGCACTGCTGACTATAAGTGAGGACATGGAACCTACTCAGGAAGAATTTCTTGTAGCTGAGATTGAGAACTCGTTCGAAGTTGATGGTATTTTGGGCATGGACATACTCACTGCTCTAGATCAAATTACAGGGAGTTTGGTTACCTACTTTTGCAGCTGATAGAACTGCAATAGTAGCTGATGATACCTTGGTCCCACCTCAGTCAGTGTCTTATGTTAAACTGTCCTTACCTGATAATCAACAGAACACTAAGAATGTTCTTTTGGAGCCATGTAAGGAGATTTTAGTTCAAAGTGGTCTTCTCATGGGTAATGGTATTGTCAACAGGGCTAGAGCAGCTTATGTTAAAGTCATTAATGTGACAGATAACCCAATTACTCTTACCTCTGGTAGGATTTTGGCTCAATGTCAAAGTGTTACTTTGCCTTCAAACAAAAAGGTCAAGAAAATTGCAAAACTTAATGTCCAAAGTGCAGTAATTCCTGAGTATCTTAAAGATCTCTTTGACAGAAGTAAATCTAATCTTAATGTATCTCAAAAGGAGAAATTGGAAGATGTCCTTTCTTCTTATAAAAATACTTTTGCTAAGAATGACGATGATTTGGGGCGCACTGGTTTGGTCAAGCACACTATCAATACAGGTGATGCTAAACCAATTAAGCAGGCCCCTAGACGCCAGGCACTTGCAAAACGTGAAGCAGAGCAAAAAGAAGTTGCTCGGATGTTAGAGCAAGGTGTAATCACACCCTCTACTAGTCCTTGGGCTTCACCAACTGTATTAGTGCAGCGTAGTGATGGCCGTTACAGATTTTGTTGTGACTATCGTTTGTTGAATCTTTCAAGCAAGAAAGATTCATACCCTCTACCGAGAATAGAAGACTGTCTTGATAGTCTAGGTGGTGCAAAACTGTTCTGCACGATGGACTTACAAGCAGGGTATTGGCAGGTAGAGATGGACCCTAAAGATCGTGAAAAGACCGCATTTGTCACAAGATCTGGGTTATATGAGTGGACAGATATGCCATTCGGTCTGTGCAATGCACCAAGTGTTTTTGAGCGTTTGATGGAGACAGTGCTCAGAGGTCTTCAATGGGAAGACTGCCTCTGTTTTCTTGATGACATAATTGTCTTTGGGACAGACTTTGAGCAATGCCTTGAACGATTCAAAATGGTCTTGGACAGACTTACCGCAGCTGGGTTGAAGCTGAAGCCTAAAAAATGTCACTTATTTCAGACAAAAGTGAACTTTTTAGGGCATGTGATTTCAGCAGATGGTGTCCACACACAACCTGAAAAAATAGAAGCTGTAAAAGGATGGCCTACACCAAAATGTCGCAAAGATGTTTTGAGGTTTTTAGGTTTAGCAAACTATTACAGGCGATTTGTTGAAAACTTTTCGAAGATTGCAAAACCATTAACAAGACTGACTAGTGAACTAGTAGAATTCCAGTGGAGTAGTGAAGCAGACAAAGCTTTTATGAGCTTAAAGGTCGCTCTTACTTCCGCTCCGATTCTTGGTTTTCCTCAAACAGAAGGCCAAATTATCATTGACACTGATGCTTCAGGTGAAGGACTAGGCGCAGTTTTGGCACAAATGCAAGAAGGTCGTGAAGTAGTTCTGGGGTACCTCAGTAAGACTCTCTCCGCAGCAGAGAGGAACTACTGTGTTACTCGACGTGAACTTCTTGCAGTAGTGACTGCTTGCCGGTACTGGCATCCCTATTTATTTGGACGGCCTGTCATTATTAGAACCGATAATTCTGCTGTGGTTTGGGCCAAGTGGATTAAGAAACCTGTAAATCAGATGGCCAGGTGGTTACAAGAACTGAGCAATTATGACTTAAATGAAGTTCATAGACCTGGGCGCATTCATTGGAATGCAGACGCCCTAAGTCGCCGACCTTGTGTACCATGTCCTCAATGCAAACGAGAAGATGGACCTTGCAGCAAACAATGCGCCCGCCCGGATTCATCTCCAAGCATTTGTGGTGTAGTGACTAGGTCCAAGTCGGCAAAGGCTGGGAGTATGATCCAAACTGCCGTTCATTATGAACAATTGTCTCCAGATGAAATGAAAAATCTTCAGTTGGCTGATGATGATATTGCACTCATCTACGAGGCCAGAGCTAATAATGTCAAACCACAGTGGAAAGAGGTGTCCGCCACCTCAAGTGCTTGTAAGGCTCTGTGGGGACAATATGATCGGTTGTCTATAAGACAAGTGGTACTCCATAGGAGGTGGGAGAACAAAGATGGCAGACGATGGCACTGGCAGATTGTCATGCCAACTTGTAAACGTCGCCTGATCCTCACCCATAATCATGATTCTCCTTTAGGAGGTCACCTGGGGGGTGCAGAAAACTCTCCAAAAAATCCAACAGTCTTATTATTGGATTGACATGAAAAGAGACATTAGACAACATTGTACCAAATGTGACAAGTGTGCTGCTCGGAAAAGACCCTCGAAGCAGAGAGCACCTATGAAGCAGTATGTAACTGGCTCACCTATGGAGCGACTTACTACTGACATTATGGGGCCGCTTGATCATACACAGTCTGGTAACAAGTTCATTTTGGTGGTTACAGATGTCTTTACAAAGTGGACTGAGGCCTACGCCATGCCAAACATTGAGGCTAAAACAGTAGCCAAGAAGATAGTGGAAGAGTGGGTTTGTCGCTTTGGTACACCTGCACTAATACACAGTGACCAGGGCAGACAATATGAGGCTACTCTCTTCCAAGAATTCTGTAAGTTGCTTGGCATTGTGAAAACAAGGACAACAGCCCTTCGACCGCAAGCCAATGGCCAGGTTGAGCGTTTTAACCGTACCTTGGGTGCCATGCTCTGCATATATGCAGATGGGAAACCAAAATCATGGGACAAGCACCTTCCCTATGTCATGGCAGCTTACAGATCTTCTAGACATGAGTCTACTGGTTTTACGCCAAATGAACTTACATTCGGTAGGGAAGTCCGGTTACCAATCCAACTTATTACCGGAAACCCAAATGAAAATGCTCAGAAGCATGACGAGTATGTTGAGAAACTCAGGGAGAGGTTTGAATATGCCTTTGAGTCTGCCCGCCGTAGCCTTAAGCATTCTTCCGAAATCCGGAAGAAAAGGTACGATGTGGGAACTAAAGAGTTTCGACTAAAGGTTGGACAACCAGTGTGGTTATATAATCTTGGGAAGAACCTCCCGTCCAGCAGGAAGTTCATTACTCGCTGGAAGAAGGGATGGGTGGTCATCAAACAGATTGATGATGTGACTTACCGTATACAGGATGGTTCAAATAACTCACCTCGGGTTGTCCATGTTGACAGACTTCTGCCCTATGAGGGAGATGATCCTCCAACATGGTGGACTTCTCAGTAATTCTCACATACTGTTAGTGTACTGTTATTCCAAATGAATCTGAAAACAATTATATTTCACTTGTTTTCCTACATATTGTCAGAGCCCTTTATACTTTAGTTTCATGAAGATATGAATATTACGGTTGCATTGTGGATGCAACAGATCAAAATGTGATCTAGAGAATGTCTTGCACAAAAGTTGAATGTTAAACAACATATCTTTTAAGTGGTAAAGATTTAAAATTTAGGCTTGATGTAAGCTTTCTAAACTATTTACTGGATATGGTTGGTTGGTATGGGATTCACTCTAGTTCTCACTGAGGAAGCTGATGATGGATCATGATTCCTAGGATGTATCTAGAATATAGAAAAGTGATAAGCACTGTTGAAGTTACAACATATCTCATGCAGGCGTTACTTACTCCTTATTTGCAGTCAGAAGGATGGCTGACATTCTCACCCTGGATGTTGATGAAGAGGAGATCAAGCAATGGGGATCGGTGCATCCAGAGGTGATGGAGGGGGCGCCAGGAATGAAATTTATTAAATTCATACCAAATATGGACTGCCCTGCCTGCCTTGACACTAAGACATTTGCATCGCGATGTGACTTTGAAGAACATTGGGCGCGAACGCATCACAGGGTGCATAAATCATTTGCTTGCCCTGTAAAGAAGTGTCAGGATTGTCGCTCTTCACTAAAAAGTTTAAAATACCATATTGGGCACAAGCATTTAAATTCAAATGTTATTACCTCTCAGGTTGATAAGCTTTGCGCAGATGTGACTGTTGAAGTGGAACGAAATGAAAATTTCGTTGACCCTGGGGTTTACTGTTTGTCCTGGCAGACATGGCGTCCCCGGGGCAAGAGGGCGGGTAAGAAGGGGAAATCAGCGAAAGCATCTTCCTCTTGCTCTGCCCTGTCTGTCCAAACGTCACAGACTGTCACGGAACATAAGAAAGTAATTGATTCAGTTCCTCTCAAATGTTCACTCCCAAATATGCCATCTGTGTCCGATCTGCAGATGGAAATTGCAGCTCTAAGAGAGCGCAATACTGTGATGCAGCAGGCTCTTGCCGCTCGCCATGGGGCACACTGGCCTACCTGTCTGGATATCCCACAAACAGGCCCCAGCTTGATGAATTTATCGCCAAGGGCTGGGAGGCAATGGCCGTGCTACAGTCTGCCGAGGGTAGGCGATTTCAGCAGCAGCTTGACCAGCGTCGCGCTGCTGACGCCTTCATCCGAGGTATGGCACATGGCAGTGGCAGTCAGCCGGCATAATAATGTGTCTTGGAGAGGAAGTTTCCTTCTAATTTTTCTTGTAATTTCTTTTTATGAAGGCTCTTATCTTTTCTTTCATTGATCATCTTATGTTTTCTCTCTTGATTTCTTTGAGATGTATTCTTGTGTTCATTGATTCATGTGGAAAACAGTCTGACCCTTATCCTGGAAAAGGACAGAACATTCTATTCAAGAACTGTGTGTGAAGAAACTGAACTGTGTTTTCAAGAACCAAAGATTGTGTGTTTCACAGACTGATAATTGTGCTTCACTGACATATTTCCTGGTGAAGAATTACCTTATTATAATAATAAGAATGAGTTTTCATATCTAAGGATATTAATTCTTGGATTTCCATTTCTTGGGATACATGTAAGTATTATAACGGTGTCTATTGATAATCAACAAGGTAAGAAGTTATAATTGAATGTAAATGATGTAATATAACATTTAATAAGTTGAATTATTGTTATCTTGCACAACAAACCCTGTTCTTTAACTGCAGTTGTAAGGGCTAACTGCAAGAAAAAAACCAAACATGAATATTTATAGTGGTATAAATATTAACAGGATGAATTTTTTTTTATGTAAAAATGTTAACTCGGGACGAGTCTTCTTTTAAAAAAGGGGCTATTGTAATAGTCAGGCTCGGTCGAAAACGATCAAGACCTTCGGTTTTCGTCCACGTTCCCGCGATCGTTTGAAGTTTTAATAGTTATTAAATATATGATTATTTATTATTACATACACGTCTTGTGTGTAAAAACTATGTATATTGTACGTATTAGATCAAATAAATGTTTCATAGTAATATTTAACAGTTATAGTTAGCTCCAGTGATCGGCTCAAATAGTCCCGCGATCTACTGGTGCTTACGTCATCAAAAGTTGGGTAGTTTATTCCGGAATTGTTTCATGCTCTAAATCCACTAAAGTAAATATATTTATTCCAAAATACTTACGTAAACACCTTCCTGGACATGTTATTGAGTAGATTACATCCATCCTAGATAATGTCACGTCGTATATTTGGTGTTTAATCGCATTCTTCTCGCTCTAACTTTTGGCGTCTTCTGCTACATGTATTTCCGGAAGTGACGTCACCACGAATATAATCTCGTTCCAAATCAGTTGCAGAAATAACAGACTCAACGTAAGTTGTAGTTTTTGGTCCAGCGAGTTTTTAGAAATTTTATAATGATTCCATAGACTTGTTTACAGTTTTTTTAATAACAATTACCGTGCAGCATTATTGGCTCTGCCTTTGCGCATAGTAATTATTCTTTTTCGAGTAGATTAAATAGAATTTGTAGAAATTAATTATCTAGAATCTAACTGTCAAAACTGACAAGCGTTAAAAATAGAGTACGACTTGCAGTTAGTTCATGTACATATTGAAATTGTAAATGTCATTATTAATAAGAACAACAACAAGTAAAGATTTCAATTGATTTTTATTATTTGTTATAGTTTTCTTTTACATCCATTTTAACAATATCTCTTGGAAACTGACGGTTGGGATGGGACTGAAAACATCCTGACAACCACGTTTTCCCCACCCCCAACCCGTTACAGAAAGAATGCACAAAAGCATTGGATATGGAAGGAGAATATACATATAGAAAATTTGCCAAAAGTATATTTCAAGGATTGGAAAGGACTATTCTGTTTCTACAAACAACAGATGGATCGGAAATTCCAGTATATGAAACATTTTTGCAAGAAGAAGTTGCAAAATTGGATCCCTAGGATACATATACAGCACCAATACTATGCAAAATAGGAAGAGAAAAGAGAACAATGTATAGGAAAAAAGATAGATTGGTATCTATATCTGCAAAACACTAGTACGCAAACATACCACAAGGTAAAACAAGTCTAGAGTACCCTCTTCTATTTGTAGCAATATACAACTTTCCTCCATATTTTTCCCTACCCCAAACATTCTCTTCCTCTTCTTCTCCAAGGTATCCATCTATTTCCCATCCCCCTTCTCCACAAGGATGCTTTCTGTGTTTCTCTATGTATTCTTTTGCAGTATATACATGTTTTTCATTTCCAAAATCATAATTCTTCCAATCTTCTACACAAAATCTTCTCGGCATAAAATGTCCTTGGACATATTCCATCGTTGTTTCTATTCTATTCTATACTCACACGCAAAAGAAACGCAAGTCAAGTATGCAATATACATGTTTATTTGTTTTCAACAGTAACGACAAGAAATACTAATAGGACAAGATTGACAAAAATTTGACTGAAGACAGTTTAATGGATTAAAAGGCAGATGACATAATTGTTTTTTTCAAATGTTAAGGGCTTACACAGTTTCGGGTCAATACTCAAAATGTCAGTCAATACCTGGTGTGACCACCATTAGCATTGATCACTGCCACACATCTCCTGTACATTGAGTGGATCAGACGATTTGTGAAGGCCCTAGGGATACTCCTGCACACATCCAGAGCAGCTGTGCGTAGTTCATCGGCAGTTGTATGGACAGGGTGCACATTGTGCAGACGCCTTTGAACCTCATCCCACAAGTGTTCGATGGGGTTCAGATCAGGGCTGAGGGCTGGCCACGGTAGAACACGGATGTTGTGTTGTTGCAGAAAGGCCATGGTAGCTCTGGCAACATGTGGACGAGCGTTGTCCTGCTGGAAAATGTGTTGTTGATGTTGTGCAAAAAATGGAACAACGTGTGGTCTGATCACTTGGTCGATATGCCGCTGAGCAGTGACGCCGCGTCCTCGACCTTGACCAACATTCAGAAAGCACATGGGTCCAAGTCTCGCATTAAGTCCAATCCCTGCCCATATCATGACGCTAGGTCCACCCCATGGATCCCTTTCCACAACTTTTCTGTCAGCGAAACGATCACCCTGACGCCTCACTTGCAGTTAGGAACGGAAGTCGCTGGTGTTGACGGGTAATCTGCCGATCTTGTCGAGGTGTGGTGACCCTAGGATGACCTCTCCGAGGCAGGTCATCTGTGGTCTGTGTAGCATTGTATCGATGCAGGAGACCGTAAATTGTGGTTATGTTAACGTTGAAATGACGGGCAACATCTTTGACAGACTCTCCAGCTTCCAAACGTCTGATAGCCTGGTTTCTCTGAATTTGAGTTAGGCGTGGCATTGTTGACCAAGGAGTGGTAGGTCCAAGAATCGGCCACAGTTTTATACCCACTACAGTTCGTGACAGTTCGTGCATTTTCAATTTTGCGAGAAATGGGTGCATGATACCGACATATTCATTGAAATGATGCGTTTTGGTGATTCGTTTTTTAAGTTGCATTTTTACTCGGGGCTTCCAAAATGAAACCAAAAATATTGATAACACCATCAGGCTTCACTACATGCTAAAACTCATATCAATTTATGGTTCCGTGTTTGTTACCTATTTGCTTAAAACCACTTGCGTTTCTTTTGCGTGTGAGTACAAATCGTGATCCTTGCGGGTTACAAATTGTATGTACAGTATAAATCATTGAATATATGCTTTGGTGTTTTGTGATTTTTTATTTTTCAGGTTTTCCCAGATTGAGTCCCTTTTGGAGGGATGATGAGCTCATCTGTAGAGACGTTTTAGTCTTCATATATAAAGTCACCATTAGAGCGGACGTTCATAAAACTAAGATCGGTGTCCTGAACCTTCATTCCGCTCACTTCTCTGCTTTGGGTATATGTGATGTAGGGTTTTGGTTCGAAGGTCCTTGCTATAGAATATTGTTGATCATTCCTCTTCTCATCTTGGTTCGTTTTCTGCACTCGAATGTGTTTGATAACCTTGATGAAACGTGAAAAGAGTTACCAAACCTGGCTGACTCTATGGTTCATGGGAGATAGTGTTTTGTTTTGTTTGGAGAATCGAAGCCTATCCAGGATAGATTTTAAGTCGTGGTATTCAGAAAACAATATAATAAGCGCTTTTTGCATATTTTGATTTTTGATCAAGCTATAACTTTTGACCTTTACATATTCATGTTTTTCTTGTTCTTAATGTGTTTGCCATCACAGTTGTGTTTTTTCAAGCAAGTGCTTGTGAAATATATCAGAAACTTCATACCTGATATACCTCCTATATACCCCTGTGTAATTTTTCTAACGTATGATTGGATGACATTGAAGTCATTTGAACAAGGCATAAGAAAAATGAATATGTATAGATGGAATTTGATTATTTTTGGTTGATGCTAAATAATGAAATGGTCGTGAATTGTAAATATTTCATTCAGAAAGTATTGGCAGGTTCATATGGAGTCTTCGTATTTGTAACATCACACAAGTTTGCAACTTTATGTTCTCGCATGTGATTGGATGATGTTGAAGGTCAAGGTCCCAAATAAGGTTGAGTACACAATATCTTGGGAGTTCATGGCTAACATTGACATCAAAGTCATTAAAGTGGTAATGACTTTATTAAAGTAACGACTTTCTGTTTGAAAGTTATCTTGCATTGGGCATCTGTTGTCTAAAACAGATGTTATGTTGTTAAAGGGGAAGTGTACACGCAAAAATCGCTTTCTTTCTTTTTCTAAACAAAACGCAATTTTAGAATTAGTTAGTATCCGTGTTTGAAAATATACGCTCATTTTTTTCACAGTGAAAGTAGGAAGCTCACAATAGTGTGAAAATGATATGCCGTTATGAGGCCTTCGTTTTTCGAGCTAAACAGGCCTGAGTTATCCCCCTTAGATTATGACGTAATTGGTGCCAATTCAACTGGGTCCCTGTCTATTCTGAACGCAAAAGATATCAAGTACCAGTTTTCGGTAAAACAACATGGCCTACGACACACTCCGGCGCAGTGGTGACTCAGCATAACACTATGCTGGCTGGCATCTGAGACGCTAGAATCACACACCTGTACCTACACCACGTGAAGCGGCTCTAACAAAGCATGATGACGTCATAATGTTTATCAATTGGCACCAATGACGTCATATTGCAAGGGGCATAAGCGATGGTGTTTTTGTTATGGAAATAGAACACTTGGTAAATGTGAAAAATATAAATCGTTTTAATGCAAAACATATGTTAATTAATTGTGATATTTTTATATTTTTGTCTATAACACTTCTAGGTTAACACTTTTATTGTGGAAAAAGTACAAAAAAATTAGGTTCATTTCCGTGTGAACTTGCCCTTTAAACCATCAGTGCTTATGACTTTCATATTAATGTAGCTAGTTCGATCTTGCATTTCTTTCCCAGAGTAACCACAAGATAAGTAGCAGGTTCAGTAAATGGTGTACTTGAGTAGCCATAGGCAAAACAATGACATGAACTCCATGCGTGTTACTGTACTGTCCCTTTACCTGGGATAACACAGTACAGGCTCAGGTCCAGACTCTTATATGTTTGCAAAAGGTACACAATAGATTCTTGCAGCAGGTTTAATTGACATCAACCATCAGCTGCTTCATACACATATTCTAATGCTTCAAAGGAGTTTTGTCTGTTTAAAAAAAGTACTGCTTTGAGCATGTGTTTTCCGAAATTAGGAGTGTTCTCATTTAACCAGAAGCACTCATGACTTTTTTGACATAACTAGAGGCATAGGCTTTACTGTTTTCCAAATTGTACTGCTTTGGGCACGTGTCAACTGTCACTCTATGTGGTAAAGTTAAAATGGTTCTTCAACGTCACTTCTTTCCTGTGTGTGCTAGAGTCAACGCCTGTTTTTTTAATGTCATCTAGCACCTGGTATAAGGTAGTCATACTGTTTATTAATTTCTTCAGAAATGTTATTAGGATCTGGCTGGATACATGAGTATAAGAGTTTGTTTTTTGTGTATTTCTCACTGTTGCGTCCTCCACTTCCCCGCTGACATGCCAGAAGTGTGGCCAGTTCATGCTTACTGGAGATCCACATAACTTCTGTTGGAAGTATAGAGAGGCTTCACGTACGGGAGAGGCAAAATGTGACATGTGTTCTCCCCTATCAAAGTCCTTCTTCATGAAGTTAGATGCCTCCATACTCACGGCAAAGCGCAAGGAGGCCTCGAAGAAGAAAGTCGACTCTATCTTATCGTCCCCTAAGGAGACGATCTCTATGCCTTCGACCCCTTCGACTCCCCAATCACTTCTAGCCTTTGGATTTGAAGTCAGTGATCTGGAGACTTCTCGCCCAACAGGCCTCCAATTGAAGAGATGATAAACACCTGTCTGGCGGCCATTAGTTCAGAAGTAGATCAACTGAAGAAGTGGCAGGCTCAGAAGTCTTCCCCGGCCAAGAGGCCAGACGAGGTTAAGCAGTCGTCAAAGCCTAAGTCATCAACGAAGTTTAGCATGCCTAGATCTCGACTTCCAGATGATCACCAGGGTAGTGCCAAGAACGCCTTACCCCGAGCTGAGCCGCCGAAGAAACCATTCAAACCAGCACGGGCCATTCCGAAACGTCTGCTACCGTTATCAGAGCAAGCCAGTCACTACATGACTCCTGCACGGGCTCCCTGGGAGTGGTTAGCCAAGCCAACGATCCCGCACGGACCACGGATGGCACAAGGAGAGAGCTTGGCCTTCACGTCACCAGGCCAGCCGTCTGGATCCTGTTACACCAGACCCTCAGCAACCGCATCGGCAAGTTACACCTCCAAGATCCTAGACCTAGATCCTAGATCCTAAACCAAATGAACGACACGCAGAAGCTCCGTCACGATGAACGGCTTCTACTCCCAGCTATGAGGAAGAAGTTGTATCAGATGCATGCATCACCATTCCCGGGGTCACAGCCACTGGATGACGAGTTCAGCAAGCTGGTTAAGAATCCTAACACCAAACACATGCTCCTGGCCAGCCGAGTTAAGGATTTAACTACGGTTAACAAGTACTCCATAGACATTGGCAGGTATCTCAGTTGGGTTCATCGCAGGAATCTGACATGCTACGCCACCTCTACCAACGTCTTTTGTCTTTTGATGATGTCCCAGCAGAAACTCTGATGTCCATCCAAACAGACCAAGTGGGACTTATGCACTCTGCTACACACAATTTGCCGCATGCAGCAGGATATGCTATCTACGCAGGCCTGGACTGCTTCAACATCAACAACTCCTGTCTCAAGTCAGATCAAGGGCTGTCTCCAAGCATGCCAAGCAGAAGGTCATGTCACAGCCAGTCACATCATGGACGGTCTTTCACAACAAGCTGGGCCAATCAGGAGGAGTCAGACAGGACACGACAAAGAGATTTCAAGTGTCTATGATCAACCTGGCAGTCAAGGCACATTGACCGCAGTAACTGCCTAAACCATCACGAGAACCGGCCAGGAATTCCTCTTTCCACGAACCACCGCGAAAGAAGTATATCTCATCAGCAAAGGGATTCCTACCCGGCATCCCCGCGTTATGACAACTCAGACTCCGGGGATCTTGCCATAGAGGTTTCAAGTCTGGAGGTCGCAGGGATAGAAGATGACCCTTCCAGGCATCACAGTTCCTATCATTCTGGTTTTGTCTACGGATAAAGATACACAACTTCCCCCATTCAACACAACGCCTTCTCAGGGTCCAGTGGGAGGGCTTCTTTTGTCATTCGCCGAAAATTGGATGCACATTACGACCGACAACTGGATTTTAGACGTTATCCATCACAAGCAACATATTCTCAAGAACCCTGGACTTGTATCGCGTCCAGAGGAACGCAGGTTTCACCTGAATGGTGCCAAACTGGACACAGCCGGTTTATGGACCGAGACAGAAACAGCTATACACATAAACTGCAGAGAGAGGAATGCAATCTATTATGCTCTCCAGACTTGGAAATATCGCCTCATCAAATCATCCGTGCTGATTGCCACAGACAACATGAGAGTGGTGGCCTACATTCAGAAGCAAGGCGAAAACCAAGTCCAGTTTGGAAACAGATGGAAACAACTCAGCTATTTGCTTTGAGCGACTCGTTCAGCCGCCGGATGGAAATGAGACATATTCCAGGCAAACTGAACATACTAGTGGACAGCCTGTCCCGGAGAGGGAGGATCGTTACCATGGAGTGGACTCTTCACCCAGACGTTTTTACCTGGATAACCTCCGTTTGGGACACCCCGCATCTGGAACTCTTCCCGACCTGTCTCAACCATCAACTTCCGGTTTACGTCAGCCCAGTTCCAAGTCTGAGAGCTCTCCAGCTGATAGATGCACTATCCATGGATTGGACAGGACTGTTCGCCTACGCGTTCCCACCATGGTCTCTCCTAGACAAGGTCATGCAGAAGTTGGAAGTGACAGATTGCACAATCATCCACATCGCTCCAACTTGGCCAAACAGGACATGGCATCCCAGACTACTATCGCTCCTGATGGGCGAGCCACTCACTCTTCCACTTCACAAAGATCTCCTGCGTCAGCCCAGGTCGAACCTATTTTTTCTCCAATCTTCCCAGCCTCCATCGCCTCCATCTCACTGCCTGAAAAGTATCTCACAGAGAATGCAGGCCTCCGGGTACTCTCAAGCTGCCTATACTGCTGTCACAAGATCATGGAGATCATCATCCACCAAACTTTATTTAGTTTATTCGTCTAGGTGAGACACAGATGTGGTCTAACTAATGTCACAGTGGACATTCCCATGGTTGTGAATTTCCTCTTACACCTACGACAGGATAATAACTTCTGATATGGAACCATTGAAGGATATAGATCCTCCCTCCATTCTGTTCTCCAGCTCGATGGATAAATGATTGGAACATATCCGGTGCTTAACACACACATTCAGCCTAGAGGATATTCACATTTCCCAGATCTTCCCAAAATGGAATTTATCAGTCGTCCTGCTTGCTCTACTAGCCTCTCAATACGCAAATGCTACTCTTCTCCAAAAATCACATAAAGCAGCATTTTTGCTAGCCATGGCTACCGCAGCTAGAGTTTCTGAACTCCATGCTTTCAACTATTCCAGTCTCACTCACGCTCCCAACTGGACCTCCATCCCCGTCTACCAGACTTTATTGCCAAGAATCAGTCCACGGCTCCTGGTCCATTGGGTCACAGACATTATACTATTCCCGCCTTGGCACCTACGGTGGATCATCCCGATTGCCTCCTTTGTCCTGTACGAGCTCTCATGTTCTATCTGACAGCCACTTATCCACATCGCCAACATCAAAGACGTCTATTCATCTCATGCAAGACCCACTTGGATAAAGATATCACTAAAACTATGGTTGCTGGTTGGCAACAACCTTAGCAACAAGTTATTGGCAAGCACAAGATACTCCTCCTATTTTGGGTTCTAGCTCTGCCCACGAAATCCGAGTTTTGGCAACAAGTCTGGCATCCTGGTCATCCGTGTCCATTGAACAAGTCGGAGCAGGATGCCAAGGGGGTCACACAATACTTTCACTGGCTTTTACTTGTGAGATATCCAGCCAGACTTGACAGGTATTCATTCGTTGGGAATGATTATACGTCAATGTCCCTATTTTTTCCTTCTTTCTACGAGGATCTGACATCAGCAGCTACAGACTAACTAGTATGGTATGTAACAAATTCAAGGGCTACCTGTATTAGAAAAGCTGACAAACAGATCTACCGGAAGTGACGTCACAATCAGAAGGAATATAGACTGAAAGTGACATTATAACCGGAAGTGACGTCATGAATGACGTCAGATGTTCTAGAAATGACATCATAAACCAGTTGTAAAAGAGGAATTGACATAAATAGAACGGGAAGTGACGTCATAACCGGAAGTTGATAAACCGGAAGTGACGTCACTCTCAGAATCAGAGACAAATGATGAGTTAGAATAGAACTCAAGTCATCATTTCATGACTATCAGCAAATAATAAGGTACTTCAGGTGAAGGTATCACATATTGACTGATATAATCATAATACCAGATTTCAAGTCCTCTAAAAGAGATTCTAGAGTAATTACCTCTTGAAAGGGCTTGAATCAGGTAATATACAAGAACTCATACGACAGTATTGGATTGCTATCAACAACACAGGGAGTCACTTGAGGCAGATCCCGCCTTTTTTTTTTTATCCCTCTGGTAAACTCTGGCTATGATGTATAGTTATCATTGTTAATAATTCTAAGAATACTACCTCTATTACATCAGGAAGTACTCCCACCCACCTCCCCAATTCATCTGCCTCTAGTGGTGAGATGTTTTGGAAAGAAGTGACGTTTTTCCCGCCTTTTTGCACTGAAGAGCTAAAGAGCTACCTGGGTTAGTTGACAGTGAAGAGGACTTCTTTGTGTGTAGGTAACAGTGAAGAGGACTTCTGTTGAAAATCTGAAGATTTAGTAATAGTATGTCTGCCGCAAAAATACAGGATTTATGGCTATGATGTAATAGAGGTAGTATTCTTAGAATTATTAACAATGATAACTATTGCTCGGTAATTCTTGCGAATGTTAAAAATATATATAGCGTTTTGGGATATTATAACCCGTGTTCGTTTCTCAACTGATTACTTAGTTTGTTTCAGGTGTTTCACAAAGGTTTGAAGTCTTAAAGGTCAGCCGAGAAAGCCCACGTGACAGCTATTTTCATAGTGTCCATGGTTCTTTAAAAAAACTAAGAGTTAGATAACAATGAACAATCAAGCAACCTATTGTCGGCTAATCCTTTTTACAAAGTATGTTGTTTTTTCATCGGCACTTCACACCATGATATGAGTCTATTCCGTCTGCTTTAGTAAACCTACACATGTAAACACTTACTTCTGACAAATCCACTGTGATTAATCAATCAACATATTTTCTGTTGATCCTTTTATGGCAAGGAATGATTAGTTGATCTGGGCTGGCGTGCATATTACATAACATACATTTCACCCTACTTCATACCTGGATTCAGATTAAATAATTACCCCAGACACAAGAAATGACAAATGAGAATCTTTCTCCGTTAATCTGAGTGGTGCTACCACTAACTATACCTGTAATAAATTCATTAACTGAGCTTCAAGTGAATGACAACAAATACGCAGGTGTAGGGTTATACCACGAAACATGGATGACAACAAGAGATAGCAATCGTATCATCCGCGCAACCCCAAATCCGAAAATGCTTTCACTGCATGGATACTTTTTTTTATTATCAAACTATAACCATCAGGGGTATTTCCAAATACCGATATCCGACGAGCTTCCACCGTTCTTTTTGTCTGTTTCTTTTGGCTGAAGAAATTAATTAACATGCACCATTTTTTGAAATCTTCATAGATAACGGTTAACCAATCAGTGTTCAAAAATATGTAAAACAAATATTGCCTCCAAGTTGATTTAGCTGTCCTTACAGACGGTAGCCCAGTCTCGTCACGCTTGGTTGCGTTAGCCAGCAAATCAACTCAAGGCAGCTTGTGAGCCCTAACAGGCACTATTTTAGACAGCTGAGAAAAAGCCAGAGATTAGTGCCCCTTTAAGTGCCCCTTTAAGTGATAGTTATAATGGTTCCAGAGTTTTGTAATGGAGGTTAATCCCCAAATAGTGCAGTCTCACAGTCCATTACACTTAATGCGTCTCAGTAGTTGCACTTCTCAGATTTTTATTTGTATAAACTCTCCATTACTGTCAGCTTTCTATGTTAGGAATTGATATACTTAAAGCACCTGTGCACAATAGTGAGTATTGCCCATCTGTGTTTCAAACACTCGATCACACTGCACTGATGCCAATGTACTGGACAACCACCCAAAATATTACATCTTTGTTAGTATTTAATGGCATCACAAATAATTTGTGTGTGTTTATATTTTGCAGAGCCATTTTCGAGGTCTGTGTGAGGGACTGGTGCTACTTGCGACGTGTGGTATCTCTCTCGTGGCTACCAGAATCTACTTCATGGGGAACAAACCACCAGAGTTCGCTCCCTCGGATAACCCAGCTTCTGACTCTGATTGCCTGATGACTAGATTTCTAACCTATCACTTCCTGCCTACTCTTAACATATGGCTGCTCCTATGTCCCTCAATCCTCAGCTTTGATTGGTCCATGGAGTCTGTGCCATTGGTTGAAAGACTCAGTGATTATAGAAATGTATATACAGTCATCATGTACATTTCAATAGCCTATTTTGCTCAGGTTATTTTAAAGCAGTTGAACCAAACAGTCAGAAATCCATACCTGGGACTGAAAACACAGATGAATGGCAATGGGGTTCACCATAATGTCAATAATGGTAAAATAAACCCAACCAATTGCAAACCAAGGTTAAAAAGACGAGAATCTGCAAGTTCTTCTGAGAATGAAGAACTTGTGACACCATCTTCTGTATCTGCTAAACACAGCAATGTGCTCATCGTTTCTTTAGCCATAATTATTTTTCCATTTATACCAGCCTCAAATTTATTTTTCTATGTAGGATTTGTCATAGCTGAAAGGATTTTGTACATTCCTAGCATGGGGTTTTGCCTTTTGATTGCTGAAGGAGCAGAAATCCTGTACAGCATGTGTTCCAGTCCTGGCAAGAGACGCCTTGTACTCATGGCTGTTGCTGTGATACTGATGCTGTTCAGTGCTAAGACTGTCTCTAGGAACTTTGCCTGGCACACTGAGGAGAAGCTTTACACTTCAGGGATCAAGGTGAACCCAGCCAAAGGTATATAAAATAGATTTCATGGCCAGAATATAATTTTTCACCTGTTGTAATGCTGTTTCAACTGATTTAGTTTAAGCTAAAACATTTCACTGTTCTTTTGTATGGTTCATGATTCTTATAGTATGAGGATTCCAAGTGAATGGACAAGGTAAGTTGTATGTTTTAAAGTTTTGTGTACATGTTGATAACTGTACCCTGTCACAAATTGGGTGGGTGATCTAGAAATGTGTGTTGTTATTATTATTATTATTATTATTATATAGAAACGGGCTCTGTCCGGCCGTCCATCCGCCATGTTTCGTTTCTGGAGCATAACTCAGAAACCGTTCAATATTTTTTCATGAAAATTTGCAGGTGTGTCCAGTACATGCTGAACAGGTGCCTTTTGCTATTTAGAAATTTTTATTTTTTACGTTTCCATGGCAACAAGATGGACTTAGGTTCTGTGAGGGTAGGGTTCGTTTCCGGAGCATAACTCATAAACCGTTCAATATTTTATCATGAAACTTTGCCTGGCTTGTCAGGTACATGCTGAACTGGTGCCTTGTCTGCCATAGACAATTGACATTTCACACATGCTACATGTGGTTGACACATGTACACTGTAGGCTGATTATGTTGTTTGTGGTAAGTGCATTGTCACCATGATGGCATGAATCCCAGGGAAGTGCTGTCTGCCAGGTCAAGTAAACCATGTCAACCAGTTAGCTCATCACAAACCGGAGATTCAAGTCACTTTCTATTTTTTAAGAGTCAAAGAGAGTTGTTAGGCAATATACATAATTGCAAGATAAGAGGTGTCTCTGAGATATAACCACTGAACCTTTTTTGGTAAATATTTATCTTTTGCTTAGGATTTGCTGCTGTGCTTCCTCCTCCACGGAGCGAATACTCATTGAGAATGAAGATTTGAACACAGCAAACAAAAGCTCACAAGTCCATGTCTCTTGGCAAATGTGGAATGAATGTCATAAAGCTATCTATTCATTTCTATATGTTGCCTGAAGACTTTTTCCATATAACATAAAAACACTCTTTTTTCCTAGAAGAAGCATTTCACATCTGTTTTTTTTTATGCTTTGGGGAATCGTAACTATAAGCAGTTTCTTTTCATGAAAAATATCAATTTAAAATAAAAATAACATAGATTTCATTTGCAATGAGATCAAAAGGAACCGTACCACGCTTTACTTCTATGTACCGAAAATTTGAAATTTATTATCCAGTTCCTCTTCACTGTCATTCAAACATAATTAGTTGTTCCCAAGTAGCATCGTAACCACCCAAGCTATGATGCATGCAATAGCGGAAACCTCATATTTTTCCTGTGTGTGCTTGAAGTCATAACCTATGGTAACAGAAGTAACGATCTAGCACTTGGTAGTAAGTCACATTACTCTTAAGATTATTCCAAAAGTTTTCTATAATAACAGGCACATAAGTAAATATTAATAGCTGCTTCTGGAGTGACGATTGCACGCACATGAGTATAACTGGTGCTAGGTGTTTGTGAGGTCGTAATGGAGTCTCCCACTACGCCCGGGCACTGTACGGTATCCATGGCCCAGCCGACCATGGCAACCCAGCTGTCCACGGCAACCCAGCCATCCAGCCAGGTGACCATCAAGCCAGCCGACCATTAAGACACCGTACGGTTGTGGCACAGACTCCATGGGCCAGCCGTCCACGTCAACCCAGCCGACAGACCAACTACCCAGCCAGCCCACCGTTAGGACACAGTACTGCTACAGCACAGACCCCTTCCGACCGTCCAGTTGTTCGGCTTACCGTATGATCTCCATCAATCCGCGGATCCCATGCCAGCCGCACAGACCTCACGGGATTGTTCAGCCAACCGAGATAATAAGCACCGTACAGGTCCCGTTACATGCAGACCATAGCAAGCTGCACAGACTTTAATCATACCGGAGTCCTGGACACCGGAAGAGGACAGACTGCACGGGGTAGACGCGGCGGAACACCACGATTAACCATCCCCCACGGGAGCTACCCTCGGACACTCTGAGGCAGAAACAGTGTTTTGAAGACCAGGCTGACGACTCACCCCAGCAGGGATTATACCGAGAGTTATACTTATGTGAAACTAGATAAATTATACCCCCTCATGCCAAAACTCTAATCTCCTGTGACAGAGCGCCACTCCAGATGCCGGAATATGGGGGATGTCATGCTCCTACTTCGTCTCAACACATGCAGGCAAGGTAGAAGACCAGATGTCGGACAGTCTGGACAAGCTCAGACATAATGAACGACTACCCTTACCTCCATTGAAGCTGAAGTTGTACAGGACGCACCATGCTCCACTTTCGTATTTTCCGAGTATGGACGAAGATTTCACCAAGCTAGTATGCAACCCTAGTACTAATGTCACATTACCTGCTTCGCGGTTGTAGGATCTGTCATCAGTTTCCAGATACTCAATGGACATTGGCCCGTATATCAACTGGTTTGTCGTCAGAACCAGACACATCATTTCACCATTAATATTACAGTCATCTTATGAAGGCATAACCGAAGACATGCCTGTGACTATTAGGACTGATCAAGTTGGACTCATCCACAGCCTACTAGACACCATGGTCAGGATGCAAGTTTGGATGCTATCTCAGATCCGTTCTAAAGCTGTTTCTAACAAAACCAAGAAGTTGATCATGTCACAACCGATATCGGCTACCACAACATTCAACAGGAAATTGGTATGCATTATAGACGAGGCCAGACAAAATACTAGGGATTCCATATGTTGACTATCAGCCTAGCTGCCAAGTCCCATGGATCGTTCCATCCCCAGAGGCTTTCCTGGGACCAGAAAGCTTCATCATTTAAACAGCCTCCTAAGAAGAAGTTTGTCCCCTCTGGGAAGAATTTATTCCAACCGAATCGGGGGTACGAAAAGCACCAATCTTCTCTGGAATCTTTTCGTCAGCAAGACTACAAGAAACGAGGTTTTAAACGCTGTTGAAGATCTGGAGGCAGAGGCGAACGCAAATTCTGACCTGGACTGCGATTAACACCTATTGTCTTTCAAGATAATGCTGACTCCAGGACCAGTGGGAGGGCGTCTTCTGTCATACGCTGAAAATTGGAAGCAAGTTACACACGACCGCTGGATTCTGGACTCATGGCTCATTGCTCATGGGTACAATCTGCACTTCAAGAAACATCTTGAAGACTCAAGCTATTGGGTGCAGATTTCATCCAGTTGGAGCCAAGCTAGCTGCAGCAGATCTGACTGTTAGGACTCAGAGACTAGCGGAAACCAGCAACACCAAGGGCTTTTATTCTCCAGTCTTCATAGTCCCGAAGAAAATATGACCGACATGAGGATGATAATCGACCTAAAGATCCTCAAAAAAAGATACCTGGTACCTCCGCCAAAATTCCAGATTGAATCTGTACGAAAGTTACGGTCAACGCTGAAGACAGGAGACTGGCCTGTCAGACTTGATTTACAAGATGCCTATCTTCCGTCCAGATACACCCATCATCACGGAAATATCTACTCTTCGTGATCAATTGTCGACGTTATGAGTTCCAGGTCTTTACATTTGCAATATCAATAGCACCTTGGCTCTTTGCCAGGATTACAGCAGCAGTCATCAAGTTTGGCCACCTCCAGCTAGTTCGAATCCATGGATACCTCTATGATTTCCTAGCTGCAGACCAAGAGAAAGCTCAGTTACATCAGAACACAATATTCTTGGTCCAACATCACCTACTGAGGCTTCCTAGTCAATCCTTCCAAGTCTGAGACCACTCCCTTTCAAGACATCATAAACATCAGAGCAAGATTCCACCTAGACAAGGGATATCTATGCCCACCAGAGGATCGTTTCGACAAGACTATAAAGATGATTCATTCACTTTCGAGTCAACCCAGCAAGTCACTGAGGTGATGGATGTCTCTTCTAGGCAACTTAACGTCTCTACAAGATTTGACCTAATGTTACGTCCTCTACAGACGTGGATCAACTCTATACGATCCCACAGCTGAGAGTTTGAGACTCAGGTACCTCCCAGCTTAAATTGAGACCTGCATTGGTGGACTAACAGTGAGCATGTGATGTGACTTCTCCTTCGCCCGAACACCTTCATCCTCCCTTATATATGACAACAGATGGGATGAGTTCATCCAGTGGAGAAGACGACAAGGGATTACAACTAATGCTATATCCATCCCTATGGTAGTGGATTTTCTACTACATCTACGTCAAGACAATAAATTTCAACATGGTCTGATAGAAGGTTATAGATCGGCTCTTCACTCTGTACTTCACCATGAGGGATTATCAATCGGAAACCATCACATTACAGACGAATGAGATCCTTTCTACTAGAAGATGTTCGCACACCCTGTATCTTCCCCAAGTGGAATCTATCCGTTGTACTATAGGCACTGTTAATGGAACCTTAGGCGCCCATGGCTAAAACTACCTTACTCCAAAAATCCAGGAAAGCTTCCTTCCATCTAGCAATGGCCACAGCAGCAAGAGTTTCAGAACTTCATGCCTTGGACTATACTAGCCTCACCCATGACACAACAATGGATCTCAATAACTCTAAAATCGCTCCCAGACTTCGTAGCGAGGATTTGGCACCAGCAGCATCAGAGGGTGAGTACACACTAGAAGCACCTTGAGTATCAACTGCCTCCAGTGGACCGGAAGTGACATCATAACCAGAAGTGAGACCATAATCTGAAGTGACGTCAGCACCGGAAATAGCACTACAAGGTCCATCTAATCACGAAATGACGTCTTTGGTAGAAATAGACCTTGAGAGACGTCATTACCTAGTGAAAGAGAAGTGACAAACCGGAAGTGACGTCATAACCTGAAGTGAAGTCAGAACCAGAAGTGACGTCAACACTGGTTTTAGTGTCCCAAAACCAAATTTAACAAGAAATGACGTCATTAAGCAGAAATAGATTAGAAATGACATCATTATTACGAACAAGATCAGCAAATATAATGGTAATTCTCGTGAAGGTATCACATATTTGACTGATTTCTGATACATTTCTGATTTTCAAGTTCTAGGGGGGAATTTCAGAGGAAATTATCTCGAGTTAGGATTAGAATCAGTAAATAATGTTTTTTCCAAAAGAGGATTACTGTCATTTACACAGGGAGGTACTCGAAGCAGATCCCTCCAGGTCCCTCTGGTATATTCTGGCAGAGATTTCATAAGAATTATCAAGCAATAGTTATCATTGTTAATAATTCTAAGAATACTACCTCTATTACATCCGAAGTACTCCCACTCACATCCCCCAACTCATCTACCTCTAGTAGTTAATGGGAAAATAGTCAGGTTCCCGCCATTGCATACCTCATTGCTTGGATGGTTACGATGCTACTTGTGAACAACTAAGTGTGTGTAATTGACAGTGAAGAGGACGTCTGTTGAAAATCTAAAAAATTTAGTGAGTGTGACTGAAGCCAAAATACAGGATTCATGGCAGAGATGTAATATAGGTAGAGATATTGAGATATTGATACGCTGGCATGTGTTTGAGGCATCACCGACAAAAATGATGTCAGAGGCAGATACCTATTTTCATTTGTTACTTGCCTTGGCATGTGTTTGTGATGGGTGCCACCGGCACTAGAGGTAGTATTCTTAAAATTATTAACAGTGATAATTATTGTTCAATGTCATCGAACCAAAACACTTTTTACAGCTTAGTTACCAATTAGACGTCTGTCTTCTGGGGAGAGGTAGTGCCCACTACTAATTTTAAGACACAGATCATATTTGATTGCTAATCATTTTCAGACAGGCTCAGGGCATGAAATAATTTAAACTCACACGCTTGAATTTCTAAACGATACACTGCCTGGGACCCTAGCTTCCAAGGCTGCAGTCTGCAAATATTCATTTTGAGCTTATTAGATAAGTCTTTGGTTTTCGGAACATTAGTTCTTGAAATGCATGACATGGCAGTTTCCTTCAGGTACTCAATTTATGCTATTTCAGTATCCCAGTGGATATTTCACAGGCATTGCAAAATAATCATCTGATTCGCTATTCCAACTCAAATTATGCATGCAATGGAGGATAAGAGAAACAATTGAGACATTACAATGAGTAAAGCAAGAGTGCCTACCAACATGTGACAGTAATATTGAAGGAAAACTTTAGAAAAAACACTTATGTGTCATCGACAACAGGACTAAATACATAAGCATAAATGCTTTTGAACAGGATCCTCAGTTTTACAGAGCTGAGTGAGAAGTTTGTACATGTTGTCATTAAGTCAAAAGAAGCTGTTATTCTATAGAAACACGAGAAAAGTCACAGAATGGAAACTATAGGCTTGTTATTGTATTCAATTGAATATGAGGACTGAAGTGTACACCTCAATTCTGAACATCACCTAACCTTTGAAAAGCTTGCATATTATTGTATTGTTCACTCCGGCTTATTAAATTCTAGCACATTTTGTATGCCTATGAATTTCTTATTTAAACACAAACGAGGACTAAAACAAGCTTTTTGCCCACACATTTAGAATTTTTTAAAGTTTCAAATCATATTCACAACATTTTCATTATACTTCCTATAAGCCATTGTCAAGTAAAAAGCTGATAGCAATCCATACAGTAATTCGATTAAATCACATAGGAATCTTCATTGTCCTGTAATAAAGTGCATCCTCTCTGGTAGCTTTCCAATGTGCCTACAGTCCCAGTGTGCCTTCAGTTTTAAAAAATGGTCAGATGGTCAGTTTGAAGTATATAACTTTTCACCTGATTTACCAATAATAAGTGAACTTGTCCATTAACCAATTCCAGCCCTTACCACATCATTCAGCATTGTGAAAAATCTAACATACGTAGCCCTGGTTCGATTAGGTATGAGAGCATAGACGCATGGGTACATGGCACCATTCACCATACAATGTATAACATAAAGTTGATTCCATAAGGATGGGCACACATTCCATCGATGTACCATGTGTCAGCCTGGTGAAGCATGCTAAGCATGTCATCAGAGGCAAAAGCTAGAATCCTATCATTGTCACCATCATCTACACACAATAACTGATATGCATCTTTTAAATTGTTTGATAGGCATTACTTAGAAGTTGACGGATGACAAGGTAGACACAATTTTATGGATAACAACTTCTTTAATACTGTAAAAAGCGACGTTTCGGTAAAGATCCTTAAACCGTGGTCAAGCAAGACTGAATGAGGGACTTAGTACAGAATATATATAGTAGGTGGATGATTAACAGCAACAACAATAGCATATATGAGTGGGATACCATAGGTAAGGTGTTGACAACAAGGGGATAATACTGTCACAACATGATGGACAGAGAACACATAGGTGGAAGCCAATGGGACATAAAGCCAATTAAACAGTCTTGCTTGACAACAGCATAAGGATCTATACTGAAACGTCGCTTTTTACAGTATTAAAGAAGTTGTTATCCATAAAATTGTGTCTACCTTACGCATCCCTTGTCTTGAGTCCATGCTCCCTTAAGTTGAACCTCGGGTAGAGACTGATGAAGCTTTGGCAGGACCTTACTTCTGTGGCGGTAAAGGGATGACTTGAGTTGGGTGGTGCTGAAACTGGTTCACCATTTGTTGTATGGGCATCACTTCTTCCTGCACTCTCTGTCACAGCCTACTCAGGAGATGAATAATGGTCTTGACATTCCAGTAACAAGTGAGCAATGGATTGCAAGAAGAGCCTGATTGCAAGATGGACATACCTTGTCATAGTGCTTTTTGTGACCGAGTCTGAGGCGTTAGATGGCCATTTCGACTTTCCTTTCATTTGAGTATGGCTTTTGGTGGATCTTTGGTTGCATTTTGTATAGCCATCTGCTGATCTTACTTGTGTCCCACTGGGCTTGGTATCTTTGGAATATGGGGGCTTTGATTTTGATTTTTATCTCTAGTATACTAAAGGGAACAGGCTGTATCTAAGCTTTGTCTAGAGCTAGCTTTGCCAATGTGTCTCCTTTTTCATTTCCATGAATATCTATGTGAGAGGGGATCCAACACAGCTCCACCTGTTGCCCTTGGTTCGTTAGTTTTGTATATTCGTATAGAATGTTTTTGACTGTGTTTGGCCTGGAGTTTGAATTTCTGCTTCTGATGGCTTGAAGTGCACTTAGTGAGTCTGATAGGAAAACTGCCTTTGCTTCCGGAAGTCTGGTATGAGTTTGAGTGCATGATGAATTGCCTCCAATTCAGCAGTGAATACTGACTGACCATTAGGCAGGCGAACTGATTGTGCTTGGGATTTGGAGCTGTGGATATGGATCCCATAACCAGCAGCACTGTTGTTGAAATGATTCTTGGATCCATCAGTGTATATATGGCTCCAGTTGTCCCAGGTTGTTTGAATTTTAGTGATAGCTACTCATCATAGTAGGGTTGGGTGTCTTTTTTAGTGACTTCTGATGTCAAAGCAGTATCAACTTTCGGAGTTTATAATGTCCAGGGAGGGTGTAACCCTTTGCAGTGACTTTCTGGTGGCTGAATGTCATCACAATTGTGACTTCGGATGAGTTCTCATACTAATATCCCAGATGGCTTTAGTGAGGGATTTTTCTCAGGTGTTTTTGTCTTGCCATATCTTTTTCACCAAATGATTTCTCCAAAGGGTTTGATCTTCGTCCCTACAACGATAATATTGCCTGCTCTCTTCTCAGTTTCAATGGGAGTTCTCCTGTTTCTACTTGTAGTGCTTCTAGTGAAGTACCCGTTGCTGAACATGTGGCCAGCAGTAGGGCTTTGTATTGTATTCAGGCGTCTGAAGACAGTATTTAATGCTGAGTAAAAGAACTCACAATCATTGTCTAGTTTTGATCTGATAAGTGATTTGTAGAGGTCCAGCTGAGTGTCGCTCTATGTGCCCTAAGATGTGCCTGAAATTTACCCCAGTACTCAGACCTTTTTATGAAAAGTTCCTACTCCTAATACTTTCCTACTTTAACTCTATTATTGTACCATATATTACGCAAGAGGACAGTTCGTTTGTGAACTAATATTATGTTTTTGTTATATGTATATCATATATGAAGGCGATCTCATTGTAACATTTACACCTTAATTTGAACATGATGCAAAATTGGCCTTTTGGGCACAATCACGTATAAATTCTCTCTGTCTCTCCCTCTCGTGATTGGGGCGGTCGGGTAGCCTAGTGGTTAAAGCGTTCGCTCGTCACGCCGAAGACCCAGGTTCGATTCCCGACATGGGTACAATGTGTGAAGCCCATTTCTGGTGTCCCCCGCCGTGATATTGGTGGAATATTGCTAAAAGCGGCGTAAAACCATACTCACTTACTCACCTTCTCGTGATGACTTTGACATAAGTAATACTGTGTATATTTTGCTTTTATCACTGATTAAACATTGTTGCCTCAAGTATTAAAACCAAATTTTGTGCTCGATATTATCCAATGGGCTTGATCTGATATGGGTTTCAGCCAAACACCATTCCCATTCCCTTGTCATCAATATGTTAAAATGCGCTGGTGGTCGCGCGACTAGGACGCTGTTACGTGTCGATTCCCAAATTGAAACAATATGTCCATCCAGAATCTGTTCGTAAAAGAACTCAGCGTGAAAGAAACAAACAACCAACAAGTAGTTCATAATCAACAACTGTATTATAAAATTCACTAAGTTTACAAATCAATACATACTACTGCAATTACAATGGCAGTAAATAATAGAATGGTAGTAGAATATTTAATGGCAATAAATGATACGATGGCAGTGGTCAGTATCAAATACAAAAATACAGTTGTGACAGCAAAAGACAGTTATAATAAGATATATATGCACCCAGCGGCGACAGTGGTCAAGCTTCCAAGACGAGCAACTGTCCCCTTATATACAGTCCAACACGCTTCCAGAACACCACAGAATATTCCATACCAGGCCAGCGTATACCGGAAGTTTTCACACCACACTGGTATCTTAATATAGTAGCTTCCTGACCCCTGCTTAGATTAAATGGCACAACATTCCTGACGACTAATCACTGCCCAAATACAATACAATTAGCGTCTACCAAATATCTACAGAAACAATGTAACACAGTTAAAGTGAGTGAGTGAGTATGGTTTTACGCCGCTTTTAGCAATATCACGGTGGGGGACACCAGAAATGGGCTTTACACAATGTACCCATGTCGGGATTGGAGCCCGGGTCTTCGGCATGACAAGTGAATGCTTTAACCACTAGGCTACCCGACCGCCCCTCAAAAGTAAAATCAAGATGTACAGGCTCCAGCATCTTCTCAGGATTATGCTCATGTTCAGTAAAAGCATGTAATTGTATTGATGCATCTACTCAGGATAAAGTTCTGATTCATTGTAATACCCCGCTTTTTTTTTTAGAATGTAAAGATATATTTGGATATAAGTCTTCTGCTCACATGTTCTCAGGAACTAAAAACAAAGAAAATATTGATTATAGTGACCTATGGACTCAAGGCATGCTTAGACGAAAACAGCCTCAATCTAGCCCACCCAAACCTAAAATAGTACAGGAAAGACAAAGAATGGTCTCATGAGAGTCGAAGACACAACAAAATAGAAGACCACAAACCCAATGGGAAAAAAGTAGTCTTTTGCGCTGACTTCTCCCGATATCTTAATAAGATCCTAACAGCTCAAGATATTGCCAAAGAGCTAAAGCACAAAAGTATTATTCAAATAAATAAGTGTGGAAGAGGATGTGTTGTTGTCGGGGACAACCTCACAGAGTCAGTTGACATGCCCAAAAGCATAAACAGGATCAAACTAAAATGGGGAACCCTAAAGTGGCTTAGCAATGTCAGATGCACTGTACATCTGGACAAGAAAATTCATGACGACAAGTTTTTTTAACTTGTCTGTCAAGCCCAAAAGAAAGTAACTCGTGTTCGGGATCAAATCAAAGGGCACAACCAACACGCTCAGGAATACTCACATTACTTGGCAGGTCAGTCCCCGACCACCTTAATTTAGGCTGTAAGGACATAGAAACTATGCCATAAAGGAAAAGGCCAACCCAATGCACAAACTGTATGCTCTATGGACATACAAAAACATCATGTAACCAGCCACCCAAGTGCAAAAACTGCTCCCGACTGCAACACATGGTGTACAAACTGAAAGAAAGAGGGTCATTCATCCTTGGCGCCAAAATTTCCTAAACGCTTGCTCATCAAGCAAACGCTTAAATAAAATACCTTCTCAGCAATCTGAATCCAAATCTATTCAACCCACTGAGGTCGAAAAAACTCAAGCGACTACTGATCACTCCACTGAGCAAACAATGAAATCTGCCTCTACTGAGCAAACAATGAAATCTGCCTCTACTGAGCAAACTATCGAATCAGTGGGCACTGATCTGCCTGCTCACAGACACAAAGCCACTGCACAAACGCAAGGGGAAAAAGACTCAAGCCCCCAAATCAAACCCCATGCCTTCTAATTCACCAACTGAAGCACACGACCAACAAATCAGTCAGGCAAAGAATACACCAGCTCATGGTAAACAAAAGACTCAAAACAAACAAAGTTGTAGAGTTCATTGCCACTGCATTGATCCAACTTAAAAGCAGTAAAATGAGTGCCAAAGCCACCTGCATCCTCAAACCGGTTTCCAAAATACTGGAATACAAAGGAACAAATAAACAGTTCCAAAAAAAGGGTATACCCTAAAACTCAATAAGCGCTCATCAAAACAATCATGGAATCAATACACTGGAATGCAAATGGCCTTAAGAGCCACGGCAATGAACTGAATGCACTTGTCAAGAAACCGTTGAAAAAGCCAATGTTTTCTAGTACAGGAGACTAAACTCAGCGAAAAAGCCAAATTCACACTACCTTGGTACACCCAATATAGAAAAGACTGAAAAAGACTTATGCCTGGCAACAAACCCATGTAATCTCCCTAAAACTGGCAAATGGGAATGAATTACGCATAGCCAACATTTACCACAGGGTTACCAATGAAACAAACATGGGAGAGCTGATGAGACTAGCTCAAATAGTAGGCAAAAATGGGATAATCCTTGGTGACTTTAATGCCCACACTCCTTTATGGGAAGACAGGAATGATTCATGCAAATACTGCAAGATATGGTAGCGATATGGGTTGAGGACGACAATCTCATAACTCTGAACAACGGCAGTCACACATGTTATGACCAAGTCAAAGACTGGAAAATGAAATGAAAAAAGCTCAATTAAACCTAGCTGCAGTATTTCTGGACTTCAGCAAAGCCTTCGACATGGTATAGCATGATGGACTCCTCACTAAACTAGCACAAAATGGAGTAGAAGGGAACATGGCAAACTTCATAGACAGCTTCCTGCAAGACAGGTCGCTATCAGTTATAATAGGGAACAGTCAATCTGATCCTATGACACTGTACAATGGCACGCCACAAGGCAGCATTATAAGCCCAACCCTGTTTAACATCATATTAACACAACTCTCCAACCCAAACTTCTAAATTAGCTGATGATGGAGCAACGTGGGTGAAGCACAGAGATATTTCCCAAATCCGAAAAAAACTCCAGTCAGCCCTGGACGGAGTAGATCAATGGTACAATAAATGAGGGTTCATCCTTTCCAGTGAAAAAACTGTTAGAAAGGGGAAAGATGCTATGATACCCCGTGTCTCCATTAAAGGCAAACCAATCAAATTCGAAAAATCCTCAATATTTCTGTGGGTGATCCTTGATCAACACCTCACTTGGCCCAAACATACAGAATATGTGGAAAACAGATGTAAAAAATACCTGAATGTATTACGGGCAATTTCAGGGACATCTTGGGGCACATCGAGGGACACGACCTTAGGTGTGCTTGACCCTGTTTGTAGTGATCATTGTCCAGTGAACGTAGGAATTAATATACCTAAACCAAAATGTTTTCTATATACCAGAAATAATTTAATTATAATCTTATTGATGTTTATGGATTATTGGTAGATGTCAATGGTAATGGTAATGACTGGAACGAGTTAATAAATAGCACAATGATAAATAGCACACAAATGAACAATGAGATCCCTCGTTTAATGCGTAAACGCAACCGTAAACATAAAACTGCAAAAAAGAGAAACTTTCCCCCAGATTGGAAAAACTTTAGACAATTACCAAATCTAGTTGTCACCTCTGTTAGAATTGCACAACAAAATTACTGCAAAAAAATAGATGAAAAAATTAATAATTCCCGAGGTTCTAAACCTTAGTGTAGTTTAGTGAAGTGCTTTCTCAAAAAGAAAAATCCAAAGACTCTCTTTCCAGCTGTTATATATATATAGATAAGGTTTATGATGATGATGTTTGTAAAGCAAATATTTTAAAGGACTATTTCTCTAAACAATCAACAGTCGAATTCCCATCACAAACATTGCCAGCTGTAAGTACTGAGTGTTCTAACATGTTGGACCATATTGTCCTCACTTCAGGAGAAATTCAAGATGTTTTACTTTCTGTTGATACCACCAAGGCATCTGGACCTGACGGTATAAATAACAAACTTATCAAAGTTTCTGCTAAAAGTATATCCCTCCCATTATCAGTAGTCTTTAACATGTCACTTCAATATTCTTTTTTTCCATCAAAATGGAAAATAACATCTCTATTGCCAATTCACGAAAAAGGAAATGTAAATGAATGCAGGAATTATAGACCAATCGCACTTACCAGTTGCTTGGCAAAAGTATTTGAAAAATGTATCCATAAACATGTGTTCAACATCTTCAAAGACAACAGTATTCTGAGCAATCTCCAGTCAGGTTTTACCGGTATACCAGGCGATTCCACAAGCTGCCAATTATTAGACCTGTATAATTTTATTTCAAAGGCTCTAGACAATGGAAAAGAAGTAAGGGCAGTGTTTTGTGACATTAGCAAGGCCTTTGACAAAGTTTGTCATAAAGGATAACTTTATAAATTATCTTCATGTCGAATTCAAGGAAAATCGTTGAAATGATTTGACAGTTATCTATCAAATAGAATACAAAAAGTGGTTATTAATGGTAAAGAATCACAGTTAAAATCTAGCACGGCAGGTTTTCCACAGGGATCGGTCCTATGACCATTATTATAGTTTTGATCTTTATAAATGACCTGGTTGATGATATAGACAGTAATATGCGTTTCTTTGCAGACGATACGTCACTTTATATTTTTGTCGATGATCCTAACACAGCAGCGATTAATTTAAATGTTGATCTAGAAAGGATATCCGTATAGGTGAATGAATGGCAAGTAACATTTAGTCCACACAAAACTGAAACCATAATGTTTTCAAGAAAAATTAACCCAAGTCAAAAACCTGTTCTTAAAATGAAAAGTTCTCCAATAACAGGGGTCTCATCTCACCAACACCAAGGGCTAATTTTACAGCAAGATGGCTACTGGTCAAATCATATAGATAATATAGTAGATAAAATAAGCCCAATGATTAACTGCTTTAGAACTTTCAAATACCGCCTGTCCAGAAAAACGTTACAGAATATATATTTATCTTTTATTTTACCAATATTCGACTATTGTGACCAGGTATGGGATAACTGTTCTCAAGAACAAGCGTTGGTATTGGTAAGGCTAAAATTAGACGCACTGAGAACAATATGTCGAGCTACTCATGGTACCAGTCACGAGTCTCTATACTCTGAAACAAACCTTACACCCTTATCCAAAAGACGGAATCTCATAAATTAAAACCATTTTACAAAATGGTTAACAAGCTGGCCCCTGAATATCTATGTAATCTTGTTCCTCCTAATGTCTCAGCGGTGAAAAAAAACAGCGATAACTAGTGCAAAGTGGGTATTGTGAATATGACTGCCCAGGAACAGGTACCCAAAAAACACTTCACCCGAACATGCCACCTTTGACGGTGACAAAAACATGGTGAAACAGGTTTCCTACCTATGGCATAAACTGCATGTGCATGTTAGCTGTATAAATGCGTTCGTCTGCAGGGTATAACCACACGTGATGAAAGCACACAAAAGAAATGCCACTACTGTCACAGGAGCAGAGAAAAAGAGCCATCGGTATGGCCGAAATGGGGGCAACACAGGTCCAAATTGCCAGAAGGTTTGGTTGTACACCATTGACAGTAGCCAGGCTGATTCAACGTTACAGGCAGACAGGGAGGACACAGGAAAGGCCTAGAACCGGACGACCCCGAGTGACCCCGAGTGACAACACCACTGGAAGACGGTCAGATACGGCTCATTCACCTGCGAAACACATTCGTAACGGCGACGGCAGCAACAGCAACAGCGTTGGGACATCCCAACGTCCAACGTAGCCAACGTACACATGTACAGTACTACGACAACTTCGTGCTGCTAGAATCCGAGCGTATCGTTTTCAGAGGAATGGTACTGACTGCTCAACATCGAAGCCTGAGACTACGATGGGCGAGGCAGGTTCGACACTAGCAAGTGAGAAATCGGCGTTGAGTGCTGTTTACTGATGAAAGTCGGTTTAACTTGTTTTGAAATGACGGCAGAGAACGAGTTTATCGATGCAGAGGGGAACGTTTGGCTCCGGCGTGTATTCGAGAGGCCCATCCATTCGGCGGGGGAGGTGTCATGGTGTGGGGCGGTATTTGTGGAGATCAGAAGACTGATTTGTTGATTATACAGGGAAACCTGAACATTGTGCAGTACAGAGACCACGTGTTGCAGCCAGTTGTGCTTCTGTTCTTACAAAACCAACAGACATTGTTTCAACACAACAATGCCAGGCTCCATACTGCAAGACTGCCTCGGAACTTTCTAAACCAGCAGAACGTTGACGTTTTGCCCTGGCCTGCCCACTCACCCAATATGAATCCTTTTGAACATCTGTAGGACCATCTTGACAGACAGATTAGAGCACGCCATCAGCCTCCCGTCAACAGACAAGAATTGCAGCAGGCCCTGAGAGACGAGTGGCAACGGATTCCAGTCCACGTCATCAGAAGACTGATGTCATCAATGAGGTGGCATATCACAGCATGTATTGAGGCAGCTGGAGGTCATTCACGCTATTGAAGGCAACTGTGTCGACAATTAACTTGTAGTGTTTCTGACAATTTTTTGGTAACATTTAAGACAACTTTTGAAAATGAAATTTCTCACCCCACCATTGTTTACCTTGAGCTTACATTACATGTGATTGCACAATTTCATTCAAACTGTTGTTGATCAGTCATTTGTTACCCCTCCCTAGATTATATTATAATTCACAACAAAACCTCTTGTTATTTTTTTATCGATCATGGAACTCGACCTATACTTTCTTTTGCCGCCCAGTTTATATGGAAGTGCTACAACATCTACTGATACTAACCATGCTATTGTACAATCTGTCAATTTGTTCATTGCAAGATCTACAATATTTAAAATCAAAATATGACTTCTTAAGGATTACAGCGATCAAATAGGTGTTTGTATGTGTGATATGCTGGTATGCTGTTTGTACCGATACATGTATGTGTGTATTAGTGTGTCACTTGTATATCATCATAATATACTGAACCACAAATGAAACGTCATCATGGATAGATATATGAGAAACCTTATTTGTCCAAACACTGTAAACATACTTTGAGACATATTAAAAAGATGAAACTTGGCAAAACTGATTATCAAGGTTGAAATTAAAGTGTCAAATGATCTTAAAGTGAAACACAACACTAGTCTCTGAGAACATGGCATCACAAGTCAGCATCTCGTGTGGCTGCCATGTGCATTGATGACTGCCGTGCAATGTTGATATATGGAATGGATGAGGCGGTTGATGAAGGCAATAGGCACTTGAGCCCCCACTCTGAGGAACGCCTGACGCAGTTCAGCTGCAGTTGTCGGCCTTGGTCGGACATCATTCAGCTGTCTTTGAATCTCATCCCACAGGTGCTCAATGGGATTTAAATTGGGACTGAGGGCAGGCCAGTGCATTGTTCTGATGCTATTCTGCTGGAGGAAGTCTCTTGTTGCGCTCGCAGTGTGAGCACGGGCGTTATCATGCTGAAACACGTGGTTGCGGCGACGTGACAAATGAGGTATGGCGTGTGGTCTCAAGACTTGATCAATGTACCAAGCTGCTGTGACACCATTGCCTCTCCCAGAACTGATGTTCTGGAAGACGACAGAGTCGTCCCTCTGTGCAAGACCAATTCCACCCCACACCATGATGCTTGGACCACCCCACGAGTCTCTCTCAATAACACAAGCATCTGAATAACGTTCCCCACGGCATTGCCAGACTCTTTTTCTGCCATCTGCTGTTGAGATACAGTAACGGCTCTCGTCTGAGAAGAGGACTCTTCTCCACTGCTGTTGGCACCAATGCTGGTACTTTGTTGCCCACTGGGGATGACGTGGTGTCAGAATGGGTCCTCGGTGTGGCTTGTGACAGTGGAGATATCTGCTTGTCAATCGTCGACACGCGGTGTCCGCGATGTCGCTGGTGTGTCCCAATGGTCTGTCAAGCAGTTTCCGCAGCAGTAACAAAGCGATCTTAAAGATGCTGTCGCACAATCTGAGAATCCTGACGTCGGGTGGTGACCCTTGGTCTTCCACTACGTGGTCAGTCATCTGTAGTGTTGGTGGTCTGGTACTGTTGCTGGAGCCTGTATATGGTCCTTACGTGGACTTTAAATGCATTGGCTACTTGCCAGGTTGTTTGTCCAGTTTGCAATCGTCCAAGGGCTTGATTTCTTGTCAATCTTGACATGTGGTAGCAATTCAATAATGAATCAGTGTTATCCAATCTGGGTGGATTTTTATAGGGCAAGAAATGGGGGAACGCATGTGCATTTCAATTTGCACGGAACTCACGTGCATCGGGTTACCATGGCTGTTGCCGTGATGCGTTTGGGCGATCGGTTTTATTGTTATCTGCTTTGTTTTTTTATCATCAAATTTATTTTTTCCTGACAAGGTAATGTCCGATTTTAGAAACTGACAAAAGTTACCCAGATATTTAAATGACAACTTTTCATGCAATGTTACTTGGGGTGACAATTCTTTTGCGGTTCAATATATTTGCAACAGTAGGTACGATTAATCTAAATTTATTATTCTATGTACATTTTTCTCTCCTTAACTGTTAAATGTCCTTTGTAGGGAGAGGTGTTTAAATAGGTTGAACCTGTTCACAGATCCCATTCCTTTTTCATGGAAATAAATATTGTTTAAATCATCAAGGGACACTCAGCTGGACCTCTACAAATCACTTATCAGATAAAAAATAGACTGGTTGTGAGGCCTTTCACTCAGCATTAAATACTGCCTTCAGCCGCCTCGACAGAATACAATACAAAGCCCAAATGCTGGCCACATGTGCAGCAATAGGTGCTTCAATAGAAGCACTACAAGTAGAAACAGGAGAACTCCCATTGAAACTGAGAAGAGAGCAGGCAATATTATTGTTGTAGGGACGAAGATCAAACCCTTTGATGAAAAAGATATGGCAAGACAAAAACACCCAAGATAAAGCTCCAGCTCGAAAAAATCCCTCACTAAAGCCATCTGGGATATTAGTACGAGAACTCATCCGAAGTCACAATTGTGATGACATTCAGCCTCCAGAAAGTCACTGCAAAGGGTTACATCCTCCCTGGACTTCATAAACTCCGAAAGTTGACACTGCTTTGACATCAGAAGTCTCTAAAAAGGAAACCCAACCCTACTACAGTCAGTAGCTATCACTAAAATTCAAACAACCTGGGACAACTGGAGCCATATATACACTGATGGATCCAAGAATCATTTCAACAACAGTGCTGCTGGTTATGGGATCCATATCCACAGCTCCAAATCCCAAGCACAATCAGTTCGCCTGCCTAATGGTCAGTCAGTATTCACTGCTGAATTGGAGGCAATTCATCATGCACTCAAACTCATACCGGACTTCCGGAAGCAAAGGCAGTTTTCCTATCAGACTCACTAAGTGCACTTCAAGCCATCAGAAGCAGAAATTCATACTCCAGGCCAAACACAGTCAAAAACATTCTATACGAATATACAAAACTAACGAACCAAGGGCAACAGGTGGAGCTGTGTTGGTTCCCCTCTCACATAGATATTCATGGAAATGAAAAAGGAGATAAACTGGCAAAGCTAGCTCTAGACAAAGCTTAGATACAGCCTGTTCCCTTTGGTATACTAGAGATAAAAATCAAAATCAAAGCCCCCATATTCCAAAGATACCAAGCCCAGTGGGACACAAGTAAGATCAGCAGATGGCTATACAAAATGCAACCAAAGATCCACCAAAAGCCATACTCAAATGAAAGGAAAGTCGAAATGGCCATCTCACGCCTCAGACTCGGTCACAAAAAGTACTATGACAAAGTATGTCCATCTTGCAATCAGGCTCGTCTTGCAATCTATTGCTCACTTGTTACTGGAATGTCAAGACCATGCCCCAGCCTGGGGTTGGTTAAAATAAGAATTGCTGTTAGATCCGCTGTCTGTCATAGATCTCCTAAAGCCAAGAGATGCATTAGCGAAGGCCAAACTAACTCTGTTTCTGAGAGATGGACAGCTACTCGAACGTATATAAACAGAGCAGCCAAGGATAATTATGAAATTATATCAGTATACGAAAATAGAAATCATATCAATACAAAAACAGAAATTATGGGAATACCAAACTTGACATAGACATGTGTACCCTACTCACACATGAGTCCCAAAGAGGGACAGGTCAGCCGAAATTGCTGGGGCAGAAGGCAACGTCTAAAACACATAAAGCAACAACAACAACAAATGTCTTCTTCTTCTTCCGGTAATTACTTACAGGGATGTTCCATTATTCTGAGATATAATAGTTTCCACTTCATGTAATTGATGATACAAGCAGTGATCAGGGATGCTCCATTATTCTAAGAGGAGTGAAAATCATATCCCATTGTGCCTACACCACTTTCTGTAGGCACAATGGGACCTAATCTCCTCTCGCCATGTTACTAATTACCTCATCACTCATGTCACACACTCAATAGCACTCATTAGGACACGAGCCTATGCTGGGAATATAATGCAGTTATGCTGAATGGTTACCGAACCATTGAAAATAAATCCTCATTTTTCCCAAGTAGTATAGGTAATGATGGTTCTGGCTCACTTCCACTGGAGCCAGATTCATATACCTATACCACCACTACAGATGGAATTTTTTATGTCAAAATGATGATCTGCATCAACGATCATCATAACATTAAACTAATTTGTAATGAAAATATTCTCTATTATTTTTATTCATACGTATACCATTATTTTGAACGAAGTGATATTCAACATTTTTACTACGTTCCTCATTCATTTTACTAGGAGACCAGACTATATACTTTTCTTGGTAATTAGAAAGAAACAATTGATGACCGTATTTGGTTGGTTTAACATCACTAATATGATATATACCCTGTGGTAATTCACTCCATTTGATAATTTTGTCCATGAACATAAATGCTTCGATAGCTTTTTCGAGTTCTTCCTTTGTTGGTTTGTAATTCTCCATTATTATATACTTATGTAAGCATTCATTTAAATGTGATCTAATGATAGTAAGCAATCTATTTTTAATCTCCAACCAGTTCTTTGGTTTTGGCATGGAATAATTGACGCGCTTGTTGTCTCCCCTGTTCTATGAACTTTTTTTTCCCGTCTTTGCTAATACCACTGGTCTTACGAGAATTTGATCGAATCTCCTGCTTCATTATGTTGTATTTGGTGAGTTCTGACAACACTAAATGAAACTCCTCCTCGGATATCTTACAATCAGCCATTGCTGTTGAAATATGATCCTCAATGCTGTTCAACTTAGCTTTGGCGAGTATCCGAATATTATCATGTTTTAATGCTTTCTTTTGCAACTTACGAGAAATGAATTTTATCACTATTCCTGCCAGTCCTGTGACTCCGTCCGCTATTTCCATGCCAAGTACGATAGACGCGGCTTTTATAGTTGATAGTAAACCAACACCGGCTACACCGAGTCCCATGCTAGCCATTACAAGCGCGGTGTCAACTCCGTCGAGAGCATTCACAGCTCTGCGATACTTTTTATACAATCCAAGTCTCAACTCCCTCTCCTTCTCTATTCAATGTTTTATGTCGCTTATTTGATGTAATCGAAATCCATCAACAGTATCCATCTTTTCAGATGCTTTATCGAGCGCCGGATATTAACTCATAGTGTATATCATTATGTCATCTAATAGTCTTTAATTGGTCTTGCTTCAATGTTTTGAGAGTATACATCAACCTTATTAAATGTATATTATACGGCATAAATATCTTAGTAAGAGAAATGCTGTCACTTTTAATAATTTGGACCCCCTCAAGGGTTGCAATGGGTAATGCTCCCATATAAATAATACTGCAACGTTGACACTCGTGTTTCTTGAGCCATTTAATTGATAGACCTGGTAATATTTCAAAGGCATCTACCGGTGCATCTCAAAACAAGACTTCAATAATAAGCGTAGAAAGATTAGGTATTGCACTGAAGTTATCTCTAATATCATTGAATTCAGAAACACAATTTAATCTAACGTTTTTTACTGCCGGACGACTATATAACATATGACCCGGGTTTTCTGGCAGGGGAGAGACTAACACACTTTTTCATTTTGATTGGATATAAGCCCCGAGTACGATCCAACTATTTATTATCTTAGTTAAATTATGTGCCTTACCCATCATCACTTAAGGTGGGTTAATGACGATATTCAGTAGCCACTCGATTTTTTTCTTTGATCATAGTCCATTTATTATCATCGTTGCGAGTAATATTGTACAAAGTGTTTTTATTGAGTCTACTAACGTCGACATCGCTTAAATCTCCTAGATTACCTGTGAATGTAACTTCTTTCTGCTTGTATACATTATCTTGTAAGTATAAAGCGTATAACTTGCCATCAGTACCAGGTTTACCTAATCCTTCTGTGTCTCTGAGATAGGAAAGTGCAATTGTATTACATTGTCTGAGTGTTCCAGGGCCTGATGAATCAACCATTATTTATAATATGGAGTGTTACACTGAAGTATCCTATATGTACAGGTTGATGTTTTACATCTAATACAGAAATTTTGAGGTCTGAAATAATACCACGCTTGAATTTTTTATATTGTAATGATGAGAAAGATTCCGTTCTACCGCTATTATATTTTTCATCTTTGACTGGAATAGCTCTCAGCAGGTTAGAAGGACTTTCGAGTTGAATATTATCCGTTGTACTGATCTGATCAAGATGGATGGATAATTCTTTATAGGGAACTAAATCTGGTAATTTATCTCCATGCCGTGGTGTGTTGGGATCTATTAATATTCCTCCAACACGACTTACAAATCCAAGCGTATTTGCCATGTTCCTTTCAAGAAATATTTGCTTTTCTCCAGCGCTTAAAATCAGCATCAGCATCCCATTCGACTCATTTTGTGTGAGATTAGCTCCCAAAGGCTTAAAAATTTCATCACTGAGTGAGCATATGCTGTAATACCCATCAGATATAACAATGCAAGTGTTATCCCCATCATCTAAGTAAATTAGTACGAACTCATTATTATTTCTCAAAGTATTTATATTGGTCCATCGCGGGTAATACGTAACATCGCAGATAGCGACTTCAAGTTGTCCATCCAAGTTATCGATAGTATGAAGCAGTTGAATAGACTGGCCATTTGTTATTCCTGGGAGTGTAACATACATATTTAATATACAATTATACGATATCATAACTTGAATAAGAAATCAAACAATATTTATAATATGAAGTGTTACACTCAAGTATCCTATATGTACAGGTTGATGTTTTACATCTAATACAGAAATTTTGAGGTCTGAAATAATACCACGCTTGAATTTTTTATATTGTAATGATGAGAAAGATTCCGTTCTACCACTATCATATTTTTCTTCTTTGACTGGAATAGCTCTCAACAGAGTAGAAGGACTTTCCAGTTGAATATTATTCGTCGTACTGATCTGATCAAGATGGATGCACAACTCTTTATAGGGAACTAAATCTGGTAATTTAACTCCATGCACTATATCGTTGAGTGGTATTTTCCGCGTTCTGCCATCAAATCCAAGTGTTTTTGCTAAGATCTCGACAAGAAGTAAATTCTCTTCTCCAGCGCTTAATTTCAGCATCCCATTTGACTCATTTTGTGTGAGATTAGCTCCCAAAGGCTTAAAAATTTCATCATTGAGTGAGGATACCCTGTAATACCCATTAGGTATAACAATGCTAGTGTGATCAATACCAAAGTTACCTATTACAAACCTATTATTATCTCTCGCAGCATTTATATTGGTCCACCGCAGGTAATACGTTACATCGCATAGAGCGACTTCAAGCTTACCATCCGAGTTATCGATAGTATGAAGCAGTTGAATAGACTGACCATTTGTTATTCCCGGGAGTGTGACATAATAATAATAATAATAATAATAATAATAATAATAATTGATTTGTAAAGCGCCTAATATCCATCGACAGTTGCTCACTGGCGCTGTGACAAAGTTAAAAAGTAATGTCTTTGTACATATGCAAACAATCAGGAGATCAATTGAAAAGCTGAAGTGAAGAAGTGGGTTTTGAGGAGAGACTTAAACGTTTCCTTAGAAGCAGAGATTCTCAGATTCAAAGGCAAAGAGTTCTATAACTGTAGACTGCAAAAGGAGAAGGCACGGTCAGACATAGCAGAAGTAGACAGAGGCTGATACAGTAGAGTTCCACCAGAGGATTGGAGAGCACGCTCTGGAGAGTACAGGGATATAAGATCTTTGAGATAGTCTGGATAGTCGCTATTGTTGAGGCAGTCGTGAGTGATGATACATATCTTATGGTTTATACGAAAGGAGACTGGAAGCCAATGTAGTGCTTTGAGGACAGGACTGATGTGATTGGCTCTTGGAACTTTAGAGATGCATCTAGCTGCAGAGTTCTGAATGCGATGAATACATATTAAATATACAATGATACTATATCATAAGTTAAATATGAAATCAACTTACATTACTAATCAGTCGATTTTAGTAAGTGCCTCTGGTGCTAATTTTTTTGTTAAATTACCTGATATCTTTGAAAAATACAGGGTCACGGCAACTAGCGATAAAATGGTGCACGATTGGTTTCACAATGCAATGCAATTTTGGCAGAACCAGTTAAACTTTGTCGTATGCTGTGCCACAACAGGATGTGGTGTATCTCTTTATGCCCCCGGATTTGAACTAAATAAGTCTGTTTTATCATTTCACATGTACTATCAGATTAGACGTATACTTAAAGAAATTAGTGCTCCATTACCACAGGATCGAGTATGAGCGTATTTGTCAGGAATTTGGTATTTCTACTTGTAAAGATTGGCGTATTAAAGGACTTAACCATGGTCTAGGTGTTCCATACAATGGACAAATAACTGTTAAAGAAGAAAGTGATGATTAAGAAATAGAAATTCACCAAAAAACATTCAATCCATTTAGGTTGTTACAGACAAATAAACTTTATGTAAGAATACATGATATTTATTTAAAATGCACAATTGGTATCACGGCTGGGAACTTTCGTGTAACAATTGGAGAGGGGATATTATGAGTTTTAAGAGTGGTTTAATTTACATTGTTACGAAATTTGTACAACTGAACGATAGCGTAAACACTTGGAATGAATTTCTTAATGATAAAACGGAAAATAAATTTACTAACCCAGGAGTTGTAAGAGTTAATGAATCAATAAGAACTTATGTATGGGAAATTCTTGGTGCACAATCGCAAACACGTACGGGAATAATTGGTTCTGGGGCGGCGCTCGATGCACAAAAACAGTTTGTCGCAAACGTGGAGGATGCTATTAATTCACCAGTTGACATACCATCTTCTATAAAACGTTATCAAGATGTATTACAGTACGCTCAATCCAAAGTAGACTATGTTTATGCGCCGGGACTATACATGTCTCCGAGTAATATGGAACTTAAGATCGGTCAAGTGATAGGCTATAATAATAAAATTGTTATTGCTACTGATCAACAAAAACCAGGTATAAATTCAGATATTAATACCGAATTAATAACGCAAACAAACACAGGTGAAACGGGAATAGTAAAACCACAGACACCACATGTTTCACAACCATCTACTGACGCACAACCACAATTGCCACCACATATTGCAGCTAAAAATCAACAACATATTGATGAAAAAACAGCGCTTATAGTAGGTTGAGTCGTGGCTTGTTTACTCATGATTTGGTTAAATAGTTCTTAGCGGATACATACAACAGCCCGGCAATTGCTACGATCAGTGCCCACAAGTTTTGACTAAGCCAAGTGGTGGTTTTAGCTAATAAATTCAAGAGCCAGGAAACTATACTCCCTATTATGCCCGGAAGTACAGACGCGGCTTTCCCAGCGAGTTTTCCCAGTGCTTCTCCTAATGCTTTTAAATGCTTTTTTAAAATGGTGGTGTGGGTTGTCCGCTGCCACCGGTTAACGCGAGAGTCAAAGTCGATATAATAAATCCCAATGCGGTTAAAATACTGGCAATGGTTAGCCCCTGTTCTTTGAACAATGTTTTAATTTTATTGGCCAGTGTAGTGTCATCGTTGAGGACTTGATCGATAGTTTCTCGAATTTCGACTGATTTTTGAACGAAGTGCCTTTCCATTACTGGAAGCAGCTTCGAGGCGGGCCGATCTTTCATCTTCTAAGTTACGCAATCTTTCTGCAACGCGGCGTCTACTGAATTCATCGCCCGCCTGTTCAAGTTTTGTTTTCTCATAAGCTATATGCTTGTCGAGTTCGGATAGCTTGGCTATATTATTGATGAGTTCTCCCCGGATTGTTTGCATTGCCTTGTCAAGGCCTCTTAATTCCCTAATACTGAGCTCCGAGGATGGTACATTGGCCGTGGAATTATCGTAGTAGGTATCCAATATCTCTCCAAGCCCATCCGAGGCCAGCTTCGAGCTTTCTTCCAAATTATCTTTATCTATGTTACCGAGTTCAGTACGCACAGTCCGAAGAACCTTAGTAGTCTACGCAGAAAGTTTTTCTCGTGAGTAGTCTACAAAACCTAATTCATTACGAACAGTGTTGATGCCATGTTTAGTGGCTATCGTAGACAAGGCTAGGTGCTTACGAGTACGAGAATTCATAAGATTAATATTGGGAGAGCCACTCAGTTGCAATATTCCTTTACTATCTATCGTAAACTTTGAATAGTCACCTATTGGAGTTTCTTTTAAGGCATCGTAATAATCATTAACGGTTGATTGCAAAAGTTCATCGTTAAGATTCATGCCACCAAAGCTGGTTTCATCAGTACCCTCTTCGATTGTACTAGTATCAGTTATGATATCTAGATTAATATCATCCATTTTTATATTAAACATAAGGTTACATAATTTCAATATAACAATGTCTTCGCAATACGGATGCAAGTTAAACCCACAACATAGACTTCGGGATCCATTTGGGGTCCAAGCAATTCCTCAGTCTGTAACTATAACTAATAACACGAGTACCATTGATCAGAATCAAACGCTTCTGGTTCGCTTTCCTAATCTCGGCGCACACGATGTGTTAGTTCCAGGAACTGCACGACTATCATTTGTTAAGAAAATCGCCATTAAAATTAGCCGTAATGAAGTTTTGAGTATTGACGACAGCGATGTATATTTCTGTTACATGGATCTCTGGAGAACGGCTAAAGAACGGGAAAACTTACAGTACCAAGGTATTTGTAATCAGAACACATTGAGACTGTGTGTGGGTGCTGATAGTGGCGATAATACCGTCGTAGGAGATAAGGCCGTTGCTGATGCATTAGGTAACTGATTCTATATTCCGCTAGACTTTGAATTACTAGATAGTCACATACCCTTTTATGAAGCACCCCTAGGTGATAGGTTAGAATACGAACTCACTTTTAATGACTACAGCAGAGTAATCAAAGCTACTGAAGATCCTAGTAGCTATTCTATTGAAAACATCTCACTGGAGTACGATATGATTACAGATCCTGAATTAGCCAGACAACTTCGTAACCATTAAACCGGAAGTTTAGCCATTTTGTACGATCGCGTGCTTCGACATCGAAAGACCACCAGGAACAGTCTAAACGTTCCTGCTAGATCGTTGAAGGGTATTTTAATGTTGTTCGAGGACCCCTCTGATGCATTTGCAAGAGATACCGAGGCGTTCTACAATCCCAAGATTACAAAAGTAGAATTGACTATCGAGGGCATGCCTAATCAACTATATAGTCAAGGTATGCGAGCATATCAACAGTGGGATGAGATTAAAAAACTCCCTTCTATAAAACGAAGCCCAGAAGCTAACGCAGTTGTGAAAGATCTGTCTCTCGGGGGTGTATCGATGGCTTAATTCCTTACCACGAAGTATGCGCTGTGGCTCGACATGCGAACAACGGACGATGACTAACTACACGGCCATGGGCGGAGAATAGAAAATGCTAGCGAGGGTGTTATTATACAGATAACTAAGCACCAGGAAGCGGCTGGTAAATTAAACATATATTTGTACGTGATTATGGACGCGCAACTTAATAAACAGAATGGACATTTCGTGCAAGCAATCTATTAATAATCTTTTACCTAAAGAACCACACTGCGCTATCATCTGCGGGAAATAGGTTGCCGAAAAACAGCTTTACAAAGTCATTATCGGGATGTTTTCGATCGTATTATTATTCTGTGACCGACTATAAGCGTTAATAAAACATATCTATCGAGAGAATGGGTAATGAATGATCCCGGGGTGTACAGAGTTGATCCGGGTGATCGTTTACAAGACTGTTTACGAGTATGTCACGAAAAATACAAAGGAGAATCAACCCTTTTCATAATAGACTACTGCAGTGCGAGTAAAGAACTTACCAAAAAGAAAGATATGCTCTCATATTTAGCATTCTCCGGAAGACATACTCAGCATAGCGTTTGGGTACTTATTCAAAAATACAACTCTGTCCTGGAAGATATTAGAGAGCAGACCAAATGGGTAGCCCTGTTTCATTTCAAAGACCGAGATTCATTCGAGAAATGTTTACGCGAAAATGATGTTATGTATACCAAGGCTGAACGAGATAAAGTCAGAAAGCTGTTAGCGGAAACAAAGCATTGTAAACTCATATTAAAAACCGATCAACCAGCTTCTTATGCAATTGCTTAGCAAAAATAGCAAAATTATAGCAAAAGTAGCAAAATTATAGCAAATATAGTAACTGCTAAGCAAAATTATAGCAAAAATAGCAACTGCTAAGCAAAAATATATAGCAAAAATAGCAAAATTATAGCAAAAATAGCAAAATTATAGCAACTGCTAAGCAAAAAAATAGCAACTGCTAAGCAAAAATATAGCAAAAATATAGGAAATATAGCAAAAATATGATAAATTGAACATTAGTGGTTATTATGTAATAATGTGGTTTGAAATCCTCATTCTTTCGCAACAGTCTATTATTACAAGCTGTATTGGATATGCCATATTTTATTATGTTAGACTTAAAAATCTCCTTAGGTATTACATTATGGAATGCGACGAACTCCTCGAAGAAATGCTCAAAGAACCAGATCAACATGCTGAAGTAGTTACAGATAAATCTTTAAATAAAGATAGAGAAAGCCTCGCGGCTTTGGTAGCCGGTGAAAAATGTTCCCAATATTTTGGGGAAAATTATACCATCCAAAAAATTGATAACATGACTGATGAAGAAATTAAAAAACTGTACACGCGTTACGAGTCTGGACTGGGAGCTACCATGACTAAAACAATAGGTTCGGCAATGTTGCAACTATACACAGTCGTAGCTAGTACGTTTCTTCCTATCCCGGCAGAACAAAGCATGTATTTATGCTAATCTCTCGAGAAAGACCCATTCATCGAACACGCTATAAGTGCAGTAAGCTGTGAGTTTTATCATAGATACGGAATGTTCTCAGCCCCGGTGACCACCGCTTTAATAACGGCTAGGTATTGTCAATTTCAACATACGTGCCCACTTAATAATAATGGAGACTCAAGTGACACAACAGATTGTGGAGACGCAATCACAACAAGTGAACGAGGAAATAACCCCGATTGCACAATCACAACAGATTGTGGAAACACAATCACAACAAGTGAATGAGGAAATACCAGCAATTGCAAAATCAGTAGCAAGAGTGACAAAGAATCCTTTGAAAATCTCAGCTTGTAGGAAGGGTGCGTTAGCGAGGAAGGCTAGAAAACTAATGCATAATTCAAATATGCACTAGGAGTTGTTGCTATAGCGGTGGTATGGTTATTTTATAAGACCGGAGAAGAGAAAACGTCACCCCCGATTACACAACAACAAGTTCAATTAGAGGTTAGCCCCCATATAATGTTATAAAAAGCATGACTACTCCAGTTACAGATGGTAAAATGTTGGTAAACGCAACGAATCATTCAGCGGTGGTCAGCAGCTTGGCCATTGGCTATGCCCGTATGTCTAAAATGATTACTAAAGCCAAACAACCCAAGCTAGATTTTAATGGTTATGATATCGGTATGGTAATTCTCAATATTGGATTGGCTATGGCAACAAAAGATATGCTCATCAAACAAGGGCTTATCCCAGAAGACATAATGAAGTTATTAAACATTTGAATATTTTATATTATTGAACATGGCAACAATTGCGATGATGGTTGGTGGAGCTATTGTTAATGCTAAAGGATTAGAAAAACTCAAAGCAGCCCAGTCACAATGGACCAGAAATAGGATATTAAGATTAGATTTTATTAATGAAGAACTACGTGAGCAAGGACATTCAATTCAAACGTTTAAGGATGTTGAATCTGCCATGCACGAATACTTCCTTGTTTATGGAAAGAAACTTGACCCAATACAGAGACCAACAATAAGTCAGTTTTATACACCGTCAGAGGCTCAGAAAGACCGCGAGATAGCATTTATAATGTTTGGGTTATCAGTCATTGTAATTTTCAGTTATACAATAACTACGCATAAACCATGACCTAGTCAGGGTGAGTCTTATCAACCACTATGACCTGTAAACACACTATGTCACCCTGACTGCTAATCTATAAATAACCCTGACTGCTAATCTATAAATAGCGCTGACTGCTAATCTATAGATAACGATGACAGCTATGACTCACCAGTGGAGATGTGATTTACCTTATAGACAAATGATATGATATGTGTATAACCATGAATCTGTGCAAATATACACTCATAGGGAAATCGATTCAATGTCAGAAGCCATCTGTCGGTATTTACTGTGGGACCCACTCTTATAACATCAGAAAGGGTTTTAAAAATTACGTTTGTTCTGTATGTGGGATTGGGGTCAAATGTAGTTACTGTTTATGTAAGAGTCACGGTGCTGATAAGGTCAGGAAGCAGATTATTTACGCCAAGAAGAGAGATTACATCAATGAGAGGAATAGGTTTGGGAGAATACATATTTATATATGAAAAACAACCATTTAGACATTTGATTCATTTTGTATATACCATTCAACCACAATGGTTTTTGTCAGAGAGTTGAAGGCTTTGGCAAAACAATGTGGTCTACATGGATATTCTCGAATAAGAAAAGCTGAATTGATCGATTTACTCGGTTTGGAATACAACAAACCCCAGACTGTTAGAGAACTCAAAGCTCAAGCAAAAAACAGTGGGCTGAGAGGTTATTCTCGAATGAGAAAAGCTGAATTGATCGCTTCACTATACAAAAATCAACCCGATGATAAAAATAAACCCACTGTTGATGAGTTAAAATTTGTACCCACAGCCGACGTTGGTAAATATCTAAGAGGTTGGAAGATGGATATTAATTCCAACATGGATGTTAATAATGTTAAGCCTATCGTATCAGGCAAAATTAACGAGAAATTAGATGATTTAAATAGTATAAAATGCCAGCTGACGATTAAAATGTCATTGAGTAAAAGTAACGCAGACGATAGCACTGAATATACTAAACCTTATTTCCGGAGCAATCAAGAAGTTATAACCGAATCCGATACTTTAAGCACATCATTAGATACATCAATTCAGAGGATACAAGAATCTTTAGAACGCTGGACTAATAGAGGTTCCGGTTGGGGTGTGGATAAAATTGATAGTTTATAATTAGATATAGCAAATTATATGCCTTTCAAAGGTGGATCTTACATAGATTTACCCCCGTATTATAAGAAGAAAAAAACATAATTAATGTAAAAAATAAAGGCAATGACTGTTTCAGAAAGATGATAAGATCTGCATTGTTCCCCATAGACAAAAATCTGGATAGACCTTCTACCTGCAGTGCCATGCTAGTTGTATTTGTATGATCCAAATTGGCCGCCGTTTGTTTACATATCGACTCGCTTTTACAGAGCGTCATTTATTAATGAACAAATTATCTACATGCCTTAATACTTGGTAAGATGCCCTTTCATAGTCAGAACTTTAGATATCCGGCGTGGAATAGATTCATAAAGGCCACGAATAAAGTCTAACTCAATGTCCTGCCAAGTGATATGGATCGCTTCAAACAGCTGATCTTGGTTAGTGATGTCGTTTACGGTGTCCTGTAGTTTTTTCTTTAGTTTGAGCAAAGCATTTTCTATAACATTTAAATCCGGTGATTGTGCTGGCCAATCCATCGTGTTTATGGCATTGTCGGCGATGAATTTTTTCACAATATTTGCTCTATGAACGGGCGCATTGTCGTCTTGAAATATATAGTTATTGTCTGGAAAATGTCTACAAATTACTGGCCACAAATTATTGTCCACAATTTCTATGTATTTCTGGGCATTGATGTTACCATTTACACGCACCAAAGTCCCCACACCATGATAACTGATACTCCCCCACACCATGAAACTCAACTTCCTGGTTCGAGGGGGACACACGCACTCGGGTCGATCGGCTTCATTTTCCTTTCTCCAAATGTATACACGATTATTATTTCCAATAACCACCTGACTCTCATCAGTAAAGATTACATTTTTCCAAAAATCATTGACAGTTTTTTTCCTCATACTCCGACACCACAAGACATGTTTTCTTCTGTTCACCCTCTAACAACCATCTTTTTTTTTTCGTGATGCGCCTGTAAAATCCTTCTCGGTGTAATTCCCTTTGAATTGCTCTTTTAGAGACAGGTTGGTCTTTCACAGAATTGAAATTACCAGTGATGTCCTTCAAAGGTCTCTGTCTATTATTTTTAACGAGTCTGAACAGGGCGGTGCGATCTCTGTCTGACAACTTTCTTTGTCTAGCTTGTCTCGGGATGTTTTCTACCGAACCCGTTCGCTGAACTTTAGCAAAAATACTACCCAAAGTAGACTTGGGAACCCCCCAACAGGTCAGTAATCGCTTGATAACTTTTCCCCTCTTCTTTTAACTCTAACGCTATTCTTTTCACATCACTACTCAATTCCTTAGATTTTCTCCCCATGTTTGCACTGATTATCGTATGTTTTGATCAAAACAGCAGACGACACTTTGAAGGACATCACGTGACGTCATGTCAAATTAAACATGGTTCCGAGCATTATTGACACTACACGAAACATTTTTGTGCTCGTAAAATATTCGACGGTTATAAACCGTTATGGATCGTACGAATATAACTGGCACGGCACTGTATCCCCAAAATGATGGACTAAACCTCGATGGTATAGACGAACCTACACCAATCTGACAAATTGATATTGCGGAAAAGCAAAATAATTTAGCTATAAATGTTTTCGGACATTCTTCTAAAGGAATTGTTGTACACAGGATAAGCTCCGCTCCGGAACATATTCCCAGAATCAATTCATTTCTTATCGAAAAAGATGGTAAATATCATTATACGTAGATAAAGAGTTTAAGCAGGCTATTATACGATCAAACAAAACATGCTAGAAAGAAATATTTCTGCAAAAGATGCCTGCATGGGTACAGCAGACAAGATCTATTAGAAGCTCATAAAGAAGACTGCAGAGGTGTTGGACAGAATGCTATCAGGATCGATATGCCTAAAGAGGGAAAAAATATATTAAAATTTGAACATTATTGTAATCAAATGCCAGTACCGTACGTAATTTACGCTGACTTCGAAGTACTTATCAAACCTATAGAAAATACTGAACGCAATACTGATAGTAGTTTTACGTACAAAACCAAAGAACATATTCCTTGTGGGTTTGGATATATAGTTGTAAGGTATGATGGGAAAACAAACCCGCCCGTGATTTACAAAGGTCCCGATGCAGCGGGAAAGTTCCTAGAATATCTACAAAATGAAGGGAGAATAATCAGGGAAAATTTATCGCGTAAGAAACCCATGTGTATGATGAGGGATGATTGGAGGGTCTATAAGAAGTCAACGATTTGTCATGTTTGTAATAAACCCCTGAATGGGGATTCCGTAAGAGATCATTGCCACGTCACGGGTAATTATCGGGGAGCCGCGCATAACGTGTGTAACTTGAAACTAAAAATGAATTCCCCATCCCCGTAGTGTTTCATAACCTTAGAGGATATGATTCACATCTCATTATGCAAGCTATCTCAAAGACTGACGGCGGCTTAACGTGCATTCCTAATAATATGGAAAAATATATATAATTCTCGTTGACTAAAACTATACATTATACGGACAAGGATGGGAAAGCCAGAATAAAGCAAAGTAATTGACTTAGATTCATAGAATCTGTACAGTTTCTGTTATCTTCCCTGGACAATTAAGCTAATGCGAACAATCCCGATTACTTTGCTATAACAAATCAATATACCGATCGGAGTCGTCATTTGTTGTTGAGAAAAGGTGAATATCCTTAAGAATATATGGATGATTGGTCTAGATTCAACGAAACTAAACTACCACCCCTTGAATCATTCTATAGTAACTTAACAGAATCTAAAATAACCGATGCCGATTATGAACACGCTCTGACGGTGTGGGATAAATTAGGTTGTAAGAATTTAGGCGATTATCACGATCTGTACTTAAAAACCGATGTACTCTTACTCGTCGATATATTCGAGATATTTAGAAAGACATGTTTAAAACAATACGGCTTGGACCCGGCATGGTACTATTCCAGTCCCGGACTATCGTGGGATGCATTGTTGAAGAAGACCGGTGTAGAACTAAAACTACTCAATGATTACGATATGCACTTGTTTATTGAGAAAGGATTAAGAGGTTTTATATCGATGGTAGCGAAAAGGTATTCTAAGGCTAATAATAAATTAGTGGAAGGATATGATTCGAGTAAACCCGACACACATATATTATATCTCGACGCCAACAATTTGTACGGATGGGCTATGAGTCAACCTTTACACATGGGTGGTTTTGAGTGGGTCGGTGTGAATGATATCGAAGTGAATGATATCCCCTCAGATTCTGATAAAGGATACATACTAGAAGTTGACTTGGAATATCCAAAGTTGTTACATAAAGATCATAACAGTTATCCACTAGCTACTGAAAGATTAATGGTTAATAAAGATTGAATGTCGGAATATCAACACTCCTTGATGGATAAGACAAAATATATAGTTCACTACAGCAATCTCCAGTTATATCTATCGTTAGGTATGAAACTAAAGAAAATACACAGAGTTCTAAAGTTTGATCAAAGCCCTTGGATGGAGCCCTATATAAGGCTGAACACAGATTTAAGAAAGATAGCTACCAGCGATTTTGAAAAGAATCTATATAAGCTAATGAATAACTCAGTATTTTGTAAAACTATGGAGAATCTAAGGAAGTGTGTTGATGTTAAATTAGAGATGTCTAATGAGGAAGAAAGACTCAGGAAACTTATAGCCATTCTGGCTTTTAACAGAAGCAAGATATTTGATAACGACTGAGCCGCGTTGCATATGCAGAAGAGTAATATAAAATTCAATAGACCGGTGTACGTTGGTATGAGTATTCTTGACTTGTCAAAACACTTAATGTATGACTTTTATTACAACGAACTTAAGAAGCAATACGGTGATAGATGTGAGGTGTTATATACCGACACAGATTCTTTGTTGATGGAAATACAAACCGAGGATGTGTATAAAGATATGGCAGAAAAAATCGATATGTACGATAGGAGCGATTACCCAAAAGATAATCCACTGCACAGCGTTGTAAATAAAAAGGTGTTAGGTAGGATGAAGGATGAATGTGCTGGGACTCCTATAGCGGAGTATGTCGGATTAAGACCTGAGATGTATTCTATAAAGAAGTCCGATAACGGAGAGATAAGAAAAGCTAAGGGTGTTAAGAAGTATGTTGTAAAAAAGCATGTCAAACACGAACAGTATAAAGAAGCATTATTCAACGGTAGAACATTCAAACACGAGATGAACGCTTTAAGAAGTGTCAATCATAGGATATATGGATTAAGAATGAACAAGACATCATTATGCCCCTTATATACAAAGAGATGGATTAAAAATGATGGTATAACTACCTACGCTTATGGTTATGGTGGTAATACTGTATCGTTGGGAACTATGAGCAACTCTTCTCGTACAAATGCCCTACCCGGTCCATCTTTAAGATAATAAAGAATAGGCTCTCCTTCTTTCATAACCAATCAACTAATGTTATATGTCTTAAGGGACCAAATCGGATCAGTTGCGCAACGTAGGCCTCCTTCGAGTTCACCGGGCTTGTATAAATATCTTACACTTACTCTATCCGGAAGTTTTTGTTCTTTGCCTCTCCGCAGTGCTGAAGATTCGGAAGTCACGGATTTCATTTTAATCGCATCTGATGGTTTCTTCCCGATTTATCTTGTTACATCATTTTTCAGCGCTGATACAACAGCTGATAATTGTGTCACCCATTCGGTTGATCTTAATCGTTCTGATTTCATTTCGATCCCATACTGATAGCCAAACAAACGTTCTGCTAATGTTCGGTTAAATCTTTCAATGATAGCTTGACTACGGTGGGCCTCTTTTTCACCACGCCTGATTTCGACATCATGCTTTGTTAACACTTTAGTTATTGATCCCATAAATTCGCGACCAGGATCTACTTGAAATAGCTTAGGCCATTTTAGTGGTCCGCGTTTATATATGCGACTCAGTGCATTAGCTACTTCTGTTGAATCTTTCGAAGTTAATGTTTCAGCCTCTTTTTATCGACTAGCCACATCCACTACGGTTAATACGTATTTATCCTTTTTGCGTCTTACCTTATCATGGGGAAGAAACAAGAGGTCAGCCTGATGAACTTCATTTGTTGTAAAAATATCAAACTTCTTCCTCGGTATATAACACGGTGCTGGTAAGTATATTTGCCACATCGCTTGTTTCTTTAACCAATCCTTGGCCACATCTTTAGATACCTTAGCCACAGTGGCTAATTTTTGTATTGCTCCTACACCTTTCCAATATCCTCGTGGGCTATAGTAAATTTTATTCATTATTAATTAATATTGATGTTTCTTTTAATACGATTTTATGACGATCGTTGATGCACATCATCAATTTGACATAAAAAATTCCCCCTGTAGTGGTGGTATAGGTATATGAATCTGGCTCCAGTGCAAGTAAGCCAGAACCATCATTGCCTATACTACTTTCACAATATGGTACTCTTCCATTTACCTTTGACCAAACATTTTGGACCGTATGAAACATAGGATATGTCTAAACCTTGTCATTCAAGATTTCAGTTGTAATGAAATCTGTGTCTGCTAAGAGCAACATTTATGATTATTTCTCACCTCAGACAATACATGAAAACGATGACCATAATCACACACCTCTGTCAAATATGTTCATGATCACTTGTATGCTCTTATGTTTCATGACCTGCGTTATATAAGCAAATTGGCTGCCAAATGATATGTACATTTCAAACGTTGGTCATATGGACGTCAGATGATGCGTTTCCTAGCATACATACATTTGGGAAATGCTGTCGCTTCCTGTGGCGTGAGTTATCGCTGGTATGTTGCATAATCTGCTTCATTCTGCACTGTACATATGTGTACAATTCTGACACATTTCATGCTGCATACATGACTGCAGTCACTGCACACTCCCACTTGCATTTCATGCATTTCCTCAGACTGTTGTACCCATTTGGCACTGAGTTAAGCAAGCTTAGGCCATGTACTCCAGGATAGACAATCTGACCTCACATTGTAGCAATTCCAGGTTAAACAACACGTTGAAGTAATTTGTTACACTCACTGGGTTGATGATAGGACAGTTTATCCGAGCTATCTATCTGCTTACTATTTATGATATATATATATACTGCCAAGTATGTTTCACTTGAACTTGTGTATTTTTATAAATAAGGAATATTACAGAGGTGTCACAATCAGACTCCTCATAGAATTGCTTTTCCACCCATAACATGATGTCAGTTTCTTCATATAGCATTACAATTTGGATTATTTTTCACTAACAGAATTACATTAATGCAAATATCTATTGTATGAAAACAAGGATTGGTACTTGTGAATGAATGCAACTATGGGTAGTTCTTTGTCCTGTCACAGCCTGGGGAAACTTGGCCAATGTTTGGAACGAGCAGGGCCGGACATCAGATGCTGAGGAGGCATATCGTAATGCCCTTAGATACAGAGGCAACATGGCTGATGTCCACTACAACCTGTGAGTACACCATACATCCATCATTTCTGTCAAACATCTAGTTTCCTGCCTTGAGTCATTCAACAAATATATTTTGTTTAATGTCCATGACCTGTATCACTTTTGGACTTTCTTCCCACATTGTGCTGACAGGCTGCAATGTAACTGAAATACTGTTCAAGGCAGTGATAATCCCAACTTGGTCACTGTCAAAAAGCTTTGTTTTTGTGACCCATGTCTTTTTGGTCCCTATGCTTTAAGGTAAACTGGACCTTGGCTGTGTGTAAGATGTCATGCAAAATATAATATGTTAATGTCTATTTTATAAATATGACCATGTACATTATCTGTTATGAGATGTATCTACCTATTGTATGACACATTACAAGTACCATATTTGCAGTCTTAGCACCCACTGACCAACATTTAGACCAAGCTGTAAGTAATCTTTATGAGCACCAAGTACTCGGCCTGAAGGTTTACTTGACAGTCCTTATGTATGAGATGCATTTTCAGCTGACCTCACTGAAAGTGAAGTGAGTTTATGTCATGGGCTGTTTGTCTTGCCTCCACCTTGCAGCGTTCGGCTTCCGACAAAAACATAGTCTCCTTAGAAACCAGTGGACCAATGAAACTGAAACTTCAAATATTTATTCCTCTGATAGATAACATCTCGGTTGCTTCAAGAGGTTCAAATCTGATTTTATGGCCATTACACCGTCCTGTTTTTAACTTTACATTTAATGCAATCTCGTGCTGTAGAACTGAAACATAAGCCCAGCAGATTATTCTCAGAGAGAGAACATCTGCAAAAAACATTCGCGAACATGTGAACCAAGGTGCACACGACACTCTTGTTGTTTTCGCTCACAGAGACAAGTCCTGTCATGAGAAGCTCTCACCCAGTTTATCCTTAGTACAGATTTGACTGTACTATATTTTTATTATATGTCTTGCATGTGGTATTTGCTTATCACTTCCTAAATTTGTCATTTGAGCTCCGCATGTGCATAATTTGTTTCATGTCAGCCATGTATCAGTTCACTGTCTTGTGTTTCTTCCGTATTGTCTACGCTGCTTTGCAGTGTACACTCTGCAAGGGGCATGTAAAGCCTTGCAATATGCAAGTCTGTGGCAAAAGATCAAATTGGTGAGGGAGCCACACCCAGCGTGCCCTATTTGCCGACCACAGTGTATTAAGTCCACAAGTGTGAATTGTATCTACTGTCCCGTGGGGGTACCACAAAGCCATCTTCCTCATCTAAGACACCGTACGGTCACCGCATGGATCCCACAGTAGCCAGCAGACTGTTTCAACCGCTTGTTCACCATCAACTGACGGAAACCAAGCCGACCTCGTCGACCGCAACGACCGCACTGGACTGTCAAGGGTCTACCGACTAAGACGGAGATTACATTATGGGACAGCTTAGCTGTTTGATGGAGGACCATCATATCCGTACGGGTTCCATTATACACGGGCAGTGGTCACAAGCCGTGCGAACATTACTCATAGCAGAGTCCTGGTCACCAGCGGTTGATGAACAGCACGGCGAACACGTTGAGTGTATTGATTATGACGAACATCCACTCCTCCCGGGAGTTACCAACAGCCATTCTGAGGCGGAATCTGACCTATATGAGGTTAATCAGTCTGAGGATTCACCCCAGCGGGATTATACAGAGGGATATAGCTATGTGGAACTCATTGAGGAGTTATATCATCTTATGCCTTTACTCCAACCTCCAATGACAGAGAATTCACCACGTAAGATGCCGGAATACAGAGGATGTCATGCTCCAACATCATCTCAACATATCCACCAGACATTGCCATGGCCAAGTTATGCAGGCAAGGTGGTACATCAGGCTTCTGAAAGTCTACTCAAGTTCAAACATGATGACCCCCTACCCTAACCTCCTTTGAAGCCGAAGTTGTATCAAACCCACGATTCTCCACTTCTTGACCATCAAGTTTTGGGCGAGGACTTTACGAAGCTAGGACGCAACCCTTATACTAAAGTCATGTTACCTACTTCCTGGCTTCCTGCGTCCAGACATTAAAGGACATTGGAACCTATATCAACTGGCTTGTCGCCGGAATCAGGCACATCATTCCACCATTGCAGACATCATATGAAGGCATATCCAGAGAGACTCCTATGATTATTAGGACGGATCAGGTCAGACTCATCCACAGCCTGCTAGACACCATAGTCAGAATGCAGGAAGACTTACTCTCCACCCCAGTCTGGATGTCTTCACAGCTACTCTGGGTACAGTGTCAACAACTTCTAGCACAGATTTGATAAAAAGGTTGATAATGTCACAAACGATATCTGCTCCCAAGATGTTCAATGGCAAATTGGGACATGTCATAGACAAGGTCAGACAAGACCCAACTGAATGATTCCAGGTGTCAACTATCAACCTAGCTGTCAAGGCACATGGATCTTCCTATCTCCCGAAGCGTTCCTGGGATCAGAAAGACTCGTCATATAAACAGCCACCTGAGTAGAAGTTTGTTCCCCCTGGTAAGGATTCGTTCCAACCGAGTCGGGAGTTTGACAAGCATCAGTCTTCTCAGGATTTATTTTGTCAGCCCAACTACACGAAACGAGGATCCAATCACCAGGGCAAGTCCGGGGGCAGAGGTAAATGCAGGTTCTGACTTCCTTGCCACCCATTCCGCTGTTATAGACCTTTTCGACCTGGTTATGTCTATGGACTGTGATTTACTCCTACCGTCTTGCAACATAATGCTGACTCCAGGGAGAGTGGGAGGGGGTCTTCTGTCATACGCCAAAAATTGGAAACAGATTACGCCCAACCACTTGTCCTAGACGTCATGGCTCATGGATATAAACTGCATTTCAAGAGGCATCCCGCACTGGCATCTCAGGCCGTCGGACGCAGATTTCATCTTGTCGGAGCCAAGCTGGCTGCAGCAGATCTGGCCGTCAGGAAGCTACTAAAGAATCAAGCCATTTGGAAACTATCGGAGAACAACAAGACCAGAGGTTTCTATTCTCCTGTATTCTTAGTTCCGAAGAAAAATTTGCCCGACTTGAGGATGATGATAGACTAAAGTTCCTCAACAAATCATGCCTGGTACCTCCTCCAAAGTTCCAAATGGAATCCGTACGGAAGTTGCGGTCAACTTTGAGGACAGGAGATTGGCTCTTCAGTCTCGACCTAATCAATGGTGGACACTATGAGTTCCAGGTCTTACCACTGGGGATATCAATAGTCCCTTGGATGTTAACTAGGATTACAGCGCAAGTCATCAAGTTTTCCCACCTCCAGCTAATACAAATGCTTGGGTACCTGGACGATTCCTGGCAGCAGACCAAGGAGAAGCTCAGTTACACCAGAACATGCTATTTCTGGTTCAGCTTATGACCTATCTTGGCTTCTTAGTCAATCCCTCCAAGTCCGAGACCACTCCGGTTCAAGACATCGTATACATCGGAGCAGGTTTCCAACTTAACAAAGGATATCTATGTCCACCAGAGGATCGATTCGTCAAGACTATTTCGATGATTCAATCCCTATCAATTCAGCCCCTATCAATTCAACCCAGCAAGTCACTGAGGTGGTGAATGTCTCTTCTAGGCAACCTAACATCTCAACAGGATATGACCTTCAGAGGAAGGTTGATGTTACGTCCTTTACAGACATGGATCAACTCACTACGATCACTAAGACTCAGTTACCTCCCTACTTATTACGGGACCTGCATTGGTGGACTAACAGAGATCATGTGATGAGCGGCATTCCTCTGACTCTACGACGCCCGAACTCCATCTATTTTCAGATGTGTCCTATTCGGGATGGGGAGCCCCTATGGACTATCTCACGGTACAAGGATTGTGGAAAACTGGAGAGAGGATCCTACATATCAACTGCAGGGAAATGAAGGCCATTTATTACACCATCCTGGCAAGGGAAATATGTCTCTTCCATTCGTCCATCCTCATAGCCACGGACAACACCACAGTAGTGGCCTACATTCAGAAACAAGGAGGAATCAGATCCAGTTCTCTGATGATGGAGACTACATGATTGTTTGCCTTGGCAGACTCCATCAGTTGCTGGATAGAAGCGAGACATATTCCCAGGAAGCTGAACATCCTTGCCGTGAGCCTTTCCCGCCAGGGGAGAATAGTGGCAACAGAATGGACCTTACATCCCAAAATCTTTGCTTGGATAACCACGTTATTGGACACACCGCATCAAGATATCTTTGCCACCTGCCTAAACCATCAACTTTCGGTTTATGTCAGACCAGTTCCCAATCCAATGGCTCACCAGATCGATGGATTGGACGGGTCTTTTGGCATTCCCACCATGGTTTTGACTTGACAAGGTCATCCACAAGGTGGAGGAGATGGATTGCATGATAATCCTGATAGCACCAATCTGGCCCAGCAGAGCGTGGTTCCCCAGATTATTAAGTCCATTAATGGAAGAGCCTCTCTAGTTACTTCCCTGTCGAGATCTGAGACAACAGCCCAGGTCAAACATTTTCTATGACAATCTGCCTAGCCTACATCTAACCGCCTGGAAGTTTTCATGAAAAGATGCAGACATCTGTGTACTCTGGACTTGCACCGGAAGATGTGGTAAGATCATCAAGACCTTCATCCTCCCTTATATATGACAACAGATGGGAAAATGTCATCCAGTGGAGAAGAAGACAAGGGATTATAACTAATAGAAAAACCATCCCTATTGTAGGGGACTTTCTACTACATCTACGTCAGGACAATATGTTCCGACATGGGACGATAGAAGTTTACAGATCGGAACTTCACTCTGTACTTCAACATGACAAACTCTCAATTTGAAACCATGCCATTCTAAACATACTAATGAGATCCTTCCTACTAGAAGATGTTCGCACACCTCGTATCTTCCCCAAGTGGAATCTATCTGTTGTGTTATCAACACTTTTAACAGAACCTTACGAGCCCCTGGCTAAGGCCGCCTACTCCGAAAATCCAGGAAAGCTTCCTTCTTCCAAGCCATAGCGACAGCAACAAGCGTTTCAGAACTCCATGCTCTGGATTATTATAGTCTCGCCTATGATGAACATTGGACCTCAATTACTCTAAGATCGCTCCTAGATTTTGAAGCCAAAAGTTAGTCTACTACTATGGGGCTGTTGGGCCATAGACACCATACAATTCCTGCCTTGGGGCCGACAGTGGATCACCCAGACAGACTTTTCTTTTCCATCAGAGCCCTCAAATTCTACCTCTCGGCTACAGACCCACATAGACGCCATCAAAGGGGACCATTCATATCCTGCAAGCCTCTTTCCAACAAGAATATTACCAAGGCTACGGTACCAGGCTGGCTTAAGTCCACCATTGCAGCGAGTTATACGCAGGCACAAAATTCCCCTCCCCGTCTAGGATCCTGCTCGGCTCATGAGATCAGAGCCCGAGCCACGAGTTTCACTTCATGGACATTCGTTCGGTGGAACAAGTGGTGTCTAGCCTCACAAAACACCTTCACCAACTTTTACTTGCGTGACATGCAGGAGGGCATATTCTCTTGGGCTCATTGTTGCAGCGCAAACTTATCATCCACCAATAGTTTCCTCCTCCTATCGAAAAAAAAAAGGGGGGGGGGCGAGGATCGCAGCAACCTTGATTATCCTGTTAATTAGATGTAGGATGGATTAGAATCTTGTGTTGCTTCATTAATATACTTCCATAAACAGTTTCAATGTGCACATATGCTTTGTTTGTGAAATTCCTTGCTTCCAGGTTCAAGAAGTATTTTGATATTTTGGCTCCCATTTCCACCCATAAAGCTTTGGATCTTATTAACATTCTATTTGTTTTCACCATAATAATCGTGTCCCAAGGCAATTGGTCTATAGATATCGTCGATTGGCAATGATCACCCTCCACAACAGGTTTGTGAAAATAGGCGTGACAAAACGTGTGTCATTCTTGCGATGCTGAATATGATAGGATGTAAAGTGTGATGTATATATCAATAAAATACTACATACATATTTTCAGTGTTAGTTTCTAATTAAATGTGGGATAGTTAAAGAAGTTTTCATTTCATAATACATTTATCAATTCCAGCATGATTTTAGAACAATTTCACGGAACATTTTGAAATTTATTCCATCAATATAGAGACTGCCATGATTGCACCTTGATGATAGATTTGTTAATGTTTAATTATTTACAGATGTTCACATATTATGTTATATTTTTTCATAAATAGTAGCTTTTTTCCCACAATGATTATGTGTATGGGCACTAAATATTGGTCAATGCATCAGCACAGTGTAACTGATCAAACTTCAATTATTATTTTTAGTTTAAAGATAGTTTATTCAACAATTATTTTCTTTCACCTGATCATCAAATATGTGAATAAGTTACTCTTTGATATCATTATTTCAATTTATTGTTCCATAAAAAATAAAGAAATAGATAAGATCCATATGAACATACACATACACAACTCATATGGACATTAATCTTGTGTGTAAAGTGGTTTGTTTCCAAACAATTCTTAAATATAATTATCCTTGTCAGATGTATTTTATCCTATCAGCCACACCCAAGGACTTTATGTCACCTCATGCGGTTTATTTTTGCATACATGTACTGCTGCAAACCTGTTTTTCCCTTGTATCCAATCACAGTATCCAACTTCATCAGCTGGTGCACCACAAGTTCCTCGGTTGGTGTGCGGAATTTGTTGTAGGTTCCGCTATACAAACTTACTGAGTATACATCTTCTATCAGGTGCCTGAACTAAACTACCAATAACATGTGTAAGTGAGAATACATACGTTTGATTGTGATTGGGAATATGTGTATTGATTGTCTTACTGGTGCATGAACATAGGATCTATTGATGGTTCTGGTATGTTATATTATTGGTTTTATGATTACAATAAGAGAGAGGGTTAGTAATATCAGCATGTGGAAATGTCAAGAGAGATAACTGTTGTTGACGCAGCTCTGCCAAACCGGCCAAAGTTAATTGAAGTTATGAGACGGTATTTACACCTTTAAATATTGATAGCTATTTCCTCCTAAATTCGGAGAAAAGTTCACATAAATAATAAGTAATAATTCTTACGAAACTCTTAAGGCGCCACACGGTATCCATGGAAAGGCCATCCGCGGCAACCAAGCCATCCAGCCAGACGCCATACAATGGTCACTTGGACCCAATGGGCCTGCCTTCCCTGGCAACCCAGCTGACCATTAAGCCGTTCAGCCAGCCGTTAAGACACTGTACGGCTGTCACACAGACTCCATAGTCCAGCCACCCACGGCTACTCAACCGAACAACAATGGCTTGCCGTATGACCTTCATCAACCAACGGCTACCAAGCCAGCCGCACAGACTACACGGGATTACCCAGCCAGCCGTCCAGCCGACCGGCCAGCCAGCAGAGAGGAAACACCCATGACTATTAGGACCGATCAAGTCGGACTCATCCATAGCCTCCTAGACCTGATTGTCAGGATGCAGGATGACTTACTCTCCTGGACCTCTACACAACTTCTAAGGCTACAACTTTTAGCCCAGATCAGATCCAGAGCCGTGTCAAACCAAACCAAGAAGTTCATGATGTCACAGCCTATATCCGCAACCACAACAGTCAACGGGAAATTGAAAGTGGTCAAGCGTGGATGTCTCTTCTAGGCAACTTAACGTCTCTACAGAATATGACCTTCAGAGGAAGGCTGATGCTACGTCCTCTAAAGACATGGGTAAACTCTATACGATCTCACGGCCTAGAGTTCTATACTCAGTAACCTCCTTGATTACTACAAGACCTCCATTGTTGGAATCATGTGATAAGTGACATCCCTCTGACTTATCCGACACCAGAACACCATCTATTAACAGACGCGTCAGATTTGGGATGGGGAGCCCATGTGGACGATCTCATAGTACAGGGATCATTGAAAACAGAGGAGAAGAACCTTCATATCAACTGCAGGGAAATGAAGACCATTTATACTCAACAACAAAAGTTCCTGTGACACCAATATTTTAGTGTATTTTTCAAACAAGTAAAGTTTGGTTTTCAATATTGTAGTACATGTATGGAATTGTTGCCAGAAGACCTGCAAGACGTCCCATTTTGACTGCAAACCACCTTCAAGCACATCTACAGTGGTGCAGACAGCGTCTACGCTGGACGGACATGCAATGGGGACAAGTTCTATTCACTTACAAGTCTCGTTTTCACCTCAGCCATAGCGATGGACGGATTCGAGTGTACCGACGTCAAGGTGAACGTTACATCAATCATTGTGTCATGGAAGAAGATCGGTTCGGGGGCGGCAGCATTATGGTATGGGGTGGGATTACAGCAAGACAGAGGACCTGTTTGATAGTGGTAGAGTGAAATCTCAATGGACAGCGCTACCGCGACGAGATCATCGGCCTTGTTCTTCTACAGTATTTGCATTGTCATGGCCCAGGCATTACCTTTCAACATGACAACGCCCGGCCTCATATTGCTCGTCTTGTTCAGGATTCTCTTTCAACAAAACAACGTGAACGTGATCACTTGGCCGGCTCGCTCCCCTGATCGCTCACCAATCGAGCACATGTGGGATGAAATGGATCGGTGCCTTCGACGTCAACCACCTGTTCCACAGACACTCCAGGAACTTCGAAACATGCCCAGCAGATATGGACAGATATCCCACAGGACTTTGTGCGACGCCTGGTCCATTCAATGAGATGAAGATGTGTTGCTTGCCTCACAACCAGAGGTGGACACACACACTATTGATTTGTAAATTGACATTTTGGCATGTTCATGTTTTTTATGAAATCACGCATTTTCTGAAGTCAGTATGGCAAATTAAACCATTTGAACACTTACAGGAGTCTTTTATCTGTTGCAAACCGAAATTGTTTCAGATTGGGTAAAAACCATTACTTTGCATTAAATCTTATTCAATGTCACAGGAACTTTTGTTGTTCAGTATATTATGCGATCCTAGGTTGGAGGATACATCTTCATCTATCATCCGTTCTCATAGTCACGGACAACACCACAGCAGTGGCCTATATTCAAGAGCAGGGAGGAACCAGATCCAGCTCCCTGATGATTGAGATGACACGATTGTTTGCCTTGGCAGACTCCTTCAACTGCCGGATGGAAGCGAGACATATACCCAGGAAACTGAACATACTGGCCGACAGTGTTTTACTTCGGGGGAGAATAGTGGCAGCAGAATGGACATTACATCCACAGATCTTTACCTGGATAACCAAGTTATTGGACATACCACATATAGGTCTATTCACCACCTGCCAGAACAACCAGCGTCCGGGTTGATGTCAGCCCAGTTCCGGACCCAAGAGCTCACCAGATCGATGCTCTCTCTATAGATTGGACGAACCTATTTGGCTACGCATTCCCACCATGGTCTCTCCTAGACAAAGTCATCCACAAGGTGGTGGAGACAGATTTGCGTAATAATACTGATAGCTCCAATATGGCTCAGACTACTAAAGCTACTAATGGTTTTGGTTGTTTGTTGTTTTATGCATCACTCGGCAATATTCCAGCTATATGACCGCGGTCTGTAAATAATCGAGTCTGGACCAGACAATCCAGTGATTGACATCATGAGCATCGATCCACACAATTGGGATTGATGACATGCATCAAACAAGTCAGCGAGCCTGACCACCCGATTCCATTAGTCGCCTTTTACGACAAGCATAGTTGCCTTTTACGGCAAAGCATTGGTTGCTGAAGAACTAATCTACCCCGGATTTTCACGAGTCAGCTACTAATGGAGGAACCTATACAGTGAACCACTTCGTCAAGATCTGCTATGACAGCCCAAGTCCAGCATTTTTCACGAAAATCTGCAGAAGATGCAGACATCCGGATACTCTGAGCTTGCCTCAGAAGCTGTGGCAAGATTGTGGAGACCTGTATCCTCCCTCTTATATGACAACAGATGGGACAAGTTTGTCCAGTGGAGAAGACAACTAGGGATTTTTACTTATGCTATATTAATCCCTATGGTAGCGTTTTTTCTACTCCATCAATGTCAAGACAACAAATTCCGACATGGGACGATAGAAGGTTACAGATCAGCCCTTCATTCTGTACTTCAACATGACGGATTATCAATGAGAAAGCATCCCATTCTCAACAGACTAATGAGATCCTTTCTACTAGAAGATATTAGAACTCCTAGTATCTTCCCCATGTGGAATCTATCTCGGGTACTATCGGCATTGTTAATGGAACCTTATGAGCCCATGGCTAAAGCTACCCACCCTACTTCAAAAAGCCAGGAAAACATTGTTTCTGCTAGCCATGGCAACACCAGTTTTGGAGTTACATGCCTTACCCATGACCCATGTGGTTGCTGTAAAACCAGTGGAGTGACGGTGAGTTGTGTGATCAACCGATCACTTCGCATACGATTTCGCCGAAATTATTGTAAACATCATTATACCGTATTTGACATAATAAGCGCCCCGCTCTAATAAGCGCCCCCAACGATATTTGCTAATATATTGGCGAGTGAACAATCCCAATTAGCACCCCTTCCAATTGATCAATGTACACAAGACCTATTTTTTCGTGTATAATACGCACTTGTGTGTAATATGCACCCTCAATTATGGGCAATTAAATTCTGTAAAAATATATCTGTCGTATATAAACATTTCAGGGTGTCAGTATAAACCACAAAATTTATCTTTCAACTCTGTTTTTTTCACCAAAATAATATTCTAATAAGAGCCCCCTATTTCTAATTTTGAGAGCGCCCTTGGCGCTTATTACGTCGAATACGGTAATTATTGAATGAAATATTGAATAAAATTAATCAAATATATTGCAAACTCTAGTCCAGGGGCAGTATTCATAAAAAAACTAAGATTTTTCTGAAGTCTAAACTTAAGTTTTAGAAATCTGACTTAGCTAAGTCTGAGATAAACAATGAACAATTTTTTTTATCACCAGATATCATAATGATAGGATTAAATTGCATACTTCAGTTCGAATTTGTTGACTGGTTTTTCCGGTGTTACGTGATCGCGGTGATCAGCTGATAATGTTTTCTGAGATGGGGGAAAACATTGTGTCATTGGAAAACTTGAGTTTATTAAAAATGTTAGTAAATTTTGGGAGCTATGCTTTACCACGTGTTATAACCGAAGCGCGCAATAATGAGGGAACACTGTACGTAACAACTTGTAATGTGTGTGAAAAGTCGTACAAAAATACGCTATTTGAAGGGGGCGTGGCCTAAATGCAAATGTCCGATTGGGATTTAAAATTTTCGGGACTCCTGGTCGCAGCACAAACTATCGTCTACCAATAGTTTCACCTCTTCTATCGAAAAAAAAGGGAGGGGGAGGGAGGATCCGACACCAGATTATTCTGCCTATTAGGTGTAGGATGGATTAGAAGCACCTTCAATATCAACTATCACTTTTTGACCAGAAGTAAGGGAATAACCGGAAGTGACGTCAGCACCGGAAATATCAGAACAGGGTCCTTCTAACCAGGAAATGACGTCTTAGGGGTAGAAATAGACCTAGAGAGACGTCATTACCAAAAGGGGAAAGAACCGAAAGTGACGTAATCGACGGTATTAAAAGTCACAAATCCAGGTTTATTATGATCAAGATCAGCAAATATAATGGTAAAGGTAGTTTCCAGAAGAGGTTGGCTGTCAATTACACAAGGATTAACTAGAGGTAGGTCCCACCGGGGTCCCTCTGGTATATTCTTGCAGATATGTAATAGAGGTATAACTTTCATAAAAAAATTCGAACAATAGTTAGCATTGTTAATAATTCCCCTCCCCAATTCATCTGCCTCTAGTAGTAGATGAGGGGAAAAAGTGATGTTGCTGCCATTATGATGTCATAGCTTTGGTAGTTACGAGACTACTTGGCGACAACTAATTGTGTGATTGACAGTGAAGAGGACGTCTGTTGAAAATCTGAAAATTTTGATTGAAGCCAAATACAGGATTTATGGCAGATATGTAATAGAGGTAGTATTCTTAGAATTAAATAACAATAATAAACTATTGTTCGATATCCATAAAGTTAAAACATATATCGAAGAGGCTGAACGTTCATACATTTTTCCATGCAGGTTGTACATTGCAGTGTCATTGTTAAGTCAAAGGTTTCACAAAATACACAGAAATAAAGTGAATAATATAGCATGTTCTCATTAAAAATATATATTATGCTAGCAAATCGTAACTTTTTGCTTCCTAGTTACTGTTAATGTAAGCTCCAAACAAGGATATAAGGAAGCACTTGTTCACTATTTACTACACGTGATTGTTTCAGTGGTGCAAAGGTTTAGTTGCCGAAAAATAGCTGCAAATATATAAAAATCTTCACGAAGGTACAAACAACAAAGGGGCATTTTAATGAAAAGGATAATAATCCTGACAACTTCAGTCTTGCAATGACCCCTATGGCTGATGATGACTCTGAGAAGTTTGTTGTGTTTTTTAAAAGAACTTGAGTCAAATGACTTATGGCAAATATGGTCCCTCTATAAGCAATGTCGGGCACAATATGCTTCACTCATGTGTCAGACTGCAGACTTTAGGAACGCCTGCACAGTATGCTTCAACCATGTTTAACACTGTAGATTTGAGGATTGCCTGCACAGTATGCTTCAACCATGTTTAACACTGTAGATTTGAGGATTGCCTGCACAGTATGCTTCAATCATGTTTAACACTGTAGATTTGAGGATTGCCTGCACGGTATGCTTCAATCATGTTTAAGACTGTAGACTTGAGGATTGCCTGCACAGTATGCTTCAATCATGTTTGACACTGTAGATTTGAGGATTGCCTGCACGGTATGCTTCAATCATGTTTAAGACTGTAGACTTGAGGATTGCCTGCACAGTATGCTTCAATCATGTTTAACACTGTAGATTTGAGGATTGCCTGCACAGTATGCTTCAATCATGTTTAACACTAGATTTGAGGATTGCCTGCACAGTATGCTTCAACCATGTTTAACACTGTAGATTTGAGGATTGCCTGCACAGTATGCTTCAATCATATTTAAGACTGCAGACTTGAGGATTGCCTGCACAGAATGCTTCAATCATGTTTAAGACTGCAGACTTGAGGAATGCCTGCACAGTATGCTTCAATCATGTTTTACACTGTAGACTTGAGGATTGCCTGCTTAGTATGCTTCAACCATGTTTAACACTGTAGATTTGAGGATTGCCTGCACAGTATGCTTCAATCATGTGTCAGACTGCAGACTTGAGGATTGCCTGCACAGTATGCTTCAACCATGTTTAAGACTGCAGTCTTGAGGATTGCCTGCACAGTATGCTTCAACCATGTTTAACACTAGATTTGAGGATTGCCTGCACAGTATGCTTCAACCATGTTTAACACTGTAGATTTGAGGATTGCCTGCACAGTATGCTTCAATCATATTTAAGACTGCAGACTTGAGGATTGCATGCACAGTATGCTTCAATCATGTTTAAGAGTGTAGACTTGAGGATTGCCTGCACAGAATGCTTCAATCATGTTTAAGACTGCAGACTTGAGGATTGCCTGCACAGTATGCTTCAATCATATTTAAGACTGTAGACTTGAGGATTGCCTGCACAGTATGCTTCAACCATGTTTAAGAGTGTAGACTTGAGGATTGCCTGCACAGAATGCATCAATCATGTTTAAGACTGCAGACTTGAGGATTGCCTGCACAGTATGCTTCAATCATGTGTCAGACTGCAGACTTGAGGATTGCCTGCACAGTATGCTTCAATCATGTGTCAGACTGCAGACTTGAGGAATGTATCATGGGCATTAAAAATGTACATAAGTTGTGTAATGATGCTATATACACACAAAAAAAACCTGTAAGAAAACCTAAAATAAAATAAAATATACTTTAATACATAAAATATCAAAATATAATATCATTGCAATGTTCTAAATCACCTAAATATTAAACCATAAATATTCTGTCATGTAAACCAAAACATTCAATGTTTATCTCTATTGAAATAATGTTAATCTAAATGTCTAAGTATCAATGTAAACAAACCTTAATCCCCATAATCCAACTATATAAACATAACCCTTAAATAACATTGTTTCCACCACTTAATTACCTTTGTATTCAATAAGTCTAGACAGCACCCTAATTACCTAGAGCTAATCATCTAAAACAATAGATATTACCTGCCAACTAGTTAGCGTCAAAGGATACACATCTTAAGGTTCCAAATAGTTCCAAACCTTATAAAAACATTCACATAAATGTGAATCCCTAATATGGTTGGTCAACACAACCTAACCTTGTTGTGATTGGTCAACTTACCCAAACCCATGGTATACCACATTTTATAGCTAAAATGGATAGAATTATCATTAAAACGCCTGCATGTTTTCAGAAATGAGCGGGCCACTGTAACTTGATAATGCCTTTATATTACTTGATGACGGGCCATTATCACGCCCGTTGTTAGGTGACATCGTAGGATAGAGATAGGTGACGTCACGTTCTACAGTGACGTCATCTGGTTTGTTCTATGACGTTTCCATATTTGTAAAAGTGGATCAGTGACATTCGTGTTGATTGCAGTAAATGTTTCAAAATCGATATTGTTGTTTCTTTTTATTTAAAAACAAATTCCATCCATTTTAGCTATGATAACGGTAACGCTATTTTTCAGGGCATTATCATTCATCGGGCAATTAATGGAAGACCTCGGGGCTGCAAATGATAATACCCTGAAAAATAGCGTTACCCTTATATTAGTTAGTATAAATATTGGTCTGGAAAAAGTGTCCTGTGTGTGACATACGCTGTCAGTGTCTACAGCCATAAATCCACCATCTTTTTAGGGGACTTCAACGCCCACCACCCCTCCTGGGGGGTTAAAGATAAAACAGACCAAAATGCTGTCAAAATGCTGTCAAAATGATGGTGCGATTCAACGATCATCATGAGACTATACTTAATTGTAATGAAAATATTCTCTATTATTTCTCATACACATACCATTATTTTGAACAAAGTGATATTTAACATTTTTACTAATGTAAGCATTCGTTTAAATGTGATCCACGATAGTAAACAATCTATTTTTAATCTCCAACCAGTTCTTTGGTTTTGGCATGGAATAATTGATGCGCTTGTTGTCTCCCCTGTTAGTTCTGACAAAACTAAACGAAACTCCTCCTTGGATAGCTTACAATCAGCCATTGCTGTTGAAATATGATCCTCAATGCTGTTCAACTTTGCTTTGGCGAGTATCCGAATATTATCATGTTTTAATGCTTTCTTTTGCAACTTACAAGAAATAAATTTTATCGCTATTCCTGCCAGTCCTGAGACTCCAGCTGCTACTTCCATGCCAAGTACGATAGGCGTGGCGATTATAGTTGATAACAAACCAACTCGGCTACACCATGTCCCATGCCAGCTGTTACAAGCGCAGTGTCAACTCCGTCGAGAACATTCACAGATCTCCGATGCTTTTTATACAATCCAAGTCTAAACTCCCTCTCCTTCTCTATTCGGTGTTTTATGTCGCTTATTTGATGTAATCGAAATCCATCAACAGTATCCATCTTTTCAGATGCTTTATCGAGCACCGGATATAAACTCATAATGTATATTATTATATAATATAATAGTCTTTAATTGATCTTGCTATAATGTTTTGAGAGTATACATCAACCTTATTAAATGTATATTATACAGCATTAATATCTTAGTAAGCGAAATGCTTCCACCTTTATTAACTTGGACCCCCTCAAGGGTTGCAACGGGTGATACTACCATATAAATAATACTACAACTTCGACGCTCGTGTTTCTTGAGCCATTTAATTGATAGACCTGGTTATATCTGAAGGCGTCTTCTGGTGCATCTCCAAACAAGACTTCAATAATAAGTATAGAAAGATCAGGTATAGCATTCAAGTTCTGTTTTATATCATTGAATTCAGTAACCAAATTTAAACTAACATTTTTTAATGCTGGACGACTCAATACCATACGATCCCACTATTCATTATCTTAGTTAATTGATGTCCCTTACCCATCATCACATATGGTGGGGCAATGACGATATTCAGTAGCCACTCGATTTTTTCTTCAACCATAGTCCATTTATTATCATCATTGCGAGTAAGATTGTATGAAGTGTTTTTATTGAATCTACTAACGTCGACATCACTTAAATCTCCTAGATTACCTGTGAATACAACTTCTTTCTGCTTGTATACATTATCTTGTAAATGTAAAGCGTATAACTTGCCATTGGTACCGTGTTTACCGAATCCTTCTATGTCTCCAAGATCAGAAAGCGCAATTGTATTACATTGTCTAAAGTTATGCGCTCCAGGGCCTGATGAATCAACCATTATTTATAATATGGAGTGTTACACCCAAGTATCCTATATGTACAGGTTGATGTTTTACATCTAATACAGAAATTTTGAGATCTGAAATAATGCCCCGCTTTAACTATTTATATTGTCATGATGAGAAAGATCCCGCTATTGTACTTTTCATCTTTGACTGGAATACCTCTTAGCAGAGTTGAAGGACTTTCGAGTTGAATATTATCTGTTGTACTGATCTGATCAAGATGGATGCACAACTTTTTATAGGAAACTAAATCGGGTAATTTAACTCCATGTGATATTTCGTTGGGTTGTGTTACTACTTTTTGTCCAAAAAATCCAAGTGTATCTGCTAAGTACGGGAGAAGAATTACACCCTTTTCTCCAGCATTTAAAATCAGCATCCCATTCGACTCATTTTGTGTGAGACTAGCTCCCAAAGACTTAAAAATTTCATCATTGAGTGAGCATACGCTGTAATACCGACCAGGTATAATGATGGTTTTGATTATTTTATTGTTTTCAATTAGTAATACCATATCATTTTTTCTCGCAGCACTTACATTGATCCACCACGGGTAATTCGTTACATCACATAGAGCGACTTCAAGTTGCCCAGCCGAGTTATCGATAGTATAAAGCAGTTGAATAGACTGACCATTTGTTATTCCTGGGAATGTAACATACATGTTAGATATACAAAGCTACTACCGGTACATCATAACTTAAATATGAAATCAACTTACATTACTAATAAGCTGATTTTAGTAAGTGCCTCTGGTGCTAAGTTTTTTGTTCATTTCCCTGATATCTTTGAAAAATACAGGGTCACGGCAACTAGCGATAAAATGGTGCATGATTGGTTCCACAATCCAATGCAATTTTGGCAGAACCAGTTAAACTTTGCCATATGGTGTGCCACAACAGGATGTGGTGTATCTCTTTATGCCCCAGGCTTTCAACTAAACAAGTCTGTTTTATCATTTCACATGTACTATCAGATAAGACGTATACTTAAAGAAATTGGTGCCCCATTACCACAGGATCGAGCATGGAGTTCCTCAAATAAGCCGTACAATAGGTTCACGTATGAATGTATTTGTCAGGAATTTGGTATTTCTACGAGTAAAGATTGGCGTATTAAAGGACTTAACCACGGTCTAGGTGTTCCGTACAGTGAACAAAAAACTGTTAAAGAAGAAAGTGATGATTTAGTTAAAAAACTCATCAACCATTCAATCCATTTAAGTTGTTACAGAAAAACAATCTTTTTGTAAGATTGCAAAATCTTAATCATGGCTGGGAACCTTTCGGGTAATGATTGGAGAGGAGATCTTATGAGTTTTAAGAGTGGTTTTAGCTTATAATGTTACAAAATTTGTGCAACTAAATGATACCCCAAATGCTTGGAATTAATTTCTCTTTGATAAAAAAGGAGTTGTAAGAGTTAATGAATCAATAAGAACTTATGTATGGACAATTCTTGGTGCACAATCGCAAACACGAACGGGAATAATTGGTTCTGGGACAGCGCTCGATGCACGAAAACAGTTTGTCACAAACGTAGAGGATGCTATTAATTCACCAGTTAACATACCATCTTCTATAAAACGTTATCAAGATGTATTACAGTACGCCCAATCCAAAGTAGACTATTTTTATGGGGAAGGACTATACATATCTCCGAGTAATATGGAACTTAAGATCGGTCAAGTGATAGGCTATAATAATAAAGTTGTTATTGCTTCAGATCAACAAAAAACAGGTATAAATTCAGATATTAACACCGAATTAATAACGCAAACAATCACAGGCGAAACGGGATTAGTAAAACCACAGTCACCGCAACAACCACCACATGTTTCACAACCACAAGTGCCACCACATATTGCTGCTGAAAATCAACAACATATCGATGAAATAACAGCGCTTAAAGTAGGTGGAGTCACGGCTGGTTTACTCATGATTTGGATAAATAGTCTTTTACGGATAAGTACAACAGCCCGGCAATTGCTACGGTCAGTACCCACAAGTTTTGACTAAGCCAAGTGGTGGTCTTTGCTAATAAATTCAAGAGCCAGGAAACAATACTCCCTATTATACTGGGAAGTGCAGACGCGGCTTTCCCAGCGAGCTTTCCCAGTGCTTCTCCTAATGCCTTTAAATGCTTTTTTATCCACTCTTTTATACCATTTATCACTAGGTAGCGTGGGTGGTATGGGTGGTCCACCTCCACCGGTTAACGCGAGAGTTAAAGTTGATATAATAAATCCCAATGTGGTTAAAATACTGGCAATGATTATCCCCTGTTCTCTGAACAACGTTTAAATTTTATCGGCCAGTGTAGTATCAGCGTTAAGGACTTGATCGATAGTTTCTTGAATTCGACTGATTTGGGAACGAAGTGCCTTCTATTACTCGAAGCCGCTTCGAGGCGGGCCGATCTTTCCTCTTCTAAGTTACGCATTCTTTCCGCAACGCGGCGTCTACTGAATTCATCGCCCGCCTGTTCAAGTTTTGTTTTCTAATAAGCTATATGCTTGTCGAGTTCAGAGAGCTTAGCTATATTATTGATGAGTTCTCTCCACATTGTTTGCATTGCCTTGTCAAGACCTTATACTGAGCTCCAAGGATGGTGATACCTGTAACGTGGAATCACCAAAGGTACCCAAGATTTCTTTGAGTCCGTTTGAGGCCCGCTTCGCGTGTTCTTCCAAATTATCTTTATCTATGGCACCGAGTTCAGTAAGCAGAGCCTGAAGAACCTTAGTGAGTGAGTGAGTGAGTGAGTGAGTGGTTTTACGCCGCTTTTAGCAATATTCCAGCAATATCACGGCGGGGGACACCAGAAATGGGCTTCACACATTGTACCCATGTCGGGTATTGAACCTGGGTCTTCGGCGTGACGAACTATAGCTTTAACCACTAGGCTACCCGACCGCCCCAAAGAACCTTAGTAGTCTTCGCAGAAAGTTTTTCTCGTGAGTAGTCTACAAAACATAATTCATTACGAACAATGTTGATGCCATGTTTACTGGCTATCGTAGACTAGGGGGCTAGTGGCTTGCGAGTACGAGAATTCATAAGATCAATATCCGGAGAGCCTTGCAGTCGCGAAATTCCTTTACTATCTATTGTAAACTTTGAATAGTCACGACCAATAGGAGTTTCATTTAAGGCATCGTAATAATCATTAACGGCTGGTTTCAAAAGTTTATAGTTAAGATTCATAAAGCTGGTTTCATCAGTACTCCCTTCGATTGTACTAGTATCAGTTAGGTTTTCTAGATTAATATCATCCATTTTTATATTAAACATAAGGTTACATAATTTCAATATAAACAATGTCTTCGCAATATGGACGCAAGTTAAACCCACAACGTAGACTTCGGGATCCATTAGGGGTCAAAGCAATTCGCTAGTCTGTAACTATAACTAATAACTCGAGTACCATTGATCAGAATCAAACGCTTCTGGTTCGCTTTCCTAATCTCGTCGCTCACGATGTGTTAGTTCCAGGAACTGCTCGACTATCATTTACAATTAGTTTGACTTCTACTGACACTGCCAGGGAGCTCGTTCAGAACATAGGTCATGCGATTGTTAAGAAGATCGCGATTAAGATTAGCGGTTATGAGGTTTTGAGTATTGACGACAGCGATGTATACTTCTGTCACATGGATTTCTGGAGAATGTCTAAAGAACGGGAAAACTTACAGTACCAAGGTATTAGTAAACAGAACACATTGAGACTGTGTGTGGGTGCTTCTACTGGTGCTAATACCATCGTAGAAGATAAGGCTGTTGCTGATGCATTAGGTAACCGATTCTATATTCCGCTTGACTTTGAATTACTAGATAGTCACATGCTCTTTTATCAAGCATCCCTAGGCGATAGGTTAGAATACGAACTCACCTTTAATGACTACGGCAGAGTAATCAAAGCTACTTGAAGATGCCAGCTATTCTATTGATAATATCTCACTGGAGTATATGATATGATAACAGATCCTGAATTAGCCAGACAAATTCTTAACCAGCAGATTCGTGCAAGCGATCTATTAATAATCTTTTACCTAAATAACCGCACTGTGCTATCATCTGCGGGCAAACGGGTTGTGGAAAAACAGCTTTTATTCTAGATATTTTACAAAGTCATTATCGGGATGTTTTCGCCGATATTATTATTCTGTGCCCGACTATAAGCGTTAATAAAACATACCTATCGAGAGATTGGGTAATGAATGATCCCGAGGTGTACAATGTTGATCTGGGCGATCGTTTACAAGACTATTTATGGGTATGTCACGAAAAATTCAAAGGAAAACCCTTTTTCATAATAGACTACTGCAGTGCGTGTAAAGAACTTACCAAAAAGAAATGTATGCTTTCATATTTGGCATTCTCCGGTTGGCATTTGGGTACTTACTCAAAAATACAACTCTTGTCCTGAAAGATCTGAGAGAGCAGACCAAATGGGTTGCCTTGTTTCATTGCAAAGAACGAGATAAAGTCAGAAAACTGTTAGCGGAAACGAAGCACTGTAAATTCGTGTTAAAAACCGATCAACCAGCTGCTTATGCAATTGCTTAGCAAAAATATAGGAAAAATAGCAACTGCTAAGCAAAAATATAGCAACTGCTGAGCAAAATTTAGCAAATATAGCAAAATTTCACACAAATATAGCAAAAATACGATAAATTGAACATTAGCGGTTATTATGTAATAATGTGGTTTGAAATCCAGTTTATTATTTATGGCTGTATTGGATATGCAATATTTCATTATGTTAGACTTAAATATATCCTTAGGTATTACATTATGGAATGCGATGAACTTATTGAACAAATGCTCAAAGATGAGCCTGATCAACATATAGATCAACATAGAGAAAGACTCGCAGCTTTGGTAGCCGGTAGAAAATGTTCCCAATATTTGGGGGGAAATTATACCACTGAAAAAATTGATAACATTACCGATGAAGAAATTTAAAAACTGTACGAGCATTACAAGTCTAGACTGGGAGGTACCATGACTAAAACAATAGGTTCGGCTATGTTACAACTATACACAGTTGTAGCTAGTACATTTCTTCCTATCCCGGCAGAAAATCGCCTGTATTTATGTGAATCTCTCGAGAAAGACCCATTCATCGAACACGCTATAAGCGCAGATACATAGATACGGAATGTTCTTAACGCCACTTACCACAGCTTTAATAACGGCTAGGTATTGTCAATTTAAACATACGTGCCCACTTACTAATAATGGAGACGGAAATACAACAAGTACAATTCTTGCACAACAAGTGAACGAGGAAACACCGATTGCACAACCACCGCAAGCGATTGCATCATAAGTCGGAGTGACTAAGAATCCTCGAAAAGTCGCAGCTGGTAGGAAGGGAGCACTAGTGAGGAAGGCAAAGGCCTATAATACTGAAACATAGCTCGATTAAAACTTGGGCTCCCTATGTACTAGGGGTTGTTGCTATAGCAGCTGTATGGTTTTTAAGAGAAGAGAAAACACCACAAGCTCAAAAATTAGATGAGGTTCAATTAGAGTTAAGCCCTCATGTAATGTTATTAAAGCATGACTACTCCAGTTAAAGATGGTAAAATGTTGGTAAACGCAACGTATCATTCAGTGGTCATTGGCTTGGCCATTGGCTATGCCTGTATAGCGAAAATGATTACTAAAGCCACACTACCCAAGCTAGATTTTAATGGTTATGATATCGGTATGATGGTTCTCGATATAGGATTAGCAGTGGCAACAAAAGATATGCTAATCAAACAAGGGCTTATCCCAGAAGATATAATGAAGTAATTAAACATTTGAATATTTTATAAACATATAAACATATCATGGCATCAATTGCGATGATGGTCGGTTGGGCTATTGTTAATGCTCTAGCTATTTCGGGGAGTAAATATTTATTTTCTAGTATGAGAGGAGAGGAGCAAAAAAGACATAATAAAACATTAGAACAACTCGAAGCAGCCCAGTCACAATGGGACAGACAGAGGATGTTGAGATTAAATTTTATTAATGAAGAACTGCGTAAACAAGGACATTCAATTCAAACGTTTAAGGATGTTGAATCTGCCATGCACGAATACTTCCTCGTTTATGGAAAGAAGCTTGACCCAATACCGAGACCAACAGTTTTATACATTGTCAGAGGCTCAGAAAGACTGCGAGATAGCATTTATAATGTTTGGGTTGTCAGCAGTTGCAATTTTCAGCTACACAATTACACATAAGCTATGATCTATGTCGGGCTGAGTCTTATCAGCTATTAATAACCCTGACTACTAAGCTATGTCACGCTGACTGGCTAAGCTATAAATAGCGATGACTCAACTGCTCACCAGTGGAGGTGTAATTTGCCTTTTAGACAAATGATATGATAGGTGTATAACCATGAATCTGTGCAGATTTACACTCATGGGGAAGTCAATTCAATGCAACCGGCGTTGCGTTGGCATATACTGCAACACTCATGCTTATTACTTCGGACAAGGAAATGTAAATTACACGTGTTCTGTATGTGGGATAGACATGGTGCTGATAGGGCCAGGAAGCAGATTATTTATGCTATGAAGAGAGATTACATCAACGAGAGGAATAGGTTGGGGAGAATACGTTATATGAAAATATAACCATTTAGACGTTTGACTCATTTTGTGTATACCATTAAACCACAATGGTTTTTGTCAGTGAGTTTAGGGCTTTGGCAAAACAACGTGGTCTACATGGTTATTCTCGAATGAGAAAAGCTGAATTGATTGATTTACTCGGTTTGGAATACAACAAACCCCAGACTGTTAGAGAACTCAAAGCTCAAGCGAGAGGTTATTTTCGAATGAGAAAAGCTGAATTGATCGCTTTACTGAATGTTGATAAAAATCAACCAGATGATGTTGATAAAAATCAACCAGATGATAAAAATAATCAAGCCGTTTTGTACCCACAGACGGTGTTGGTAAATATCTAAGAGGTTGGAAGATGGATATTAATTCCAACATGGATGTTAATGATGTTAAGCCCATCATATCGAGCAAAATCAATGAGGAGTTAGATGATTTAAATACCCAGGTTACTATAAAATACCAGCTAACGGTTAAAATGTCATTGAGTAAAAATGACGCCGAATATTCCGAACCTTATTTCCGGAGCAATCAGGAAGTTATAACCGAATCTGAGTCTATAAACACATCATTAGATGCATCAATTCAACGGATACAAGAAACTTTAGAACGTTGGACTAATAGAGGTTCGAGTCGGGGTGTGGAGAAAATCGATAGTTTATATTTAGATATTGCAAAATTATATGCCTTTCAAAGGCGGATCTTATATAGATTTACCCTCGTATTATAAAAAGTAAAAAGCCATAATTAATGTAGAAAATAAAGGCGATGACTGTTTCAGAATAATGATAAGATCTGCATTGTTCCCCGCAGATTCTAAAATTGCAAATAGACCTTCTAGCTATCCCCAAAATGATGGACTCAACCTTGATGGTATAGACGAACCTACACCAATCTCGCAAATTGATAAGGTGGAAAAGCAAAATAATTTAGCTATAAATGTTTACGGACATTCTCCTAAAGGAATTGTTGTACACAGGTTAAGCTCCGCTCCGGAACATATTCCCAGAATCAGATGGTAAATATCATTATACATGGATAAAGAGTTTAAGCAGGCTATTATGCGCTCAAACAAAACATGCAGGAAAGAAATATTTCTGTGAAAGATGCCTGCATGGGTACAGCAGACAAGATCTTTTAGAAGCGCATAAAGAAGACTGCAGAGGTGTTGGACAGACTGCTATCAGGATCGATATGCCTAAAGAGGGAAAAATATATTAAAATTTGAACATTATTGCAATCAAATGCCAGTACCGTACATTATTTACGCTGACTTCGAAGCACTTATCAAACCTATAGTAAATACCGAACACAATACTGAATGTAGTTTTACATTCAAAACTCAAGAACATATTCCTTGTGGGTTTGGATATATAGTTGTAAGGTATGATGGGAAAACAAACACTCCCGTGATTTACAGAGGTCCCGATGCAGCGGAAAAGTTCCTAGAATACCTACAAAACAAAGAGAGAATAATTAGGGAAAATTTATCGCGTAAGAAACCCATGTGTATGACGAGAGATGATTGGAGGGCCTATAAGAAGTCAACGATTTGTCATGTTTGTAATAAACCCCTCAATGGGGATTCCGTAAGAGATCTTTGTCACGTCACGGGTAATTATCGGGGAGCCGCGCATAAAAATGAATTCTCGAACAATACCCATCCCCGTTGTGTTTCATAACCTTAGAGGATATGATTCTCATCTCATCATGCAAGCTATCTCAAAGACCGACGGCAGCTTAACGTGTATTCCTAATAATATGGAAAAATATATCTCATTCTCGTTGACTAAAACTATACATTATACGGACAAGGGTGGGAAATCCAGAATAAAGCAAAGTAATTGGCTTAGATTCATAGACTCCGTACAGTTTCTGTTATCTTCCCTGGACAATTAAGCTAATGCGAACAATCCTGATGACTTTGCAATAACAAATCAATATACTGGTCGGTTAACACGGCATTTTTTGTTGAGAAAAGGTGTATATCCTTACAAATATATGGATGATTGGTCTAGATTCCACGAAATTAAATTACCACCACTTGAATCATTCTATAGTAACTTAACAGCATCTAAAATAACCGATGCCGATTATGAACACGCTCTGACGGTGTGGGATAAATTAGGTTGTAAGAATTTAGGTGATTATCACTATCTGTACTTAAGAACCGATGTACTGTTACTCGCCGATATATTCGAGATATTTAGAAAGACATGTTTAAAACAATACGACTTGGACCCGGCATGGTACTATTCTGCTCCCGGACTATCATGGGATGCATTGTTGAAGAAGACCGGTGTAGAACTAAAATAAATCACCAATTACGATATGCACTTGTTTGTTGAGAAAGGATTAAGAGGTGGTATATCGATGACAGCAAAATGGTATTCTAAGGCTAATAATAAATTAGTGGAAGGATATGATCCGAGTAAACCCGACACACACATATTATATCTCAACACCAACAATTTGTACGGATGGGCTATGAGTCAACCTTAACCAACGGATGGTTTTGAGTGGATCGATGTGAATGATATCGATGTCCCCACAGATTCCGATAAAGGGTACATACTAGAAGTTGACTTGGAATATCCAACAGAGTTACACAAAGATCATAACAGTTATCCGCTAGCTCCCAAAAGATTGATGGTTAATAAGGATTGGATGTCGGAATATCAACACTATCAACACTATATCAATACTAGGTTAGCTAATGTAGAAAAACTCATACCAAATTTGATAGATAAGACAAAATATATAGTTCACTATAGAAATCTGCAGTTATATCTATCGTTAGGTATGAAACTAAAGAAAATACACAGAGTTCTAAAGTTTGATCAAAGCCCTTGGATGGAGCCCTAAATAAGACGTTAAATTAGTCAGGTCTAATGAGGAAGAAAGACTCAGGAAACTTATAGCCAGTCCGGCTTTTAACAGAAGCAAGATATTTGATAATGACTTAGTGGCGCTGCATATGCAGAAAAGTAATATAAAATTCAACAGACCGGTGGACGTTGGTATGAGTATTCTTGACTTGTCAAAACACTTCATGTATGACTTTTATTACAACGAACTTAAGAAGCAGTACGGTGACAGGTGCGAGGTGTTATATACCGGAACTGATTCTTTGATGATGGAAATACAAACTGAGGATGTGTATAAAGATATGGCAGAAAAAATAGATATGTACGATAGGAGCGATTACCCAAAAGATAATCCACTGCACAGCGTAGTAAATAAAAAGGTGTTAGGTAGGATAAAGGATGAATGTGCTGGGACCCCTATAGCGGAGTATGTCGGATTAAGGCCTAAGATGTATTCTATAAAGAAGTCTGATAATGGAGAGATAAGAAAAGCTAAGGGTGTTAAGAAGTATGTTGTAAAAAAGCATATCAAACACGAACAGTATAGAGAAGCATTATTCAACGGTAGAACATTCAAACACGAGATGAATGCTTTAAGAAGTGTCAATCACAGGATATATGGATTAAGAATGAACAAGACATCATTATCCCCCTTAGATACAAAGAGATGGATTGAAAATGATGGTATAACTACCTATGCTTATGGTTATGGTGGTAATACTGTATCGTTGGGAACTATGAGCAACTCTTCTCGTACAAATGCCCTGCCCGGTCCATCTTTAAGATAATAAAGAATAGGCTCTCCTTCTTTCATAAGCAATCGACTAATGTTATATATCTTAAGGGACCAAATAGGATCGGTTGCACGACATTGGCCTCCTTCGAGTTCACCGGGCTGGTATATATATCTTTCGCTTACTCTATCCGGAAGTTTTTGTTCTTTGCCTCTCCTCGGTGCTGAAGATTCAGAAGTCACAGATTTCATTTTAATTGCATCGGATGGTTTCTTCTCGATTAATCTTGTTTCTTCATTATTTAGCGCTGATACAACAGCTGATAATCGTGTCACCTCTTCTGTTGATCGTTCTGATTTCATTTCAAACCCATACTGATATCCAAACAAACGTTCCGCTAATGTCCAGTTAAATCTTTCAACGATAGCTTGACTACGCTTGGCCTCTTTTTCACCACGCCTGATTGCGACATCGTGCTTTGTTAATAGTTTTGTTACTGATCCCATAAACTCGCGACCAGGATCTACTTGAAATAACTTGGGCCATTTTAGTGGTCCGTGGTTATATATGCGGCTCAGTGCATTAGCTACTTCTGTTGAATCTGTCGAGGTTAATGGTTCAGCCTCCTTGTAGCGAATAGCCACATCCACCAAGGTTAAAGCGTATTGATACGTTTTACGTCTTATCTTATCGTGGGGAAGAAACAAGAGGTCAGCCTGATGAACTTCATTCGTTGTAAAAATATCAAACTTCTTCCTCGGGATATAACGTGGTGCCGGTAAGTATATTTGCCACATCGCTTGTTTCTTAAGCCAATCCTTGGCCACATCTTTAGATACCTTAGCCGTGGAGGCTAATTTTTTTATTGCTCCTATACCTTTCCAATATCCTCATCGACTATGGTAAATTAATATTGATGTTTCTTATAATATGAATCATGATGATCGTTGAATCACATCATCATTTTTGTATAAAAAATTCCCTCTGTAGTAGCAGTATAGGTATATAAATCTGGCTCTAGTGGGGTTGTGGTAAAACTGTCATTGTCTATTAAAATTTATATCATAGAAGCATTGATTGGCTCCAGGTGGTGGTGAGCTAGAGTCAATTTAGGTTAATTATATTAATCTCATGACGATCATTGAATCACATCATCATTTTGACATAAAAAGTTCCCTCTGTCGTAGCAGTATAGGAATATAAATCTGGTTCAAGTGGGGTTGCGGTAGAACTGTCATTGTCTATACTACTACCAACCCACTAGATATGATGAAATTAATCAAAATATGTCGGCTATAGACCTAACAATATGTACCCCTGATCTGGCCCAAAGCACTTTGTGGGAAGTGAATGAGGAGCCACTCGGCAGCGACCACTTTCCAATCCACATAACCATAGGAAACATAAATATCCAAACCCTAAATAAACCCCAAGAACCAAAATTCAATTAAAACAAGGCAGACTGGGACAAATTCAAAGCACTATGCAAACAGATCAACCCAGCGGATCTCGAAAATAAAGTCCCCAAACAATACTGCCAAAACTTAACAGAATGCATAATCAACATAGCAAAAAAAACATATCCCCTTCACAACACCAATAGTAGGCAAAACCACAGTACCCTGGTAGACCGAGGAAATTAAAAAAACTGGGAAAAACGCAAAAGCGCATTTAATAAGCTAAATGAGACAACACATATCTAAAGATAGCACATCAATTAAACCATGAAGTACAAAGCTTTGTCAAAACGGCAAAAGCCAAAAACTGGAAAAAATTCTGCAAAGAAATAACCCACACACAGACGCAAGAACTGTATGGCGTAAAATACACACAATCCGAGGCATTAAACCAACCAAAAAAACACCAAACATAAATAACTCGACAAACCCTAAACAAAAAGCAAATTACCTCACAGACCTCTTCTCACCCATTAGTAGTAATAGTAACTTCCCTGAGGAATTCCAAAAAAAATTAAAAACCAAAATAAATTCTTCAAATTACCCAAAGATGATGTCCCTAGAAATTAACAAACAATATACACTAGAGGAACTACTCCATGTACTAAATAATAGAAAAAAAGGAACAGCCCCAGGACCAGACCTTACCTCATACCAAATGATTAAACAGCAACCTCAAAGTCTTCTGGAATCACTACTTAAACTATACAATCTCATCTACCAAAACGGTCAGGTTCCTACTACATTGAAAGAGGCATTGGTCATCCCAATACCAAAGCCGAACAAACCAGCAAATGAGGCAAACTCCTACAGACCAATCTCCCTAACCTCAAACTTATGTAAAATCATGGAGGCAATGGTCAAAAATAGACTCCCAACACTATCTAGACCAAAACAATCTAATAAACCAAGATCAAAGTTGATTCACCCCAGGCCGATCAACCTTAGACAACCTCGCCCAATTAGAACAAGACATCAAAACGGGCCAACTAAACCGACAATACACAGTAGGCATATTTCTAGACTTCTCTAAAGCTTTCGATATGGTATGGCATAACGGGCTAATACAAAAACTAAAAAAAGCAGGACTTAAAGGCCAAATAATAAACTATATCCAAGACTTCCTAACTAATCGTATAATAACTGTGGGTATCGACCAAACGCTATCGGACCAGTGTCCCTTAGGAAATGGCACACCCCAAGGTAGCATTCTAAGCCCAACACTTTTCAACATTATGCTTAATGACCTATTCGAGGGAATACCCAATAAAATTCAAACTTCCAAATACACGGATGATGGAGCCCTCTGGGTCTGCACCAGAAGTATAAATATGGCTCAAGAATTACTGCAGAATGCATTAAATAAAATTCAAATATGGGCAAATAAATGGGTTTCTCGCTAAATGCCGAAAAAAACACAGGGATAGTATTCAAACACTGAAATATGTGCGCAAGCACCCACAAACTACAACTAAACAAAAAAACCATACAATTCCAAAAAGAAACCAAATTCCTTGGACTAATCTTTTATGAACACCTAACCTGGGGTACTCACAATAAAAACCTAACAAATAGATACACTAAAGACCTAAACACACTACGCTGCCTGATAGGTTCCAACTGGGGGGCCTCCAAGGAGACCCTACTGTCACTTTACAAATCACTAATTAGATCAAAAATAGACTATGGGTGCCAAATATACAGCACCTTAAACTCCTCATTAAGCAATAAACTAAACTCAATTCAATGTCAAGCACTCAAGATAATCACACGCACCCAGCATGGCACGCCGCGCATTTCGCTACAAGCACTAACAGGCGAAATACCCCTGGAACTACGCCAAGAATATCTAACAATAAATTACTGGGCCTCAACCCAACAAAACCAACAAAACCAACAAATCCAACAGATCCTTAAAACTAACATTAGCCCCAGACTCCAAGCTCTAGCTCGCAAAAACCCTCAATTAACACCAATCTCACAACGCATAATAAATTACCTAAATACACACAACCTAAATAATTTACAGTTAAACACAGCCCCAAATAACACCTTTACACCCAAACTCCAAACCCCCAAAATTGACATATCTCTCTCCACCAGACTAAATAAAGAAACTGATGCAAATACCGCTAAATCCATCACACTAGCACACATTCATGAAAAATGGCCAAATTGGTGTCACATTTACACAGACGGGTCCTTTGACCCGGGCTCAAAACTACACAGGATTCGGCATCCATATCAACAAACCCCCAAAAGAAACGCAATCATATAGGCTCCCAAATAATCAATCAATTTTCACAGCCGAATTAATGGGGATAGTAATAGCCCTGCACAGCGATCAAATAAATAGACACAAAAAAAAACTAATTCTTTCAGACTCATTAAAACATAAAGTACAAAAATATCACACACCTCCCATACAACACACATCTTCCCAAAGTGGCAAAATAACTATCTGACATCTGATTGCAAACTAAAACACCTGCTACAAAAGCCACTCAAAAAAACAAAAATCCATCATAAAACCAAAAAAATTGACAGAGTAATAATAACTAAACTACAAACCGACCACACTAAGTTAAACTCCCACCTACACCAAATCAAAAAACACCAAACCGGTAAATGCCCCCACTGCAACTTAAAAGAAACGCCTGAACACGTAATACTATACTGCACACATTTCCAGCAACACAGAACAACACTCCAATTCACACTAAATTGACATCAAATGACACTAGCAACGGTACTAAACCCCCTAAATGACTTACAAACGTTTAAAGCACTAGGCATATATCTAATCAAAACAGGCCTACTTGGTCTCATTTAAAAATATAAGAACAACAAACAAGCTGCCAATAAACCCTAAAATTCTAAACCTATAAAAACACACAAACCCCTTTTAGTAAGTAAGTGTCTACAGACTTGCTCTTGCCTTCCTAGGAACATGCTCGGTCTCTGGGAAGAATATGTATGCTCGCCATTGTTGTATATAATTGTTAGCTACTTATGTATATGATGTTCATGTAAATAAATCTGTGTATATTGTACTAGTCATCTCTTGTTCTACCTGGCTAAGCTACCCCCTTTAATCAGAACATGATAGATGATGGAGAATTATCCGGGTAGCGTGAGTTTGCTGTCCCTACCCTAACTCACAGCAAACCAAATGGTAGTTCAGAGGTGATGGGGGACAAAAGCAGCGTCAAGCCAGCCGCCATCTTGACGGGAAACCGAAGAAGACGACAGACAGCAGCCCAGCCAACCCAATCGTCAGCAATGAACAGCAGAACATGATAAATGCCTGCAAAGTATGCTTCAATCTTGTGTCAGACTGCAGACTTGAGGAATGCCTGCACAGTATGTTTCAATCAAGTAGGGGGACACGGGTGGCCCAGTCGTCTAAGGCACGCCAGAAACCTATGATTGTGGGTTTGAATCCTGGTTTGCCCCGATTATGTTTCTAGGTTTGTCAGCATCATACGGAAGTGGTAAACGTCCGAGACCTGCATCACTTCGGGCTTTCATCCCACATTAAGTTGACACGCCGTGATATAACTGGAATAATGTTAAAAGCAGCGTGAAACCCAACTCACTCACTCACTCAATCATGTGTCAGACTGCAGACTTGAGGAACGCCTTTGGCCAGTTGGCGACTTTGCTTCGCTATAACAAATCATTGTTGTTTTCGATATAACTGGAGTCCAGTGACTTGCCAAATTAAAAAGGAATTTTGTGTTAGCTTGAACTTGTGTTTTATTACTTTGTGATGTCAAATAACACAATCCAAATGCAAATGTAACTCTTGGCTTCATGCATTATGGCTTGGCTCCTTGAGATTCTTTGGGCTCCTTGTTAAGAGTTTACTTTGAAGCCTGACTAGTAAGACCTTTTTGATTTTACGTAAATTACAGAAAAGTTCAAGTGAGCTGCAGAGCCTTGTGGCTTTTTTATGAGAATATTGATGAATATTGTAACCATAAAGATTAATGTGATGAAAGTTGAAATTCAATATGGACAGGTAAGTTGGGAATAATTAATGTGTTGAGAAGTGAGACACATAACAAAATGTTGCACAAATTAGACATTTCTGATTGAACTTTTGTTGGTATGTGTAATCTGTTTTAATTACAGTGGCATCCTGCTGCAAGAACAGAAACGATTCCATGAGGCCTTGGAGAGTTATCAGCGAGCAATACACTACCGACCCAAGCTCTCAAGTGAGTCAAGAACTTTATATATTTTAGTCCAAGAGCTTGCACAATTTACTTTTTGCATCTGATGCAAAATGTTGAAGGTTGTTCCAGATTTAATGTTCAGTGCATCATTCGAAAACATATTTTCCTATTTACCATAGCTGCAGAATGACTGGTCATTTATGTCATTTTTATCACCCCGGCATATAATGGGGGGGGATATAGTCATCATGTAGTCCGTCTGTCCATCCGTATTTCGTTTCCGGAGCATAACTTGAAAATCGTGAAAATGTTTCTTCCAAACTTGCTCCATGTATTAACCAGGGGCTGAAGTGGTGCCTTTGGCTATTTAGGAAGTTTTCAAAATTTCATAATCGTGCAAATACTCTACCTCTATTACATCATTGTCATAAATCCAGTGTTTTGGCTGCAATCACACCACACAGCTACAGCACTTGGCAACTTACAGCTCTTCCGTGCATGACGGTGGGAAAACCTCACTTCTTTCCTGTGTGCGAGAGTCAACACGTCGATGTATATTCTCTTGCACTTAGCTGTAGTCACTCAACTCTACTTTAATATGCTTCAGTTTAAGTTTCTTAATCCTACTAGTGTATTACAAGCTTGTCACAAATGTGGCAGATGTATGATCTCAGGCGACCCTCAATATAGAGTGTCTCTTTCTCTAAGAAAGCCTTTACCAGGCTAAGTGATGCTATCACAATGGCTTAGAGGAAGGATGCGGCCAAGTAGAAAGGTTGATGATATTATCTCCCAGACTGATAAACAGTCTACTCCTCCACCTTATTAACCGTCCGAATCTCAACATCCTGAGTTTCCTATCGCCCTGCTGGAACAGTTATTTGCTCCCGTAGAAATCTGAGATGACCTCGCTGTTTGAATCTTGTCTTATGGCTCTATTGCTAGAGGTAGAACGGCTGAAAAGACTCTGTTCCACCCAGGCACAGAAAAATCCCCCAGCCAAGAGGCCAGCTACTGCTGGCGCTATAGCCACCGGCCTCCGGACGGAATTTCAAGCTCAGCTCCCAACCAACCGTCCAGCTCCAAAACGCCGTCTGCCTTACCCTCATGGGTGGCAAGACCGTCTAAATCCCTGCACGGCTCTACCAACCATCTGACTAAGCCAATAGAGAAGCCATCTCACGAACCATTTGGACTGCATGGGTTATTCAGCCTCCCAACCCATTGTTAAGGAGTCAGTTTTTCAACTGGCCGGCTCCCGTCTGAACTGCTGGAGCTTACGGACTTCTAAGCTACCGTTAAGAAACAACTCGGGCCACCATACAGTGCCCGCATGGACAGCACGGCCCTCTTGAATTATCAACCGGTCATGGGGCTTTCCACTCAACAGCAAGACATCCATATGGGTGCTTCCGTTGCACAACAGCCAACCTGTGGACAGATCTTGCCAGAGTCATGAACACTGTTAGACGATGATCTGCATGGACATTACATGGCCCCCGCTTGGCTACCTAGACTCTAATCGTTTATATGACCAGCATACAACAGCCTCCAACATCCCTTCTGAACAAGAAGTTTCTGGCAGTGTGAGTTTAAATCCTGGATAGGACTCAACCTGAAAAAAGAACAAGAATCTGTACTTTACTAAGAATGTGTTGTCCCAATTATAACATTTGTTGAATTTCATGAAGTTAAGACTTCTATGCCATGCTCTTCTATCCTTTGTGGACAATTTCATCACTAATGCTGGAGTATGCAGACTGCCACGCCCCAGTGACATCTCACGTCCACCAGACACTCCCATGACCGACTTATGCGCAAGGGATTATTGACTGTACTTAAGATGATCTTCAAAAACTTTGACATGATGACTGCTTCTCTTTAACTTGAAGAAAAGACAGACACATGAGTCGCCGTTTCTGAAGACTCAAGAATTGGACACTGATTTTCTCAAAACTGTCAAGAATCCAAGCATGAGATTGTCTCTACCTGCTAATCACGTTAATGAACTATCCACCTCCAACAGATACAGCTGATAGGTTTCAAGTATCTACTATTAACCTCACCACCAGAGCTCATGAAGCATCTAAAAGACCTAGAGACCATTCAAGAGATGACCCTTCCGTGAACCACCCTGGAAGAAGTATATCCCTTCTGGCAAAGAATCATCTCAACCATTCAGACGAGCAGATCAATCACAGTATCATCTCTTTTTGTCAATCAGGTCTAGGATCAACAGAAGAGGCTCCAAGTTGGGAGGTTGCAGAGACCATAGATGACTACATTCCTGCTCCTCCTCACAAACCTAATCAATCTGGCAATTTCTGTGGACTACAATCTACGATTACCCCCCTTCATCATTTTGCCAACCCTGGGTCCAGTTGGCAGACGTCTGTTGATCTACACCACCAACTGGAAATTGATCACCAACGATCACTGGATCCTAGATGTTGTCTTTCATGGTGACAAATTACTCTTATGGACCTGACCTGTTCTGGAAGGCAAGAAATTAAGGGCAGCCAATCTTGCCATCAACACATTATTGGAGAAATGAGCCATACGCACACAAGGACACCAGCAAGGGCGTTTATTCACCAGGGTTCATAATATGGAAGAAGAATTCCACCAAAATGAGAATGATCATCGACCTCAAGATCCTGAACAAGGATTTTGTCATACCTCCTCCAAAATTCCAGATGGAATCTGTCTGGAAGATAAGATCTACACTGTGTGAGAAAGATAGTATAGACCTTCAAGACCCCTATCTCCATGTGCTGATTCATCCTTTATCTCAGAACTGCCTCAGGTTCACAATGAATGGTCGTCGCCACGAGTTCCAGGTCATTCTGAATCTTGATTGTGCCATGGCTGTTCACCAGAATAACGGCACCCATGATCAGCTGTAACAATCTCCATTTTGTCCGCCTTCATGGATACCTGGATGATTTTCTGCCTCAAAACTGGACTTTTCTGACCCTTATCTCCTGATCTACAATGCTCAGACTTTACCGACTCATACGATCAGATGGTAGATGTCCATCATCAGAAGGTTAATATCTCTCCAGGACCTGACCTACAGAGGAAGGCTACATGTACTGCCTCTACAGGCCTGGATAAACGGTCATCGAAACCTATCGTTAGACACCCTGGTTACATAACCAATCACCTTCCAAGACCACCTCCTGTGGTGGACGCATCAACAGCATCTCATGATGGGCATCCCTCTCACTTTTTACCCGCCAAAGCATTGTCTGGTTACAGACGCCTCAGCTGCCTCGTGTCGGCCTTTGACGCAGTCGCAAAGAACAAAGACACCGTGTTGTGTGGGTGGCGTCTGTCTGGACATGCAGGTGTGATCAGTGATGACATAAGTGAGTAGAACTTTTGTCTTGACCCAAGCAGTGACAATTCACAGCATGTAATTAGTGTTTGAATAAGATTGTTAATATGCTTGTTACAAGTGATGTGGAATACACAGTTGTTTGTTTTCAGCATATGTCTAAGTTGGTATTTCTGCTATCCAAAATGTCTTATTGTTGACATAAATGCTATGTTTAATAATGCGAGCAAAGACCACTCTCATTTAATTCATGCTCGCATTAATTTCAAAATTTACAGTATACAAAAACAGGGAGGAACCAAGCCCAGTTCTCTGATGATGGAGACCTCGCTTTTATTCTACTTGGCCGACTCATATAACTGCCGGATGGAAGCGAGACGTATTCCAGGGAAGTTGAACATCTTCACGGACAGCCAGTCCAGACACGGGAGGATCGTTTCCACAGAATGGACTCTTCATCCAGACATCGTCATGGGACACTCACCTGGATCTGATTGTGACTTGTCTAAACCATCAGTTCCCAGTCTACAGCAGCCTGGTACCGGATCTGCAGATTGACGCTCTGTCCATGGACTGTGTCAACCTATGTGCATATGCATTTCCTCCATGGTCTCTCATAGACAAGGTGATAGGATTAACAGATTGTACCATCTTTCTAATAGCCCCGATCTGGACCAAAAGACCTTGGTTTCCCAGACTCCTTGCCCTATTAATTTGAAGATCCTCTCCTAATATTGTTCCGCAGAGATCTTTTGCGTCAACCCTGATCGGACCTTTCCTACGAGAATCCTCTGAACCTATATCTCAACGCCTGGAGGCTATCATGCAAAGAATGCAGGCCTCCGGATTCTCTGAATCTCTCTCTACAGTGGTGGCTAAATCACTAAGATCGTCTACCTCTCTCCTTTATGATAATAGATTGGATAAGTTTATCCAATGGCGACGACAATCTGGATTAGGAAATGTTGCCATTACTATCACTAAAGTTGCCGACTTCCTTCTACATCTTTGTCAAGATAACAAGTTTAGTCATGGGACAAATCGGGGGATATCGATCTGCTCTTCATTCAGTTCTCCAACACGAGAGCCTTTCGATCGGCAATCATCTTATCTTAAACAGACTTATGCGTTCATTCCTTTTGGAGGATGTTCGTGTCCCTCGTACATTCCCGAAATGGAGCCTGTCAGTGGTTTTATCTGCTCTACTAACAAAACCCTTTGAACATCTTGCTTCCGCTACATTTCTAAAAAAAGAAAACAGCCTTCCTATTATCCATGCTAGGTTCTCTAAGCTACTTGATCGTCACTATATGGCTGAAATATTGCCGATGTGACGTTAATTCTTTACTCACTCACTAAGCTACTTGCACTGGAGGCAGGGTCGGGTAGCCTAGTGGTTAAAGCGTTCGCTCGTCATGCCGAAGACCCGGGTTCGATTCCCGACATGGGTACAATGTGTGAAGCCCATTTCTGGTGTCCCCAGCCGTGATATTGCTGGAATATTGCTAAAAGCAGCATAAAACCGTACTCACTCACTACTGCCACTGGACTCCTCAAATCTCACTCATACCCCTAACTGGTCTTCATCACCTTAGGTTCTCTCATGGAATTCGTAGCAAAGAACCAAGCTGTTGCTCTTTGCCCCTTGGGTCACTGACATTACACCATTCCTGCACTAGGACCTTCGGTGGATCATCCCGACCATCTTTTGTGCCTCATAAGAGCTCTCAGTGCTATCTAGCAGCGACAGATCCTCATTGCTGATGTCGGCAAAGATTATTCATCTCTTGCAAGACTCATTCGGACAAAGACATTACTAAGGCCACAGAAGCGGGATGGCTTAAGGCCACCACAGCCTCAAGTTATCGTCTGGCTCAGGACTCTTCTCCTCTCCTTGGATTGTGTTCTGCCCATGAAATCAGAGGTCTAGCCTCATGGACTTCATGCAGTTTCCTCAGAACAAGTGATTTCAAGTGATTTCAAGCTGCCAGTGGGAATTGCAGAACTCACATCCTTTTACTTGGGTGATATTCAGCCCGATCTTAAAGGATTTACTTGCGATTATTATGTCTCCCCCAGAATGGAGGGAAACATATTGTTTTTGGCACGGTTCCCCGTCGGCGTCGGCGTCGGCGTCGGCGTCGACGTTCCCACCGTTTCCGGACCATAACTCAGAAACCGTTTAATATTTTTTCGCGAAACTTTGTATACACATTAACCCAGCACTGAAGTGGTCCCTTTTGCTATTTAGAGATTTTTGACATTTTTATTTTTTCTCGTTTCCATGGAGATAACTTGAACATAGACTCTGAATGGGGGTAAGCTTGGTTTCCGGACCATAACTCTGAAACCGTTTAATATTTTTTTGCGAAACTTTGTATACACATTAACCCAGCACTGAAGTGGTGCCTTTTGCTATTTAGAGATTTTTGACATTTTTATTTTTTCTCATTTCCATTGAGATAACTTGAACATAGACTCTGAATGGGGGTAAGCTTGGTTTCCGGACCATAACTCGGAAACCGTTTAATATTTTTTCGCGAAACTTTGTATACACATTAACCCAGCACTGAAGTGGTCCCTTTTGCTATTTAGAGATTTTTGACATTTTTATTTTTTCTCGTTTCCATGGAGATAACTTGAACATAGACTCTGAATGGGGGTAAGCTTGGTTTCCGGACCATAACTCAGAAACCGTTTAATATTTTTTTGCGAAACTTTGTATACACATTAACCCAGCACTGAAGTGGTGCCTTTTGCTATTTAGAGATTTTTGACATTTTTATTTTTTCTCGTTTCCATGGAGATAACTTGAACATAGACTCTGAATGGGGGTAAGCTTTGTTTCCGGACCATAACTCGGGAACCGTTTAATATTTTTTCGCGAAACTTTGTATACACATTAACCCAGCACTGAAGTGGTGCCTTTTGCTATTTAGAGATTTTTGACATTTTTATTTTTTCTCGTTTCCATGGAGATAACTTGAACATAGACTCTGAATGGGGGTAAGCTTTGTTTCCGGACCATAACTCGGGAACCGTTTAATATTTTTTTGCGAAACTTTGTATACACATTAACCCAGCACCGAAGTGGTGCCTTTTGCTATTTAGAGATTTTTGACATTTTTATTTTTTCTCATTTCCATTGAGATAACTTGAACATAGACTCTGAATGGGGGTAAGCTTGGTTTCCGGACCATAACTCGGAAACCGTTTAATATTTTTTCGCGAAACTTTGTATAAACATTAACCCAGCACTGAAGTGGTGCCTTTTGCTATTTAGAGATTTTTGACATTTTTATTTTTTCTCGTTTCCATGGAGATAACTTGAACATAGACTCTGAATGGGGGTAAGCTTTGTTTCCGGACCATAACTCGGGAACCGTTTAATATTTTTTCGCGAAACTTTGTATACACATTAACCCAGCACTGAAGTGGTGCCTTTTGCTATTTAGAGATTTTTGACATTTTTATTTTTTCTCGTTTCCATGGAGATAACTTGAACATAGACTCTGAATGGGGGTAAGCTTGGTTTCCGGACCATAACTCGGAAACCGTTTAATATTTTTTTGCGAAACTTTGTATACACATTAACCCAGCACTGAAGTGGTGCCCATTAGTTGTTTGAAATTTCTAGGAGTTCTATTTTTGTCTCTGTTATTTAGTAATGGAGGGTGGGAATGAAGAGATGGGGTTTAACGTGAAGTAAACGAATGAATGGGGGTTAGGGGAGTGGGGGAAGACATGTTTTTACGAGTAAAAACACTTTCTAGTTAACCAATAGTTTTTCCGCCCTTCTACGGAAAACATTTGGGGTGGGGACGAGGAATTTTCACCTACAACTTCAGAAGGTGAGTACACCTTTCTTCCATGAGGATAGATCCCTAGAGAAACCATGTATCATAACAGCTGAGTCATCTTTATGACCGGAAGTGACATCACAATCAGAAGAGAAATGAGACCAGAACGTCATAAGCGAAAGAGAGGTCATAATTGAAGTCAAAGGGACCAGAAATGAGCTCATAAGAAATGAAATGAATTCTTTTGGGACCGACAGTGACGTCATTATTGGTGTCTTAGGTATCGGAAGTGATGTCATAAACAGGAAATGACATCATTTCAACCGGAAGTGACATCAGAAGCCGACAGAAAAGACCGGAAATGACATAAAATATATCAAAATTATGATATCCAAGAATATCTATAGGGATAATCATAAATAGGGATATCAGCAACATAATGGTAGTTCTAAAGAAGTTATCACATAATGACTGATTATTCCACTACATGATTTTCAAGTCCTCTGGAAATGGCTCAAGACATAACAGTCTTGGGGATTTGAAACAGTTATGTGATGGAAACACAAGGATAATACAACGTTACTGTCAACTATACAGGGATTATACTGAAGCCAGAACCCAGCTTCCCTCTGGTACATTCTTGCATGCAGCAATGATGTAAAAGAAGTTGAGTATTCATGAGAATTATCAAACAATAGTTATCTTTGTTTATAATTCTAAGAATACTACCTCTATTACATCACAAGTACTCCCTCCCACCTCCCAAATCATCTGTCTCAAGTAGACTGATGTTTGGAAAGAACTGATTAGTTACAAACAACTATTTATCATTTTCAGTTCACCAATTGAGCTTATGTCCATCATAAACATTTCCTCAGAAACCACTCATCCACAGAAACTGATGACATCAATGAACACAACTGAATTTGTTCAGTAGATTCAAATCTGATTTTTCAGTGTGGCTGTACACAGGCAACTACATTGAAAGGCCTCTTTAAGGCCAAATCTCAACACATTTTATCCATTTTTTATCAGTATTTAAATGTTTCAATGGTCTTTTGACCATAATCTTAAATTCACTCAGAATGCATGAATGGCTCTTTTATTTTCTTCTCTTCTGAAATTGCTAAACTTAGGAAGCTTAAATTTGTCTTTTATTTTAACTGCTGCTTACAGTTACATATTCAGCTGAGCTACAGTGTCATGCTATTATTTTATGTCATGGCGTTTTGTCCGACATCCGGCATAAACATCTTCTCCTAAGAAACTACTGAACCAGTAAAGCTGAAATGTCATGTACTTGGTCCCATCAATGATGACACCCCTGTTTCATCACGAAGTGTGAATCTTATTTTTCAATATGGCCACAATGTGTGAAGCCCATTTCTGGTATCCCCTGCCATGATATTGCGGGAATATTGCTAAAAGCGGCTTAAAACCATACTCACCTCATATGTAAACTTCACCTCTTAAATACAATAGCCTTATTCACCTGTAAAAACAGTCTGTACTTGCAGCACCTCCTTCAGCATAGTATATGAGTCAGTGTTTTGCTCAGAAAACAACAGAAGCCATCTTGAATCATTATTATTTTCTCTTGAACTAGCTAACATGACAAGAAGTGTTTTTTTCAAAATGCTGGAGAAAATTAATGTTAACATTTTCAGTTCATTTAGTTTCTTGTTATTTAGTTTCAATATCTTTCTGGTTACTATTCAGTTCACTTCCTATAAAATTTTCCTGTTTACATAATTTCCAAAATTCCAGTTATTTCATTCCAATTTTGAGGCATGATAAGAAGTGTGGGATATGTCATTCCTACATGTCAGTCAAGGACCCTTATTTTGCCTGTCCCAAGTGCCAAGTTATCATATGTGAAGTGGATCCTAGATGTGATCAGTGTTAGGATATTCAGGCACACATGTTTGCTTCACACTTTGCAAAATTTTGTGCTAAGTTGAGACTGGCAAAGAGGAAGAGCCCCTAGCTGAGCATGCCAGGTAAAGCAAAGTAGTCAGGGTTGCAGATGAAATATAGGTTGTGGGTTGGCTACTCCGTCCTGAAAGGATAGTGATATTTTGCTTATTGAGATTCACCTACACACCCTCCAGTAACACAGATGACAACAAAAAAACCAGTGTTATCACTATCACTATTTTGTTTGTTCATACACTAGTGACTATAAACTATAAATAACAGTCCCATTAAGCCTTCAGAAGAGATAGGCACTTGGGCTGCTTTATCTCATCAGAAGAAATTATACACGTGAAATTGATACACAAAAAAAGCCCTTTCTCTGGAAAAAATAACTCAGTCTTGATAAGTATCTCTTTGATAAGCTTAAGTTCAGTAGTTTCTGAGAAAAATTGTCCCCATTGTCCCCATTGCAGATACTATGCACCAACTAAAATAACAAAGATCAAGGGCCATAACTCAATTCACTGGACCACTTTTCGAACTCAGTTTCTTACTTAGATAAGAATGCAAACCTTCATTCAAGTAACTACAGCAGTTTCACACACAGTATGCACTAAGTTGAAAAGCACAGAGCAAGGTATATACCTCTGTGATTTTTGAACTCTTTTGAGATCATGACAGTAACCTCAGAGTGTAAAATTTCTTTTCTCTGACTTAAATAGTTTTTGAGAAAATTTGTGCCCTTTGAGAAGCAAATGGACAGAAGGACAGATGGACGAACTCCGTTCCTATATCACCTGCTCCACTTCGAGGTGAGGGATAATATATATCATGTCACAGATAAAGACGATGATGGCAAATCTACGGAAAAAAGAAAGAGGAAGATTACTGAGGAATACAAGAGAACCTTTCAATTCAGAGGAATGCTCCAAGAGCAATGAAAAGATCACGTCAGCTGACATGGAACATGTTATTCTCCCTTGACAGATGTTTAGGATGATATGGACTGAATGCTCTACAATAGATAGACTGTTGGCTCTCCTTGTGTAACAGGCTGAAACATCCCCCTGGCCTGTTCTTCCCCAGGGAAGTAATAACCTAGGCCAGTTATTCCCCACCACTTGCCAGACCTTCTCCCCAAATTTGAGGTGGAAAAGTTTCAGCCTAGATATTCCCCCTATCTTCATCCCCCTTTCCAACCTAGGCCAGATCTTCCCCATACTTTTGACTCCAACCTAGGCTAGTTCTATCGCATCCTGGGCCAGTTCTTCTACACTGTGATCAGACCTTCCCCAGGTCTTAAAACATGGACATGGGGAAGGAATATTTTAGGGCAAGTCTCTCCCCTCAGGATTTCTTCAGGAAGCTCATATTTTATACATTTCTTACATATACATTTCTTAAACTTTATATTTATCTTCAAATATTATTATAATGTTCCACATTATTGCAAGAATTCTTTTATTATTATTATGGAATATGAGGATGTTGATGTTAATTGATGATTGACAAATGCTAAGATTCTATGGTGCCAGTGATATTCATGATGTTTCATGATGTTTGTGTATTTATTTCTCTGAAATGTTCTTTGATGATTTAACCCCCTGGATGCTAAGTTATTTTTATGATGCACATTTTTATAAACTCTGACAGTAAATATTGTGCAAGAATTTGCTGTGGAGCGGCACTGGGCCTACCTCTGACTATAAAATTACGCTGAGAAATTACCTGTCTGAGAATGTCAAATTAATTACAGATATTTAAACTAGTTTAAAAAGTAGACACTGCTAAATGCTATCCACTATCTTGTTGGATCCAAGAAAACAGCAAATTTTGCCACATTTCATCATACAACGATAAAAGTACTGAGGAATGAACATTTTTATGGAAACTGTGAGCAAACAATATACTGCCTATTGTCTGAACGACATCCTGTCAGATAAGGTCGTCTTCAGACTACTCATGGTTGGTGTGACAGGATCTGGTTCCCTGACTTTATAAGTGGCGTTATCCGTGATAGTTACATTGGAGTTGTTCAGATTGTGCAGTAGCTGATGCTACAACCAGTCTATGAACACATCACCATTCATTTCCTGATGACAATCAGTTTTATTTTCACATAGAAAACTAGCTCACATCCATCAATAAGCCCAAGACCACCGGTTACGGCATGCAAAAAAATGACACGATTACCTTAACCTGATGGTAACATGGGTGCTTTTCATCCATCTGACGGTAGCCACATGTAGTCAGTGGAAAGATTCTTAGTCACCGAGGTTTCACCAAGGTAAATGATCTGAAAGCTCTGACCTCATAGACAGGATGGAATATTTTTACCTGAAAAGTGCTCGGTCATAATGCCATGGTCAGTGTATTGACTATCCTATCACGTGGAAAGCAATAATTAGTGAAGTCGCGTGCACATATTTCTATAGTCACTTTTCAGACTTCCCTCATTGGACTTAAAATAAATCTGAGCTTGCTGTTTTCGTTCATTTTTTTTCTCCTGTAAAATTGCCGATAGGACTCCTTGTGACTGAAATTCTTCAAACTACTGTTAAGTAGATCGGTAGTTACTTGATATTTCAATAGCAACAGTCTGTGAAACATTCTTCTATCTTGTTTTGACGGGCAAAAAGCATTTCCGACAGTGCTTTTGTGTGTTCCCATTTAAGCTATTTTTTCCTGTTGAGCTACAGTGCTGTGGCAAGTTTTAGCTGTTACAACCACTGACATACCATGAATAACTTTGATAATGTTAAGAAAATCATGTTGTGCGATCTTTCACACAAGATGTTTAGCTAGTTCTGCCAGTATGTACAGAATGTTAAATGAACTATATTTATTCTTACAGTGGCACATCTAAACCTTGGCATCCTAACGGCTCAGTTTGGTCAAAATGAAAATGCTGCCAAGGTGAGAAGACCCTTCTACTTCCCTAGGAGTTCCAGCATATATTAGATAGATTCATTATCAACAATAGTTAACATTTTTGCAACAGCTGTAGCCACAAAAGACATCTGTTATATGTCTTGTCATTTGTCATTATTCAATATGATCTATCATGCTAAATATATATATATATGTCTCCAAAAATTGTGCACAAAATGTGTATCTGATTTTACAAATGGCATCCATCTTAGCCAATTTCCAAATGTCATTTATCTCACCTGAGCTTGTGTTATGTCATGTTGTCTGTCCATTTGGCAGTCCCCTTTATGACATATCCTGTGAAGCCAAAAGGCTTATGAAGCTGAAACTTTGCATGAAGGATCCTAGCAATGTTGTGTTTAAAATTGCCCACAGAATTACGATTTGATTTTAGAATAAGGCTGCCATGGCAGCATGAATGGAAATGTCAATTACAGTACATTGCTGAGGATAAGGCAAGTTTTTCATACCTAGAATTAGGGGGCTTTTAAGGGCAGTCGCCTTGTACTCAGGGTTGAAGAGTTTTGATGGTATTTTTCCCCAACACAAAGACATTGCTGTTAGCACGTAACACTGGAAATACCATGTCAACAAATCTGTACTGAAGTACACAAATTAATCATGTGATTACACTGTCTAGTTATAAAACGTGTTCATTGTATATCTGGACTTATGTTTGTAATCTATTTTATTAATTTTGATAAAGAATTCATTCAATACTGTTTACATTCATTTCAACTGATCGCACAACACATCGTTATTCACAGCAACCGCAGTCAGATTACCGCTATTGACAGTGATTGATCAAATTGTTCCATAGGAAGAAATATCCGGCAATAGCAATAAGCTGTACCAAAGTGCTATGCTAATGGTTATTTATTTATTTCAAATATAGTAAAGGTGCAACTAAAATTACATGATATTGGAATATATTATTCCTGATGAAATAATTGTTTCAGATACAATTCTTCTGCTCATTGTATCAAAATTGTTTAAGTTATATTATTATTATACACGGTTGTTTCCACCAACGATGACATGCCAAATTGTTCCAAGAGGTTCTGATCCACAGCCATTAATTTAAGGCCATCTTTTCAAAATGTATTGATTTTTTTTGCATATGTGTAGTTAGGGCCGAACATGTATGTTCTGTTTCTTTGGGATATTATGAATTTTTACCTTGATTCAACCTTGACACCTTTACACTGTGATAATTGGTGTATCACCCGAAAGGAAAAGCTGAAAAGTAAAGGTAGATGCAAAGCTGGACAAGTATATCTTAGACTTCACAAGAAAAGCCTGCCACTATGTTTCATGTAATTGCCTGCTTACATTATGGAGCAATGGCAAGAAGTGACAAGGATTATCCTGGAAATGTTTTACCATCCTAAACCTTATGATAAAGGAGCAAATAGTGAAACAAGTTCAACTAGATTAAAGCTGTGTACGGATGGTGGGCCAGCATTACGACTACTTTGACTATGTGTTGGCTAGCCCTAGGTCAGGCAAAGCCAAAAGACCCATTGCTTTGGCCTGCTGAATTGTCTTAGCATAAGGCGCTGGAGGATGGACGATTTCAAACTGTCGGTGCTTCATTAAACAAGGGCAGTAGTATAGGTAATAGGGGTTCTGCCGCAACTCCACTGGAGCCGGATTTATAAACCTATACTGCTACTAAAGATGGATTTTTTTATGACAAAATGATTATGCGATTCAACAATAGTCATAAGATTAAGTTAAATTGACTCCAGCTCACCACCACCTGGAGTCGATGATATAAATTTTTATAGGTAATAGGGGTTCTGCTGCAACTCCACTAGAGCTGGATTTATATACCTATACTGCTACTACAGGTTGCATTTTTTATGCCAAAATGACTATGCGATTCAACGATAGTCATAAGATTAAGTTAAATTGGCTCTAGCTCACCAATACCTGGGGCCAATCATTGCTTTAGATGAGCCTAAATGGTAATAAAAATATTCTTCATTATTTTTATCAATAAAGCGATATTCAACATTTTTATTAAGTTCTTCGTTCATTTTACTAGGAGACCAGACTATATAATTACACTCTTCTTGTAAATTGATAAGAAACAATTTATAACCATATTTGGTTGGTTTGACATCACTGATATAATAAAAACCTTGTGGTAATTCTCTCCATTTAATAGCTTTTTCGATCTCCATTATTATATATATGTATGTAAGCATTGCTCTAAATGTGATCCAACGATAGTAAGCAATCTATTTTTAATCTCCAACCAGTTCTTTGGTTTTGGCACGGAATAACTGACGCGCTTGTTGCCTCCCCTGTTCTATGAACTTTTTTTTCTCGTCTTCGCTAATACCACTGGTCTTATGAGATTTTGATCGAATCTCCTGCTTCATTTCGTTGTATTTGGTGAGTTCTGACAACACTAAACGAAACTCCTCCTCGGATATCTTACAATCGACCATTGCTGTTGAAATATGATCCTCAATGCTGTTCAACTTTGCTTCGGCGAGTATCCGAATACTATCATGTTTTAATGCTTTCTTTTGTAACCTACGAGAAATGAATTTTATGGCTATTCCTGCCAGTCCAGAGACTCCAGCGGCTATTTCCATGCCGAGCACGATAGGCGCGGCGATTATAGTTGATAGTAAACCGACGCCTGCTACACCGAGTCCCATGCCAGCTGCTACAAGCGCGGTGTCAACTCCGTCGAGAGCATTCACGGCTCTGCGATACTTTTTATATAATCCAAGTCTCAACTCCCTATCCTTCTCTATTCAATGTTTTATGTCGCTTATTTGATGTAATCGAAATCCATCAACAGTATCCATCTTTTCAAATGCCTCATCGAGCGCCGGATATAAACTCATAGTGTATCTTACGATCATATAATAGTCTTTAATTGGTCTTGCTTCAATGTTTTGAGAGTATACATCAACCTTATCAAATTAATATTATACGGCAAGAATATCTTAATAAAATACTACCACTTTTAATAATTTGGCCCCCCCTCGAGGGTTGCAACGGGCGATGCTCTGATATGAATAATACTGCAACGTTGACGTTGGTGTTTCTTGAGCCATTTAATCGATAGACCTGGTAATATTTAGAAGGCATCTACCGGTGCATCTCCGAACAAGACTTCAATAATAAGCGTAGAAGTATTAAGTATTGCACTCAGGTTAACTTTAATATCATCGAATTCAGTAACCAAATTTAAACTAACATTTTTTAAGGCCGGACGACTATATAACGTATGACCTGGGTCTTCTGGCAGAAAAGTGACTAACACACTTTTTCGTTTTGATGGGATATAAGCCGCGAGTACAATGCCACTATTTATTATTTTAGTTAAATTATGTCCCTTACCTATCATCGCATAAGGTAGGGTAATGACGATATTCAGTAGCCACTCGATGTTTGCTTCGACCATAGTCCATTTATAATGTCGTTGCGAATAATATTGTACGAAGTGTTTTTAAGGAGTCTACTAACGTCGACATCGCTTAAATCTTCTAGATTACCCGTGAATGTGACTTCTTTCCGCTTGTATACATTATCGTGTAAGTGTAAAGCGTATAACTTACCATTGGTACCGAGTTTATCGAATCCTTCTGTGTCTCCGAGATCGGAAAGCGCAATTGTATTACATTGTCTGAGCGTTCCAGGGCCTGATGCATCAACCATTATTTTTAATATGGAGTATTACACTGAAGTATCCTATATGTACTGGTTGGTGTTTTACATCTAATACAGAAATTTTGAGGTCTGAAATAATACCATGTTTTAATTTTATATATTGTAATGACGAGAAAGATTCTGTTCTACCGCTATTATATTTTTCATTTTTCACTGGAACAGATCTGAGCAGAGTTGAAGGACTTTCTAGTTGAATATTATTTGTCGTACTGATTTGATCAAGATGGATACACAACTCTTTATAGGGAACTAAATCAGGTAATTTAACCTCCTGATCTGGTAACTTGTATATTGTGCCAATTAAGCGTGTAAATCCAAGTGTAGCTGATGGGTCCAATAAAAGTATATTTGTTTCCTCATTGTCGATTTTCACTGTCCCATTCGACTCATTTTGTGTGAGACTAATTCCATTAGGCTTAAAAATTTCATCATTGAGTGAGCATACGCTGAAATACCCATCAGGTATAGTAATACCACTGTTTACACTAAATATATCAATCTTATTATTTTCTTTCACAGTATTTATATTAGTCCACCACGTTACATCGCATAGAGCGACTTCGACTTGACCATCCGAGTTATCGATAGTACGAAGCAGTTCAATAGACTGGCCATTTGTTATTCCCGGGAGTGTAACATACATATTAAATATACAATGATACTATATCATAACTTAAATATGAAATCGAGACACATTACTAATCTATCGATTATGGTAAATTCCTATGGTACTGATTTTTTCGTTAAATTCCCAGATATCTTTGAAAAGTACAGGGTCACGGCAACTAGCGATAAAATGGTGCACGATTGGTTTCACAATCCGATGCAATTTTGGCAGAATCAGTTAAACTTTGCCATATGGTGTGCCACAACGGGATGTGGTGTATCTGTTAATGCCCCAGGATTTAAACTATATAAGTCTGTTATAATATTTCACGTGTACTATCAGATTAGACGTATACTTAAAGAAATTAGTGCTCCATTACCGCAGGATGGAGCGTGGAATTCCACAAATAATCCGTACAATAGGTCCGCGTATGAGCGTATTTGTAATTAATTTAATGTTTCTACGAGTAAAAATTGGCGCATTAAAGGAGCAAACCATGGTCTAGGTGTTCCGTACAGTGGACAAAGAACTGTTAAAAAAGTCAGCGATGATTTACTGAAAAGGGGTCGGCTTCTTCCGAGCTTTGTTCTCTCGAGTAACGAGTGGAGAGATGATCGTATGAACTTTAAGGGTGGTGTTGCTTTCACCGTCCAAAAGGTTGAGCAACCACCTGGAGATGCTTGGAATGAATTTCTTAATGATAAAACGGAAAATAATTTTACTAACTCAGGAGTTGTAAGATTTAATGAATCGATAAGAACTTATGTATGGGCAATTCTTGGTGCACAATCACAAACACGAATGTCCATTATCGGTTCTGGGATGGCGTTCGATGCACAAAAACAGTTTGTCGCAAACGTGGAGGACGCCATTAATTCACCAGTTGACATACCATCGTCTATAAAGCGTTTTCAAGATGTATTACAGAACGCTCAATCCAAAGTGGACTACGTTTATGCGCCGGGACTATACATGTCTCCGAGTAATATGGAACTTAAGATCGGTCAAGTGATAAGCTATAATAATAAAATTGTTATCGCTACCGATCAACAAAAACCAGGTATAAATTCAGATATTAACGTCGAATTAATAACGCAAACAATCACAGGCGAAAAGGGAATAGTCAAGCAGCAAACACCAACTATCGCTCAACCATCTACTAACGCACAAGTGCCACCACATATTGAGGCTAAAAATCAACAACAATGATGAAAAATCAGCGCTTGTATTAGGTGGAGTCGCGGCTGGTTTACTCATGATTTGGTTAGCGAACTGATTTGGATAAATAGTTCTTAGCGAACTGATTTGGTTAAATAGTTCTTAGCGGATACGTACAACAGCCCTGAAATTGCTACGATCAGTGCCCACAAGTTTTGACTAAGCCAAGTGGTGTTCTTAGCTAATAAATTCAAGAGCCAGGAAACAACACTCCCTATTATATCGGGAAGTGCGGCCGCGGCTTTCTCAGCGAGCTTTCCCAGTGCTGAACCTAATGCTTTTAAATGCTTTTTTATCGACTCTTTTATACCATCCGACGTAGGCGGTGATCCACCACCACCTGTACCACCTGTGCCATCGGTTAACGCGAGAGTCAAAGTCGATATAATAAATCCCAACGCTGTTAAAATACTGGCAATTGTTATTCCCTGTTCTCTGAACAATGTTTTAATTTTTCGGCCAGTGTAGTGTCATTGTTGAGGACTCGATCGATAGTTTCTCGAATTCGACTGATTTGCGAACAAAGTGCCTCTCTATTAGTGGAAGCAGCCTCGAGATGGGCCGATCTTTCGTCTTCTAAGTTACGCAATCTTTCCGCTACGCGGCGTCTACTGAATTCGTCGCCCGCCTGTTCAAGTTTTGTTTTCTCGTAAACTATATGCTTGTCGATTTCGGATATCATGGCCATATTATTGGTGAGTTCTCCCCGCATTGTTCCCATTGCCTTGTCAAGACCTCGTAATTTCCTAATACTGAACTCCGAATATGGTGATACACTCACCGTGGAATTATCGTAGTAGGTACCCAAGATTTATTCGAGTCCGTCCGAGGTCACCTTCGAGGAAGCTTCCAAATTATCTGTGTTACTGAGTTCAGTACGCACAGTCCTAAGTACCTAAGTAGTCTTCGCGGAAAGTCGTGAGTAGTCTACAAAACCTAATTCATCACGAACAGTGCCGATACCGTGTTTACCGGCTATCGTAGACAAGGCTAGGGGCTTACGAGTACGAGAATGCATAAGATCAATATCCGGATCGCCACGCAGTCGCAATATTCCTTTACTATCTATCTCAAACTTTGAATAGTCACGACCAATAGGACTATCATCTTTAAAGGTATCGTAATAATCATCAACGGCTGGTTTCAAAAGTTCATCGTTAAGATTCGTAAAGCTGGTTTCATCAGTATCTTCGATTGGATTCTGGTTATCAAAGTCATCAAAGGTATCTAGATCAAAATCAGTCATTTTTATATTAATCATAGGGTACATGTTTTCAACATAACAATGTCTTCGCAATACGGACGCAAGTTAAACCCACAACGTAGACTTCGAGATCCATTAGGGGTCAAAGCAATTCGTCAGTCTGTAACTATAACTAATAACCCTAGTACCATAGATCAGAATCAAACGCTTCTGGTTCGCTTTCCTAATCTCGGCGCACACGATGTGTTAGTTCCGGGAACTGTCCGACTAGCATTTACGATTAGTTTGACTTCTACCGACAGGGAGCCCGTTCAGAACATAGGTCGTGCTATCGTTAAAAAAATCGCCATTAAAATTAGCGGTAATGAGGTTTTGAGTATCGACGATAGCGATGTATACTATTGTTACATGGATCTCTGGAGAACGGATAAAGAGCGGGAAAACTTACAGTACCAAGGTATTTGTAATAACACATTGAGACTGCGCGTAGGTGCTGAAAATGGTGATAATACCGTCGTAAAAGATAAGGCCGTTGCCGACGCATTAGGTAACAGATTCTATGTTCCCCTAGACTTTGAATTACTAGATTCCCACATGCCCTTTTATCAAGCATCCCTAGGCGATAGGTGAGAATACGAACTCACTTTTAATGACTACGGTAGAGTAATCAGATCTGGTGAAGATGCCAGCTATTCCATTGACAATATCTCGCTGGAGTACGATATGATAACGGATCCCAAATTAGCCAGACAAATTCGTAACCAGTATACGGGAAGTTTAGCCATTTTGTACGATCGCCTGCTGCGACACCGAAAGATCACGAGGGACAAAAAAGATACGATGTGGAATATCAATCTAAACGTCCCCACGAGGTCGTTGAAGGGTATTTTAATGTTGTTCGAGGACCCCTCCGTTGCGTTTAAAAGAAATACCGAGAAGTTCTACAATCCCAAGATTACAAAAGTAGAATTGACTATCGAGGGCGTTCCTAATCAACTATATAGCCAAGGAATGCAAGCGTATCACCAGTGGGATGAGATTAAAAAACTTCCTTCTATAAAACGTTCCCCGGAAGTTATCGCGGTCGTGAAAGATCCGTCTCTCGGGAGTGTATCGATGGGTGAATACCTCACCACGAAGTACGCGCTATGGCTCGACATGCGAACAACGGACGATGACCAACTACACGGCAGTGGGAGGAGAATAGAAAATGCTAGCGAGGGTGTCACCATACAGATATCGAAGCTCCAGGAAGCGGCTGGTAAATTAAACATATATTTGTACGTGATTATGGATGCGCAACTTAATATACAGAATGGACGATTCGTGCAAGCAATCTATTAATAATCTTTTACCTAAAGATCCGCACTGCGCTATCATATGCGGGCAAACGGGCTGTGGAAAAACAGCTTTTATTCTAGATATTTTAGAAAGTCATTATCGGGACGTTTTCTATCATATTATTATTCTGTGCCCGACTATAAGCGTTAATAAAACATACCTATCGAGAGATTGGGTAATGAATGACGACAGGGTACACAGAGTCGATCCCGGCGATTGTTTACAAGACTGCCTCCGAGTATGTCACGAAAAATACAAAGGAGAATCGACCCTTTTCGTAATAGACGACTGCAGCGCAAGTAAAGAACTCACAAAAAGAAAGATATGCTTTCGTATTTAGCATTCTGCGGACGGCATACTCAGCATAGCGTTTGGGTACTTACTCAAAAATACAACTCTGTCCTGAAAGATCTCAGAGAGCAGACCAAATGGGTAGCACTGTTTCATTGCAAAGATCGAGATTCATTCGAGGAATGTTTACGCGAAAATGATGTCATTTATACCAAGCTCGAACGAGATATAGTCAGAAAACTGTTAGCGGCAACGAAGCACTGTAAACTCGTATTAAAAACCGATCAACCAGCTGCTTATGCAATTGCTTAGCAAAATGTAGCAAAAATGTGGCAAAATTATAGCAAATATAGCAAAATTATAGCAAATGTAGCAAAATTATAGCAAATTGAACATTAGCGGTTAATATGACATAAAATGTGGTTTGAAATCCTCATTCTTTCGCAACAGTTCATTATTACGGGATGTATTGGATATGCCATATTATATTATGTTAGACTTAAATATCTCCTTAGGTATTACATTATGGAATGCGACGAACTCATCGAACAAATGCTCAAAGAATCTGATGCAGATCAACGTACACATCAACATGCAGATCAAAATGTAGATAAATCTTTAGATAAACATAGAGAAAGACCCGCCGCTTTGGTAGCCGGTGAAAAATGTTCCCAATATTTGGGGGAAAATTATACTATCGAAAAAATTGATAACATGACCGACGAAGAAATTAAAAAACTGTACGCTCGTTACGAGTCTAGACTGGGAGCTACCATGACTAAAACGATAGGGTCGGCTATATTACAACTATACACAGTCGTAGCTAGTACGTTTCTTCCTATCCCGGCAGAACATAGCATGTATTGTGCTGTGGATTGATTATCTTTTGGGTAATCGCTCGTGTCGTACATATCTATTTTTTCTGCCATATCTTTATACACATCCTCGGTTTGTATTTCCATCAACAAAGAATATGTATCGGTATATAACACCTCGCATCTATCGCCCTGTTGCTTCTTAAGTTTGTTGTAATAAAAGTCATACATTTGTGTTGTAACAACACAAGAAGGAGTGTATATGTATATACCTAGTGAAACAGTCCAACTGCCATCTGCTGAAGGTCTTGATCAGGTGGTCTTCAATGCAGGCTTGGGCTGCTGTAGTTGCAGCTCCAATGCGGAAGGAATGACCCGAATACAGACACAGGCCTGCTCGGCGAAGGGTGATTTTGAGCCAAGACAGGAAAACAGTTCCTGTAATTGGAATAAATGCACCGTCAACGAAAAGGGGGTGATGTATACTCGCCATGCATTGACTTCTGATAGTGACAAGACGTTTCAGACATATAAATGGACACAACCACTTGGAGGTAGCAAATAGGGAAATAGTCACTCCTTGACGGAATGGATCTGTCTTGGAAGCTTTTTGCATGAGATAGCAGCACTGTTTAAAGTTGTCAAATATAATGTCCTTAATACACAGATTAATGTTCGAGTAAAACACATCATTGCAAGTAAATTCGCCACATCTGAGGAAACCAAAGAAGGCTGTAATACACATAGTTTCCATTAGCATGTCATTGTAGAGTCCGAGGATGCCAGACCGTAAAGGCTTGACGATTGTACAGAGCACATCATACGTATTTGGTAGTCTAGTTCTCCTGTTAGGTGATTTCAGTCGTTTGTATTCTCTTAATAAGGTTTGTAGTTGTAGTTGAGAGATCCAAGGTTGATGTGATCGAATAAAGTTTGGATACCAGCTTCCAGGAACGTGAACCTTATTCTGGCGAGATAGGTTTTGATGGTACTATGGGTGAGCTTTAGATTTCAGAAACAATATGCCAGCAAATATTGTAGGAGGCCTTCGTTAAATGGTGGAAAGTTGGCAGTATTCACTAGTCCCACAAATAGACCAAATTTTATGAGAAAACTCACATAACACTGAAATCCTGTTGCGTTAGTGGTATGTGTGCACTGCCTGACTGCTGCACACCACAAGCTGCGAAGATGACTGGTTAAGGCCACATCACTTGAGAGCTGGGAGGGCACTTGGTTGCTTGTAGATCCGCTGTTGGTGCCAAGGAACGGAATTTCTTCATCTGAAAGCGGGAAAGAGCGTCATCAATGTTATTTGTTTTCCCAGGTACACGTTTAGCTCTAATAATAAAGTTACCTTTTGCAGAGTGCCAAGTAAGTGTGCGCATTAATGACATTATCTGCAGGCATCTAGAACATCCCTTATTAATCACATGCACAGTAGTCTAATTATCACACAGGAAGAGAATGCGTTTAGTTTTCCATTGATGACCCCATAAGACTGTTGCTGCGACAATGGGGTATAACTCCAGAAAAGCTGTACAGCGAGTCTGCTTGGGTCCTTGCAAAATATCCACAGTCCATGGCTCAACAAACCAGGATCCATTGAAGAAGGCACCAAAACCCACTGATGCAGCAGCATCAGTGTATAGTTTAAGATCTGGGGCTGCTGTGACGCGATCCTCGTGGAAAAAAGAAATGCCATTCCACTGCCGAAGAAACATTTCCCACATGGTGAGGTCTGTGTGACACTGTTGAGACAATGTGATCCAATAGTGTAGTTTCTTGACCAACGTTGACAGTAGGGTCAAGTTGGAAACAAATGAACGTCAGGGAACGATAATGCGGCACTCATAGTTTAAGTGACCCAGAATGGATAACATTTCTTGTTTGGTACACTTTTTTCTTGTAGAGAAAGACAATAGCATTTTACCAATTCTGTGGAGTTTATCTGGGGGGAGGTGAGCCGACATGGAAACCGAATCTAGCAAAATACCAAGGTATTCAATGCGTGTCAAGGGACCTACTGTCTTGTGGGCTGCTAGTGGAATGTCCAGCCTCTTGTAAACATGTAGAAGTGTGTCCATGGTGGTTTGAGCAGGGTAAGTTGGTGAATCCACGGTTAAGAAGTCATCAAGTAAGTGTAGCATGATAGACACATTGTAGTTTGTGGTGAAAATCCAAACAAGTGCTTGAGATAGTGTATCGAAGATGGCAGGACTAGACCGGCATCCAAATGCCAACCTTTTGTAGAAATAGTAGGATTCATTCCATTTGAAGCCAAAATAACGCCAGAATTTAGGATGCACTGGGATCTGTTTAAACACATCAGTAATATCAGCCTTGCACATGCTAGCACCTTGACCAACAGTCTTAATTCTTGTAATAGCCTGATCGATAGTGACGTATGTAAGGGAGCAGGAGCTGATTGATGCTTGGTTTCTCCTCCTTGTCATGAAGGGCTGACAGGTCCAGTATTAAATGTTTCTTTTTGCTGTATTTCCCGATAGCTAAGCCAAGAGGGTTCACTAAGTAAGGGCTGAAAGGAGGCTTCTTGTACGGACCAACAACATAACTCCGAGTGAGTTCTTGTTGAATAAGTTCGGACACTGCCAAAACATCGTTTCTAGCACTTAGGTTGTTAGGACATTCTAGGGAAGTAACAGGCACTGGAGTAACCAAAGGATCAAAGCCTGTATACAATCCATTGATCAAATATTGCACAAAGTTTCTGTCGGGATGTAGGGAAAGTTCATTCTCCAGTGCAGGCACATTTATTGGTGTGTTGATGGCACCATCTGAGGAGAGTCATTGTTTCTTGTCGTTCTTCTTTCCCCGAAGGTTTGGGCACTCGTGCTTGCCGTGGTGTTTATCCTGACAATTTAGGCAGGCATGGACATAATAGCAATTTGACCTCTGACACCCCTGGTCATTAAAGATATTGCACAGTTCTTTCCCTTGGATTCTGATTCTTTGTCGACCCCAGGCGTCAGTTGATGAAGAGGAGAATTTCTGTTGGAAGTCCTACTGGCTGTATTGGTGATGGCGCTAATTTGTGTTGGTGGGACTACTTGCTACACTTGGGCACATGTCTGTGGCATGTGTCACACTGTGGCATACAGCACAAGCTCTGGCTCTAAGACCAGACGTACACAGACTCCATAAATCAGGATCTTTCTCACCCCAACGAACTGGTGTTCCAATTTCAGCGTATGCAGCAATTCTTGAAACAAGCATTTTATGGTAATCATAAAATGCAGTACCACCATAGTGTTTTGCTAAGTACACCACATTTCTTTGATGATTGTCTAAGTCGTCTGACCTCTCTTGATTACCTGAACAAAAGATCTGTTTATATATGCTAAACGCATCTAGGAATTTGGGCAGAGTGAGTGACTTGTTAAGCCTGTGATCATCCTTCAGTTGGAATGTCTGTCTGTTGAATTTGGCAGTTGGGTATTACCCTGACGTTAGGTTAGGAAGTAGAAAAAGTGATAAGTTCACGTATTTACCTGCTTGAATGCGTTTCACGATGGCTGGTGTGACAGTGTCAATATGCGGCAAAGAGTTAGATGACACTGGCTGTCGAACTGTTGCAGGCTGCATGGTGTTGTCTTGACGTGTGGCATCACATTGCTTATCCTTGACGACAGTGTAAACAAGGTCTTTTAATTCCTGTAACTCTTGCCAGATGCCAAGCAGATCAACGGAAGAAGAAGATGGCAGAAGCTGCTCAGTGCGCATGAATGAATTGCCGTCAGTGAGTGTGGAGTCGTGCAGATCAACAATTCTGATAGCAACATTATCAGCTGGAAATTCTGATGCTAAGTCATCAGGACTGACGTTCCTTGGGTGTAAAGAAACCTGGGCAGGGGACTGAGCTGATGTTGAAGCGAGAGGTAAACTGTCCGGTGATGTCACAGTACTCAATGGCTGCCTGGATCTGGGTCGTGACCTCTCTCGTGTCCTCTCTCGTGTCGCACTCTGATTTTCTGTATAGAGCTGCATCATCGTCCTCCTCCTCCAAGATGCTGGAATGCGAAATCCCATGTCCAATAAAGGAGCCCGTAGTTGTTTGGCTGTCAAATATGGGTTGGAAGTCGGCATTCTGGAGACCAAGGCAACATTGACCCTTCCACTTTCCACGTCATTGTTAGAAGGAATCGATGTATGAGAATTAGAATGTGTACTCCGGCTTGTAGGCATGGAAGAACGTTTCTTCGACATCTTTGCTTTTGAGATCAATACGTAAGTGTCATGGATGGCTTGAAATTAGATCAATTGAGCCAGGATTCAAAGTGACATATGAGAGTTAAAAACAATGGCGAAAGGACAAAGTTGAACAAGCCAGAGGTCATGTGATCAATTCTTTACATAGCAAAAACAGATCAATGAGCATGCGTAATACTGTGTAGGTAGGTAAATAAGTTATAACTACTGAAAGTGGAAAAAGGGGTACTGGAAACAGGATTGTGATAATTATAAATGATAAGAAATAAGAGTGCATGGATGGATAAGATAACTGTTATTAGCTGCACAAACAAAAATATATAATTTACATTTAAGTGTTTTGACAAGTCAAGAATACTCATACCAACATACACCGGTCTGTTGAATTTTATATTACTCTTCTGCATTTGTAGTGCAGCTAATTCTTATCAAATATCTTGCTTCTGTTAAAAGCCGGACTGGCTATAAGTTTTCTGAGTCTTTCTTCCTCATTAAATCTGACTAATCAACACGCTTTGTTAGATTCTCCATAGTTTTACCAAATACTGAGTTATTCATGAGCTTATATAGATTTTTTTCGAAATCGCTGGTAGCTATCTTTCTTAAATCTGTGTTCACCCTTATAAAGGGCTCCATCCAAGGGCTTTGATCAAACTTTTTAGAATTCTGTGTATTTTCTTTAGTTTCATGCCTAACGATAGATATAACTAGAGATTTATGTAGTGAACGATATATTTTGTCTTATCCATCAAATTTGGTACGAATTTTTCTACGATAGCTAACCTAGTATTGCCCATCAAGGAGTGTTGATATTCTGAGATCCAATCTTTGTTAACCATTAATCTTTTGGGAGATAGCGGATAACTGTTATGGTCTTTGTGTAACTCTTTTGGATATTCCAAGTCAACTTCTAGTATGTACCCTTTATTCACATCGACATTGTGGATATCATTCACATCAACCCACTCAAAACCACTCAAAACCACCCGTGGGTAAAGGTTGACTCATAGCTCATCTGTACAAATTGTTGTCGTCAAGATATAATATATGTGAATCGGGTTTAATTGGATCATATCCTTCCACTAATTTTTTATTAGCCTTAGAATACCTTTTCGCTGTCATCGATATACCACCTCTTATTCCTTTCTCAACAAACAAGTGCATATCGTAATTGTTGAGTAGTTTTAGTTCTTCACTGGTCTTCTTCAACAATGCATCCCACGATAGTCCGGGACTGGAATAGTACCATGCCGAGTCCAAGCCGTATTGTTTTAAACTTGTCTTTCTAAATATCTCGAATATATCGGCGAGTCACAGTACATCGGTTTTTAAGTACAGATCGTGATAATCGCCTAAATTCTTACAACCTAATTTATCCCACACCGTCAGAGCGTGTTCATAATCGGCATCGGTTATTTTAGATTGTGTTAAGTTACTATAGAATGATTCAAGGGGTGGTAATTTAGTTTTGTGGAATCTAGACCAATCATCCATATATTCGTAAGGATATACACCTTTTCCCAGCAACAAATGACGAGTTATCTGATCAGTATATTGAATTGTTATTGCAAAGTCATCGGGATTGTTCGCATTAGCTAAATTGTCCAGGGAAGATAACAGAAACTGTACGGAGTCCATTACTTTGCTTTGTTCTGGCTTTCCCACCCTTGTTCTTATAATTTATAGTTTTAGTCAATGAGAATGATATATATTTTTCCATATTATTAGGAATGTATCTTAAGCCGCCGTCGGTCTTTGAGATAGCTTGCATAATGAGATGAGAAAGTAGTATAGGTAATAATGGTTCTGGACCACTTCCACTGGAGCCAGATTTATATACCTATACCGCTACTACAGATGGAATTTTCTATGTGTAAACGATGATGCGATTCAACGATCGTCATGATATTAAACTAAGTTGTAATGAAAATATTCTCTATTATTTTTACTCATATGTATACCATTACTTTTAACAAAGTATTCAACATTTTTAGTTCTTCATTCATTTTACTAGGAGACCAGACTCTATATTCTTCTTGGTTATTGGAAAGAAACAATTGATGACCGTATTTGGTTGGTTTGACATCACTAATATAATATATACCCTGTGGTAATTCACTCCATTTAATAATTTTGTCCTTGAGCATAAATACTTTGATAGCTTTTTCGAGTTCTTCCTTTGTTGATTTGTAATTCTCCATTATTATATACTTATGTGAGCATTCGTTTAAATGTGATCCAACGACAGGAAGCAATCTATTTTTAATCTCCAACCAGTTCTTTGGTTTTGGCACAGAATAATTGACGCACTTGTTGTCTCCCCTGTTCTATGAACTTTTTTTTCTCGTCTTCGCTAATACCACTGGTCTCACGAGAATTGGATCGAATCTCTTGCTTCATTACGTTGTATTTGGTGAGTTCTGCCAAAACTAAACGAAACTCCTCCTCGGATATCTTACAATCAGCCTTTGCTGTTGTAATATGATCCTCAATGCTGTTCAACTTTGCTTTGGCGCGTATCCGAATATTATCATGTTTTAATGTTTTCTTTTGGAACTTCTAAGAAATAAATTTTATTGCTATTCCTGCCAGTTCAGAGACTCCGGCGGCTATTTTCCATACCAAGTCCGATAGGCGCCGCGATTATAGTTGATAATAAACCAACACCGGGTACACCAAGTCCCATGCTAGCTGTTACAAGCGCGGTGTCAACTCCATCGAGAGCATTCACGGCTCTGCGATACTTTTTTTACAATCCAAGTCTCAACTCCCTCTCCTTCTCTATTCGATGTTTTATGTCGCTTATTTGATGTAATGGAAATCCATCAACAGTATCCATCTTTTCATCGATACAAATTCATAATATATATTATTATATCATATAATAGTCTTTAATTTGTCTTGCTTCAATGTTTTGAGAGTATACATCAGCCTTATTAAATGTATATTATATGGCATAAATATCTTAGTAAGAGAAATGCTATTACTTTTATTAACTTGGATCCCCTCTAGTGTTGCAATGGGCTCCTACATAAATTATACTATAACGTCGACGCTCGTGTTGCTTGAGCCATTTAATTGATAGACCTGGTAATATTTCGAAGGCATCTACGGGTACATCTCAAAACAAGACTTCAATAATAAGCGTAGAAGGATTATGTATTGCACTCAAGTTCTGTTTCATATTATTGAATTCAGTAACAAAATTTAAACTGACGTTTTTTACTGCCGGACGACTCAATAACATATGACCTGGGTTTTCTGGCAGGGGAGAGACTGACACACTTTTTCGTTTTGAGGGGATATAAGCCACGAGTACGATCCCACTATTTATTATCTTAGTTAATTGATGTCCCTTACCCATCATCACATATGGTTGGGTAATGACGATATTCAATAGTCCATTTATTATCATCGTTTTGAGTAAGATTGTATGAAGTGTTTTTATTGAGTCCACTAACGTCGACATCGCTTAAATCTCCTAGATTACCTGTGAATGCAACTTCTTTCCGCTTGTATACATTAACTTTTAAGTGTAAAGTGTATAACTTGCCATCGATACCGGGTTTACCGAATCCTTCTGTGTGCCCAAAATCGGAAAGCGCAATTGTATTAAATTGTATGAGTGTTCCAGGGCCTGATGAATCAACCGTTATTTATAATATGGAGTGTAACACTCAAGTATCCTATATGTACAGTTTGATGTTTTAAATCTAATACTGAAATTTTGAGGTCTGAAATATTTTTTATATTGTAATGATGAGAAAGATTCCGTTCTACCGCTTTTGTATTTTTCTTCTTTGACTGGAATAGCTCTCAGCAGAGTTGAAGGACTTTGGAGTTGAATATTTTCCGTTGTACTGCTCTGATCAAGATGGATGCACAACTCTTTATAGGGAACTAAATCGGGTAATTTAACTCCATGCTGTGTTTCGTTGGGTGGTATTAATATTTTTTTATTGTTTTTATTTTTTTATTTTTTTTTATTTTTATTATTCAGTCATATACACAGGATACAGATACAGTCGAATAACAGTACAAATTCATGTATAAAGGTAATTCGCAAAAGGATGTGGTACAGAGGAGGCATAAGGCATAATCCACAGCATGGTACAGATGAAGGCATATTTATGTATACAATTAAGAAGGTGCGGTATTTATGGTACATCAAATTATGTTGCAAGCATCAAGTGAATAAGTTATTTTACAATTTGAGTAAACAAAGCCCATTTTCTGTTAAAGGCAGAGAAGTCGTTATTTCTACGTACAATATGATATTCAACATCATAGATACTTCTTATTGTGTTCTTAAAAGCAACAAAGTCAACATTTTCATTCTTAATACACTGGACAAAGATAAATCTTTTAGCAGCTACAATCAAATGGTTAATTTTTACATCAGAGGTACCAAAAAGGAGCTCATCAAGTAAATACAGAAATCTGACCAAAAATTCTTAACAACATGACATTCGATATAAACATGAAAAACATTTTCTTTGTGAGTATGACACATAGAACACTCATCGTTATCAATAAGTTTCATTCTTAATAACTCACGTTTTGTAAATATTACTTTATGAAAAAATCTAAACTGGAAGTCCCTGAGTTTTGTGTCCCTTAACCCATGGCAATATACACTGAATATTTGTTTCCATGGAAAAGAAGATCCTTGCTGATTTTCCCATTTCAAACAAGATTTAGGGAGAGGGAGGGAATTCCCTATCAGTTTATTATAAAAAACTTTTGTTCCTTTAATAGAACGTGTAAGATCATAAATCCAAGGAGATACTGTGAGGTTAGAGGAGGAATGTAGATTTGTATCAATATTTTGTCTCGAACTTCTTGGAATATTAAAAAACATACGGTTATAGTCGAGAAAAGTTCCTTTAAGATCATAAAGTTGTTGTAAACGTGGGAAAGGGATCCATCCGTTTTCATCATACAAGTCTTTTATCGTAACTATAACTTTTTTAAACCAGTCATTAAAAATTAATACTGGATCTCTAAAATAATGGTTTAACCATATGGGTTGGGAAGCAATTTCTGCTTTTTCTAAGTCTTCAATGTCATATGAATGCATAAAGTCACTCCAGGCTATAAGGGTATCTTTCCAGAAAGGATTTACAATTTCCCGATTCTTGTGCAAACTGGCACCTAAAGTGTAGATATGAGCTAACTGAAAACAAGCAAGGTCATAATTAATGGGTTTTTTCGCAATACCTTTTTAAACATGAAATTTTCAAAGATGATATAAATTTGGGTATATCAGTCATTTTCAATCCACCTTGACTATAATTCCTTTTCAAATAATCCCTCTTAATCTTATCTCTTTTGTCACTCCAAATAAAGTTAAAAAGAATTCTATTCAATTGATCAATAAAAGCTTTTGATGGATTCGGGAGAGCAGAAAAAATATGTACATGGGTAGAGAGAATTAAAGTCTTAACAACTGTTATTTTACCCACCAAAGTCAAATTACGTTTTTTCCATTTGCTTATAATACCATAGATATTATCCAGGCGTTTTTTAGTGTTGATTACCCAAAGGTCTTTTAAGTCAACATTAAAACATATGCCCAGAACTTCAAAGTTGCCATCATGCCAATCTAGCTTTAAGTTAGGACAAAATCGGACTTTACTACTAGCCATACTGCCTATCCATATTGCTTTGTTTTTTTCAAAGTTCATTTTTAATCCTGAGATTTTGTAAAAAGTTTCAAGTGTATCCATGGCTGATTTTAAAGATTTTTCCGAGCCATCTAAAAAGAGTTGGGTGTCATCAGCATATTGGCCCAATGTGTGTTCAATGTCGTGTAGAAGTATACCTTTTATATCTTCATTATTATAAACATGATACCGAGAATTTCAGCAACGAAAAGAAACAAATAGGGGGAAATTGGGTCACCCTGTCTGCAACCCCTTTCATTCATAAAAAATTCAGAGAGGTGGCCATTTTGGACAATACAAGAAGAGGCATTAGATATGAGTATATGTATCCATTTAATCATATTTGGCCCAAAGCCAAATTTTTCCAGAACGAGGAAAATAAAATCTTTATTTTAGGGGGTTGAACGCTTTCTCAAAATCAATGAGTATCAACTTACCTTTTTTGTCAAGTCTCTAAGTTTCAAAAATGATATCATAGAGTAATCTAGTATTTTCACTTAAACATCTCCCAGGGATAAATCCTGATTGATTACAATGAATTAATTTGTTTAAGGATTGCTTGATTCTATTAGTAATACAAGAGCTTAAAATCTTATATACAGCATTTAATAAAGTAATGGGACGCCAATTTTTTAATCTTTTTCTATCTTTATTTGTTTTTGGAATGCAAGTAATCACGCCCCAGTTCATAGTAAAAGTCAAAGAGTTAGAATGATAAGCGTGATTAAAGTATCTCCATATCCAGACTCTTAAATCTTTCCAGAAAAATTTAAAGAAATCAATTGGGAAGCCATCAAGACCTGGGCTCTTATTATTTTTCATTGCAAGTGTAGCTTTACCAATTTCGTTTAAGGATAACGGCTGTTCAAAAGCCTGTTGCATATCATTCTCTAGTTTTGGAATTGGAATATTGTTTAACATCAGGCTTGGATCAGTATGTACTGAACTTTTGTTTTGCTACAAGTTTCTATAAAATGATTCTTGTTCTTTAATAATGAGAGTTGTATCATTCAGTTCCTCAGCATCATTATTGATCAAGGAGGAGATGATATTATTTGTAAAAATTCTATTTTCAAGACGGTAAAAGTATTTAGTTGGTTTCTCTCCCTCCTCATACCATTGTAGTCTCTTATTAAAAGCATTTATCTTGCTTTCTTCTTCTTTCCTCTTTTCTTTTTCAAATATGAGGAAAGAGAGATTGTTTTACCTCGCAAATTCATTAAAAAGGTTTCCAAGAATAGGGAATCAGGTATATTCAGTTTTAAATCCAAATCATCTAAAGGAGCAGAATGGTCTGATCTATAAGATGGATCAACATATTGTTGTTTTGTTTCATCCGAAACAGTCATAACCATATCCACATATTGTTTATTTCTTAAAAGGGAAGTGTTAAATTTAAAATATCCACGGCCCCTATTATTTATCAGAGAATCATTTAGGCATAAAGAAATAGCCGAATGGTCAGATTTATAACCTGGGAGAATGTCAGCAGCAGAGGATAGGTTTAAAATATCTTCACTAACCAAAAAAAAGGCTAGCCTAGCTTGCTGTCTGGGTTTATGTTTCCACTATGTAAATTTTCTAACATCTGCATTCTGTTCACGCCAAACATCAAATAGGTTAAACTGAGATAAATAATCTAAAACCGTTTTTCTAGCTTTTGGGTTGTTAATATTTTTATAGTTTTCCAGATCTAGAGATTGATCAAGAATGAGATTCCAATCCCCACAAATTATAATCGATTCATTATCAAGTCCATCAATGGCATTAAAGATATCATGATAAAATTTTGGGAGATCAGAATTCGGCCCATATATAGTAGCTAAGGTCAGTCTTATTCCTTTAATGGTTATATCAGCAATTATAAAATTTCCACCATCATCTTTCATAACCTTATGAATAGACATTTCAATGGAATTAAAGAGAATAGCCACCCCTCGGGCATTAGACTTGAAGGGAGCAAAAATACACTCAAGGCCCTAGTCATTCCTAAAAATGTTCACTTGATTTTTATCTATATGGATATCTTGAAGGCAGATGACATGAAAATTTCGTTTGCGCCAAATATTAAAAACCTCTTTTCTTTTTGGTTTATCAGCTAAGCCTCTGCAGTTTGCAGATAGCAAAGATAGTTTAGATTGTATTGACATTGTATATTGGAGTTATAGTTTTAACAACAGAATATACAAGGGATACACATCTTGTCTGTGTAATGACTGATTTCTTTGGTTTTGAATGAAAATAAAAGGAAAGGAAAGAATAAAAACAAAGAAAAACCGATGTTTGGCTCAAGGATTGTAGAAATTCCTATATTTTTCTGAATGGTTTGGTAACAAGGCCATAAAATTATTGATTTATAACAGTAAGTAAACATATGAGGTAATATAAGCATTCATCATGATTCATGTATATAGCATCGTAATTGCAGACTTAAGAAGAAAACTAAAATTACTTACACTCATATAGGTTAATCCATAAATAATCCATGGAATCAGCTGATAAACACAGGCATAATCGAAGATAAAACAAAAACACTAGAGGTTTTTTTCACACTAGTGTGCACACAATAGCAAACATTTCAGATGATGTCCACATAGATCCTGTGAGGAAAAAAGGAAGCGTCATAAAATCCTCAGGTGTTTTCCGTATATCCAATCAGGGTATGGAGACCAAAATCAGAAAGTTAGTCCTAGACTCTATTTGGATATTGATGAATAAACAGTTGTCTATCACTTGTATACACCGTACTTACACGTAGGGAGATACCAAGCACACTTGAAACAACACGAAACCCAATATTCATGAGAAACAGTTTTCACATATCTTGTGGGAAAAAACGAAGCATCATAAAATCATCTTGAGAGTTGATTGAACGAGAAGGTCAGTGATTTCTTCACTCTATGTCCTCGTCCACCGTAATTGCGCGCCATGGATCATCTTTTCCCCTACGATAGAGCAGGGTGACTTCAGTACCTTTCTCCTGGATCTTAGTGTGGTAGTTGTACTTCCTGCGAATTTCATAAGCCCTGTTAGCGAGTTTTGTTCTGTACTTTTTCAGCACGACCGGAAGGTCTGTGCGAATCGAAATAGCTTTGAAATAGCTCAGTAGCTTTGAGTTTTTGTAGCTGGAGTCGAAAATTCGTTGACGGTCGCTCATGCTGACAAATCTTACCATGATAGTTTGTGGTTTATCCGGAGGCGAGTGTGTCAGGTTGATATGGGGGGGTCTGTGAATTGCAACGAAATTCATTACACTTGCCTCTGGGACGCCCAGATCGTGAAAAAGCTCTTTGCGCGCTTTTTCCGGGTCTTCGTTGTCTGGGATGCCGTATACAAGAAGATTGCTTTTCCTGTTGTAAACTTCTTGTAAAAGTAATTTCTGTTTGATATCCTTTCTCAAATCTTGTAATTCTTCACGCTGAGCTTGTAATTCGTCCTTATTCTTTTGGATATTGGATGAATTGAAGTCGACAGTTTTAACTAATTAGTTCAGTGTTTGACAAATAGGAGCAAGTTCATTTTTCAGCGTCTCGAGATTAGAAAGTTGCTGCATATAAGGAATCGAAATGGCCGCCACCGTCTCGTCATTTCCGTTTTCAGGGGTGGGATTTATATTCGGATTTTTTTCATTATTGGTGAGAAAAATTGGTGAGTCCAAATTTCCTGGCTGCAGAGAAGAAGGAGTATTCGTTTCACTTTTGTTACGATTACTTTTTCTAGTACTGGCCATTTTCAGTTCAGATTGTGTTGGATTCACGCGGAGCTCTTGAGAGAGCGTGTTATCCCATGCGCAGCGCCACCGGAAGTGGGGTGGTATTAATATTATTGCACCTCCTATGTAGTTTACAAGTCCAAGTGTATATGCTAAGCTCCAATTAATAACTACTTTCTTTTCTCCAGCGTTAAAAATCAGCATCCCATTCGAGTCATTTTGTGTGATAATAACTCCCAAAGGCTTAAAAATTTCATCATTGATTGAGCATATGCTGCAATACCCATCAGGTATAATAATGGGAGTGTTTTTTTCCATTTTCAATATCATCAACTATAAATATCTTATTATCATTTCTCACAGCACCTATATTGATCCACTGTGGGTAATACGTTACATCGCATAGGGCGACTTCAAGTTGACCAGCCGAGTTATCGATATTATGAAGCAGTTGAATAGACTGATCATTTGTTATTCCTGGGAGTGTAACATACATATTAAATATACAAAGATACTATATCATATCTGTATATCATATCCTATATGTACAGGTTGGTGTTTTAAATCTAATACAGAAATTTTGAGGTCTGCAATAATACCCCACTTTAACTTTTTATATTGTAATGTTGAGAAAGATTTGGTTCTACAGCTATTATATTTTTCATCTTTGACTGGAATAGCTCTCAGCAGAGTTGAAGGACTTTCTAGTTGAATATTATCCGTTGTGCTGATCTGATCAAGATGGATGCACAACTCTTTATAGGGAACTAAATCGGGTAATTTAATTCCATGCACTTTATCGTTAGGTGCATGGTATTATTCCCGTTTTGCCTTCAAGTCCAAGTGTTTCTGCTAAGATCTCAGCAAGAAGTAAGTTCTCTTCTCCAGCGCTTAATTTCAGCATCCCATTCGACTCATTTGTGCGAGACTAATTCCATTAGGATTAAAAATTTCATCATTGAGTGAGCATACGCTGTAATACCCATTAGGTATAACAATGCGAGTGTGATCAATACCTATTTCACCTATTAAAAACTTATTATTTTCTATCACATCATTTATATTGGTCCACGGTGGGTAATACGTTACATTGCATAAGTTGTCAATCCGAGTTATTGATAGTATGAAGCAGTTGAATAGACTGACCATTTGTTATTCCCGGGAGTGTGACATACATATTAAACATACAAAGATACTACATCATAACTTAAATATGAAAGCAACTTACTAAAATCGACTGATTAGTAATGTAAGTGCCTCTGGTGCTAATTTTGTTGTTGAATCCCTGATATCTTTGAAAAATATAGGGTCCCGGCAACTAGCGATAAAATGGTGCACGATTGGTTTCACAATCCGATGCAATTTTGGCAGAACCAGTTAAACTTTGCCATATGGTGTGCAACAACGGGATGTGGTGTATCTCTTTATGCTCCAGGATTTGAACTAAATAAGTCTGTTTTATCATTTCATGTGTACTATCAGATTAGACGTATACTTAAAGAAATTAGTGCTCCATTACCACAGGATCGAGCATGGAATGCATCAAACAATCCGTACAATAGGTTCACGTATGAGCGTATTTGTCAGGAATTTGATATTTCTACGAGTAAAGATTGGCGTATTAAAGGACTTAACCATGGTCTAGGTGTTACGTATAGCGGAAAAAGAACTGTTAAAGAAGAAAGTGATGATTTAGTAAAAAAAACTCATCAACCATTCAATCCACTTAAGTTGTTACAGAAAAACAATCTTCGGAGGATGACAAACGTAGAGGATGCTATTAATTCACCAGTTGATATACCATCTTCTATAAAGCGTTATCAAGATGTATTACAGACACTCAATCCAAAGTAGTCTACGTTTATGCCCCGGGACTATACATGTCTCCGAGTAATATGGAACTTAAGATCGGTCAAGTGATCGGTTATAATAATGAAATTGTTATTGCTTTTTGATCAACAAAAACAGGTATAAATTCAGATATTAACACCGAATTAATAACGCAAACAAACACAGGCGAAACGGGAATAGTCAAGCCACAGATATATACTGACACTTCTACTGACGCATCTACTAATGCACAACCACAAGTGCCACCACATATTGCAGCTAAAAATCCACAACATATCAATGAAAAAACAGCGCTGATAGTAGGTGGAGTCGCGGCTGGTTTACTCATGATTTGGATAAATAGTTCTTAATGAACTGATTTGGTTAAATAGTTCTTAATGAACTGATTTGGTTAAATAGTCTTTAGCGGATACGTACAACAGCCCTGCAATTGCTACGATCAGTGCCCACAAGTTTTGACTAAACCAAGTGGTGGTTTTAGCTAATAAATTCAAGAGCCAGGAAACAATACTCCCTGTTATGCCGGGAAGTGCAGACGCGGCTTTCTCAGCGCTTCTCCTAATGCCTTTAAATGCTTTTTTAGCCACTCTTTTATACCATTTTTATCACTAGGTGGTGTGCCACCTCCTGTACCACCTGTACCACCGGTTAACGCGAGAGTTAAAGTTGATATAATAAATCCCAATGCGGTTAAAATACTGGCAATGGTTATCCCCTGTTCTCTGAACAATGTTTTAATTTTATTGGCCAGTGTAGTATCATCATTGAGGACTTATTTGTGAACAAAGTGCCTTTCTTTTTCTGGAAGCAGCTTCGATCTTTCGTCTTCTAAGTTACGCAATCTTTCCGCAACGCGGCGTCTACTGAATTCATCACCCGCCTGTTCAAGTTTTGTTTTCTTATAAGCTATATGCTTGTCTAGTTCATCCAGCTTGACTTTATTATTGTTGAGTGATTCCCACATTGTTTGCATTGCCTTGTCAAGGCCTCATAATTCTCTCATACTGTACTCCAAGGATGGTGCCTGTAATGTAGAATTATCATAGGTAGCCAAGATACTCAAGACCATCTGGAGCCTCCTTAGCGTGTTGTGGTACAGAGTTCAGTCCGCACAGTCTGAAGAACCTTAGTAGTCTTTGCAGAAAGTTTTGCTTGTGAGTTATCATGGTCTACAAGAACTAATTCATTACAAATAATGTTGATGCCGCCAGGGCGTCCAGCTATTGTAGACAACACTAGGGGTTTCCTATTATGAGAATTCATAAGATCAATATCTGGAGAGCCATGCAGTCGCAATATTCCTTACTATCCATTGATAACTTGGAATAGTCACGACCAAGAAGAGTAACATATTTTTTGTCTTCTTTTACGACTTCGTAAATGGTAATTTATTATTGTAGTTTGTGCAGGGACAAAAAGTTTATGCTAGTCATATCGACAGGTATCATTACCTATGTAGTCATACGCGTACTTCTGCATCCAGTCTATTATACCCTGTTATTTTCTCACCATAGTTACACTCTTCACTAGCAAGTACATGCTTATGTCTTACATTTACCTACCGTCACTTCTTATATTTTATTTCATGTCACATCATGCTTTTCTGTTATGTATAAGGTTACTAGCTTCATATCCCACAATGCATCAATTTTTCAGCCATGCATGCTCAGAAAGGTTCCGGTGACGTCATGCCTCGAGGCTATTTAACCCCAAAGATTTCGCTTTGTCTTTCTTGTCAATTCTATTGTCATGGCGTAATGCTCTCAAAATCTCTCACGAATCCACCTCTGAATACGCCATCCAGTATCATTCTTCACCGGGAAAACTTCCCATTGTGTTGACAATGTCGGATCCACAGAGGAAACGTGTTGCACACACAAGGAAATCTGGGCGGACCAAAAGCGTTAATCTACCTTCCACAACATCCGATGTAAACAACCAAGATGGCGGACCACCCCCTCGTACATCTCACCAGTCTCACGCCACCAACCCACCGTACCTGACAGCTACAGACCTCAGAAACAGACTGGAACAACTGGGGATGAAAGTTCCAGCTGCGTGGTCTAGAAAATTCTTGCTACAACTGTACAAGGAAAACGTAGCAAGTGGCCGGCTGATAGACGACCCCAGTGACAACAACAGGCCAACTAGGAACGACAGTCCGCAGACACAATCAGCAATCAAGACTCCAGACGACTTAGCCAGACAATGCACGACAGGAGAACATTCAACACTCCAACTACACTTGTCAGTGTTAACGACAATCTGCATTCCATCTCTGACCTGAGCAGCAACCAGACGGAAGTTCCGGTATCCAACATGGCGGATAGAAACCTGAGAAACGAGGTCAGAGAGTTGAAGGAACTTATCTGTGCCATGCGTCAAGAGAATGTAAACAGAGCCCCACACCAGGTGTGTCAAGCGGTGCCTTCAGACAGCCTGCCCCCGATAGACACAGTACCAGAAGCGATCAAGGACAAGATCAAAGCCGGTAAATATGTGAATTTAGCTCTCCTATTACAAGATATAGACTACGGCAAAAAGGGATTAAGTCAAGATAGCCCAAATGGCAACTTATCAAGAACCCTGTTGTTACCAGATTTCATTGTGGCTTTTACCACATTCAAGAACATCTATTGTGAAAACAACGATGAACTCAGGCGCCAGTTGGACGCTCACGAAAGGACAGTCATAAATCTGGCTCAACAATTCCCAGGAAAGAGCAACCACTACGATTACCATAAACTGTTTGCTTCTCGCGTGGTCAACCCATCAGGTGGGATATGCCTGATCAAAGAATTCTCACTAGGTGCTCTACAAGAACCTCCAAGTCGTGCCATATTTGCCATAGTGTGACACCTGATAGTGACCATTGCCATGAGTTCAAACCATGGAGGTACAACACACCAGTCTCTGAGAGACCGCAAGGATATAGACAAGACAAGGCTGATATCAGGGGACATCCCAAGGTCAGGTTCAACGGCAAAGAAATGTTCAACAGTTTCAACGACCAAGGTTGCACCAGAAAAAACTGTCTGTTTGAGCATGTCTGCCTAACATGCAAGGAGCCAAGCCATGGAAAAAACAACTGTGGCGACAAGAGAAAGAAGGTTTGACTGGATACCACCTCTAACGAATCCGCCATACCCATGGAAACAGTGCCCACATCATCTCCACTCACTCCTATCAACCACACCCGGTTACAACTCGAACTGGCTCTTCATCCGGATATCCAGTTCACCAACTATTTGATCAATGGTCTAAGATACGGTTTCAACCCTTTAATTCATCCACTACCCACAACTTCCAACAACAATTACAGTGCTAGGAAAGACCAGGCTGCAGTGTCACTTCTCGTCAAATCGGAAGTTACAAAGGATTATGTTGCAGGTCCATTTTCGACAGTGCCATATGTTGAATACAGGGTGAGTCCCCTTGGGTTGGCCATTGGTAAATACAGCCAGAAGAAGAGACTTATTCTAGACCTATCAGCCCCCCCACGACAAACCAGAAATACTAAGCATCAATGAACTCATCGACAAGGATCAGTGTTCTCTTTCTTATGTGACAATTGACCACGCTATCGCTATCATCTCTAATCAAGTGCATGGAGCCAAACTGTGTAAACTTGACATTTCGGACGCTTTCAAACAGGTCCCGATAGCAAATGCATTTATACCTTTCTTTGGATTCAAGTGGCAACAGCAGTACTACTTTTACAAACGGCTGGCCTTCGGATGTCATTCAAGCCCAAAATTGTTTGACACTCTGTCAGAAGCTTTATGCTGGATACTGCATCATAACTATGGCATTCAACACATTCTCCATCTCCTGGATGATTTCCTTACTATAGACTCCCCTGAGGCCGATGCCCAACAAACCATGACGAACCTGCGTAAACTGTTCCAAGAGATGGGCATCCCTATAGCCGAGCACAAGACAATGGGACCTGCCACAATCTTGGAATACCTGGGCATTAATCTGGATACCGACACCATGACAGCAAGCCTACCAAGACAAGCTGGACAGGATATCAGCCTTACTTCACGTGTTTTCCCAGAAGAAAAAATGTTCAAAGAGGGAACTCTTATCTTTGTTGGGACACTTAAGCTATGCCTGTAAGGTCATCATTCCCGGCAGATCCTTCATTTCTCACCTGTTGGATATAGCCAAATCAGTGAAGAAACTGCATCACCAGATACACGTCTACGGCGTGCCAACAAGATCTCCACATGTGGCATATCTTTCTCCAACAGTGGAATGACGTGTCCCTATTCCACGATGCTTACGCTACCTCCAATCAAGACATGGACTTGTATACAGATGCATCTACTTCGTTCGGATTCGGCGGATACTTTAAAGGAGCGTGGTTCTCAGAGAAGTGGCCAGACAACCTACTCACAGAATTAAATATCGAACATTCCCTCGCCTTCCTTGAACTGTATCCCATCATGATAGTATCCGTACTTTGGGGACGTAGTTGGACTCGGTTAAGAGTGTTATTTCACTGCGACAACCAAGCCACTGTACATATCATTCGCAAAGGGAGATCTAAATGCCGAAAAGTCATGTCTCTTATCCGTACCCTAACATGGACGGCAGCTAAAGGCAATTTCATAGTATTAGCTAAGCACATCCCTGGGGTTCACAATACTTTAGCTTATGCTCTTTCTCGTTCACAGCTGGACCTGTTCCGCTCCCTAGCCCCAGCATCACAGAACGAACCCATACAGTGCCCTTCAGGCTCATACATCATGTGGAATTGACAAGGCACCTGGACACATTATGGTCAGCAGCCCTTGCCCCGCGTACAAAGGATACCTATGCTACCGGTGTTCAGTGCTACATCAACTTCATGATTAGTGTGAATTTGCTCTCTAGGACACGTCCAGGACTCCCACCGCTACACGAAAGCTGCGTTCAGTTTTTCCTCGCCCACTGCTTAGGCAGGCTCAAGTTATCCTATACTACTGTTAAAACTTACCTGGTGGGCATCAGATATACTTACCTACAAGCAGGAATACCAACACTCTTCGACTCTGCCGACTCGGGCGCCAACGCATGTGGATACAAGAAACTACAAGCCCCACCAAAAAGCAAGAGACTACCCATCACTTACAATATTCTGTGTCAAATTATCACTCTGCTGAAGATAGCGTTCTGGGTCCTTTTAATGACTTTATCATGATTACTATGTGTACCGTTGCCTTCTTCGGCTTCCTCAGGTGTAGCGAGTTCACCAGTTCAGACAGTTTTGATGCAGATGTCAATTTATGTGTCCAAGATGTCATCTGCGATTATAACAGAAACAGATTAAAACTGACCCTTTCCGACAAAGAGAGGCCATTTCCCTGTTTGCCACAAACAAGCCAGCTTGTCCGGTTCGAAGCCTCTCACAACTGATCCTCATAAGACGCAAGTGTGGGGCTCAGGCCCACGATCCCCTCTTCGTGGACAGCTTTTTCCATGCTATTACGAGGACTATATTTCTGAGATGGCTCAACATTATCATGTGTCGGATAGGCTTGAGCTCCAAATCTTATTCAGGACATTCATTCAGGATTGGCGCAGCTACCACAGCTGCACAAGTAAGAATGGAGGACCATCTCATCAAAATCCTGGGGAGGTGGAGTTCAGACTGCTTCACCAGGTACATTCGAACCCCCGAAGATACCTTGAGACAAGCACAGATCTCATTGTGTAACGTATAATGTTTTACCAACAGAGTGCAATCTGCATAGTAACTTACCCCATCTTATGTGACGTTCAGTCTCGTGACTCCAGTGCAGTGTGACTTGTGCTATTTATGTTGCAATCTGTGACTCTGTGGTGTGCAACTGTTTTTTATTGTATCTCGTATAATGTACATAAACTGTACTCTTGCGTGATAGTGGTGCTGGGGGAACTACAGACTCAGATAGTAGCCATGCCGTGCACGTGACTACTGCCATATACTGTGCCGTGTCCAACTGTGCATGCTGACTTTGACACTTGGTCTTTACTGTGATTCGATGCTAATATGGAACTCTTAACATAGAGCCAGTGACTGTGGTTACCATGTACTCAGTGTGAGGACTCCTGTCCTGGTTCACATGTACTGCCCTATTTATGTCAAAGGATGCTATACCATTGTCGTTTATTACCCAACTGCTTTTAGTTCAAGTATACTTAGGTGTAACATGCATCACTGCAAATCGAACGTTGGTAACTTTCACATATTTATGTTTTTCTCCTTACATCTTACATATATATCCCTACTATTCATTGGGGGCTCTCGGTTGCTAACCTCCTTTTGGGCCTTCAGCTCATTCAGTGCTTTTAATCGCCAGTACGAAAGAACAGAGTGAGCTGACTAGCCCCCAATTCATACGGCAGGACACTATCTACATGGGCTTCCTGATCTTACGACCAGGAACCGTCCATAGGGATGTCCGGGTCCACGACCCAAGGGCAACTAATCCCACCATTAGGTCCTCGCCGTCCTAACCGCGGGTCCACAACCTACAGGTTATTTCCCTTGCCCTCTAACCGCGGGTCCACGACCTACAGGTTATCCTTCATATCTAACATACCCAGGGTTGGCGACCCTCCGGCAACCGAAGTAGCCCCCTCAATTCTCCAAAATAATGTTGTAAATAAACGTATTTTTACCTACATCATGTTTTGTTGTTTCTGCACAAATAGTCATTAACAGCAGATTGCAATAGTTCCTCATTAAGATTCATAAAGCTGGTTTCATCAGTACCCCTTCGACTGCAGAAGTATCAGTTAAGTTTTGTATTAAACATAAGGAAACATAATTTCAATATAAACAATGTCTTCGCAATATGGGCGTAAGTTAAATCCACAATGTAGAGTTTGGGATCCATATTGAATCAAAGCAATTCGCCAGTCTGTAACTATAACAAATAACACAAGTACCATTGATCAGAATCCGACACTTCTGGTTCACTTTCCTAATCTCGGCGCTCTTGATGTGTTAGTTCCAGGAACTGTATCAAGGTGTTTGTAATAAAAATTCAATGAGACTGCGTGTAGGTTATGCTGGTGTTAAAGATAAGACTGATGCTGATGCATCAGGTAACCAATTCTGTATTCCACTTGACTTTGAATTACAGTGTTCCCTCTTCAATATAGTGCTAACTCGGTTATAGCGCGAGCAGTAAAGCATGGCTTCCAAAGTTTACTAAGATAAACTCAAGTTTTCCAATGACACGATGTTTTCCCCCATCTCAGAAAACATTATCAGCTGATCAGTGCGATCACGTAACACCGGAAATACCAGTCAACAAATCCAAACTGAAGTACGCAATTTAATTCTATTATTATTATATCTGGTTATAGACAAATTTTTCATTGTTTATTTGGACTATCGTCACGATATGGCTGAAATAATGCCGATGTGACGTTAAATATTAACTCAATCACTCACTCACTTATTGTCCCCTGCCGCGCGAATGCGCGAAGCGGGGGATGTAGTATTCACGACCGTCCGTACGTCCGTCCGTCCGTCCGTACGTCCCACCTGTTTGTTGCCGCGATATCTCAAGAACTAAACACTGGATTGTCTTCATATTTGGAACTATGGTGTATATACAGACTCCGCAGACACCAGTCGGTTTTGGTGACCTTGACCCCATTTTCAAGGTCACAGCAGGCAAATCTGCTTTTGGAGTTTGAAAACAGTGTTGCTGCGATATCTCAAGAACTAAACACTGGATTGTCTTCATATTTGGAACTATGGTGTATATACATACACTGCAGAGACCAGTCGGTTTTGGTGACCTTGACCCCATTTTCAAGGTCACAGCAGGCAAATCTGCTTTTGGAGTTGGAAAACGGTGTTGCCGCGATATCTCAAGAACTAATCGCAGGATTGTCTTCATATTTGGAACTATGGTGTATATACAGACACCGCAGACACCAGTTGGTTTTGGTGACCTTGATCCCCTTTTCAAGGTCACAGCAAGCAAATCTGCTTTTGGAGTTGGAAAATAGTGTTGCCGCGATATCTCAAGAACTAATCGCTGGATTGTCTTCATATTTGGTACTATGGTGTATATACAGGCGGGGGACATTTCGTCACTTTGTGACAAATACTTGTTTGGACTAATGTTTGCAATATATTTTATTAATTATATTCAAAATTTCATTCAATAATTTTGATAATGTTTAAAATAATTTTGGTGAAATCATATGCAAAGTGATTGGTAGATCGCACAACTCACCGTTATTTACAGCAACCACGGACAGATTACTGCCAGGGACGCCTTGAAACAAACTTTACTTGCAAGAGAATGGATACACCTCTCATAAATGCTGTTCTATGACTCGCTAAAAGTCATAGTTGAGGCAGTTTGCCAATTAAATGTCAACATAATGTTTTCTCAATCGAAATACATATAGCGTGGGAAGTACGGTGGGTGAGTGAGTGAGTCATGTTTTACGCCGCTTTTAGCAATATTCCAGCAATATCACGGTGGGGGACACCACAAATGGGCTTCACACATTGTATCCATGTCGGGAATCGAATCCGGGTCTTCACCGTGACGAAGCTAACGCTTTAACCACTAGACTACCCGACCGCCCCCTACGGTGAGTAGTCAAATTGTTCCATACGTAAAAAAAATAATATCCCGCATACCACCTGTACCAAAGTGCTACGCTTATGATTCTTATAATTTTAAGTATATGAATAGTGGAAGCTCCAACTAAAATAACACGATATTGGAATATATTATTCCGGATAAAATAATAATTTCAGATACAATTTCTTCCGACCAGTGATGTTTTATATCAAATTTCAATCTTATATTGACCAAGTTTGTTATACCTGTTTATTTACCTGAATTCACTGAAGGGATACGATGTTGCTTTTTGAAAGTGCATATTAATACTCGATAGATACTTTTTTACACTATGAATCCTAAACAACTTCTATTCTAATCTTTTTTTAAACTCTGAAATGTGCAACGTAGATCGTGTTAGGTAGGCAGAGCATGTATACTGTTTTGTTGGTCATCTACCACCTACGACTCAACCTTCGTTTAACCGCTGATCATCAATAACGCTCATCAATTAACTGGACCCCAAAGGTAGCGTTGTAGCGAGGGATCACTGTACCAGATAGTCACATGCCCTTCTATCAAGCATCCCTAGGCAAAAGGTTAGAATATGAACGCACTTTTAATGACTACCACAGAGTAATCAAAGCCGGTGATAAACTAGCTATTCCATTGACAATATCTCACTGGAGTATGATATGATAACTGATCCTGAATTAGCCAGACAAATTTGTAACCAGAATAGCCGTTTACCCATTTTGTAATACATCACATTCTTCGGCACCGATTGATTTCAAGGGACAAAAGTGACACAATGTGGAATATCAATCTAAATGTGCAAGGGTTGTGATGTTGTTCGAGGACCCTTCTGAACAATTTTCCAGAGATACCGAGGTGTTCTACAACCCCAAGATTACAAAAGTAGAATTGACTATCGAGGGCATGCCTAATCAACTGTATAGTCAAGGCATGCGAGCATATCAACAGTGGGATGAGATTGAAACACATCCTTCTATAAGATGAAGCCCAGAAGTTAATGCTGTTGCAAAAGATCTGGCTCTTGGGGATGTACCACAAAGTATGCGCTGTGGCTCGACATGCGAACAACAGACGATGACCAACTTCACGGTAGTTGGCGGAGAATAGAGAATGCCAGTGAAGTTGTTACTATACAGACAATGTGATGGTCGAAACGGCTGGTAAATTAAACATATATTTGGACGTGATTATGAATGCGCAACTTAATACACAAAATGGAAGATTTGTGTAAGCGGTCTATTAATAATCTTTTACCTAAAGAACCGCACTGCGCTATCATCTGCGGGCAAACGGGTTGCAGAAAAACAGCTTTTATTCTAGATATTTATCAAAGTCATTATCACAATTTCTTCGACATATTATTATTCTGTGCCCGACTATAAATGAAGGATCCCAAGGTGCACAAAGTTGATCCGGGCGATCGTTTACTGTTTACAATTATGGCATGAAAAATACAAAGGAGAATCAATACTTTTCATAATAGACGACTGCAGTTCTAGTAAAGAACTTTACAAAAAGAAAGATATGCCTTCATATTTAGCATTCTCCAGATGGCATATGGAGCATAGTGCTTGTGTACTTACTCAAACATAAACTATGTCCTCAAAGATCTCAGAGAACAGACAAGATGGGTTGCCCTGTTTCATTGCATGGACCAAGATTCATTTGAGGAATGTCTACGCAAAAATGATGTTATTTCTACCAAGCTCGAGCGATATAAAGTCAGAAAACTGCTTAGCACATTTTAGCAACTGCTTTGCAAAATTTAGCAACTGCTTAGCAAATTTTAGCAAATGCTAAGTAAAATTTAGCAAATGCTTCACAAATTTTAGGAACTGCCTAGCAAATTTTAGCAAAATATAGCAAAATGCGGTAAATTGAACACTAAAGTACTGTCGGAAATGCTAGAAAACTGCTTTTTGCCTGTTAAAAAGGAATATAATTTTTCACAGACTGTTGTTATTGAAATATCGAATAACTACCGATCGCCCTACCTGTGGTTTGAAGTATTTCAGTCACAAGGAGTCCAATCGACAAGAGACAAATTCGAACGAAAAGATGAAGTTCACATTTATTCTAAGTCCAATGATGGCAGTCTGAAACGGACTATAGAAATATGCGCACGTGAATCCATTACAATGATAATTATGTAGTCTTCACAAAACATCTACTCCACACACAAAAATCATTTTGAGAAAATTCTATATGTGCATCTTCTAGAATAACAAAATGCTGCTGCGTTTTTTTGGTTAACATTGCTCCCATGATGCATGTTACATTACACTTGCATAGCCATAACCAAGGTACACGATATGGAATCTGTACTTGGAAATGCATACAAGTTCTTTACACTTTAGAGAGATAGAGAGAAACCATTTAATAATTTATATATAGGGTGAATTACCGAACTGCCCAAGCTATGGTGTTTTCAATTCATACCATCAAGTCTAAGGTATGATAAGAAAACAAAACAGGTATAGGGGTGGTCTCAAAAACAAAACTGGGGCATAAAAGGATTTAGACAGCTTTGATGAGCAGAAGGTAACCTGACTTGTAGTAGAATTTGGGAGGAATTAAAGATACAATTAATGTTTCCCGGAATACACTATTGCTCTCCAAGAGATTGGATTACGATATACTGCGCGTGGCGATGACCGAACACTTTTCAGGGGAAAATATTCCATCCTATCTATGAGGTCACATTATCTCTAAACCATTCATAACTATCACAGTCAGGGCGTTCAGATAATTTACCTTGGTGAATCATTCCACTGACTACATGTGGCTATTGGCAAATGGACAAAAAGCACCCATGGTACCATCAGGTACAGGTAATCGTGTCATTGTTTTGCACACTGCAACCCATGATATGGGGCTTATTGATGGATGTTTTCGAGGCGAAAAAGAAAACTGGTGATTTTCATAAGGACATTATAGGAGGTGATGTGTTCATAGACTGGTTGGAACTTCAGCTATTACCCATTTTAAACAACGTCAGTGTGATTGTCATGGATAACGCCAGTTAATATAACGTCTGGAATCAGATACTGTCGCCCAAACCATGAGTAGTCTGAAGGCGACCATACAGGAATATATGACATTGGTAGACTTCAGACCATTTGAAACGAAAGTTCAACTCATGGAGAAAATTTGGCTGAATAAGAAACAAGTAAAGTACAAGACATATGTGCTGGCGGCACAACACGGTTTTGTCTTACATACGGCAGTCAGACATTGTGAGCTCAACCCTGTTGTGTCTATCTTGGCTAAATGTACAGGGTTCGTGGCAAGACATAACACATCATTCAAAAGTACAGATTCATATACGTCATCTGTGGAGATAAATGCTACCCCAAGAAACCATCTGTAGAACAACAAATACTTCTGGATTCCAAAACCGCAACCTTCCAATACTCATCCTGTTTCATAGCTCTTAACTGGTCCATCATGTTCCCAAGAAAATATAATGCAGTACATATCCTGAATTGCTACCTCATCAACGCATGACAATTAAGTACAATAACAGCAATATTTTGAGACCACCCCCAACTCGGTGACATTTGCACCTGGGAGAATGCACGGGCCTGTGTGAGGTCATCACCTCTGGACAGGTGATAGGTAACTACCTCAGGTTATAGGCCATTTCATACATGCATGACAACACACGAATATTTTCTAAGTTTATGATCATTTTACCTGTAAAAGTACATTTTAAGGGTAATCACAGTGTCAGGACAGGCTAGATAAGGGCAATTCGCGTTATTTTGATATAAGCTCTTTTTATAGTCCTATGACTCGTATTTATTAAATGAAGCCAGAAAAGTAGTTTTCTAGCATTTCCGACAGTACTTAAAAACCATTTATGTAATAATGTGGTCTGTCCTCATTCTTTTGTAACAGTTTATTATTTTGGGCTGTATTGGATATTTCATATTTCATTATATTAGACTTAAATATCGGCTAGTGTATTAAATTCAAAAGATGGAATGCGACAAACTTCTCGAAAAACTGCTCCACGATTAGCAAGAACCAGTAGTAGATAAATCTACAAAACAACTTAGAGAAAGACTTGCAGCTTTGGTGGCTGATGGAAAATGATTCTGTAAGAGATCATTGTCATGTCACAGGAAATTACAGAGGAGCCGTGCATAACGAGTAACTTGAAACTTAATATGAATTCTCAAACAATACCAATACAAATTGAAATGCAGATGTGTTCCCCCATTTCTTGCCCTATAAAAATCCACCCAAATCGGATAGCATTCATTTTTTGTTATTGAATTGCTACCAGATGCCAAGATTGACAAGAAATCAGCAACACCATGCCCTTGGACGATTGCAGCCTGGACAAACCGCCCGCCAAGTAACGAATGCATTTCAAGTCCACGTAAGGACCATATACAGGCTCCAGCAGCAGTACCAGACCACCAACACTACAGATGAGCGACCACGTAGTGGAAGAGACCAAGGGTCATCACCCGACATCAGGATCATCAGATTGTGCGACAGCATCTTCAAGATCGCTTTGTTACTGCTGCGGAATCTGTGCGTCAATGATTGACGAGCAGACACCTCGACTGTCACAGGCCACACCTAGGATCCATTCTGACATCACGTCATCGACGGGACCGTCTTCAGTGGGCAACACAGCACCAGCATTGGCACCACCTGCAGTGGAGAAGAGTCCTCTTCTCAGACGAGAGTGTATCTCAACAGCAGATGGCAGAGAGAGAATCTGGCGCCGCCGCGGGGAACGTTATTCAGATGCTTGTGTTGTTGAGAGAGACTCATGGGGCGGTCCGAGCATCATGGTGTGGGGTGGAATTGGTCTTGCACAGAGGGTTGGCCCTGTGGTCTTTAAGAACATCGGTCCAGGGAGAGGCAATTGTGTCACAGCAGCTCGGTACATTGATCAAGTCTTGAGACAACACACCATACCTCATTTGGCACGTCGCTGCAACCACGAGTTTCAGCATGATAACGCCCGTGCCCACACTGTGAGAGCAACAAGAGACTTCCTCCGGCAGAATGGCATCAGAACCATGCAGTGGCCTGCCCTCAGTCCGGATTTAAATCCCATTGAGCACCTGTGGGACAAGATTCAAGACAGCTGAATGACATCAGACCAAGGTCTACAACTGCAGCTAAACTGCGTCAGGCATTTCTCAGAGTGTGGGCTCAAGTGCCTATTGGCTTTCATCAACCGCCTCATCCATTCCATGTATCGACGTTGCACGGCAGTCATCAATGCACATGGTGGACACACAAGATACTTACTTGTGATGCCATTTTCTCAGAGACTAGTGTTGTGTTTCACTTTAAGAACATTTGACACTTTAATTTCCAAGTTTCTTCTTCTTTACTGTCTCAAAGTATGTTTACAGTGTTTAGACAAGTAAGGTTTCTAATATATCTATCCATGGTGACGTTTCGTTTGCGGTTCAGTAGATATCAATCTTGTTGACTAAAACTATACATTATACGGACAAGGATGAGAAAGCAGGAACAAAACATAGTAATGGACTTAGATTTATAGGCTCTGTACAGTTTCTGTTATCTTCCCTGGACAATTTAGCTAATGCAAACAATCCCGATGGCTTTGCTATAACAAATGAATATACTGATCAGTTAACATGGCATTTGTTGCTAAGAAAAGGTGTATATCCTTACGAATATATGGATGATTGATCTAGATTAGATGAAACTAAATTACCACCCATTAAATCATTCAATAGTAACTTAACAGAATCTAAAATAACTGATGCCGATTATTAACACGCTCTGACGGTGTGGGATAAATTAGGTTGTAAGAATTTAGGCGATTATCATGATCTGTACTTAAAAACCGATGTACTGTTACTCGCTGATATATTCGAGATATTTAGAAAGACATGTTTAAAACTATAGGGCTTGGATCCGGCATGGTACTATTCCAGTCCCGGACTATCGTGGGATGCATTGTTGAAGAAGACCGGTGTAGAACTAAAATTACTCACCAATTACGATATGCATTTGTTTGTTGAGATAGGATTAAGAGGTGGTATATCGATGACGGCAAAAAGGTATTTTAAGGCCAATAATAAACTAGTTGTAGGATATGATTCAAGTAAAGCTCATGAATAACTCAGTATTTGGTAAAACTATGGAGAATCTAAGGAAGCGTGTTGATGTTAAATTGGTCAGATCTAATGGGGAAGAAAGACTTAGGAATCTTATAGCCAGTCCAGCTTTTAACAGAAGTAAGATATTTGATAATGACTTAGCAGCATTACATATGCGGAAGAAAAACATAAAATTCAACAGACCAGTGTTAGTTGGTATGAGTATTCTTGACTTGTCAAAACACTGAATGTATGACTTTTATTACAACAAACTTAAGAAGCAATATGGTGATAGATGTGAGGTGTTATGTACCGATACTGATTCTTTGTTAATGGAAATACAAATGGATGTGTATAAAGATATGGCAGAAAAAATAGATATGTACGACACAAGCGATTACCCAAAAGATAATCCATTGCACAGTGCGGTAAATAAAAAGGTATTAGTTAGGATGAAGGATGAATGTGCTGGAACTCCTATTGCAGAGTATGTTGGATTAAGATCTAAGATGTATTCTATAAAGAATTGGGAGATAAGAAAGGCTAAAGGTGTTAAGAAGTATGTGGTAAAAAAGCATATCAAACACGAAGAGTATATGAGGCATTACTCAATGGTAGAACATTCAAACACGACATGATCACTTTAAGAAGTGACAATCACAGGATATATGTTTAAGAATGAACAAGACATCATTATCCCCCTTATATACAAAAAGATGGATTGATAAGGATGGTGTAACTACCTATGCTTATGGTTACTTAAGAAGCTAAAAGAAAAGGCTCGCCTTCTTTCATAACCAATCGACTAATCCTATATATCATAAGAGACCAAACTGTATCAGTTGCAAGACGTTGGCCTCCTTCGAGTTCTCTGGGCTGGTATAAATATCTTACACTTACTCTATCAGGAAGGTTTTGTTCTTTGCCTCGCCGTGGTGCTGAAGATTCGGAAGTCACAGATTTCATTTTCACCGCATCAGATGGTTTCTTCCCGATTAATCTTGTTACTTCATTATTCAGCTGATATTAATTGATCTGATTTTATTTCAATCCCATACTGATATCCAAACAAACGTTCGGCTAATGTCCGGTTAAATCTTTCAACGATAGCTTGGATGCGGTGGGCCTCTTTTTCACCACCACGCCTGATTGCAACATTGTACTTTGTTAATAGTTTAGTTACTGATGCCATTAACTCGCCACCAGGATCTACTTGAAACAACTTAGGCCATTTTATTGGTCCACGTTTATAAATACGACCCAGTGTATTAGTAATCTTATGACTCTTTCGAGGTTAACGATTCAGCCTCCTTGGACTGACTACCTACATCTACTACAGTTAAAGCATATTTATATGTTTTGTGTCTTACCTTATCATGAGAAAAAAACAAGGGGTCAGCCTGATGAACTTCATTCGTTGTAAAAATATCAAACTTTTTCCTCGGTATATAACGCAGGGCTGGTTGGTATATTTGCCATATTACTTGGTTTATAACCAATCCTTGGCAACATCTTTAGATACCTTAGCCGCTGCAGCTAGTTTTTGTATTGCCCCTACACCTTTCCATTAATATCCTCGTGGGCTGTTGTAAATTTTATCCATTATTAATTAATATTGATCTTTCTTTAATACTAAAAATTGTATGCGTATGAGTAAAAATAATGTTTTCACAACAATTTAGCTTAGTCACATGACGATCATTGGATCGTATCGCATAATTTGCATAAAAAAATGACCCTCTGTAGAAGCATTGATAGGGCTCGGTCCTGGTCTTGGGTGGGTTGCAAGCAGAACCCCCATTGCCTATACTACTGGTCGCTAATGCTTAGGTTTGTTTGTTGATTAATGCCTCACTTCCTGCTATATGACAACGGCCTGTAAATAATCAAGTCTGGAACAGACTATCCAGTGATTGATATCATGAGCATGGATCTACACATTTGGAATACGATGACATGCATCAACCAAATCAGTGAGTCTGACCACCCTATCTCGTTAGTTGCATCTTCTAACAAGCATAGTGGCCTCTTTTGGCAAGCATGGGTTGCTGAAGACCTATTCTATACCCGGATAATTCTTATGTAACTAACGTCAATTTCGTATTTATGTATCGTTACTGTCACATTTTTTTTTTCATTTTTTAAAAACATTTTTTATTCAATTCTGTACATGATGTTACATAGTTTTACATTGAGTAAACATGACATGTAATATACTTATTAGGTGTAGGTTACATACCTATACAGCAGACAGCAAATTTTAGTTGGCTACAGGTGTACAACAATGTTAACAAATGGTGAAATGAGCAGGCTACATTTGCCATGCTTATTGGGGTCATCATTAACTACGTGTGAAGCTAAATCCTTACAGCACGTTTGTGGAAATTGTTCATGTTCAACATAGAGACATATAAACTAGACAATTCATTTGCCAAATTTTTCCATTTTCTGTCAAACTGTCTTACTGTATTATTTTTGTGCGCAATTGATTTCTCTATCCAAAATATATCGATTAAAGTCTTCAGAAAGTTTTCAGGTGACAATTTGGTTTTTTTTAATACTTGATAAATACATATATTTTTTGCATGCCAGAATGTTAGAGTTGTAACCAAGTAAAACAGAACATTTTGTAAATGTAAATTGTTTTGAACATTTTGCATTAAGAAAACATTCTACTTTGGCCAAAAACTCTTTAATATGGTTGCAGTCCCAATATACGTGAAGTAAGGATTCAGTATCAGTTGCACAAAGTGAGCATAGATCATCATCGAGAATTTTCCTTTTAAACAATTCTTTCTTTGTAAAGATGATGCAATGAATAAATATATATTGAAAATCAAGTAATTTTACATCTTTTGTATGTTTTCCGTATCTGATAAAAACATCCTTCCATGATATAGATAAGTCAAGAATGGTATCCCATTTTTCACAGACTGTTGGTAGATTTGCTGTAGTTAAAGTCTTATCATAAAAGTATCTGGAGCCTTTAGGCACTACCAAGTAAGTCCATCGAAGTCGTATTTCAATGCTGATTATATAACATAATGTGATTATTTCTAATAGCATCTCTCCTGGATTTTGGCATGTTCAATATAATGTTTATATAATTGTGCCTTTAATTTGGTATTTTCTTTTAAGTTCATTGAAGGGCATTATATCATCTCAATTTTTTTACAGAGATCTTTAATAGTGTAAATTCACTTTAAAAACCAATTTCTTATGATGAAATCAGTTTTTTTAAACTGATGGTTACACCAAAGAGGTTCTGATAGTACCTCTCCAGGGTTTGTGGAGTGAGTTCTGTGTCTTCTGTACAATGTTACCCAAGCAGCCAAAACATCTCTCCAGTAAGGGTTAGGAAAGTGTATACAGTTTTCAATATTGGCCCCAAGCAGGAATATGTTTTTTATTGGAAAGATGCTTGGGTTATCACAGTGTTTTGTTTTGAAGATGTTTTTTTGGAATTGACAGTTTTTGAGAAATTATAAAAGACCTTACCTCTATCATTCTAAGTCTGCCTTTGTCATACTTTCTAATTAATGTTGTTCGTTTTATTTTGTCCCTTTTATCATTCCTGATGAATCTGCTTAATATTTTGTTTCGTTCATCAATAAAGTCACTTGGAGGGTTTGGAAGAGAGGAAAATATATGTACTGAGGTTGACAGGGCCAAGGTTTTGACAATAGTAATTTTACCTATCAATGTTCCATTTCTTTTCCTCCAATTCCCTAAAATTTGATTAATAATTTCAATTCCTTTGAATGTGTCACACAGGGCCGTATATAGTAAACCCTAAATAAGCTCCACCCACAGACATTGATGCAGCCAAACACGACCAATTTGATGTTTATGCCCTGACACAAAGTGGGGCAGGGAATATAGAAACAGAGTTCATCTGTCCGGCCGCTTGTCCGCTTCTCAAAGGGCACAAATTTTCTTAAAAACTATTTAAGTTAGAGAAATGAAATTTTACACACTGATATTACTTATTATCATAATCTCATTGAGTTCGAGAATTGGTGTCTTAAATTTGTTAGGGCCCTTGCTCCATGCTTTTCAACTTTGTGCATGGTGTCTGCAATGGGGACAATTCTTCTCCAAAACAACCGACGTTACTTGAGTGAAAATGTGCATGCTTATCTACGAGATACTTGTCAAGGCTAAGATAAAAAATTGGTCCCGTAAATTATTTATTTCTGGAGTTACTTCCATTGCTACATGTTTATAGATTTTGATCATACACAGTTATGGCCCTTCAACCATGTTTATTATATTTTACAAAGTGCATAGTGTCTGCAATGGGGACATGTTTTCTCAGAAACTACTGATGTTACATGAATGAAAGTTTGCATGTTTATCTCCAAGATACTTGTCAAGACTGAGTTTTAAAATTGGTGCCATGAATTATTTTTTTCCAGTGAAGGGTCTTTTTGTGTTTATTAATTTCACATTTGATCATTATTTTCTGATGACATTAAGTGACCCTAGTTCCTATCTCTTCATAAGGCTTTAAAGGACTCTTTTTCTATAGTTTATATTCACTACAATATGAACAAGCAAAATTCTAATGTGGCTGATGGCAGGGGATAGGGATGACGCTGTTTTCTTGTTTACTTGCACTACCTAAAGTTGAACCATCATTTAATTGTTTCTTCATGATTCATGTGAACTACAGAGCTTTATGGCTAAATTTTTGTTTTTAGATGCCTACCATAATAATATACTTAAAATTTTCCAATCTCATAACCTTTTTTCATAGTTGCCATCTGTATTTGAACAATGATCTCTGGCATTATATTTAAACTTGTGAATGGTTTCAATAAGAGCACCCATTTGTTCATTTTCTAAACACTCATGGCAAATACAGTCTCCATTTAATGACAAAGTGAATAGTTTTTCCTTGACACCTATGCAGATTACCTCCTCTATAATAACTGTTGTTATACTTAGATAGCCTCATTACACTCAAACGTAATATTGGGAACCAATCATTCATTATTATGTCAGATGAGAAAGTTTCAACAAGGCAGATACTTTCTCACATGCTTTTGTTTTATCTCAGCATTTGCTTTGAGCCCATTTAAATCCAACAAATATAAGAATAAGGTGGTTGTCCTCAGTGTTGCCATTTCAGTACTGGATGATGTACAACAGACTGATAAAACATTCATGTGTGTTTTCAGATATACCGTCACTGTGCTGATCTGGACACATCTGGCCTTAAGGACCCTAGACTACATGAGGCAACAAAAATATCCTGCTTGTACAACCTTGGACGCCTTTATACAGAGGAAGAACGATATCAGGTACATCAAAAAATTTAGTGTCTGGTCCAACCACAGACAATCCCACAAACTGATCATGACTTAATAATAACAAGCACAAGATTATCTTGTGGATGACAAGCTTAACCCCTTCTTACACTCTGCAGGACCCTGAGCAAACATGCTTAAACCCTCTCTTCCACTCTGCAGGACCCTGAGCAGACATGCTTAAACCCTCTTTTCCACTCTGCAGGACCCTGAGCAGACATGCTTAAACCCTCTCTTCCACTCTGCAGGACCCCGAGCAGACATGCTTAAACCCTCTTCCACTCTGCAGGACCCCGAGCAGACATGCTTAAACCCTCTTCAGCTCTGCAGGACCCTGAGCAGACATGCTTAAACCCTCTCTTCCACTCTGCAGGACCTTGAGCGGACATGCTTAAGCCCTCTCTCCCACTCTGCAGGACCCTGAGCAGACATGCTCAAACCCTCTCTCCTACTCTGCAGGACCCTGGGCAGACTTGATTAAAATCTATATCCAACTCTGCACACCGATTGATTACCTGTGATCTATGAAGATTTCAGTATTACAAAGGGCACATCTTAAATATTTTCTTCAACCGAAACAATGATACGATTACTACTCCCTTTTGTCATCCATGTTTCATGATATAACACTACACCTGTGTATTTGTCATCATTCACTTGATGCTCATTCAATGAATTTATTACAGGCCTAATTATTGGTACCGCCACTCAGATTACCTGACAATGGTCCCCATTTGGCACTTCTTGTGTCTGGGGTAATTATTCAGTCTAAATCCAGGTCTGAAGTGAGGTGAAATGTATGTTACGTAATATACGAGGGGTGTTCATTAAATATTTCCCCTAAACCACTTAGGGTTATCATATTTGGTTGAAATTTCACATGTGTAATGATACATGTATCTATGGGTTATGTCTGAATTTGCAGCACTGAACTATTAATCTTACCACTTTTACAGGTGTTATGATCAAGTAGGGGGTGACAATGGAGCCAGTAGAATACCGAGCAGTGATTAGGTTTTTATATTTGAAAGGTCCCACACCAAAAGAAACTTTTGATGAAATGAAAGCAACTTATGGGGAAGATGCCCCATCAAATGACGTTGTTAAACACTGGCATCGCCAGTTCAAGTGTGGTCGGACATCTGTGGAAACAGCTGCCATACCTGGTCGCCCCCATTCAGCCATTGATGAGGACACTATCCATCAAGTGGAGACCGCCATTTTGGCAGACCGACGTATAACTGTTCGCCAGTTAGCACAAGATGTCAAGATCAGTGTAGGGTCTGTGGAAAAAAATCATCCATGACAATTTGAACATGCATAAGGTGTCTGCACGATGGATTCCCAGGTTGCTCACACCTTTCCAAAAGCAGGAACGAGTCAATTGCTCTAAGGATCTTTTGGACATGTGCCAAAAAAACAGGCAAACTTGTTTGACAGACTTATCACACAGGATGAAACATGGGTCCATTACTATGATCCTGAGACTAAAGTTCAGTCGATGCAATGGAAGCATGTGGAGTCACCACCCCCAAAGAAGGCACGTGTCCAACCCTCTGCAGGCAAGGTCATGCTCACGGTGTTTTGGGACCAGCACAGAGTAGTGATGATGGATTTCTTGGCAAAGGGTACCACAATTACAGGTGCTTATTATGCTTCACTGCTGCGGAAATTGCGGGACGCTATCAAGCTTAAGAGGCATGGCATGCAGACCAAGGGTGTCCGTCTCCTGCAAGACAATGCTCCAGTACACAACTCTCATGTTGCCCAGACAGAAGCACGGTCCTGTGGCTATGAAATCCTTCCACATCCTCCTTACTCTCCTGACCTTGCACCATCTGACTTCCACCTCTTTCCAACCATGAAGTCATTTTTAAAGGGAGAACGTTTCACAGATGATGAAACACTGATTTCTGAAGTCAAGTCCTGGTTTGAGACGCAAAATGAGGGCTTTTCCAAGCGAGGTCTCCATAGTTGCATAAAACGATGGGAGAAGCGTGTAACTCTTGGTGGTTCCTATGTGGAGAAAGACTAATACCTATGCCAAGTTTCATTCCACTAGGTCCATCAGAAGTGGGTCAGGGGAAATCTATAATGAACACCCCTCGTACATGTGGCACCTGAGCAAGAGAGGAATGATCAGTTGAGTTACAAACAAACATCAATGAAAGGAGTAACCCAAAATATGTTGATTGATTAGTCACTGTTATCTTGCACAAAGGATTTGTCAAAAGTAATGTGTAGGTTTACCAAAGCAGACGGAATACTTCCTATCGGGGCGTGAAGTGTCGATGTAAAAACAGCACAAGTAATGGTGATTCTGGCTCACTTCCACTGGAGTCAGATTTATATACCTATACCGCTACTACAGAGGGAATTTTTTATGTCAAAATGAATAGATAATGAATAAAATTTACTATAGCCCACGAGGATATTGGAAAGGTATAGGAGCAATACAAAATTTAGCCACCACGGCTAAGGTATCTAGAGATGTGTCCAAGGATTAGTTAAAGAAACAAGCGATGTGGCAAATATACTTACTGGCACTGCGTTATATACCGAGGAAGAAGTTTGATATTTTTACAACAAATGAAGTTCATCAGGCTGACCTCTTGTTTCTTCCCCAGGATAAGGAAAGACGCAAAACGTATAAATACGCTTTAACTGTAGTGGATGTGGCTAGTCGATACAAATAGGCTGAGCCATTAACCTCGAAAGATTCAACAGAAGTAGCTAATGCACTGAGTCGCATATATAAACGCGGACCACTAAAATGGCCTAAACAAATTTCAAGCAGACCCTGGTCGCGAGTTCATGGGATCAGTAACTAAACTGTTAACAAACCACGATGTCGAAATCAGGCGTGGTGAAAAAGAGGCCCACCATAGTCAAGCTATCATTGAAAGATTTAACCGGATATTAGCGGAACATTTGTTTGGCTATCAGTATGGGATCGAAATGAAATCGGAACGATTGAGATCAACCGAATGGGTGACACAATTATCAGCTGTTGTATCAGCGCTGAATAATGAAGTAACGAGATTAATCGGGAAGAAACCACCCGATGTGATTAAAATGAAATCTGTGACTTCCGAATATTCAGCACCGAGGAGAGGCAAAGAACAAAAACTTCCGGATAGAGTAAGCGTAAGTTATTTATACCAGCCCGGTGAACTCGAAGGAGGCCTACGTCACGCAACTGATCTGATTTGGTCCCTTAAGATATATAACATAAGTCGGTTGGTTATGAAAGAAGGAGAGTCTATTCTTTATTATCCCCCACCCCAATGAAGTTGTGTGTGTGTGCGTGCATGCGTGCGTGCGTGTGTGCGTGTGTGCGTGCATGTGTGCTTCCCGAAATTGTTTCCGGAGCATAACCGTTAAATATTTCTCTGAGAAAGTTTGCATGTCTATCAGACTAATGCTGAACTGGTGCCTTTTGCTATTTAGGAATTTTATTAATTTTTATGTTTTACGTTTCCATGGCAACAAGTTTGACTTAGGTTCTATAAGGGTGGTGTTAGTTTCCGGAGCATAACTCAAAAACTGTTAAATCCTTTCTTACAAAACTTTGCATGTCTACTAGGCACATACTGAACTGGTGCCTTTTGCTATTTAGGAATTTTAGAATTTTTTATTGTTTATGTTTCCATGACAACAAGTTGGATTTAAGTTTTAATATAGGATTGGTTTACTTAAGTAGTATAACAAATAAACTGTTAAATATTTCCTTGCCAAACATTGCATGTCTATATATAAAGCGCATACTGAACTAGTGCCATTTGATATTAAGGAGTTTTAGAAATGTTTATTTTAGAATTTCCATTGCAGCTATTTTGACATGGGCTAAGCAAAATGTTGGGTCAGTTACCTGGTTTGGGACCATAACGTGTTAAAATGGGCGGGGGATATAGATGACTTTGTCAACTATACGCTTGTTATCTTAAAGATGGACCGGGCAGGGCATTTGTACGAGAAGAGTTGCTCATAGTTCCCAACGATACAGTATTACCACCATAACCATAAGCATAGGTAGTTACACCATCCTTATCAATCAATCTCTTTGTATCTAAGGGGGATAATGATGTCTTGTTCATTCTTAATCCATATATATTCTGTGATTGACACTTCTTAAAGAGTTCATCTCGTGTTTGAATGTTCTACCATTGAATAACGCTTCTTTATACTGTTCGTGTTTGATATGCTTTTTTACCACATACTAATGTACTTCTTAACACCCTTAGCTTTTCTTATCTCCCCATTATCGGACTTCTTTATACAATACATCTCAGGTCTTAATCCGACATACTCCGCTGTAGGGGTCCCAGCACATTCATCCTTCATCTTACCTAACTCATTTTTATTTACTACGCTGTGCAGTGGATTATCTTTTGGGTAATCGCTCTTGTCGTGCATATCTGTTTTTTCTGCCATATCTTTATACACATCCTCAGTTTGTATTTCCATCAACAAAGAATCTGTGTCGGTATATAACACTGCTTCTTAAGTTTGTTGTAATAAAAGTCATACATTAAGTGTTTTGACAAGTCAAGAATACTCATACCAACGTACACCGGTCTGTTAAATTTTATATTACTCTTCCGCATATGTAGTGCGGCTAAGTCGTCATCAAATATCTTGCTTCTGTTAAAAGCCGGACTGGCTATAAGTTTCCTAAGTCTTTCTTCCTCATTAGACCTGACTAATTTAACATCAACACGCTTCCTTAGATTCTCCATAATTTTACAAAATACTGAGTTATTCATGAGCTTATATAGATTATTTTCGAAATCGCTGGTAGCTATCTTTCTTAAATCTGTGTTCAACCTTATATAGGGCTCCATCCAAGGGCTTTGATCAAACTTTAGACACTGTGTATTTTCTTTAGTTTCATACCTAACGATAGATGTAACTGGAGATTTCTGTAGTGAACTATATATTTTGTCTTATTCATCAAATTTGGTACAAGTTTTTCTACGTTAGCTAACCTAGTATTACCCATCAAGGAGTGTTGATATTCTGAGATCCAATCTTTGTTAACCATTAATCTTTCGGGAGCTAGCGGATAACTGTTATGATCTTTATGTAACGAAGTTGGATATTCCAAATCAACTTCTAGTATGTGCCCTTTATCGGAATCTGAGGGGAACGATATCACATCAATATCATTCACATCGACCCACTCAAAAGCACTCGTGGGTAAAGGTTGACTCATAGCCCATCCATACAAATTGTTGGCGTTGAGATATAATATGTGCGTGTCTGGTTTACTCTGATCATATCCTTCCACTAATTTATTATAAGCCTTAGAATACCTTTTCGCTACCATCGATATACCAACTCTTAATCCTTTCTCAACAAACAAATGCATATCGTAATCGGTGAGTAATTTTAGTTCTACACCGGTCTTCTTCAACAATGCATCCCACGATAGTCCGGGACTGGAATAGTACCATGCCGGGTCGAAGCTGTATTGTTTTAAACATGTCTTTATAAATATCTCAAATATATCGGCGAGGAACAGTACACTTTTTTTAAGTACAGATCGTGATAATCGCCTAAATTCTTACAACCTAATTTATCCTTGACCGTCAGAGCGTGTTCATAATCGGCATCAGTTATTTTAGATTCTGTTAAGTTACTATAGAATGATTCAAGGGGTGGTAATTTAGTTTCGTCGAATCTAGACCAATCATCCATATATTCGTAAGGATATACACCTTTTCTGAGCAACAAATGCCGTGTTAACCAATTGGTATATTGATTTGTTATTGCAAAGTCATCGGGATTGTTCGCATTAGCCAAATTGTCCAGGGAAGATAACAGAAACTGTAGGGAGTCTATGAATCTAAGTCAATTACTTTGCTTTATTCTAGCTTTCCCATCCTTGTCAGTATAATGTATAGTTTTAGTCAACAAGAATGATATGTATTTTTTTCCATATTATTAGGAATGCACGTTAAGCCACCGTCGGTCTTTGAGATAGCTTGCATGATGAGATGTGAATCATATTCTCTAAGGTTATGAAACACAACGGGGATGGGTATTGTTTGAGAATTCATTTTTAGTTACAAATTATACTCGTTATGCGCGGCTCCCCGATAATTACCCGTGACGTGGCAATGATCTCTTACGGAATTCCCATTCAGAGGTTTATTACAAGCATGGCAACTAGTTGACTTCTTCCAAGCCCTCCAATCATCCCTCGTCATACACATGGGTTTCTTATGCGATAAATTTTCCCTGATTATTCTCTCTTTGTTTTGTAGATATTCTAGGGCGTTTGTTTTCCCATCATACCTTTAAACTATATATCCAAACCCACAAGGAATATGTTCTTGAGTTTTGTACGTAAAACTACATTCAGTATTGTGTTCCGTATTTTCTATAGGTTTGATAAGTGCTTTGAAGTCGGCGTAAATTACATACGGTACTGTCATTTGATTACAATAATGTTCAAATTTATATATATTTTTTCCCTCTTTAGGCATATCGATCCTGATAGCAGTCTGTCCAACACCTCTATAGTCTTCTTTATGCGCTTCTAATAGATCTTGTCTGCTGTACCCATGCAGGCATCTTTCAAAGAAATATTTCTTTCCTGCATGTTTTGTTTGAGTGCATAATAGCCTGCTTAAACACTTTATCCATGTATAATGATATTTACCATCTTTTTCGATCAGAAATCAATTGATTCTGGGAATATGTTCCAGAGCGGAGCTTATCCTGTGTACAACAATTCCTTTAGAAGAATGTCCGAAAACATATATATAGCTAAATTATTTTGCTTTTCCGCCTTATCAATCTGTGAGATTGGTGTAGGTTTGTCTATACCATCAAGGTTTAGTCCATCGTTTTGGGGATAGCTAGAAGACCTATCCGGATTTTTGTCTACGGGGAACAATGCAGATCTTATCATCATTCTGAAACAGTCATCGCCTTTAATTTTTACATTAATTATGGCTTTTTTCTTTTTATAATACGGAGGTAAATCTATATAAGATCCACCTTTGAAAGACATATAATTTGCTATATCTAAATATAAACTATCGATTTTATCCACACCCTAACCCGAACCTCTATTAGTCCAACGTTCTAAAGTTTCTTGTATCCTCTAAATTGATGTATCTAATGATGTGCTTATAGTATCGGATTCAGTTATAACTTCTTGATTGCTCCGGAAATAAGGTTCGGTATATTCAGTGCTTTCGTCTGCGTTACTTTTACTCAATGACATTTTAATCGTCAGCTGGTATTTTATACTATTTAAATCATCTAACTCCTCGTTAATTTTGCTCGATAGGATGGGCTTAACATCATTAACATCCATGTTGGAATTAATATCCATCTTCCAACCTCTTAGATATTTACCAACGCCAGCTGTGGGTACAAATTTTAACTCATTACTATCAACAACATCATCAACTGATCGATTATTATCTGGTAAAGTGATCAATTCAGCTTTTCTCATTCAAGAATAACCTCTCAGCCCACTGTTTTTCACTTGAGCTTTGAGTTCTCTAACAGTCTGGGGTTTGTTGTATTCCAAACCGAGTAAATCAATCCATTCAGCTTTGGTATATACAAAATGATTCAAATGTCTAAATGGTTGTTTTTCATTTTAAATGCGCATTCTCCCGAACCTATTCCTCTCGTTGATGTAATCTCTCTTCCTACCGTAGATAATCTGCTTCCTGACCCTATCAGCATCGTGACTCTTACAGAAACAGTAACTACCTTTGACCCCAATCCCACATACAGAACAAACGTATACCTGTGTCTGATGTAATAAGAATGGGTCCCACAGTAAACACCAACACATGGTTTCTGACATTGAATCGATTTCCCCATGAGTGTATATCTGCACAGATTCATGGTTATACACATATCATATCATTTGTCTAAAAGATAAATCACATCTCCACTGGTGAGTCATAGCTGTCATCGTTATTTATAGATTAGCAGTCAGGGTTATTATTAATGATTGATATGCAATAGAACATAGCTAAAAATAGCCACGGTAGACAATCCCAAAGCTATAAATTTTATCTCTTGGTCTTTCTGAGCCTCTGACGGTGTATAAAACAGACTTATTGTTGGTCTCTGTATTGGGTCAAGTTTCTTTCCATAAACAAGTAAGTATTCGTGCATTGCAGATTCAACATCCTTAAACGTTTGAATTGAATGTCCTTCTTACGCAGTTCATCATTAATAAAATCTAATCTTAATATTCTGTGCCTGGCCCATTGTGACTGGGCTGCTTCGAGTTGTTCTAATGCTTTATTATGTCTTTTCTGATCCTCTCCTCTCATACTAGAAAATAAAAAATTACTCCCCGAAAAAGCTAAAGCATTAACAATAGCTCCAGCGACCATCATCGCAATTGATGCCATATTATATGAATATAAAATATTCCAATGTTCAATAGTAAAAAATATTCAAATGTTTAATTACTTCATTATGTCTTCTGGGATAAGCCCTTATTTGATGAGCATATCTTTTGTTGCCATTGCCAATCCTATATGAAGAATCATCATACCGATATCATAACCATTAAAATCTAGCTTGGGTGGTGTGGCTTTAGTAATCATTTTAGCCATATGGGAATAGCCAATGGCCAAGCCGCTGACCACCGCTGAATGATATGTTGCGTTTACCAACATTTTACTGTCTGTAACCGGAGTAGTCATTATAACATTATATGAGGGCTTACCTCTAATTGAACTTGTTGTTTTGTAATCGGGGGTGACGTTTTCTCTTCTCCGGTCTTATAAAACAACCATACCACCGCTATAGCAACAACCCCTACTGCATAGGGAGCCCAAGTTTTAATCGGACGACTATGTTCAATATTTGAATTATATATTAATTTTGCCTTCCTCGCTAGCGCACCCTTCCTACCAGCTGCAACTTTTCAAGGATTCTTAGTCACTCTGGCTTGTTGTTGTGCAATCGCTGGTATTTCCTCATTCACTTGATGTGCAATCTGTGGTGCAATCTGTGTTTGTGGTGTTTCCTCGTTCACTTGTTGTGCAGTTGGAGTTTGTACTTGTTGTTGTGTCTCCACAATCGGTGTCATTTGAGTCTCCATTTTTAGTAAGTGGGCACGTATGTTTAAAATGACAATACCTAGCCGTTATTAAAGCGGTGGTCACCGGCGCTAAGAACATTCCATATCTATGATAAAACTCACAGCTTACTGGGCTTAGACCCATTCATCGAACACGCTATTTCTCGAGAGATTCGCATAAATACATGCGATGTTTTGCCGGGATAGGAAGAAACGTACTAGCTACGACTGTGAATAGTTGTAACATAGCCGAAACCTATTGTTTTAGTCATGGTAGCTCCCAGTCTAGACTCGTAACGCGAGTATAGTTTTTTAATTTCTTCATCGGTCATGTTATCAATTTTTTCGATGGTATAATTTTCCCCCAAATATTGGGAACATTTTCCACCGGCTACCAAAGCCGCTAGTCTTTCTCTATGTTTATCTGTATTTTTATCTACATGTTGATCAGGTTCTTTGAGCATTTCTTCAATAAGTTCGTCGCATTCCATAATGTAATACCTAAAGAGATATTAAATTTAACATAATAAAATATGACATATACAATACAGCCTGAAATAATAAACTGTTGCGAAAGAATGAGGATTTCAAACCACATTATTACATAAGAACTGCTAATGTTCAATTTATCGTATTTTTTATATTTTTCCTATATTTTTGCTATTTTTCCTATATTTTTCCTATATTTGCTATATTTTTGCTTAGCAGTTGCTATATTTTTGCTCAGCAGCTGCTATTTTTGCTAAGCAATTGCATAAGCAGCTGGTTTATCGTTTTTTAATACGAGTTTACAATGCTTCGTTTCCGCTAACAGCTTTCTGACTTTATCTAGTTCGAGCTGGGTATAAATAACATCATTTTCGCGTTGACATTCCTCAAATGAATCTTGGTCTTTGCAATGAAACAGGGCTACCCATTTGGTCTGCTCTGAGATCTTTCAGGACAGAGTTGTATTTTTGAGTAAATACCCAAACGCTATGCTGAGTATGTCGACCGGAGAATGCTAAATATGAAAGCATATCTTTCTTTTTGGTAAGTTCTTTTCTCTGCAGTTCTATTATAAAAAGGGTTGATTCTCCTTTGTATTTTTCGTGACATACTCGTAAACAGTCTTGTAAACGATCGTCCCGATCAACTTTGTACACCTCGGGATCATTCATTACCCAATCTCTCGACAGGTATGTTTTATTAATGCTTATAGTCGGACACAAAATAATAATATGGTCTAAAAGGTTCTGATAATGACTTTGTAAAATATCTAGAATAAAAGCTGTTTTTCCTCAACCCGTTTGCCCGCAGATAATAGCACAGTGCGGTTCTTTAGGTAAAAGATTATTAATAGATTGCTTGCACGAATCGTCCATTCTGTATATTAAGTTGCGCATCCATAATCACATACAAGTATATGTTTAATTTACCAACCGCTTTCTGGTGCTTCGTTATCTGTATAGAAACTCCCTCGCTGGCATTTTCTATTCTCCACCCATTGCCGTGTAGTTGGTCATCGTCCATTGTTCGCATGTCGAGCCACAGCGCATACTTCGTGGTAAGGAATTCAGCCATCGATACATCCCCGAGAGAAAGATCTTTCACGACCGCGTTAACTTCTGGGCTTCGTTTTATAGAAGGGAGTTTTTTAATCTCATCCCACTGTTGATATGCTCGCATGCCTTGACTATATAGTTGATAAGGCACGCCCTCGATAGTCAATTCTGCTTTTGTAATCTTGGTATTGTAGAACTTCTCGGTATCTCTTGCAAATGCTTCAGAGGGTTCCTCGAACAACATAAAAAAACCCTTCAACGATCTCTCTGGGACGTTTAGATTGATATTCCACGTCATATCTCTTTTGTTCCTGGTGATCTTTCGGTGTTGAAGCACGCAATCGTACAAAATGGCTAAAGTTCCGGTATGCTGGTTACGAATTTGTCTGGCTAATTCAGGATCTGTTATCATATCATACTCCAGTGAGATATTTTCAATAGAATAGCTACTAGCATCTTCAGTAGCTTTGATTACTCTGCTGTAGTCATTAAAAGTGAGTTCGTATTCTAACCTTTCGCCTAGGGATGCTTGATAGAAGGGCATGTGACTATCTAGTAATTCAAAGTCTAGCGGAATATAGAATCGGTTAAGTAATGCATCAGCAACAGACAGTATTATCACCACTATCAGCACCTGATGTGATGTGTGTTCTGATTACAAATACCTTGGTACTGTAAGTTTTCCTGTTCTTTAGCCGTTCTCCAGACATCCATGTAACAGAAATATACATCGCTGTCGTCAATACTCAAAACTTCATTACCCGCTAATTTTAATCGCGATTTTCTTACAATCGCATGACCTATGTTCTGAACGAGCTCTCTGCTTGTGTCGGTAGAATTCAAACTAATTGTAAATGATAGTCGTGCATTTTCCGGAACTAACACATCGTGTGCGACGAGATTAGGAAAGCGAACCAGAAGCGTTTGATTCTGATCAATGGTACTCGTGTTATTAGTTATAGTTACAGACTGACGAATTGCTTTTACCCCTAATGGATCCTGAAGTCTACGTTGTGGATTAAACTTGCGTCCGTATTGCGAAGACATTGTTATATTGAAATTATGTAACCTTATGTTTAATATAAAAATGGATGATTTTAATCTAGATAACTTTGATAATCCGACTACAATCGAAGAGGGTACTGATGAAACCACCTTTATGAATCTTAATGATGAACTTTTACAATCAACCGTTAATGATTATTACGATGCCTTAAAAAAAAGCCCAATTGGTCGTGACTATTCAAAGTTTACGATAGCGTGGCTCTCCGGATATTGATCTTATGAATTCTCGTACTCGTAAGCCCCTAGCTTTGTCTACGATAGCCAGTAAACACTGCATCAACACTGTTCGTAATGAATTATGTTTTGTAGACTACTCATGAGAAAAACTTTCCACGAAGACTACTGAGGTTCTTGCTGTGCGTGCTGAACTCGGTTCCATAGATAAAGATAATTTGGAAGAAAGCTCGTAGCTGGCCTCGGACGGACTCATAGAAATCTTGGATACCGACAACGATAATTCCACATTACAGGTACTATCCTCGGAGTTCAGTATCAGGGAATTACGAGATCTTGACAAGGCCTATGCAAACAATGCGGGGAGAACTCATCAATAATATAGCCAAATTATCTGCACTCGACAAGCATATAGCTTATGAGAAAACAAAACTTGAACAGGCATGTGAATTCAGTAGACGCCGTGTTGCTGAAAGATTGCGTAACTTAGAAGACGAAAGATCGGCCCGCCTCGAAGCTGCTTCCAGAAAAAGAAAGGCACTTCGTTCACAAATAAGTCCTCAACGCTGATACTACACTGGCCGATAAAATTAAAACATTGTTCAGAGAACAGGGGATAACCATTGCCAGTATTTTAACCGCATTGGGATTTATTATATCGCCTTTGACTCTCGCGTTAACCGGTGGTAGCGGATCACCCACACCGCCTAGTGATAAAAATGGTGTAAAAGAGTGGATAAAAAAGCATTTAAAAGCATTAGGAGAAGCACTTGGAAAGCTCGCTGGGAAAGCCTCGTCTGCACTTCCCGGTATAATAGGGAGTAGTGTTTCCTGGCTCTTGAATTTATTAGCTAAGACCGCCACTTGGTTTAGTCAAAACTTGTGGGCACTGATCGTAGCAATTGCCAGTCTGTTGTACTTATCCGTTAAAGACTATTTATCCAAATCATGAGTAAACCAGCCGCGACTCCACCTACTATAAGCGCTGTTTTTTCATCGATATGTTGTTGATTTTTTAGCTGCAATATGTGGTGGCACTTGTGGTTGTGCGTTAGTAGATGTGTTAGTAGGAGCGTCAGTAGATATCTGTGGCTTAACTACTCCCGTTCAGGGCTCGAAATTAACCGTATTTTGCGTGCCATCGCACACCTAAAATGTAAATGGCAGGGCTAAATCATGATCTTCGTGCCTCGATGGCACGCTTGGAAAACAGGAATTAATAACCTACCTTTGCCATATAAGGCATATTTTAATGATAAATATCAATCTCGCCAGCAATAAATTAACTCTTTCAACACCGTAGGCCGGTTTTCCGGCCAAGAAGCATCGAGTCCCCAGACACAGTATTCCGGTTAACCGGCCAAGCCGTAGTCACGTCAAAATAGTATATATTTTTATGGACCTACCTGTAATATCATTCATTTATTAAATCTATCACATTTCAAAATGTCTGAAATACGTATTCCATTTCAATTTATCATTTTTTATCGATAAATTAAAAAATTATTCACTATTTCCCGCAATGTTATTGAAAATATAATACTCAGACACAATTCGACAATGGGTCCACATCGAACATGTCAAAGAGCATTAAAGACGTTTTAAACAAATCTTTAAATATATTATACAAAGTAATAAATAAAATCAACAAAAATATATCTAAAAGTAATCAAACTTACATCTAAGTTATTATTTTCATCTTTTCGTGCCATCGCGTGTAATGTAAGTAAAATGACATCTCGGCTTTCGTGGCCTTGAATTCTCGGCCTCCGACACGATGTTTAATATAAAAATATATGCATGAAAAATCTTTGTCACAGCTCGTAACCTAGCACGATACATTCACGAAGTTCCATATTTTTAATATATATCGTGATTTCCTGCTTAAAACGTTCTAAATAACACGATTTAACAAAAATCTTTCGTCAACTTCTGAAATTTATCAAACACGAGCTTGGTATCAGCTGTAATTTGATTGGCTGCCTTAAGTCATGTGCTCAAAATTGACCAATCACGAAACTTGTAGCAGATTTTGACAAGAAAGCGTCATTAGAAACCAATTTTAATCCAATGAAATCGCTTTTTATTACTGCGGAAAAAAACAGGCGATGGTACGAGCGTGTAGATGAAGGAATAAGCTTTCCAGCGATGTGTCATATGCCATTCTTCGAAGAACGTGTTATTCATACAAAGCCTCGAAAACGGGGGTATTTCTTCATGTTACTGAGCAGACAGCCACTGTTATCGGGAAATGGGTGATGACAGAAAATATTTATAATTCTTTTTAAAATGATTTTCCAATTACGTAAACAATGAAAATAAAACAGAAATAGGTAAGTGGGTTATAGCTATACCTTGTATTGCACATATGGTCAAGAATGATCAAACAGGAGAGAGTTTACAACCAATACTGCAACATCCTGGAATTGTTGAAAATTAGTCTGGTACTTGCAGTCTCTTCTGCAGAATGTGAGAGGGGATTTTCAATGATGGGGAGGGTAAAGACAGCCTGGAGATCATGCTTAAAGTCAAGTAAACCCATGACAGTTGACCAGTGCAACACAACACTAGAGAAATACAGTCCACAGGGTGCAATAGCTAAGTGGATGTGTGCAGTCAACAGAAGGTGGACCCCAGCTTATGGGACTAGGGTTAAACCCTCTGTGTCACAATCTGACAGTAACTGAGTTGAGGGGGCTTGTCTGTCACAGTCATTAAATGGAAGTCAGTAAAGTAAGTTTGTAACTCACTTTAACTTGAATAAATCACTTACTATAAAGATCACATATGTCTCATTTACTTACAATTACATGAATTTATTAACATTTTGATTGAACTACTGACAGAGAGACACAAATAAACAACAAACACTTTAATGGTTGTTAAAAAATTTAATGCTGAAATGTAACAAATAATTGTCTGGGCACCCCATGATTTCCCAAGGCGCACCTAAATCTTATACCTTGTGCCTTGTGGCACACTTGGCAAAAATTGGATTTCTAGCCCTGCCGTTTCGTCTGTGTTTGTTTGCGTTATTAATTCGGTGTTAATATCTGAATTTATACCTGGTTTTTGTTGATCAGTAGCAATAACAATTTTATTATTATAACCGAACACTTGACCGATCTTAAGTTCCATATTACTCGGAGACATGTATAGTCCCGGCGCATAAACATAGTCTACTTTGGATTGAGTGTACTGTAATACATCTTGATAACGCTTTATAGAAGATGGTATGTTAACTGGTGAATTAATAGCATCCTCCACATTTGCTACAAACTGTTTTTGCGCATCGAGCGCCGTCCCAGAACCAATTATTCCCGTTCGTGTTTGCGATTGTGCACCAAGAATTGCCCATACATAAGTTCTTATTGATTCATTAACTCTTATAACTCCTGGGTTAGTAAAATTATTTTCTGTTTTATCATTAAGAAATTCATACCAAGTGTTTGTGGTATCGTTCAGTTGCACAAATCTTGTAACAATATAAGCTAAAACCAACCTTAAAACTCATAAGATCTCCTCTCCAATCTTTACTTGAAAGTTCCCAGCCATGATTAAGATTATGCATTCTTACAAAAAGATTGTTTTTCTGTAACAACTTAAATGGATTGAATGGTTGATGAGTTTTTTTAACTAAATCATCGCTTTCTTCTTTAACAGTTTTTTGTCCACTGTACGGAACACCTAGACCGTGGTTAAGTCCTTTAATACACCAATCTTTACTCGTAGAAATATTAAATTCCTGACAAATACGCTCATACGCGAACCTATTGTACGGATTATTTGATGCATTCCATGCTCGATCCTGCGGTAATGGGGCACTAATTTCTTTAAGTATACGTCTAATCTGATAGTACACATGAAATGATAAAACAGACTTATTTAGTTGAAATCCTGGGGCATAAAGAGATACACCACATCCTGTTGTGGCACAGCATACGACAAAGTTTAACTGGTTCTGCCAAAATTTCATTGGATTGTGAAACCAATCGTGCACCGTTTTATCGCTAGTTGCCGTGAACCTGTATTTTTCAAAGATATCAGGGAATTTAACAAAAAAATTAGCACCAGAGGCCCTACCAAAATCGATTGATTCGTAATGTAAGTTAGATTTCATATTTAAGTTATGATATATAGTATCTTTGTATATTTAAGATGTATGTTACACTCCCGGGAATAACAAATGGTCAGTCTATTCAACTGCTTCATACTACATGTATCAATAACTCGGATGGTCAACTTGAAGTCGCTCTCTGCGATGTAACGTATTACCTGCGGTGGACCAATATAAATGCTGTAAGATATAATAATTGGTTTTTAATAGGTAACTTTGGTATTGATCACACTCGCATTGTTATACCTAATGGGTATTACAGCGTATGCTCACTCAATGATTAAATTTTTAAGCCTTTGGGAGCTAGTCTCACACAAAATGAGTCGAATGGGATGCTGGGTTTAAAAGCTGGAGAAAAGCAATTAACTCTTTATAAGAACATAGCAGATACACTTGGAATTGGTCTAGGAGGAGCAAGTTTAATACAACCCAACCAAACATGGTATGGAGTTACATTACCCGATTTAGTTCCCTATAAAGAGTTATTCATCCATCTTGATCAGATCAGTACGATGGATAATAGTCAACTCGAAAGTCCTTCTGCTCTGCTGAGAGCTATTCCAGTCAAAGGAGAAAAATATAATACCGGTAGAACGGAATCTTTCTCATCATTACAATATACAAAATTCAAGCGTGGTATTATTTTAGACCTCAAAATTTCTGTATTAGATGTAAAACATCAACCTGTACATATAGGATACTTGAGTGTAACACTCCATATTATAAATAATGGTTGATTCATCAGGCCCTGGAACACTCATACAATTTAATACAATTGCACTTTCCGATCTCGATCTCAGAGACACAGAAGGATTCGGTAAACCCGGTATCGATGGCAAGTTATACGCTTTACACTTACAAGATAATGTATACAAGCGGAAAGAAGTTACATTCTCAGGTTATCTAGGAGATTTAAGCGATGTCGACGGTGGTGGACTCAATAAAAACACTTTGTACAATCTTACTCGCAACGATGATAATAAATGGACTATGGTCGAAGAAAAAATCGAGTGGCTATTGAATATCGTCATTACCCAACCATATGTGATGATGGGTAAGGGACATCAATTAACTAAGATAATAAATAGTGGGATCGCACTCGGGGCTAATATCCCATCAAAACGGAAAAGTGTGTTAGTCGCTCCCCTGCCAGAAAACCCAGGTCATATGTTATTGAGTTGTCCGGCAGTAAAAAATGTCAGTTTATATTTGGTTCCTGAATTCAATGATATAAAACAGAACTTGAGTGCAATACATAATCCTTCTATGCTTATTTTTGAAGTCTTGTTTGGGGATGCATCAGAAGATGCCTTTGAGTTATTACCAGGTCTATCAATTAAATGGCTCAAGCAACATGAGCGTCGACGTTGTAGTAGTATTTATGTAGGAGCATCACCCGTTGCAACCCTTGAGGGAGTCCAAATTATTAAAAGTGATAGCATTTCTCTTACTAAGATGTTTATGCTGTATAATATACATTTAATAAGGCTGATGTATACTCTCAAAACATTGAAGCAAGATCAATTATATGATATAATAATATACATTATGGGTTTATATCAATGAAAAGATGGATAGTATTGATGGATTTCGATCACATCAAATAAGCGACATAAAACACCGAAGAGAAAAGGAGAGGGAGTTGAAACTTGGATTGTATAAAAAGTATTGCAGAGCCGTGAATACTCTCTACGGAGTTGACACCGCGCTTGTAACAGCTGGCATGGGACTCTGTGTAGCTGGTGTTGGTTTATGATCAACTATAATCGCTGCGCCTATCATACTTGGCATGGAAATAGCCGCCGGAGTCTCAGGACTGGCAGGAATAGCAATAAAATTCATTTCTCGTAAGTTGAAAAAGAAAGCATTAAAACATGATAATATTCGGATACTCGCCGAAGCAAAGTTGAACAGCATTGAGGACCATATTTCAACAGTAATGGCTGATTGTAAGATATCCGAGAGAGTTTCGTTTATTGCTGTCAGAACTCACCAAATACCATGTAATGAAGCAGGAGATTCGATCCAATTCTCGTAAGACCAGTGGTATTAGCTAAAGACGAGGAAAAAAAGTTCATAGAACAGGGGAGTCAACAAGCGTGTCAATTATTCCATGCCAAAACCAAAGAACTGGTTGGAGATTAAAAATAGATTGCTAACTATCGTTGAATCACATTTAAACAAATGCTTACATAAGTATATAATAATGGAGAAGTACAAATCAACAAAGAAGAACTCGAAAAAGCTATCGAAGCATTTATGTTCAGGGACAAATTTATCAAATGGAGAGAATTTCCACAAGGTATATATTATATTAGTGATGTCAAACCAACCAAATACAGTCATCAATTGTTTCTTTCCAATTACCAAGAAGAGTATATAGTCTGGTCTCCTAGTAAAATGAACGAAGAACTTAGTAAAAATGTTGAATATCTCTTTGTAAAAAATAATGGTATACATATGAGTAAAAATAATAGAGAATATTTTCATTACAATTTAGTTTAATGTAATGACTATCGTTGAATCGCATCAGCGTTTTTGCATAAAAAATTCCCTCTGTAATAGCGGTATAGGTATATAAATCTGACTCCAGTGGAAGTGAGCCAGAATCACCATTACCTATACTACTACACATGTTGTTCGAAGGACAAAGGTAGTTGATAATACATTGATTGATTGGTCATTTTTATCTAAGACAAAGGATTTTTTTTAAAGAACCATGGACATCATGAAAATAGTTGTCACGTGTGCTACAGACGTGTAGGATATTCTTCTTTCATGTGGATATTCACGGATACATTCCCCGAACAAGATAACTACCTAATATTATACATACAACATTGGTCTGTTGTAATTACGATATTTACAATTTTGTTTTCATTCATTTGATGCAGTCCCACTATAGTAGATACCTCATTATTTTAATTTGGATATTGAAAGAAGGAGGTATGTACTCTACAGTGGGACTACATCAACAACTTTTTGAAAATAGTTGTCACTTGCAATGCATAACAAAACAGGTACACAGGTCCGCAATCTTAGAAAATTCCAAAAAGTGGTCACAGGTAGTTATATATGTAACAATTATTACTAAAGTTCAAGATTAAAAACACCATAGTCTTAAGAAGTTTAAAATAAGTGTTCAAAACACACAGTTTTTAAATAAGAAGTTGACAAAAAACACTCCAAACTTAGTCCAAAGACAGAAGTTTTAATTTCTACGACCCCGTTCTGCACTGTTTGGACTGGCGATGTCTTTTCTTGAAACTATGCGAGACAGATGCCATTTCCATCGTAGGGATGACAGGTTGAACAAAAAAGTCTTAAAATGCTAAACGAATATATTTCTACAACAAATTTTATGAAATAACATTCTATTATACCTTTAACATGTGTAAGTGTTATTAGTTAGTAAGCAATTACCCCCAGTAACCAATAATAACATCAAAATAAATGCCTCTCCACCCCGAACTTGGATGTGGCTGAACTTGACCTACATCCAATTACTCACACCTCACAGCTGTCAATGGCTGACAATCTTGTGTTTACATTTTCCGTAAGGAGTTAAATGAAGCATGATGACAACCCCGATCTATGATGTGGTTCAACATTAACCTGTAGATTTACCAGGAATGATCGAGCCTGCTGGTACAGTATGATTACCAATGGAACTGAGTATGACTGAACAGCCACTTTGTAGCCTGCAGACGAGCTGGACATTTTGACATGAGGTTGGGCCTATCTGCATGGTGTGACCTGTCAATTTCAACGTGGTGTCTGGTTTGATTTTCCTTATATGCAGTAATATTTAATATTAGCATGTGTCTTTCATGTGTTGTTGGGTCGCCTAGTGGTTAAAGCGTTCGCTTGCCCATGTTTGATTCCTCACATGGGTACCTTGTGTGAAGCCCATTTCTGGTGTCCCCAGCCGTGATATTGCTGGAATATTGCTAAAAGTGGCGTAAAACCAAACTCACTCACTCATGTGTTGTTGTTCTGTTCCGCCATCATGAATTGCTGTCACATTGCGGTCCTTCGCAACTATCGCTCATTGTTGGTTAGGTATTATCATTACGTATAAATACCTTTAGCTCTCTCTCCACGTTTATAGTGTAATACACCTCTTTATTATATGTTATAAATCCATTATCTTGAACGTAAACTTTGTTCTCTTTAATTGGATACCGTACTCATAGCAACTTCTGCGTAAAATGTTTCAATGTACAGAAAAACACAGATATATCAAACTACAAGGGACCGGAGAAATCAGTTTGTTATGTATATGTTTGTTATATAGATTTTTGCCCAGAAACATCTGCCATCTTTGATAATACAAAACAAAACACAATACACATAACTGCAGCAGTGATCACTTTATAGCATTCCTTTAATAACATAAAATTCATAACATTCTGGCCTTGTTTTGCTGACTGCAATTGTGAAGCTGCATTGTTGAGATCAGCCAAGCTATCGAATGATGTCATCACAGTTGACTTTTGCGTATTCAGGAAATCTGAATGTTTTAAGAGTCTTATTTGCATCTGCAAAGGAGGGTATGGCTGGTTCCACACAATCGATCCCTCCTTGCATGTCTTCATCATCGGAATCCGCTCAGCTAATACCGTCATGCTTTTCTACAATTGACAATAATTTATGCAGGCCATGTTTTAACAAGCGCATACACCTTCCTTTGTTCAGACGCCTGCAACTACACTAACAGCAACTTACGCCAGCGCTCGTGCCTCAGATAAGCACAGATACCCAAATCATGTAATATCTCAAGCATCACCTGCAAAAGAGACAATGATGATTGTCTCAGTCCCATCTACGTCTATGGCTGTACCCCAGGGTGGGATTGTCTCAGTCCCATCTACGTCTATGGCTGTACCCAGGGTGGGATTGTCTCAGTCCCTTCAATGTCTATGGCTGTACCCCAGGGTGGGATTGTCTCAGTCCCATCTACGTCTATGGCTGTACCCCAGGGTGGGATTGTCTCAGTCCCATCTACGTCTATGGCTGTACCCCAGGGTGGGATTGTCTCAGTCCCCTCAATGTCTATGGCTGTACCCAGGGTGGGATTGTCTCAGTCCCCTCAATGTCTATGGCTGTACCCAGGGTGGGATTGTCTCAGTCCCCTCAATGTCTATGGCTGTACCCCAGGGTGGGATTGTCTCAGTCCCATCTACGTCTATGGCTGTACCCAGGGTGGGATTGTCTCAGTCCCCTCAATGTCTATGGCTGTACCCAGGGTGGGATTGTCTCAGTCCCATCTACGTCTATGGCTGTACCCGGGTCGGGATTGTCTCAGTCCTATCTACGTCTATTGCTGTACCCGGGGTGGGATTGTCTCAGTCCCATCTACACTACTGCCTAGAAGTTCATTCCCCTAACTTGGTTGAGAACGCGTGTAACACGCATGTGACACTGGTGCTCAACGGGTTGCACATGGGTTGAGCACCCGTTGGACACGGGTGTGCAACGGGTGTGCAGCGCGTGTGCAACTCGTTGCACACGCGTGTAACACGGGACCGGGTTCCAGTTGAAGTTGACAAATTTATCAAATGAATAGTGAGATAAACAAAACAGTGAGATGGGAAATTTGAGTTAATGAGCGGCCATTGAGCTGTGTTCACCAGACCATAAATACAAGGTCGGCCCTTAGTCGAATTAGTGTTCGGTTGCTAGACTTTTATGGCATGAACCATTCCACTAGGGTCCAGTCTAGCCATTGTGGCTAGCCGACAGTAGAACAGTAGTGAATTTAGATGCGAGTTTATTGCTAGGTGAACACCCGTGTTGACACGATTGTCGTGGGTTGGTAAATGTTCGCCATTAATAAAATGATTGTTTGTGGATTGCGAACATATTCATTTTGCCGACATGAGTCATTCCACTTGATTGCAAATATAACGTTTTTCGTTCGCCAAATTTATGCTTTAGACAGTACACTTATGATATAGCCGTCACCACTACTAATGTCTCATTATTTTACGTAGGAATATGTCCCATTTCCCCACACCCCACTTTCTGTTTTGTATTTTGAAAGAATAAATAAAAGAAAGTTTTGTGTGGGACACTTTTATAATAATTATAAGTGGATGTTGGAAATGAATATGAACAGCCATGTTGTCTGACTGTTGATAGAATTTGAGATCTTCACAATCACCGGGTGTGACCATGTAAACAGAATCTCGTTAGGGTTTGTGATTTTTACATTTGCCCAATGACCATAGTGAGTATTGCTGGGGATACCAAACGTAACTGTTTATGATTAGAGGTTGTGAGTACCTATACCACGTAGATAGGATATCTTTAGGATTTTAATCCTTCTTTGAGAGGCATTTAGAAGTTGGAGTACTACGTTAGGATAACTTACTTACTTACTTACGAGATTTAACGTGCGCTTTCCGACTGATGCGTATTTCGCACACGGCCCCGGCCAGGCCATTTAATGTGTTTCCGAAAGGGGCGAAAGTGGTGTGTGCAACCCAAGAGGGGGCTTTAGGGGTTGCTTATATAGAATTTGGGAATTTTGAGATTTGGAATAGATGCCGATGGGGTTGGGGAGGAGAACTAAGGGAGCTGGGTATGGTGGATGTTTGTTTGTTAATGTGATTTTGATTTGGTAGATTATAGTGTTTTTAGATGCGTTTTATTAGTTACGTTTTGATTAAGAATACACCTAAGGCCTTGAAGTTTTCTAGTTTATTTTGTGGGTTTAGTATTGCTTCTAGAGTGAGAGCCTTGTTTAGATTGAGGGTGGTTTGTAATGCGGTTCGATGTGTTAGGTAGTGTGTGCAGTGGATGAGTGCGTGTTCTGGGGTTTCTAGTTGTTTGCAGTGTGGGCAGTTACCTGTGGTGTGTTTTTTTAATTTTTTTAGGTGGTTATTTAGGTTGGTGTGTCCTGTTTGGTGTTAAGTGATTACTCTGTCGATGGATGGAGAATTTTTGGTTTGGTTAGTGGTTTGCTGAGCACTTTTTTGATTTGGCTATTTGAGTTTAGATATAGGTTATGCAATTTTTTGTGATTTTTTGCTTGTTTACACTTTTAATTTCTGATTTTGAGATGGGTAAGTTTAAGCTTATTTCTGGGATTTTGAGGGATAGTTTAGCTGCTTTATCGGCGTTTTCATTACCGTATATTCCTACGTGGGCAGGTATCCACAAGAAGGTTATTTGTTTGCCTGCCTTAGTTAGGTCGTTGGAGCTTTTAAGTATTTGATTTATTAATTTAGGTCGGTTTTTGGTATTTTTGTTTTGGAGGGCTTGCAGTCCACTTAGAGATTCGGTAAGTATTAGGATTTTTTTGTGGTTTTTGGATTTTTGATTATGGAGGGTTGAGGCCATGCTCATTAGTTCTGCCGTGAATATTGATTGGTTGTTTGGGAGTCGAAAGGATTGGTTTTAGTTGGTTGTGTGGTATGGACTCAGAAACCTGTGTGATTGGAGGTCGGATCTGAAGATCCGTCCGTGTAAATGTGACACCAATTTGGCCAATTTTCGTGTATGGATGCTAGTGTGGTGGTTTTAGCTATGTTTGGGTCGGTTTGTTTATTTATTTGGCTAGCTAGTGTTGTGTCTATTTTGGGTATTTTAAGTTTAGGGGTGAAGATATTTGATTGTTTGCAGTTTTGTTTAAGATTTTTATTTGGTGTTCATTTAGGTAGTTTGTTATTCTTTGGGATATTGGAGTAAGTAAGGGGTGTTTACGAGCTAGAGCTTGGTTTTTGGGGCTGATATTTTTGTTTATTAAGTTTTGGATGAGAGGGGTTAGGATAAGATTTGTGGGTGACTTTAATCCTTTCTTTCTCTGTGGGTAATCCTTTCACGTTGATTGGAGGAAGTCACTCAACCAGGTCATGACAGGTCGTGAGTTTTCTCATTAACTACTGTGAGCGTTTTTGGCATGACATCTTTTCTTGTATAAACATAGAAACGATGCTCACTCACTCACTGTTAATCTGCTGCAGTTTGCTGGCAAAGTGGGGATAAACCTCAGTGTCAAAGACGATCAAACTTAGTTCGAATCCTTGTTTATCTGTGACATCTCCCAACTGGTGACATTTTCATAAACTTGGCAAGTGATGATGAATTTTAATATTAATATTATTATAGTTTATGAAATTGTTAATAAAACTTTAATAACATTGTGCTTCACTCTCACGAAAAATATATTGTCTGTGAGTAAATTTATATGTCACGTTACATCGGCATTTTTCAGTGATATTGCGAAGAAATAATTACCAGATTTGGGGACTACATGAAACATGGCTGGTTTTACATTTCTGATACAGGTGCTTGACTGACTGAGTAGTTCATGATCAATTAGATATTTTTAAATCAGTCAAGTTTGCAACAATAGATGAATAAGTTGATACATTTGGACCGCAGTTACCGATTAACAACTTAAGACATAGAGACAGGGAGGAGACAGTTGACAGTTAGAACGTTGGATTAAATGACAGTAACTAATTTGAACATTCCCCAGTAATATCATAAAATAACTCATAAGTCCGAGAGACAGCTTCCAGCCATATACTAGTATTGAAGGGACAATCGCTTTTGACAGTTTAAAAATAAACTCACCTTATGGTGCTTGGCAAGTCAAAACTGACCTCCCTGAATATTTTTTTTAGGTTTGACAGCAACTATGCTTGTGGATTTCAGAGATAGACATGATTTGTTAGCTAGATGTTATTACAATAAGCGAAAATGTCTTAAAAGTCCACAGTTTGTTTAATAGTACAAAAAGTGTGTTATAGATCTATCAACGTTTTCTTTTATTGAACATAATATTTGCACTATATTGCTGTAAGCTGTAAATAATCTAGCCTCCTCATGTACGTAACTTACATATATTTATGTATGACCAGAACAGCAAATAAAGTTCTGTTAGGTAGGTACCTCGGAGATTTAACGTGCACTTTCCGACTTAAGCGTATCTCGCACACGGGGAAGCACTTATACTATTGGGGTAAAAAAGCGTAATGATTAAATAAAGAAGTGCAACCCCCCCAAAATATAAGTTTACAGCCTATTCTAATAAAGTTAAGGGGGGTGGGGTTTGGCTGGGTGGGAGTGGGTGATAAAAGAATATTCAATAATACATGTATAGTAAAGTTTGGGCCTGGGTGGTGTGGGGGTGGGGGTGGGGGGTCAAGCGTGGGAAGGCACGGCGTCGGCTGGCGAGCGTGTGTGGCTAGCAGTCTAGCGGCGGTATCCTTGTAGTAGTCTCTTGGTCAGCTTCTCTTCCTGGGGGTCGGGATTCTGGTAGAGACTCTTGGCAAGGAGGGCGGCGGTATTGGCGACGAAGTGGTTTGAGGTCGGTACGCCACTACTCTGGAATAAGTGGTACAAGTCTGTGTAGTTTGTGATGTCGTACTCGGTGTCCTGTCCCCCTTTCTTGTGCACCATGACGAAAGGGACTCCTTGTTTGGCGTAGAGCTGTTCCTTTGGGGTGTTGACCTGGTCAGCCTGGAGATCCAGGTTTGGCCTTGTAGTGGTTGATCGGAATGTCTGACTTTTCCACTAGTAAATAAAGTTCTTTTGTATGACCTCTTTTATCCCTGCTGACGTTATCCTAATGTTCAATTTCAGTCTGACTCACCAAGCGTAAGAAAGCATTGTACATGTTCTGATAAACCACACTGATGCAATTAAGCAAATGAATATTTGCTGTGGGCAAATATCTATTTTCTATATATATTTGTGGATATGAAGCATTCTAGTTAATTGTGGATACACTGGGCACACATACATAACAAAAATGCTTGACAGGTGATTTGGTTCCTTGTCAACAAGACAGAATTGTGTTTATTTCCAGGCCATCCTGATCGTCGTTTACTACTATTAGGTGTATGGTTGGAGGCAAGATCAAAGACGCCGCACAGCATTTCTTAGATAACAGACAGGGTCGTCCGTTTCGCTTTGAACAACCACCCCACCCTGACTGTAGGAGTTATATAATCGGTGCGCAAATAACTGTGTCAAGTCCACTGCCGGGCTGATGCGGTGTCAGTGTCGGCGATGAACATGAATGCTCAAATTATAAACCTGTAGCACTCACAAGTTGCTTAGCCAAAATATTTGAAAAGTGTATATTCAATTCTCTGATAACAGAAAAATATAACCTTAGAAATAGATTCAACATACAAACAATCAACTGCAGAACACAGACCTATGCTTAATCATTTCTTCTGGATATGATCAACCTGCGGAACCCTCTATCCGATAACTAATGCTCGCTCATTAAAAGAAATCAAATCCTTAATTAATCGTTCTGATGCAATTATTAATAATTTTGACTTCAAATATTTTCATAGATCATGCCAAATTGTCCTCTGTCGCCTTAGGCTCGGCTGCAGTGACTTAAACTTTGATAAGTTTAGACGACATGTATCAGTCATACCAGACTGCACTTGTGGATATCACCTTGAAGATGCAATTCACTTTTTCTATACCTGTCCAAAAATACCATAATATCAGAAACACTGTGTATTTCTACACACATGGGAACTACTGCAAACATGACTCTTCTTAAATCAGTTCACGACATCATTGTCAAAAGCAAAAGGTTTGAGTAGCTTAAGTTTATGCATGTAGTAAAGGAAAACTGCATTACCTTATTTCACAGACACCACTTGCTTCAGTGTATTGGCTTTGTGTATTTCATTTGTGCATTTTGTATGTTTATGTTCAGCACTCTCTTATATATATCCAGCTGTTGTTAAGTTGTTACTTGGAGAAGTATTTACATAAGCAAGTTTTGCTTGTTTACCGATCCAGATTTCTTTTGAAATAAAAATACGTTTAAGCCAACACAGCTAACCCTAAAACACATGATTGTAAACTATTCAAAAAGGGGCACAAATCTCTGGCTTCTTCTCGGGTGTCGGACTCAAACTCAAACTCATTTATTCTTAATAAAAATTGTAGATAATTGTATGTCATGTTTTTCTATGTACAATTTAACAAAAATAATAAAAATAGGATACGTGGATACTAATACAATTTACCAATTGTATTGTACACATTGTTAAGGAATTTAGATAGGCCTTTTAGATCTCTTACACTGTTAGTGGTCATCATTTTCTTAAATGTTTGGAAACTTAAGATATTGCTTATTTAAGAGTTTATATCGCCGTTGGTGAAAAGCTTCACATCGGCATAAATAATGCAATTCATCTCCCACAGCGATAGAATCACAGAGTAGACGCTGGCTATCTTCCCTGGGAATGTTCAGCCATCGACCAGTTTCAACTGGTAATCCTTGGTTAGAAGTTCTGACTTTTAGTATTGGGAGAAATATTGATTTTGAGAGCAGTAGATATTTCTCAAATGAAGGTTGATTCTTCAGGTAATACGACCTTTGGATTTCCGCTTGGGCTTACTAGCTGCCGTGAGTCAATTTGCTCGCTAACGCAATCGAGCGTGACAAGAGACTGGGCTACCAGTCTGCAAGGACAGCTAAATAAACTTACGCATTTTTTGAAAACTGATTGGTTACCCGTGATCTATGAAGATTTCGACACAGGGCGCATGGTAATTAATTTCTTCAGCCTAAACGAACAGACAAATAACGGCGAAAGCTCATCGGATGTCGTTATTTGGAAATACCCCTGATGGTTACAGTTTAATAATAAAAAAAGTATCCCTGCGTGAAAGCTTTTGCGGATTTCGGATTGCGTGAATGATACAATTACTACTCCCTTGTTGTCATCCACATTTTCTGGTATAACCCTACACTTGTGTATTTGTCGTAATTCACTTGCTGCTCAGTTAATGAATTTATAACATGTATACTTAGTTGTAGCACCACTCAGATTACCCGATGAAGGTTCCAATTTGGTCTTTCTTGTACCTGGGGTAATTATTCAATCTAAATCCAGGTTTGAAGTGAGGTGGAATGTGAGTTATGTAATATGCACGAGATGTATGATCAGTTGCTTTACTTTTTTTGTAAATCAACGGATCATTCCCAGACATCAAAGGATCAACAGGAAATACGTTGATTGATTAATTACTGTTATCTTGCACAGTGGATATGTCAAAAGTAAGTTTGTAACATACTTTGTTCAAAGGGTAACCGATAATACACTGACTGGTTGTTTCATTGTTATCGAACTCAATGGATGTTTTTAAGAACCGTGGATATTATAAATATAGTTGTCACGTGGGCTTTCTTAGCTGACTTGGCACCTATGTGAAACAACTGAAACAAACTAAGTGATCATATTTAAATATTTTAATATATTTCATATATATTCCAAATATTGTTTCCAAATAATTATTATTAAAGTATTTGATTCTCACAGAGACATTTGACATCGAATTAGTATTTTTGTACAGCTGCAGACGCAATGGATATTGTTCCTTTATGTTGATATTCCCGGATACATTATAACTTTGGTAGGTTGTAATAATGATATTTGCATTTTGTTTTCATTCATTCGCGGCAGCTTTGAACAGAATCATTCTTGTTCCTTTCTGCTTGGTTGGGAAGTTTTTCGATGCGCGATAGACATTGTTTTCACAAGTATTTTCTTTTGTAAGCGTGTATATGTTACAGTCAATGTGTAAAATATGATTCACTCAGGCAATTTATTAAATATCTAAATATTTCAATCATTTTACAAATTGACTGAATAATCTGTCCATTTATTTAACCGACTGACTAAAAATGATAAAGACGATCAGAAGAGCTTAAACACATCACAATATATTAATTATGCTAAGAAAAGAAGCCAAACAATACAGAACTGTACTTGGTGATGATATTAAACATATACAAATATTTGGAATTCGTTATCATATTAATAAAGATGGACATATTTTTCAGTTAATTTGTAAAATAATTGAATATTTAGGCGTTTAATAAATTTCCTTAGTGAAATCTGTTTACATTTTGAGTGTAAACATATACACACGGTAAAATAAGCAATGTTTAGATGAAATATTTACTTTGTGTTGCAAGTCAAAATAATGTACACGAAGATCGCACAATTACCAAGCAAGTGACTTATCAAAACTTCATCACCATTACCGATGCTCCCCACAAATATACCTACATTTCCAAAACTGTATTTCATTTTTGTTGATCAATGTGACCATACGTCCTACTATCAATAAAAATGCGCTTACGAATGGCGAGCACAGGTCGCGAACAAGTCTAGATTTCTGCTATATCATCCGGGTACTCACTGGGAAAATACAGTAATGCACAGGCAACAACTACTCCCGCGGAATTGCTTTAGATCAGTTCTCCTTTGTACGTTGAAAAACTATATATTGTGAATGCCAAAATGATGTATCAAGGATCAAGTAGAAGATACATTGACAGCAGCGCTGGGAGTTTATTCAACTGACCCGTGAAAATAACACTGCTGTATCTTATTATTTAGTTTAGATGACGCAGTCAAAGCTCACTTCTCCTGGCGGCCATTATCGAACGGCCAGCTAAAACACCACCCTGCGCTTACGTCTACAGGTCTCTTCCTGTAGTACGGTAATTAGTATTCTCTCCCTCAAGTGTATCCTCAATGATATAACCCACCCTCATTAATTACATGCTGCTCTTTTCCAGCCTCACGGCTATGGAGCTGAGATAAAGAGTCCAAGTCATCATAAAGTAATTAGGGTCCAATAAAAACATTGCGCCGCCAAACCTCATACATATTATCACTGAAAGTCGTACTACAGACGGTTAATGTCAAATCACAATAAAAGCATTTCAATGGCAATAACATGTTCCAGGACCATGTATTCTCTTAACACCATCGGATTTAGAAGGAATGGTCGTATAAAACAAGACAGATCTATTTAATCACAACAGTATTCATGTTATTCCCACAAAATCACATAAAGAAAGGAGACATTAGCAAATACATGTGTATTATCATTTTTTGTCAGGATAACAAAATTTTCTCTCCTTGTTACCACCTCCAGGTTCAGCTTAACACGGGTCCTCCTTTGGTCAAAAGTTTGTTCCCCCTCTAATGAGTGTGTCACGCGTTGCACACGAGTGGCGGATGAGGTATCACACGCGTGGCGGACGGGTTCCACACGAGTGACCAACCCGATGCACACTGGTTGCGTAACGCGTTGCCCATGCGTGTAAGGGGAATGAACTTCTAGGCAGTAGTGTACGTCTATGGCTGTACCCGGGGTGGGCTTGGTTACCCTGTCTTCATCACTGATCAAGTCTCAGGATTCATTATTTCCGGGCATGTTAGTTCAAACGACATGCCAGGAACTGCTTTCCTGCCTGCCGTTCAGAGCATTATCTATCGGACTCCTCTGAGGGGTCATTAGCTGTGTCCTTCAACAACCCTGCGGAGTGGGATACTCACCTCTGCCCAGATGCCAGACTGGATGGCTGACCATCTATAGCCTGTAGTGCCTTGTCCTGGCTCAGAAGGACACTTTTTGGACACCATCCCACCTGACCCCATGTTGAAGGAAATGGTTATGGCGTTGGATGAGGACCTTTCTCACTTGACCGTTTGGGCCGTTTGACAACAAGTATGTAAGTTTTAATGGTAAATATCCATCAAACGATTCCAAGACATTTAAAAAAACGTGTATGTCTTGGGTTTCAAAACCTACCTGCCATGTCGTGTTCACATCTTTATAAAATGATACTGTGGAATGTCCACGATTTATCCAACACACAAATTATTCTCTGGACGAGAACTAAATATGTTTGTCATGATGAATAAGAGCAGTGTAATTGAACAAATATCCATAATATGTATCACGGCACCAATCGTAATCATGTGGTGTACAGTATAATGTTTAACTGGTTAGCTGGTACCCAAGATGCTGTGGCAAAGAGCTGTAAACAAGCCTTTTGACATACTATTTAAAGCATGAGCACTTAAACATACTACAACTCAACTAGAACTATAACAAGCAAGGGACCCTACACCCACTATTACCCAATAGGCAGGGAGCTGAAAGACAACATGTGAACACCATCAATTAGCAGTAGCCTCGATAAGAAATACAACAGTAGGTAAGGGCTGGGATGCGTCCAAATTTTCTGCCTGGGTACCCACCCCCCTATTTCCCAACCCTACCCGGGTACCCACTGTAGGTCTCAGGAGATGTCTCAAAATGTCTGATTGGGAACATTTTTAGCATAGCCCTGGCAAAATGTATTTAGATAGACATATTAAATAATCTGGTCATTCATACACTGAAGTTGAATTAAGTTATATCTTTATTCAACCATATGAAAAATCAGAAAGAATGGGTGCATAGTCAGAAAGAAATGTGAACATTATTGACTTGTAGTATAACCATAGGGTTCAAGATAATTTTTGTCATTAAACAATATATCATGTGACTAACCACGGGTCCAGGTAGTCCTACTCAGTAGCCAACCGACCCAGGTACCCGAATTACCCGTCCCAGCCCTACTATAACAGATAAGCAGTGATTCTACTAACAGTAACAGTAAGTTAGGCTGTAACTGGTTAATCATGTTTCCACAGTCAGTCAGTTTCAAAAGCACAGTTTCCCCTTGCTATTGCACCCTTCAATATATAGTTAATTCGGTAATAGTGTGAGGTACCGCTTGGCTACCAAAATTTATGTACATTTGCAATAAACTTAAGTTTTACACTGACAAAATGTTTCTTCACCAATTCATAGACATTGCCAGCTGATTACAGTGCTCACGTAAAACTGGAAATACCAGTAAACAATCTGTACTAAAGTTTGCAATTAAATCTATTATTATGGCTCTGTTGTTCTGATATTCAAAACCTTCCAAATTGTGTGCTGGTTTTCATGGGGAATGAGTCAGCAAAGAGCCAGAGTCACAAGAGACTAATTACAATTCCATTTACAAGAACAGAATGAACAATATCTTATATAGCTGAGGGTGCCACAAAGAGTCAGTACAACACTCTGGGCCGTGGGTGAAAGGTCTCCTTGGTTTGAGCTTCAAACCCCAACTGCCTAATATCTTGCTTCTGCATGTGTTTAACTGAAATTAGAACAATAAAAAGAATATGATTGGCTGTTGATACACAATGGGGTGTACCCTACAGTTAATTAATGTCTAGACAGAGGGGAATACTTAATCCCGTTGGACTGGCATCATCTTGTTGACATATTTACTGGGTGCTTGGAAAGAGATTATGATATCACAATAGACAAGCTTGAATAGGGGCTAAACCTTAATGAGCCTAAATTGAAATATTTGCTCAATGCTATTCTAATATAGGTAATGACAGGTTTACTTTAATAAAATAGTTCAAGGCAATCTATTAAACTATGTAGACATAACTTTTGTCTTATTGAATAGTATATCTGGGAGATGGGTTCTTGTTACCTTAGGCTAGTATTTATCTTAACACTATAACTGAAACAAATATTTAGGGCTCCGCCGAAAGGCTGTAGAGCCCTATTGTAATCGTTTGATTTATTAGGGCTCTATGAGTAGTGGGGGTTCTGCCGCAACTCCACTGGCGCCATATTTATATACCTATACTGCTACTACAGATGGAATTTTTTATTCAAAAACGCTGATGCGATTCAACGATAGTCATGAGATTAAACTAAATTGTAAAGAAAATATTCTCTATTATTTTTACTCATACGCATACCATTATTTTGAACAAAGTAATATTTAACATTTTTACTAAGTTCTTCGTTCATTTTACTAGGAGACCAGACTATATACTCTTTTTTGAAATTGGAAAGAAACAATTGATGACTGTATTTGGTTGGTTTGACATCACTGATATAATATATACCCTGTGGTAATTCTCGCCATTTAATAATTTTGTCCTGGAGCATAAATGTTGTTGACATTATTATATTCTTAAGTAAGCATTCGTCTAAATTATTGTAGTGTGATCCAACGTGATCAAGCAATCTATTTTTAATCTCCAACCAGTTCTTTGGTTTGGGCATGGAATAATTGACGCGCTTGTTGTCTCCCCTGTTCTGTGAACTTTTTTTTCTTGTCTTCACTAATACCACTGGTCTTACGAGAATTGGATCGAATCTCCTGCTTCATTACGTGGTATTTGGTGAGTTCTGACAGCACTAAACGAAACTCCTCCTCGGATATCTTACAATCAGCCATTGCTGTTGAAATATGATCCTCAATGCTGTGCAACTTTGCTTCGGCGAGTATCCTAATATTATCATGTTTTAATGCTTTCTTTTGCAACTTACAAGAAATGAATTTTATCGCTATTCCTGCCAGTCCTGAGACTCCAGCTGCTATTTCCATGCCAAGTATGATAGGCGCAGCGATTATAGTTGATAATAAACACCGGCTACACCGAGTCCCATGCCAGCTGTTACAAGCGCGGTGTCAACTCCATCGAGAGCATTCACAGCTCTGCGTTACTTTTTATACAATCCAAATCTAAACTCCATCTCCTTCTCTATTCGATGTTTTATGTCGCTTATTTGATGTAATTGAAATCCATCAACACTATCCATCTTTTCAGATGCTTCATCGAGCGCAGGATATAAAGTCATAGTGTATATTATTATATCATATAATAGTCTTTAATTGGTCTTGCTTAAATGTTTTGAGAGTATACATCAACCTTATTAAATGTATATTATACGGCATAAATATCTTAGTAAGAGAAATGCTATCACCTTTAATAATTTGGACTCCCTCAAGGGTTGCAACGGGTGATGCTCCTACATAAATAATACTACAACGTCGACGCTCATGTTGCTTGAGCCATTTGATTCATAGACCTGGTAATAACTCAAAGGCATCTTCTGATGCATCCCCAAACAAGACTTCAAAAATAAGCATAGAAGGATTATGTATTGCACTCAAGTTCTGTTTTATATCATCGAATTCAGTAACCAAATATAAACTGACATTTTTTACTGCCGGACAACTCAATAACATATGACCTGGGTTTCCAAGTGTATCTGCTACGTTCAGGGTAAGCATTAAACACTTTTCTTCAGAGTTTAAAATCAGCATCCCATTCGACTCATTTTGTGTGAGACTAAATCCCAAAGGCCTAAAAAATTCATCATTGAGTGAGCATATGCTGTAATACCAATCAGGTATTATGTAATCACCATCATCTAATCCACCTAGTACCTGAGTATTATGTCTCGCAGCACTTATATTGGTCCACCGCGGGTGATACGTTACATCGCATAGAGTGACTTCAAGTTGACCAGCCGAGTTATCGATAGTATGAAGCAGTTGAATAGACTGACCATTTGTTATTTCCAGGAGTGTAACATACATATTAAATATACAAAGATACTATATCATAACTTAAATATGAAATCAACTTACATTACTAATCAGTCGATTTTAGTAAGTGCCTCTGGTGCTAATTTTTTTGTTAAATTCCCTGATATCTTTGAAAAATACAGGGTCACGGCAACTAGCGATAAAATCCTCATATGGTGCACGATTGGTTCCGCAATCCAGTGCAATTTTGGCAGAACCAGTTAAACTTTGTCGTATGCTGTGCCACAACAGGATGTGGTGTATCTCTTTATGCCCCAGGATTTGAACTAAATAAGTCTGTTTTATCATTTCACGTGTACTATCACATTAGACATATTCTTAAAGAAATTAGTGCACCATTACCGCAGAATCGAGCATGGAATGCATCAAATAATCCATACGATAAGAGGGCCTTCAAACGTATTTGTAATGAATTTAATGTTTCTACGAGTAAAGATTGGCGTATTAAAGGAATTAACCATGGTTTAGGTGTTCCTTACACAGGGAAAATAACCGTCAAAGAAGAAGGCAATGATTTATTTAAAGAAGTTAACAAAGGTCTGTTTAATGCGTTTAAGTTGTTGCAAACGAGCAAACTTTACATAAGAATGTATGATTTTTTTCTAAAATCGATAATTTTTATAAAGACTGGGAACTTTCGAGTAACGATTGGAGAGGAGATATTATGAGTTTTAAGAGTGGATTAATTATCCCCCGCTGGGCCAGAATGGCCGAAGGGGGATTATGTCATGGTGCAGTCCGTCCGTCTGTCTGTCCGTCCGTCCGTCCCACAGAGGGTACTAAGCTTGTGAAATCAACTCCTCCTACAGTTTCCAGAGAATATCCCTGAAACTCTACACACAAGATGTGGACATGTTGATGATATGCATATCGCAGTCCCGTTTCATTTCGACTAATTTTGACAATAATAAGTCTGCCCCTTTTTTTACGGAACTTAATTTGCCTAATTGTGAGAGAGGATACTAAGCTTGTGAAATCCACTCCTCCTACAGTTTCCAGAGAATATCCCTGACACTCTACACACAAGATGTCTACATGTTGATGATACGCATATCGCAGTCCCGTTTCATTTCAACTCATTTTGACAGAGTTACTGCCCCTGTTTTACGGAGCTTCAAGAAATCTACTCCTCCTCCAGTTTCCAGAGAATATCACAATACCTAACTATAACTATAACTATAGTTAGTTTCCTTGTATAAGGCTTTTGTTGGTGACCTACATCCTTATGGCATTAGCATTCTGCCTGGATTACTCCCAACAAAATGTTCTGCACAATTTGTTTTAAATGCAGTGCCATCTACTGTTGTTATTTCATAAAATACAAAGAAAATATAAACTCATTAAAAAAACTCATGCAGGGGATGTTATGCTCTGAGAGCACTCTTGTTTATATTGTTACAAAATTTGTACAACTGAACGATACCGCAAACGCTTGGAATGGATTTCTTAATGATAAAACAGAAATAATTTTACTAACCCGGGAGTTGTAAGAGTTAATGAATCAATAAGAACTTATGTATGGGAAATTCTTGGTGCACAATCGCAAACACGAACGGGAATAATTGGTTCTGAGATGGCACTCGATGCACAAAAACAGTTTGTTGCAAATGTAGAGGATGCTATTAATTCACCAGTTGACATACCATCTTCAAAGTAGACTATGTTTATGCGCCAGGACTATACATGTCTCCGAGTAATATGGAACTTAAGATCGGTCAAGTGATAGGTTATAAAATTAAAATTGTTATTGCTTCCGTTCAACAAAAGCCAGGTATAAATTCAGATATTAACACCGAATTAATAACGCAAACAAACACAGGCGAAACGGGAATAGCCAAACCACAGTCACCACAACAGCCATCTACTAACACATCTACTGACGCACAACCACATATTGCCGCTAAAAATCAACAACATATCGATGAAAAAACAGCGCTTATAGTAGGTGGAGTAGCGGCTGGTTTACTCATGATTTGGATAAATAGTTCGTAATGAACTGTTTTGGATAAATAGTATTTAACGGATAAGTACAACAGCTCTGCAATTGCTACGATCAGTGCCCACAAGTTTTGACTAAGCCAAGTGGTGGTCTTTGCTAATAAATTCAAGAGCCAGGAAAAGTATACTCCCTATTATACCGGGAAGTGCAGATGCGGCTTTCCCAGCCAGCTTTCCCAGTGCTTCTCCTAATGCTTTAAAATGTTCAGATAGCTTGGCTATATTATTGATGAGTTCTCCCTGCATTGTTTGCATAGCCTTGTCAAGACCTCGTAATTCCCTAATACTGTACTCCGAGTATGGTACCTATAACGTGGAATTATCGTAGTAGGTATCCAAGATTTCTCCGAGTCCGTCTGAGGCCAGCTTCGAGCTTTCTTCCAAATTATCTTTATCTATGGTACCGAGTTCAGCATGCACAGTCTTAAGAACCTTAGTAGTCTTCGCAGAAAGTTTTTCTCGTGAGTAGTCTACAAAACCTGATTCTGTACGAACAGTGTTGATGCTGTGTTTACTGGCTATCGTAGACAAAGCTAGGGGCTTACGAGTACGAGAATTCATAAGATCAATATCCGGAGAGCCACGCAGTCTCAATATTCCTTTACTATCTATCATAAACTTTGAATAGTCACGACCTATTGGGCTTTCTTTTAAGGCATCGTAATAATCATTTACGGTTGATTGTAAAAGTTCATCGTTAAGATTCATAAAGTTGGTTTCATGAGTACCCTCTTCGATTGTACTAGTATCAGTTAAGTTATCTAGATTAAAATCATCTATTTTTATATTAAACATAAGGTTACATAATTTCAAAATAACAATGTCTTCGCAATACGGAGGCAAGTTAAATCCACAACGAGACCTCGGGATCCATTAGGAGTCAAAGCAATTTGTCAGTCTGTAACTATAACTAATAACCCGAGTACCATTGATCAGAATCAAACTCTTCTGGTTCGCTTTCCTAATCTCGGCGCACACGATGTGTTAGTTCCAGGAACTGCACGACTATCATTTACCATTAGTTTGAATTCTACCGACGCTAGCAGAGAGCTCGTTCAGAACCTAGGTTGTGCGATTATTAAGAAAATTGCGATTCAAATTAGCGGCAATGAAGTTTTGAGTATTGACGACAGCGATGTATATTTCTATTACATGGATGTCTGGAGAACGTCTAAATAATGGGAAAACTTACAGTAACAAGGTATTTTTAAACAGAACACATTGAGACTTCGTGTAGGTGCTGATAGTGGCGATAAAACCGTCGTAGGAGATAAGGCTGTTGCTGATGCATTAGGTAACCGATTCTATATTCCGCTAGACTTTGAATTACTAGATAGTCACATGCCCTTTTATCAAGCATCCCTAGGCGATAGGTTAAATACGAACTCACTTTTAATGACTACAGCAGAGTAATCAAAGCTACTGAAGATCCCACTAGCTATTCTATTGGCAATATCTCACTGGAGTACGATATGATAACAGATCCTGAATTAACCAGACAAATTCGTAACCAGAAGTTCAGCCATTTTGTACGATCGCGTGCTTCGGCATCGAAAGATCACCAGGAACAAAAAAGATACGACGTGGAATATCAATCTATACGTCCCCGCTTCATAGTTGATGGGTATTTTAATATTTTCGAGGACCCCTCGGAAGCATTTGCAAGAGATACCGAGAAGTTCTACAACCCCAAGATTACAAAAGTAGAATTGACTATCGAGGGCATGCCTAATCAACTATATAGTCAAGGCATGCGAGCATATCAACAGTGGGATGAGATTAAAAAACTCCCTTCTATAAAGCGAAGCCCAGAAGTTAACGCGGTCGTGAAAGATCTCTCTATTGGGGATGTATCGATGGCTGAATTCCTTTCCACAAAGTATGCACTATGGCTCGACATGCAAACCACAGATGATGACCAACTACACGGCAGTGGGCGGAGAATAGAAAATGCCAACGAGGGTGTTACTATACAGATAACGAAGCACCAGGAAGCGGTTGGTAAACATAAACATAAACATAAACATAAACATAAACATAGTTAGTGGCAGCTAATCTATAAATAGCGTTGGCTGACTGACTCACCAGTGTAGATGTGATTTGCATTTAGACAAATGATATGATAGGTGTATAAACCATGAATCATTGCAGATTTACACTCACGGGTAAAAAAACTATGTAACCGACGCTGTGTTGAAATTTAATGCGGCATACACAATTATTACATCAGGCGCGGAAACATAAACTATACGTGTTCTGTATGCAGGATAGGGGTCAAAGGTCGTTATTGTTTATGTAAGGAACACGGTGCTGATAGGGTCAGGAACCAGATTGTTTATGCTAGGAGGAGAGATTACATCAATGAGAGGAATAGGTTGGGAATGCGAATTTAGATATATGAAAAACAACCAATTAGACATTTGTCTCATTTTGCATATACCATTCAACCACAATGGTTTTTGTCAGAGAGTTGAAGGCTATGGCAAAGCACAGTGGTCTACGTGGATATTCTCGAATGAGAAAAGCTGAATTGTTTACCTTACTCGGTTTGGAATACAACAAACACCAGACTGTTAGGGAACTCAAAGCTCAAGCGAGAAACAGTGGGCTGAGAGTTACTGTTTCTCGCTTGAACTTTGAGTTCCCTGAGAGGTTATTCTCTAATGAGAAGAGATGAATTGATTGCTTTACTAGAAAATAATCAACCTAATGATGTTGATGTTGATATTCAACCTAATGATGATGATAATGATGATGTTGATAATAATCAACAACAACAAGAATTAATATTTGTACCCATATCCGCCGGCGTTGGTAAATATCTAAGAGGTTGGAAGATGGATATTAATTCCAACATGGATGTTAACGATATTAAGCCCATCATATCAAGTAAAATTAACGAGGAGTTAGATGATTTACATAGTATAAAATACCAGCTGACGATTAAAATGTTATTGAGTAAAAGTAACACAGACGATAGCACCGAATATACCAAACCATATTTCCGTAGCAATCAAGAAGTTATAACCGAATCCGATACTATAAACGCATCATTAGAAACATCAATTCAGAGGATACAGGAAACTTTAGAACGCTGGACTAATAGAGGTTCGGATTGGGGTGTGGATAAAATTGATAGTTTATATTTAGATATAGCAAATTATATGCCCTTCAAGGTGGTTCTTATATAGATTTACCCCCGTATTATAAGAAGAAAAAACCCATAATTAACGTAAAAAATAAATCCGATGACTGTTTAAGAATGATGATAAGATCTGCATTGTTTCCCGTAGACAAGCATCCGGATAGACCAAAACGATGGACTCAACTTCGATGGTATAGACGAACCTACACCAATATCACAAATTGATAAGGTGGAACAGCAAAATAATTTAGCTATAAATGTTTTTGGACATTCTAAAGGAATTGTTGTACACAGGATAAGCTCTGCCCCGGGACATATCCCCAGAATCAATTCATTTCTGATCGAAAAAGAAGGAAAATATCATTTTTGGATAAAGAGTTTTAACAGGCTAGTATACGATCAAACAAAACATGCTAGAAAGAAATATTTCTGCGAAAGATGCCTACATGGGTACAGCAGACAAGATCTACTAGAAGCGCATAAAGAAGACTGTAGAGGTGTTGGAGAGACCGCTATCAGGATCGATATGCCTAAAGAGGGAAAAAATATATTAAAATTTGAACATTATTGTAATCAAATGCCAGTACCGTATGAATTTACGCCGACTTCGAAGCGCTTATCAAACCCATAGAAAATACCAACCGTAGCAATCAAGATAGTTTTACGTACAAAACTCAAGAACATATTCCTTGTGGGTTTGGATATATAGTTGTAAGGTATGATGGGAAAACAAACACTCCCGTGATTTACAGAGGTCCCGATGCAGCGGGAAAGTTCCTAGAATATCTACAAAATGAAGAGAGAATAATCAGGGAAAAATTATCGTGTAAGAAACCCATGTGTATGATGAGGGATGATTGGAGGGCTTGGAAGAAGTCAACTAGTTGTCATGTTTGTAATAAACCCCTGGATGGGGATTCCGTAAGAGATCATTGTCACGTCACGGGTAATTATCGGGGAGCGGCGCATAACGAGTGTAACTTGAAACTAAAAATGAATTCTCAAACAATACCCATCCCCGTTTTGTTTCATAACCTTAGGGGATACGATTCACATCTCATTATGCAAGCTATCTCTAAGACCGACGGCGGTTTAACATGCATTCCTAATAATATGGAAAAATACATATTGTTCTCGTTGACTAAACCTATACATTATAGGGACAAGGATGGGAAATCTAGAATAAAGCAAAGTAATGGGCTTAGATTCATAGACTCCGTACACTTTCTGTTATCTTCCCTGGACAATTTGGCTAATGCGAACAATCCCGATGACTTTGCGATAACAAATAAATATACCGATAAGATAACTCGTCATTTGTTGCTGAGAAAAGGTGTATATCCTTACGAATATATGGATGATTGGTCTAGATTCGAAGAAACTGAATTACCACCCCTTGAATCATTCTAAAGTAACTTAACAGAATCTAAAATAACAGATGCCGATTATGAACACGCTCTGACGGTCTGGGATAAATTAGGTTGTAAGAATTTAGGCGATTATCACGATCTGTACTTAAAAACCGATGTACTGTTACTCGCCGATATATTTGAGATATTTAGAAAGACATGTTTAAAACAATACGGCTTGGACTCGGCATGGTACTATTCCAGTCCCGGACTATCGTGGGATGCATTGTTGAAGAAGACCGGCGTAGAACTAAAATTACTCACAGATTACGATATGCACTTGTTTATTGAGAAAGGATTAAGAGTTGGTATATCGATGGCAGCGAAAAGGTATTCTAAGGCTAATAATAAATTAGTGGAAGGATACGATCCGAGTAAACCCGACACGCACATATTATATCTCTACGCTAACAATTTGTACGGATGGGCTATGAGTCAACCTTTACCCACGGGTGGTTTTGAATGGGTCGATTAGAAAGATGTGAATGATGCGAATAAAGGGTACATACTAGAAGTTGACTTGGAATATCCAAGTTCGTTACATAAAGACCATAACAGTTATCCGCTAGCTCCCGAAAGATTAATGGTTAATAAAGATTGGATGTCGGAATATCAACGCTCCTTGATGGGTAATAGTAGGTTAGCTAACGTAGAAAAACTCGTACCAAATTTGATGGATAAGACAAAATATATAGTTCACTACAGAAATCTCCAGTTACATCTATCGTTAGGTATGAAACTAAAGAAAATACACAGTGTCTAAAGTTTGATCAAAGCCCTTGGATGGAGCCCTATGTAAGGTTGAACACAGATTTAAGAAAGATAGCTACCAGCGATTTCGAAAAGAATCTGTATAAGCTCATGAATAACTCAGTATTTGGTAAAACTATGGAGAATCTAAGGAAGCGTGTTGATGTTAAATTAGTCAGATCTAATGAGGAAGAAAGACTCAGGAAACTTATAGCCAGTCCGGCTTTTAACAGAAGCAAGATATTCGATAACGACTTAGCCGCTTAGCATATGCAGAAGAGTAATATAAAATTCAACAGACCGGTGTACGTCGGTATGAGTATTCTCGACTTGTCAAAACACTTAATGTATGACTTTTATTACAACGAACTTAAGAAGCAATACGGCGATAGATGTGAGGTGTTATATACCGATACAGATTCTTTGTTGATGGAAACACAAACCGAGGATGTGTATAAAGATATGGCAGAAAAAATAGATAAGTACGACACGAGCGATTACCCAAAAGATAATCCACTGCACAGCATAGTAAATAAAAAGGTGTTAGGTAAGATGAAGGATGAATGTGCTGGGACCCCTATAGCGGAGTATGTAGGATTAAGACCTAAGATGTATTCTATAAAAAAGTCCGATAATGGAGAGATAATAAAAGCTAAGGGCGTTAAGAAGTATGTTGTAAAAAAGCATATCAAACACGAACAGTATAAAGAATCATTATTCAACGGTAGAACGTTCAAACACGAGATGAACTCTTTAAGAAGTTACAATCATAGGATATATGGATTAAAAATGAACAAGACATCATTATCCCCCTTAGATACAAAGAGATTGATTGATAATGATGGTGTAACTACCTATGCTTATGGTTATGGTGGTAATACCGTACCGTCGGGAACTATGAACAACTCTTCTCATACAAATGCCCTACCCGGTCCATCTTGAAGATAATAAAGAATAGACTCTCCTTCTTTCATAACCAATCAACTAATGTTATATGTCTTAAGAGACCATATGGGATCGGTTGCGCGACGTAGGCCTCCTTCGAGTTCACCAGGTTGGTATAAATATCTTACCCTTACTCTATCCGGAAGTTTTCATTCTTTGCCTCTCCTCGGTGCTGAAGATTCGGAAGTCACAGATTTCATTTTAATAGCATCGGATGGTTTCTTCCCGTTTAATCTCGTTACTTCATTATTCGGCTGATAATCGTTTCACCCATTCGGTTGATCTCAATCGCTCGGATTTCATTTCGATCCCATACTGATAGCCAAACAAATGTTCCGCTAATGTCCGGTTACATCTTTCAACGATAGCTTGACTGCGGTGGGCCTCTCTTTCACCACGCCTGATTTTGACATCGTGTTTTGTTAACACTTTAGTTATCGATCCCATAAATTCACTACCGGGATCTACTTGAAATAGCTTAGGCCATTTTAGTGGTCCGCGTTTATATATGTGACTCAGTGCATTAGCTGCCTCTGTTGAATCTTTCGAGGTTAATGGCTCAGCCTCTTTGTATCGACTAGCCACATCCACTACGGTTAAAGCGTATTTAGACTTTTTGCGTTTTACCTTATCGTGGGGAAGAAACAAGAGGTCAGCCTGATGAACTTCATTCCTTGTAAAAATATCAAACTTCTTCCTCGGTATATAACGCGGTGCCGTTAAATATATTTGCCACATCGCTTGTTTCTTTAACCAATCCTTGGCCACATCTTTAGATACCTTAGCCGTGGTGGCTAATTTTTTTATTGCTCCTACACCTTTCCAATATCCTCGTGGGCTATAGTAAATTTTATTCATTATTAATTAATATTGAAGTTTCTTTTTTCAATATGACTCATGACTATCATTGAATCTCATAATCATTTTGGCATAAAAAATGCCCCCTGTAGTAGCAGTAAAGGTATATGAAAATCTGGCTCCAGTGGAAGTGGTCCAGAACCATCATTACCTATACTACTCAGTGAGATTAGATTTCATTAATGATGAACTGCGTAAAGAGGGGCATTCAATTCAAACGTTTAAGGATGTTGAATCTGCCTTGCATGAATACTTCCTTGTTTATGGAAAGAAACTTGACCCAATACCGAGACCAACAATCTCTCAGTTTTATACACCGTCAGAAGCTCAGAAAGACCGCGAGATTGCGTTTATATGTTTGGGTTATCAGTCATTGCAATTTTCAGTTATACAATAACTACACATAATCCATGATCTATTGTGTATCAGCCATTAATAATGTAGCAGAATATGTGTGTGCATCGATAAATGATGTCGAAACACGGCTACGGGTGTGATTCATTTTATTAGATGACGAGTATGTATGGTATACTTTTCTTTCACACCCTGGAATGCACAATAACACTGAATAAGAATCTTGTAAATTATGACAATTAAAATGAGAACATGATACTTCATTAGGATTACCTTATACATGTATAGAGGATATGTATACATCAGAACATGATACATCATTAGAACTACATTATACATACATATAGTGTGGACATTATTATCAAATCAGTGCTATTGTTTATACATATTTACAGATCTGAATTCAGCACTACCATAAAACACAATAAATGACTAAACATCCTAAAACTATCATAAATGTCCACACACTTACAATACATTTAACACATATATGATAATAGCCTCAAAAACATATTCAAACAACACCCTGTCCAGGAGAATCAGACATTGACTAAATCTCACACACATCATATCAAATACCTTATTTAATGTACACCTATATATATAATCTTATTTATGAAAAGATAGATTTATATATGTTTAAGTATTTAATTGGAAACATACATTGCTGTCGTCTGTCAGTGACTTGTCTGTGTAGTGACTGAGGTGCAAGTGAGGGTTAAAAAGCATGCAAAGCTGACCTTAAGGAAAACAATAGGGTCAACCACTCAACCAGAACATTTGCCCTGGCTGATACAAAGGAGCTGATAGGGTAGTGACTGACCCAAGCATAACTAAGTTAAAAGGTGTTGTATCACATCTTCATTAAAATCCCTAAAACCCATGCTGCAAACTAATACTAATACTATATACTAAATACTAATATTAAATACTAATATTAAATACTAATACTAAATACTAATATTAATAATAATACTAATGACAAATGCTAATACTAACTACACTATGTATTATATACACTATATAGTAATACTGACACTAAGTGATTTACTGGTTAGTTGACCGTCAAACAAAAAACCTGTAACTGCCACAATAACACTGACTGCTAATCTATAAATAGCGCTGACTGGCTGTTCAGCTATGTCGAGCTGACTACTCAGCTATTAATAACCCTGACTACTCAGCTATGTTGTGATGACTGACTGACTGACTGGGCAGGACTCGCATTTAGACAAATGATACTAGAAGTGTATATTTATCACAATGGCGAAGGGCACATCAAGATGTAAATTCATACGCATTGGCCAATCACAAATTTGTGGAAAGAGCTGTTTGTGTTCTGTATATGGGATTGGGGTCAAAGGTTGGGACTGTTAAAAAGGTTTGGTTTACACAGTCCATTTGAGTCTATTTAAGACACAAGTGATTTCATTAGCAGCTTTCGTAACCATGCTTTGAGCACTCTAAAGACTCCTTGATCGAGTGTCTGTAATGCAGAGGTGCAGTTAGGAGGCAAAGTCATCAATTTTCACATTGCAAGATACAATGTTTGGATGAGATGGAGAATTATCTATAAACAGAAAATTTTCCTTCTCTATCTGAGCATCTGTCTGTTCAAGTCCTTCAGCCAATCAGAAAAAAGCTGGGAATTCATCTTAGCCTTCTGATTGGCCTTCCACGTAACTTGGAGTGTCTTCGTAACTGGGAACAATTGATCATTAAGTGTTAAAAGTCTGAACTATGGTGTTGTAGGTCAGTTTGAGAAATGATGATTTATTAAGGTACTGAGGGGTCAGGAGAAAAAGTCCAGTTTTCACCAAAATCCAAACTTGACAGAGTCCGATTTGGACAGATGTCACTGTATATCGCTTGGGGTTGTAGTCACTCGGGCTTGATAACGGTATAAGAAGCTACATCCAAATGTTGCAGAGTGCAAGAAACCAGAAGTTGTTATCCATAAAGTTGCATAATTCTTACAAATCCTCTACCTCTTTTATATCATTCCCACGAATCCTGTATTTTGGCTGCAATCAAACTGTAACTAACATTTCTGATTTTCAACAGAAGTTCTTTTCACTGTCATCTGCACATGATTAATTTTTCTCTTAATAGCACTTACAGCTTTCCTGTGTGCAAGGGGGCAGGGGGGGAGTCACTTTCTTTCTGTGTGTGTGCTAAAGGACACATGTCCTATCAGGATCTTGTCTCTAACAATGAAATTATCATTCGTAAGAGCCGGTTATTCACATGAGTATTACTATTTGAGTGTGTTCATGCATGTTTACCATTGTGTTGACAAGCTCTCCTTCCAACTGCACAAAGTGTAGACGTTTCATTGTGACAGCCTAGTGACCCTCATTCCACTTGTTGGAAGTCACCAAGAAGTCTATTGAAGTTTTGACTGCTGTATCTTCCCTTTCGTCTGCACCTCTCACCACCTCTTCGACTTGGCCTTCTAACCCCAAGATACCGGCTCAACCCGACTCTACCTCGAGTTTTAATATTAGCCTCCTGGAGCATCTTTTCTCCACATAGAAGTCGGCCTTGTTAGATTCACATCCGTCAGCATTGTCCTTGGAAGTGAAACAAATAATACGATCTTAGACAGAATTGGCTCAGAAGAAATCCCCCACCAAGAGGCCTCATTGGGATCTGATTCCTGCCGAGCCACGACATTCTTACCTTGCTGCACAGCCTCCAGATGATTATCACAACTTCAGTTAGATAGTAGCTCTCATGCTTTACCCCACTGTGAGTCCTGACCTTCCTGCTTATCACATGATGCTCAAGGACCAGCAGGTGCCAATACTGTTCGATCAGGAGACATCTAAGTCCACAGGATTGTTAAAATAATCTCTCGGCTCGCGCACTGACTCCGCAGGACACCAGCCCTCTACTGTGAAATCTGCCTATAATTCATCCGGTCCATGCACAGACAGTTCATGCCTCATGCCGTTAATCATTATGGGCCTCCCATGCAGCTCCCGCATGGACTTCTCAGCTGCAGTGAACAACCCCGCACAGGATTCACATACACGACCAGCACCGTCCGTATGCAGTTGTGATACCTTTGCTGCCTTTGACGACCCTTATGGATCTACAGCTGACCAAGGTACCCATTCAAGTCCTGTTCAGCATTACATTTCTCCTGCTCCAGGTACGCAGTTCATTGCTGAATCATGGACCCCATCATCTGACCACGGAAGCCTATTGGAGACCTACGTCACCATGGATACTATTCACAAGTCAATGGAACTCCTGGGAGTTTCTCATACCCTGTCACACTCAGGTGCTGATGTTCAAGACGATGTTTATTCTCAATCTTCGGACTCACCTCATCGTGATTATGTCCCAGGCCATACTTTTGTGGACCTTATTGAGGAAATTAATCACTTGATACTCACAGAACAACCCGAATTGGAACAGACTAAATGCCGGAGTATGTGGGCTGCCACACCCCTCCTACATCACTACATGTTCATGAGACTTTGCCTTGGCCTAGCTATGCACATCTGGTAATCAAACAGGCTCCAGAGAATCTACAGAATTGAAATTGGATGAGCAATTTCCCTTATCTAATCTTAAATTGAGATTATATCAGACCCATGACAGCCTCTTTCCCGATCCTCCAGTTCTCGATGATGATTTCCTTAAGTTGGAACGAACACCCAACACCAAGATGTCTTTACCAGCATCCTATATTAAAGATCTCTGCCACAAGTCTTTTTATTGATTAGTGCATAAATTAAAAGGATTCTTTTCACCCTAACCATCAACCTGACAAATCCCAGTGGCCAGCCAACTCTTTTCACCCTGACAGATCCCAACGGCCAGCCGACTCTTTTTACCCTGACAGATCCCAACGGCCAGCCAACTCTTTTCACCCTGACAGATCCCAACGGCCAGCTGACTCTTTTTATCAATCAGACATCATAGTTCTGGTAGAAAAGGATTCAAATCTGCCGGACGAGGGTGCAACCGACAATGACTACCTTCGTTCATTACGCCATTCCCGACCCTATCGATCTGGCTTTGTTTACATATTATGATCTTCGGGTCCAGTGGGTCCAGTGGGAGGACATTTGTCGTTTTACGCCCCAAAACATATCACGTCCGACCTCTGGATCCTCAACCTGGTTACTCATTTGTACAAGCTGCATTTCCAAGTTCATCAACTAATTATCAATCTGAAAGTCCAAAACAAATTGTTTCTGGCACCTCCTCCAAAATTCCAGATGGAATCGGTAAGGAAATTACGTTCGACACTCAGGACAGGAGATTGGCTCATTAGCCTCGATGTCCAAGATGTGTGTCTCCATGTCCACATCCATCAGTCGTCATGGAAATAGTTCCGTTTTGCTGTCAAAGGGAAACGTTATGAGTTCAGTGTCCTGCCATTTGGAATCTCAATAGTCCCTTGGCTCTTCACCACGATTAGGCCGACTCTGTGTTCTAGTGGTCGTGCATCCTCCCCGAGAGTGGAAGGTCCTGGGTTTGTTCCCCAACTGTGTCATACTGAAAGATTGTACTTGTTTTTACCCTGCCTTAAACCTGGCAAAAAGGGGCGAAAACAAGGACTAGTTGGCTTGGAGTCAGTATACGGTATTCATGTGAAACTGGGTCATTTTGTCTCAGTGGGCTAGCATTATAAAATCTGGACTTGTACAAGCAGCCACACACACACTTACATACGTGCAGGCACGTCACTATATTAGTGCAATAATCTTGGTTCGCGATGTTACACCTCATTTCACCACATCACCTTCACCAGGATTACGGCTCCCATCATCAGCTTCGCCAATCTACATCTAGTACATCTTCAAGGGTATCTGGACAGCGGACCAAGACAAAGGCCAACTCCTCCAGAATATGATCTTCCTGATTGAACTTGTTATACATCATATACATTGGGGCCTGATTCCAACCCCACAAGAGGTGTCTCTACTCACGGGAACATCGCCTTGTCAAGGCTCTGATGATGATACACATGATCTCATCTTGGCCCTCTTGGCTCATTTGTAGGTGGATGTCTCCACTGGGAAACTTGACATCACTCCAAGACATGACCTTCAGGGTAAGTTTACGATGTTGCCCCCTCCAGAGCTCAATCAACATACTTTGTTCCCTAGCCTTGGACTCTCTAATTCAGATACCCCCTGAATTGTTACAGGTATTACTTTGGTGGACTCACAGGGATCACGTGATGATGGGCATCCCTCTAGTTTTGCTGTCCCCGGAACATCACCTGTTCACAGACACCTCTGACTCAGGATGGGGAGCCCACATGGACGATCTCATGATCCAACTGCAGGGAAATATAAGTTATATATTATGCTCTCAGACACTCCTACTCTCTTGCTCCTCGGTCCTCATAGCCACTGACAACACCATGGTCGTGGCTTAATTACAGAAACAAGGCAGAACCAATTACATCTCCCTCATAACAAAAACTACACCATTGTTTGCCTTGGCAGACTCCATCAACTGCAGGATGGAAGCGAGGCATATACCCTGGAAGTTCAACATACTGGCGGACAGCCTTTCCCACTGGGGATGAGTTATAACAAAGGAATGGATCTTCACCCAGAAGTCTTCTCGTGGAGCAAGTCATGATGGAACACTCCCCATCTAGTACTTTTTGCCAATTACCTGAACAACAATCAGCTACCAGTGTACGCCAGTCCGGTACTGGATTCAAAGGCTCACCAAGTCGACTCTCTCTCGATGGACTGGATAGGTATCATTTGGTGTGCTTTCCATCCTTGGTCCCTCCTGGACAAGGTTCTTTCGGATACTGGAAGTCACAGATTGTTTGGTCATTCTGATCGTTCCCGTTTGGCCAAGCAGAACCTGGTTCCCTCAACTTCTACCATTACTGATGGAAGACCAAATTCCACTTCCTCTCCACAGCAATCTTCTACGCCAACCCAGTCATCTTTTTTCAGAATCTCTCAAATCTTCATCTCGCCCCCTGAAACTTATCACACAGATGATGAAAGCTTCCGGCTTCTCTCAATCTGCCTCTTCAGCTGTGTCTTAAGCTAAGTCATTGAGACCTTCTTTCTCCTCCATATATGACAACCGATGGGATAACTTTGTCCACTGGAGATGATGATGAGAAATAGTTGATGATCCAGTTACCATCCTGATAGTGGCACAATGGAGGGTTATCATTCTGCGCTTCACTCAATCCTTCAGCATGACAGACTCTCTATTGGCAATCATCCCATTCTCAACAGGCTCATGGATCCTTTCTACTTGAGGATGTTTTGACTCCTTGGATTTTCCCTAAATGGAACTTGTCGGCACTTCTTATGGATTCCTTTGACCCTCTTTCTAATGCCACCTTGCTGAAATAATCACAAAAAGAGGCCTTCCTCCTTGCCATGGTAACGGCTTGTGGAGTTTCTGAATTACACGCCTTGGATTATTCATCACTTACTCATGATCATCACAGGCATGGCTGTGTCTGAACCATCAGGACTGAGCCACGCTCATCTGTCAGAGGGACTTCACACAACTAGGATGGATCATCAATGTGCGGAAATTGGAACTTACATCTTCATTTAATCTCCAATTGATCCGTGACCTATTCCAAACCAGCCGAGAGGTCCTCTCTACCTGGGGATAGGTGGCACCAAATACAAATCCCCACACTCAGTACATCATTTCTGGACTTTAATTTCATTTAACTTTCGTGACTGTCATAGTTACTGATTTACGACACCCATTTTCTGAAGAACATTTAATTGCAAAGGCTCATTGCCCTGGAGCCATGACATCTATATGCCTTGAAACACTTTTTTGCTGTTATTTATAAGATGCTAATCCTAATTGTTAATCCTCATTTTTGTGTACATCGACCGTCTGCCATCCTGAACGAGATGTGCATGTATGTCACTGATGAATTACTGTTTATATTTATTACTTACTAAATGTCAGGTGACCTTGGCTATATAAGCCTTGGTCCAGAGAGATTGAGAGGAAGGAAAAAAGAAATCAACGTCAGACCAACGCGTTGTTAACAGTATCAATACCTTGATTTCATGCATACCTAACTTTCTCCCTCCCTGTCAACAGGAATGGTCACTCGATGCCAGCCATTGCTATTGCTGATTGGTTTGGAGAACTTAATTGAAGATGACTTCTGAAAGTATGCCTTCAGTCATACCATTGGATGCATTAAGATGCATTAAGATGTAATGCAGGATAAGTTAAAAAATCTAGTGGCCCACCCATTGCAGAGCTGCCTCCCCACGATGTCTTCAGATGCTTTGTTTTTAGCAGTAATGTGCTGATCACTGACGTCAACACTTCCGTAGTCACATGGGAGTTGTGTGATAGATAGGGTTAGTCACTCAGCTAGTTGGAACAACTTCTTTTTCAACAAGTGAGTGAGTGAGTATGGTTTTACGCCGCTTTTAGCAATATTCCAGCAATATCAAGGCGGGGGACACCAGAAATGGGCCTTACACATTTTACCCACGTCGGGAATTGAACCCGGGTCATCGCATGACGAGCAAACACTTTAACCACTAGGTTAACTGACTGCCCTTTTTATCCCCCGCCCGGCCAGAATAGCTGAAGGGGGATTATGTCATGGCGCAGTCAGTCCGTCCATCTGTCCGTCTCTCTGTCCGTCCGTCCATCTGTCCGTCCCACAGAGGGTACTAAGCTTTTGAAATCAACTCCTCCTACAGTTTCCAGAGAATATCCCTGAAACTCTACACACAAGATATCGACATGTTGATGATACGCATATCAAGTCCCGTTTCATTTCGATTAATTTTGACAGAGTTACTGCCCCTGTTTTACAGAGCTTCATTTGCCTAATTGTGAGAGAGGTACTAAGCTTGTGAAATCAACTCCTCCTTCAGCTTTTAGAGAATATCCCTGACACACTTCACACAAGATGTCGACATGTTGATGATACTCATATCGCAGTCCCGTTTCATTTCGACAAATTTTGACAAGAGTTACCGCCCGTTTTACGGAGTTTTATTTGCCTAATTGTGAGAGAGGGCACTAAGCTTGTGAAATCAACTCCTCCTACAGTTAAAATGTGCACATGTTTAATATATCCATATCACAATCTCGTTTCATTTCTCTTCATGTTGAGAGTTACTGCCCTTGGTTTATGATGCTCGATTTGCACAACTGTGAGAGAGGGTACTGTTTTTGTGATATCAACTCCTACATTTTTCAGGGAATATCCCTGTCGCTCTAAACACATGCCGCTCTACACACAACATGTGTTATTGATACAAATATCGCTGTCGTTATTAATTTGATTTATTTTAACAGAGTTACTACCCTGGTTTATGATCCTCATTTTTGTCAACTGAAAGATTCTGTGAAATCCAGATAATTTTTTCGAAACAATACATTGGATGCATGTATGTTGTTAATAAACATATGACAATGATATTCCATTGCTATCAGTTTCAAAAGAGTTATATTGCATCTGATTGTTTATGTTCCATAAAACATTAAGCCTGTTAATGAATCTTACTGTAGATGGCTATATGATATTTTCATGTCAATTTATTTCCTTTCAACATTGTCAAATGCTAATTGCTAATTGGTAATGCTTGGCTTGATGCCTCCCAACAAAATGTTCTTGACAATTTGTTTCAAATGCAGTGCCATCTACTGTTGTTATTTCATAAAATACAAAGAAAATATAAACTTGTTAAAAAAATTCATACGGGGGATGTTGTGCTCTCAGAGCACTCCTGTTCAACAAGACCTCGTACAGCTCTCTATCTCTGTCAAGAACAAGCAGTATATGCATTAAGCAGTAACGAGGATAAGTATGCGATTATAAAAAATATCTAGGACTTTACCAGTAAGAAAACCAAATTGTCACTTGAAAACTTTATGAAGACTTATTTCACCAATAGAAATTAATTGTATAAAGACTAGCCAACGATAATTTGCTATCCGCTGTATACATATATATACTCACACGCAAAAGACACGCAAGTCGAGTATGCAGTATACATGTTATTTATTTTCAACAGTAAAGACAAGAAATACTAATAGGGCAAGATTGACAAAAATTTGACTGAAGACAGTTTAATGGATTAAAAGGCAGATGACATAAAAAAAAATTCAAATGTTAAGGGCTTACACAGTTTCGGGTCAATACCCAAAATGTCAATCAATACCTGATGTGACCACCATTAGCATTGATCACTGCCACACATCTCCTGTACACGGAGTGGATCAGACGATTTGTGATGGCCCTAGGGATCCTCCTGCACACATCCAGAGCAGCTGTGCCTAGTTCATTGGCAGTTGTATGGACAGGGTGCACATTGTACAGACGCCTTTGAACCTCATCCCACAAGTGTTCGATGGGGTTCAGATCAGGGCTGAGGGCTGGCCACTGTAGAACACGGATGCTGTGTTGTTGCACAAAGGCCATGGTAGCTCTGGCAACATGAGGATGAGCGTTGTCCTGCTGGAAAATGTGTTGATGTTGTGCAAAAAATGGAACAACGTGTGGTCTGATCACTTGGTCGATATACCGCTGAGCAGTGACCCCATGTCCCCGACCTTGACCAACATTCAGAAAGCACATGGGTCCAAGTCTCGCATTAAGTCCAATCCCTGCCCATATCATGACGCTAGGTCCACCCCATGGATCCCTTTCCACAACGTTTCTGTCAGCGAAACGATCACCTCGACGCCGCCAAATTCTGACTTTTCTGTCTGCATGGGAGACACAAAAGCGACTTTCATCAGAGAAGATGACATGCCTCCACTCACAATGACGCCAGTTGCGATGACCCTGTGGCCACTGAAGTCGTGCTTGTCGATGCCGTGGTTGGAGAACAGGACGACCTGCTGGTCTGCGACATCTGAGATTGTTGGAACGGAGACGTCAGATCACAGTGTCCCGGCTAATGTGTCGATTATGTGTTCCTATGGTCTGTCGAGCACTTTCACTTAGGGAACGGATGTCGCTGGTGTTGACAGGTAATCTGCCGATCTTGTCGAGGTGTGGTGACCCTAGGATGATGGCTCCGAGGAAGGTCATCTGTGGTCTGTGTAGTGTTGTATCGATGCAGGAGACCGTAAATTGTGGTTATGTTAACGTTGAAATGACGGGCAGACTCTCCAGCTTCCAAACGTCCGATAGCCTGGTTTCTCTGAATTTGAGTTAGGCATGGCATTGTTGACCAAGGAGTGGTAGGTCCAAGAATCGGCCACAGTTTTATACCCACTACAGTTCGTGACAGTTCGTGCATTTTCGATTTTGCGAGAAATGGGTGCATGATACCCACATATTCATTGAAATGGTGCGTTTTGGCGATTCGTTTTTTATGTTGCATTTTTACTCGGGGCTTCCAAAATGCAACCAAAAAAATTGATAACACCATAAGGCTTCACTACATGCTAAAACTTGTATCAATTAATGGTTTTGTGTTTGTTACCTATTTGCTTAAAACCACTTGCGTTTCTTTTGCGTGTGAGTATATGTAACCTACACCTAATAACTATAATATTACGTACCGTGTTATTTTATGTGAAAATATATAGCATCATATATTGAAATGAATAACAATTTTTAAAAATTTTTTTTATAAAAATTGCGAGTGCATGTTCAGATCTCCAGAAATGACGTCATAATAGAATATACCTTCACTTTTCTTTGTGATTTACATAATGCAATCAATCTATATATAGGATCTGTATTTAGTGAAGTTAGCTTACTATCACCAGTTGAATTTCAAAAGGTTCTTGATACATGTTTCGTTAAGCATGAAAATGTGCAAAGTGCTCGTTAATAGTGTTGGAGTGTTTTGGAATTGGGACAAAGTCAGTGATGGGACTGAACTACAGTGAAATTTCAAAAACTTTGTATTTGAAAAAAAACAAACATCTGTTGCTGAACTAGACTGGAATTTCTGGGCTTGGTTGGAGTGCTACCAGTGGCGATTACGAGTTATGTGCCTTCTATGTTCCCCCCTCCTGACCAATGAGATTCCACCTCTCATATCACTTGAATTTGCTTCAAACAAAATGGTGGCGCCAAGTTGAGACGATTTCATCTGCAATAAAGGTCTTTGTTGTAATAAAATTGGTTTTACCTCCCAAAGTGCATCATGTCACTTGAGCAACCTGACTGAAAACATGAAAAGATTTGTAAAATATCTGTCGACGCTCAACTGATGGTACACGTGCTCTGCAAATTCTGCTGTCTAACGAATTCGGCAAGGCAGTTGCCATGTTGTTAATAAACCGGATGTCGATTTAGTTACAGCATTTTGATTGGACTATGCATAGACTCGTTAGTCCAGCCAAATTATTACTCCGTTATTCCAGCCTAGTGCGGCAAGGGTGGAAATTGGACTTTTAAAGTCAGTCAACTCCCTCGCCTTGGGAAGATGTATGTACACAACATGTTAAGCAGAAAAAGATTTGTGTTGGTAATATGTGCATGGAATCCATATAGTATGCAAAATTCAGAAGTGCTGACGATGAGAGAAAACAATTAACTAGATATTGAATACTGATAATATTTATAACATCACCAATATACCATTGTAATATAATCATCAATAGTTTCTGTTGAATTGAGATTACATGTTATTTTGTTTTGCAGGAGGCATTGTCAGTTTATGAGGAGGCTCTCAAACGTCGGCCCTCCCACTATGCACCCCAGTCGCTGTACAACATGATGGGTATGTACGTCCCACAGAAGCCAACCCCATCCTCCATATTCGCTGACCCCACCAATTGTCTAGCAAGTACAGTCTTTGTTCTAGCTGGCATAGCTGGATCACTAGCAGTGTGTGCACATTGTACCTAGTTTTGGTGGTTGACATGCCCAGTAAGTTTCATTTGTAAATGGGTTTAAGATATAGGTAGGTAGTTTGGGGAAAATGTGTAGATGTCATATGTAACACTCGACTCTGCTGAAAATGTTAATTAGAAGTTGGAAATTACACAGATGAACAGATTTCCAATCATTTGAAATTTTCAGTTTAGCCCTCATTCTGATAATCATTAGCTGAACTGTCCAGTAGAGCCTTAAGGGGTAAGTCAAGTTAACATGGCAACTTTGCAGATTTTAATACTTAAGGGTATTCATATTCACAAATGCTTGACCAAAATCAAATTTGAAAAACAGAAATAGCATAAAACAGACAATAAAAAAGCAACAGGCAAAATCGACCACCCAATGAAAAAATCTGCTGCTGAGGGTATTCCCCTTCCTGGGGTTAATATTGGTTCCCAGGGTTTGACACAATGTACAACTTCAACAATCATGACTACAGGGTCAAAGTCGAGTGTGCCAGCTTCTGGATCATATTTTTTAATACATAACATCTCTTTTTTCTGTCTGCTCATCTATTTGATTACCGTGTCATTATACCTTATTAGTAATAACAATGAAGATGCCTTCAGTTGTTTACTCAGGGTATGAATCCTGGACAGGCACTCATTGTGTGGAATAGGACCGAGGACAGCACTTGGTTTATAACCCAAACAGGATGTTAGTCAAATTTAAACTTATTCTATCTCACACTTTGCATTTCTCTCATCTTCTTCGATCCTATGTGGAAACATGCTGAACCATCAAATCAAAACATTCACCCAAACAACCCCTGCATCTCCATGGTACATCCAGAAGCTAGGTCAATAGCGTGTTTCCCATGCACGGCAAGCCTGCTTAAAATTACCATGTGCATACCTCCGCCAACTCATTCTCTTTCTCATCGCCACTGTGTTGTGACGTGTTTTGCAATCTTAGAGAAGTTTCTTTGTCCTGTTTCCAAGTTCTGTGAAGAATTACACCACCAACAGACCGCCTTCGTGGTCTAGTGGTAAAGCCTCTGCCCGGGGAGCAGAAGGTTCAGGGTTTGATCCCCTACCACGTCATACCAAAAGACGTTACTTTTAAAGGTGGTATTTGTTGCTACGCTGTCTGGCACTCAGCATTAAGGGGCTAAAACAAGGACTGGTCAGCTCAGAGTGGGGTATTCATGTTAAACTGTGACATGGTATCTCAGTTGGCTAGCACTATAAATTGGCATCAATCTGGACTAGTACAAGCAGACGCACGCACACTTGCATGCCAACTCACTTATTCAACATCAGACCCTCACCCCTTTTGTTGTGACTGTTGCTTGCAGTATTCATTGAACTCACTGTGTGCTGAGTGTCATGCCTTGCCAGATTCGCGTCTATCGCAGGTTACCAGACCAGCGTTCTAAGGCCAAGGATTCAACTAGGAAATCCAATAGCAGCTCTTCACTTCAATCAGAAAAACCCTTACTTTCTGTCACCGATGACAACGCTTCACAATCTCCTATACAAGCCGATGTTTGTTCTGTCCAACTGACCGATCGTGCTACCACATTTGAGATACCATGCTTGGAATCTACGTGTTCCGTTCCTACAGCTGATCGTGATAAGAATGTTTGTTCTACTACCTCCCAGGACGCTCCCAATCGTCACGGTAAGGATCAACGATCAAATTCTTAGAATAAAGATCGGCGTCTGCCCGGTGAGCAGAAGGTTCGGTGTTGATCCCCTACAACGTCATACCAAAAGACGTTACTTTTAAAGGTGGTATTTGTTGCTACACTGTCTGGCAATGGCATTGAGGGGCTAAAACAAGGACTGGTCAGCTCAGAGTGGGGTATACTGTGTCTGTGTGGGGTATTCATGTTAAACTGTGACATGGTATCTCAGTTGGCTAGGACTATAAATTGGCATCAATCCGGACTAGTACAAGCAGACGCATGCACGCACACACACACACACACACACACGTGCATGCCAACTCACTTATTCAACATCAGACCCTCACTCCTTTTGTTGTGACTGTCGCTTGCAGAACAATGACTGACAATGTTAACACAACCGAGTGTCGGGAGAAGCTTTTTGAAAACCATACTGGAACAAGATCACCATTGACCGTTAAACTTCGTATCAACTTGATTGACAAACCATGGATACTACAGATGGCTCCATATCAAGATATAAATCAATAAATTTTCTGTAGATTTATCATAAAAAATCAAATCAATCGTTTTTGGCGTCTGCATCAATCACAGTGGGTGGAGCTTATTTACAGTTGCGCTATAAATAGCATAGCACATGGTCTTGTGTACATGTGACACATTCAATGCATTTGTGGTCAAAGTGTAGTGTGTTGTATATTTTCTTTACGGCAGAACATCAGTTTCGGTTAATGTAACAGTAACGATACTTAAATACGAAATTGACCACACGATTCTTTCAGTTCAATCCGAAAATTACAGATATTTGTTAAGTTTTGGTCATTTGCATTCAACAGTAAGATCTGTTCCACACAATAATCAGATTATATTTATAAAACTTAAATTATTACACAGATTTTTCAACTAGTGTTTAGGAAAGGGGCTAATTTGAAGCACCAGAAGTTGCACCAAAATTTCTCAGCTTGACTACATTAGATGAATGTGTCACATGTATCAACCTAACAATGCACATAAGTAACGAAATGTACTTGATGTTTTGACCTACGTAAGGCGAATCCAGATAATATTGTACTTACGATAAACGAAAACTCCAATACACATATTCAACTAGACAACTTTAATTATGAATTTCCTTTTCTTTCACAGAATTTTCACACACAGAACTGAGTTTGATCATTTTGATCAAGATATCCACACGTGTCCCATGTATTTTTATACCCCCAACAAAATGTCGGGGGTATATAGTTATACCAAGATTCCGTCCGTCCGTCCGTCCGTCCGTCCGTCTGAAAACTTTGTCCGCGCGATTTCTCTTAAACTCTTCAGTGGATTCATCTCAAACTTAGTACATATAATCTGTGTCATATGGAGGGGTGCAGTCAAAAGAAAAAAATTGTTTTTATTAATTTTCCATTTTTTTATGAATTTTTCAAACCCTAACGTCCATCTGAAAACTTTGTCCGCGTGATTTCTCTTAAACTATTCAGTGGATTCATCTCAAACTTAGTACATATAATCTGTGTCATATGGAGGGACGCAGTCAAAAGAAAAAAATTGTTTTTATTAATTTTCCATTTTTTAATGAATTTTTCAAACCCTAACGTCCATCTGAAAAACTTTGTCCGCGCGATTTCTCTTAAACTATTCAGTGGATTCATCTCAAACTTAGTACATATAATCTGTGTCATATGGAGGGGTGCAGTCAAAAGAAAAAAATTGTTTTTATTAATTTTCCATTTTTTAATGAATTTTTCAAACCCTAACATCCGTCTGAAAATTTTGTCCGCGCGATTTCTCTTAAACTATTCAGTGGATTCATCTCAAACTTAGTACATATAATCTGTGTCATATGGAGGGGTGCAGTCAAAAGGAAATATTTTTTTTTATTAATTTTTCCATTTTGTTATTAATTTTTCAAACCCTAACCAGGGTTTCCCCTGACGCAGATTTCTTGTGTATATGACTCTCAATTAAGGAAAAATACGTCCAGAAATAAATGACTGCGTTATGACTGATGCAATTTCAAAATATCTATGTTGTTGTTTACCAGCTTTGGAATGAAAATATTACAACTACTCACCTGAACTTAATTTATAAATATTTTCTGAAGACAATATCTGCAAACATCTTAAAATTTACGTCTAGTTTTTAATTAATCGTCGTTTTTAGAAGTAACATAACTTCGCATAACACCACTAGTAGTATAGGTAATGGGGGTTCTGGACCACTTCCACTGGAGCCAGATTCATATACCTATACTGCTACTACAGGGGGGATTTTTTATGTCAAAATGATTATGCGATTTAACGATAGTCATGAGATTAAGTTAAATTGGCTCTAGCTCACCAATACCTGGGGCCAATCATTGCTTTAGATGAGCCTAAATGGTAATCAAAATATTCTTGATTATTTTTATCGATAAAGCGATGTTCAACATTTTTATTAAGTTCTTCGTTAATTTTACTAGGAGACCAGACTATATAACTACACTCTTTTTGTAAATTGATAAGAAACAATTGATAACCGTATTTGGTTGGTTTGACATCACTGATATAATAAAAACCTTGTGGTAATTCTTTCCATTTAATAGCTTTCTCCATTATTATATATTTATGTAAGCAATTGTCTAAATGTGATCAAACGATAGTAAGCAATCTATTTTTAATCTCCAACCAGTTCTTTGGTTTTGGCACGGAATAATTGACGCGCTTGTTGCCTCCCCTCTTCTATGAACTTTTTTTTCTCGTCTTCGCTAATACCACTGGTCTTACTAGATTTTGATCGAATCTCCTGCTTCATTTTATTGTATTTGTTGAGTTCCGACAGCACTAAACGAAACTCATCCTCGGATATCTTACAATCGGCCATTGCTGTCGAAATATGATCCTCGATGCTGTTCAACTTTGCTTCGGCGAGTATCCGAATATTATCGTGTTTTAATGCTTTCTTTTGTAACCCACGAGAAATGAATTTTATCGCTATTCCTGCCAGTCCCGAGACTCCAGCGGCTATTTCCATGCCTAGCACGATAGGCGCGGCGATTATAGTTGATAGTAAACCGATACCCGCTACACCGAGTCCCATGCCAGATACTACAAGAGCGGTGTCAACTCCGTCCAGAGCATTCACGGCTCTGCGATACTTTTTATACAATCCAAGTCTCAACTCCCTATCCTTCCCTATTCGATGTTTTATGTCGCTTATTTGATGTAATCGAAATCCATCAACAGTTTCCATCTTTTCAAATGCTTCATTGAGCGCCGGATATAAACTCATAGTGTATATAACGATCATATAATAGTCTTTAATTGGTCTTGCTTAAATGTTTTGAGACTATACATCAACCTTATTAAATGTATATTATACGGCAATAATATCTTAGAAAGAGAAATACTACCACTTTTAATAATTTGGACCCCCTCGAGGGTTGCAACGGGCGATGCTCCGATATGAATAATACTGCAACGTTGACGCTCGTGATTCTTGAACCATTTAATCGATAGACCTGGTAATATTTCGAATGCATCTACCGGTACATCTCCGAACAAGACTTCAATAATAAGCGTAGAAATATTAGGTATTGCACTCAAGTTAACTTTAATATCTTCGAATTCAGTAACCAAATTTAAACTAATGTTTTTTAAGGACGGACGACTATATAACATATGACCTGGGTTTTCTGGCAGGGGAGTGACCAACACACTTTTTCGTTTTGACGGGATATAAGCCGCGAGTACGATGCCACTATTTATTATCTTAGTTAAATTATGTCCCTTACCCATCATCGCATAAGGTGGGATAATGACGATATTCAGTAGCCACTCGATGTTTGCTTCGACCATAGTCCATTTATTATCATCGTTGCGAGTAATATTATACGAAGTGTTTTTAAGGAGTCTACTAATGTCGACATCGCTTAAATCTCCTAGATTACCCGTGAATGTGACTTCTTTCCGCTTGTATACATTATCGTGTAAGTGTAAAGCGTATAACTTACCATTGTCACCGGGTTTATCAAATCCTTCCGTGTCTCCGAGATCGGAAAGCGCAATTGTATTACATTGTCTTACTGTTCCAGGGCCTGATGCATCAACCATTATTTTTAATATGGAGTGTTACGCTTAAGTATCCTATATGTACAGGTTGGTGTTTTATATCTAATACAGAAATTTTGAGGTCTGAAATAATACCACTCTTCAATTTTTTATATTGTAATGACGAGAAAGATTCCGTTCTACCGCTATTATATTTTTCATTTTTCACTGGAACACTTCTGAGCAGAGTTGAAGGACTTTCTAGTTGAATATTATCCGTCGTGCTTATTTGATCAAGATGGATGAACAACTCTTTATAGGGAACTAAATCGGGTAATTTAATATAAGGATGTGTGTCATCTAAGCGACTAAATTCCTCTCTACCTGGTTGGCCCAATACAATTATATCATCTGAATGGTTGTATTTCACTGTCCCAGTCGCCTCATTTTGTGTGAGACTAATTTTATTAGGCTTAAAAATTTCATCATTGAGTGAGCTTACGCTGTAATACCCATCAGGTATAGTAATGTCTTTGACAGTGCCAAGTACGGATAATATATTTATCCTATTATTATTTTTTATAGCATTTATATTGGTCCACCTCGGGTAATACGTTACATCGCATAGTGCGACTTCGAGTTGTCCATCCGAGTTATCGATAGTACGAAGCAGTTGAATAGACTGACCATTTGTTATTCCCAGGAGTGTAACATACATATCAAATATACAATGATACTATATCATAACTTAAATATGGAATCAACCATTATTTATAATATGGAGTGTTACACTTAAGTATCCTATATGTACAGGTTGATGTTTTACATCTAATACAGAAATTTTGAGGTCTGAAATAATACCACGCTTTAATTTTTTATATTGTAATGTTGAGAAAGATTCCGTTCTACCACTATTATATTTTTCATCTTTAACTGGAACACATCTGAGTAGAGTTGAAGGACTTTCTTGTTGAATATTATCCGTTGTACTGATCTGATCAAGATGGATGCACAACTCTTTATAGGGAACTAAATCGGGTAATGCATATACAGTCACTGTTTTTTTAGGTGGTAATACTACTGACTGTCCAAATCCAAGTGTAATTGCTAAGTTCTCGTCAATAATTATACCTGTTTTTCCAGTGTATATTTTCACTGTCCCATTCGACTCATTTTGTGTGATACTCATTCCATTAGACTTAAAATTTTCATCATTGAGTGAGCATACGCTGTAATACCCATCAGGTATAATAATGAGTTTTTCACTACCCCTGTTTTCACCTGGTATAATCATCTTATTATTCCTTTTTGCAGCACTTATATTGGTCCACAGCAGGTAATACGTTACGTCACAGATAGCGACTTCAAGCTGTCCATCCGAGTTATCGATAGTATGAAGCAGTTCAATAGACTGAAAAATTTGTTATTCCAGGTAGTGTAACATACATATTAAATATACAATGATACTATATCATAACTTAAATATGAAATCGACTCACATTACTAATCAATCGATTATGGTAACTGCCTCCGGTGCTGAGTTTACCGTTAAATTCCACGATATCTTTGAAAAATACAGTTTCACGGCAACTAACGATACAATGGTGGACGATTGGTTTAACCGTCCGATGCAATTTTGGCAGAATCAGTTAAACTTTGCCGTATGGTGTGCCACAACGGGATGTGGTGTATCTGTTAATGTCCCAGGATTTAAACTATATAAGTCTGTTATATTATTTCACGTGTACTATCAGATTAGACGTATACTTAAAGAAATCAGTGCTCCATTACCGATGGATCCAGCATGGAATCATGCAAATAATCATTATAATAAGAGGGCCTTCGAACGTATTTGTAATGAATTTAATGTTTCTACGAGTAAAGATTGGCGCATTAGTGGACCTAGCCATGGTCTAGGTATTCCGTACAATGGACAAAGAACTATTAAAGATAAAAGCGATTATTTAATTAAAGCGGGTGTGATCCCTTCAGGCTTTGCTCTCTCGGATAAACAGTTTAGAGCAGATCGTATGAACTTTGAGAGTGGCATTCCTTATCTTATAACAAAGTTTGTGCATCCAAACGATACAACAGATGCTTGGAATGAATTTCTTAATGATAAAACGGAAAATAATTTTACTAACCCAGGATTTGAAAGAGTTAATGAATCGATAAGAACTTATGTATGGGCAATTCTCGGTGCACAATCGCAAACACGAACGTCCATTATTGGTACTGGGACGGCGTTTGATGCGCAAAAACAGTTTGTCTCAAACGTGGAGGACGCCATTAATTCACCAGTTGACATACCATCGTCTATAAAGCGTTTTCAAGATGCATTACAGTACGCTCAATCAAAAGTGGACTTCGTTTATGCGCCGGGACTATACATGTCTCCGAGTAATATGGAACTTAAGATAGGTCAAGTGATAGGCTATAATAATAAAATTGTTATCGCTACCGATCAACAAAAACCAGGTATAAATTCAGATATTAACGTTGAATTAATAACGCAAACGATCACGGGCGAAAAGGGAATAGTCAAGCCGCAAACACCAACTATCGCTCAACCATCTACTAATGCACAAGTACCACCGCATATTGAGGCTAAAAATCAACAACATATCGATGAAAAAACAGCGCTTGCAGTGGGTGGAGTCTCGGTTGGTTTACTCATGATTTGGTGGTTAAATAGTTCTTAGCGAACACGTACAACAGCCCTGCAATTGCTACGATCAGCCCCCACAAGTTTTGACTAAGCCAAGTGGTGGTCTTAGCTAATAAATTCAATAGCCAGGAAACAACACTCCCTATTATACCGGGAAGTGCGGCCGCGGCTTTCTCAGCGAGCTTTCCCAGTGCTGAACCTAATGCTTTTAAATGCTTTTTTATCCACTCTTTTATACCATTTTTATCGCTAGGCGGTGTACCTCCACCTGTACTACCACCTGTTAACGAGAGAGTCAAAGTCGATATAATAAATCCCAACGCGGTTAAAATACTGGCAATTGTTATTCCCTGTTCTCTGAACAATGTTTTAATTTTATCGGCCAGTGTAGTGTCATCGTTGAGGACTTGATCGATAGTTTCTCGAATACGACTGATTTGCGAACGAAGTGCCTTTCTATTACTGGAAGCAGCTTCGAGGCGGGCCGATCTTTCGTCTTCTAAGTTACGCAATCTTTCCGCTACGCGGCGTCTACTGAACTCATCACCCGCCTGTTCGAGTTTTGTTTTCTCTTTAGCTATATGCTTGTCGATTTCGGATATCTTGGCTATATTATTGATGAGTTCTCCCCGCATTGTTCGCATTGCCTTGTCAAGACCTCGTAATTCCCTAATACTAAACTCCGAATATGGTGATACACTGACCGTGGAATTATCGTAATAGGTATCTAAGATTTCTCCGAGTCCGTTCGAGGCCACGTTAGAGGCTTCTTCCAAATCATCTGTATTACCGAGTTCAGTACGCACGGTTCGAAGAACCTTAGTAGTCTTCGCGGGAAGTCGTCCGTATTCTACAAAACCTAATTTATCACGAACAAACTCGCGACTATGTTTACCAGCTATAGTAGACAAGGCTAGGGGCTTACGAGTACTATAATGCATAAGATCAATATGCGGAGAGTCACGCACTCGCAATATTCCTTTACCATCTAGCTTAAACTTTGAATAGTCACGACCTATTGGGATAACATAATTTTTATCATCTTTTAAGGCATCGTAATAATCATTGACGGTGGATTGTAAAATTTCATCGTTAAGATTCGTGCCACCAAAGTTGGTTTCATCAGTACCCTCTTCGTTTGGGTTATCAAAGTCATCAAGTGTACTTAGATCTAAGTCATTATGTTCAAAATTAGCCATTTTTATATTAAACATAGGGTACATAATTTCAATATAAACAATGTCTTCGCAATACGGACGCAAGTTAAACCCACAACGTAGACTTCAAAATCCATTAGGGGTCAAAGCAATTCGTCAGTCTGTAACTATAACTAATAACCCTAGTACCATAGATCAGAATCAAACGCTTCTGGTTCGCTTTCCTAATCTCGGCGCACACGATGTGTTAGTTCCAGGAACTGTCCGACTAGCATTTACGATTAGTTTGACTTCAACAGACGTTAACAGGGAGCCCGTTCAGAACATAGGTCGTGCTATCGTTAAGAAAATCGCGATTAAAATTAGCGGTAATGAGGTTTTGAGTATCGACGATAGTGATGTATACTATTGCTACATGGATCTCTGGAGAACGGATAAAGAGCGGGAAAACTTACAGTACCAAGGTATTTGTAATAAGAACACATTGAGACTGCGCGTGGGTGCTGAAAATGGTGTTGATACCAACGAAAAAGATAAGGCTGTTGCCGACGCATTAGGTAACAGATTCTATGTTCCCTTAGACTTTGAATTACTAGATTCCCACATGCCCTTTTATCAAGCATCCCTAGGCGATAGGTTAGAATACGAACTCACTTTTAATGACTACGGTAGAGTAATCAGATCTGCTAATGATGATGCTAGCTATTCTATTGATAATATCTCTCTGGAGTACGATATGATAACGGATCCCGAATTAGCCAGACAAATTCGTAACCAGTATACCGGAAGTTTAGCCATTTTGTACGATCGCGTGCTGCGACACCGAAAGATCACGAGGGACAAAAAAGATACGATGTGGAATATCAATCTCCACGAGGTCGTTGAAGGGTATTTTAATGTTGTTCGAGGACCCCTCCGATGCGTTTAAAAGAAATACCGAGAAGTTCTACAATCCCAAGATTACAAAAGTAGAATTGACTATTGAGGGCGTTCCTAATCAACTATATAGCCAAGGAATGCTAGCGTATCACCAGTGGGATGAGATTAAAAAACTTCCTTCTATAAAACGTTCTCCGGAAGTTAACGCGGTCGTGAAAGATCTGTCTCTCGGGAGTGTATCGATGGGTGAATACCTCACCACGAAGTACGCGCTATGGCTCGACATGCGAACAACGGACGATGACCAATTACACGGCAGTGGGAGGAGAATAGAAAATGCTAGCGAGGGTGCCACCATACAGATAACGAAGCTTCAGGAAGCAGCTGGTAAATTAAACATATATTTGTACGTGATTATGGATGCGCAACTTAATATACAGAATGGGAGATTCGTGCAAGCAATCTATTGATAATCTTTTACCTAAAGATCCGCACTGCGCTATCATATGCGGGCAAACGGGCTGCGGAAAAACAGCCTTTATTCTAGATATTTTAGAAAGTCAATATCGGGACGTTTTCGATCATATCATTATTCTGTGCCCGACTATAAGCGTTAAAAAAACCTACCTATCGAGAGATTGGGTAATGAATGATGACGGGGTACACAGAGTCGATCCGGGCGATCGTTTACAAGACTGCCTCCGAGTATGTCACGAAAAATACAAAGGAGAATCGACCCTTTTCGTAATAGACGATTGCAGCGCGAGTAAAGAACTCACAAAAAAGAAAGATATGCTTTCCTATTTAGCATTCTCCGGTCGGCATACTCAACATAGCGTTTGGGTACTTACACAAAAATACAACTCTGTCCTGAAAGATCTCAGAGAGCAGACCAAATGGGTAGCACTGTTTCATTGCAAAGATCGAGATTCATTCGAGGAATGTTTACGCGAAAATGATGTCATTTATACCAAGGGCGAACGAGATAAAGTCAGAAAAGTGTTAGCGGCAACGAAGCACTGTAAACTCGTATTAAAAACCGATCAACCAGCTGCTTATGCAATTGCTTAGCAAAATGTAGCAAAATTATAGCAAAATTATAGCAAAATTATAGCAAAATGTAGCAAATTGAACATTAGCGGTTAATATTACATAAAAATGTGGTTCGAAATCCTCATTCTTTCACAACAGTTCATTATTACGGGATGTATTGGATATGCCATATTATATTATGTTAGACTTAAATATCTCCTTAGGTATTACATTATGGAATGCGACGAACTCATCGAACAAATGCTCAAAGAATCTGATGTTGATCAACATGCTGAAGTAGTTACAGATAAACATAGAGAAAGACTCGCCGCTTTGGTAGCCGGTGGAAAATGTTCCCAATATTTGGGGGAAAATTATACCATCGAAAAAATTGATAACCTGACCGACGAAGAGATTAAAAAACTGTACGCGCGTTACGAGTCTAGACTGGGAGCTACCATGACTAAAACGATAGGGTCTTCTATATTACAACTATACACAGCCGTAGCTAGTACGTTTCTCCCCATCCCGGCAGAACATCGCCTGTATTTATGCGAATCTCTCGAGAAAGACCCATTCATCGAACACGCTATAAGCTCAGTGAGCTGTGAGTTTTATCATAGATTCGGAATGTACTTAGCTCCGTTCACCACAGCTTTAATAACGGCTAGGTATTGTCAATTTAAACATACGTGCCCACTTAATAATAATGGAGACACAATCACAACAGGTGACACCACAACAGATTGTGAACGAGGAACCACAACAGATTGCGGAACAACAAGTGAACACACAACAAGTGAATGAGGAACCACCACCAGCGATTGCACCACATGTGAATACAAAAAAACAACCCAGAGTGACAAAGAATCCTTTGAAAATAGCCGCAGGAAGAAAGGGTGGGCTGGCGCGCAAAGCGAAATTAATAAATAATTCAAATCCGATTAAAACATGGGCACTAGTAGGAGTTGCTGGTATAGCGGTTGTATGGTTCTTTTATAAGACCGGAGAAGAGAAAACATCACCCCCGCCGCAACAACAAGTTCAATTAGAGGTTAGTCCCCATATAATGCTATAAGAAGCATGACTACTCCAGCTACAGACGGTAAAATGTTGGTAAACGCGACGTATCATTCAGCGGTGGTCACCGGCTTGGCCATTGGCTATGCCCGTATGGCTAAAATGATTACTAAAGCCACACCACCCAAGCTAGATTTTAATGGATATGACATCGGAATGGCCATTCTTGATATTGGATTAGCTATGGCAACGAAGGATATGCTCATCAAACAAGGACTTATCCCGGAAGACATAATGAAGTAATTAAACATTTGAATATTTTATATTATTATACATATGGCATCAATTGCGATGATGGTCGGTGGAGCTGTTGTTAATGCTCTAGCTTTTTCGGGGAGTAATTTTTTATTTTCTAGTATGAGGGAATCAAACGCTAAAGAAGTTGAAGAGGAGCGTAAACGACATAACGAAGCTTTAGAACAATACCAAGCAGCCCAGTTACAATATACACAGCAGAGAATGAAGAGATTAGACTTTATTCATGAACAACTGATGAAGGAAGGACATTCAATTCAAACGTTTAAGGATGTCGAATCTGCCATGCACGAATACTTCCTCGTTTATGGGAAAAAAATAGACCCAATACTGAGACCAACAATGAGTCAGTTTTATACACCGTCAGAGGCTCAAAAAAACCGAGAGATGACATTTATGATTATTGGTTTGACTGCTGTATTGATTTTCAGCTATACCATGCATAAGTCAGAGTGACAGCTGTGGCTATGAGCGATCTATAAATAGCGTTGGCTGACTGCCTAATCAATAGTGTAGATGTGTTTTACCTTTTAGACAAATGATATGATATGTGTATAACCACCATGAATCTATGCAAATATACACTCATGGGGAAATCGATTCAATGTCAGAAGCCATCGGTGGGTATTTACTGTGGCACTCACGCTTATAACATCAGAAAGGGTTTTAAAAATTACGTTTGTTCTGTATGTGGGATTGGAGTCAAATGTAGTTACAGTTTATGTAAGAGTCACGGTGCTGATAAGGTCAGGAAGCAGATTATTTATGCTAGGAAGAGAGATTACATCAATGAGAGGAATAGGTTGGGGAGAATACGTATTTATATATGAAAAACAACCATTTAGACAAATGAATCATTTTGTATATACCATTCAACCACAATGGTTTTTGTCAGAGAATTAAAAGCTATGGCAAAGCAAAGTGGACTGCGTGGATATTCTCGTATGAGAAAAGCTGAATTGATGGATTTACTCGGTTTGGAATACAACAGACCCCAGACTGTTAGAGAACTCAAAGTTCGAGCGAGAAACAGTGGGCTGAGAGGTTATTCTCAAATGAGAAGAGCTGAATTGATCGCTTTACTAGATAATAATCAACCTATTGAAAATGTTGATGATATTGATAATGTTGATAATGATAATGATGATGATAATCAACAACAAGAATTAATATTTGTACCCACATCCGCCGGCGTTGGTAAATATCTAAGAGGTTGGAAGATGGATATTAATTCCAACATGGATGTTAACGATATTAAGCCCATCATATCGAGTAAAATTAACGAGGAATTAGATGATTTACATAGTATAAAATACCAGCTGACGATTAAAATGACATTGAGTAAAAGTAACACAGACGATAGCACCGAATATACCGAACCATATTTCCGAAGCAATCAAGAAGTTATAACCGAATCCGATGCTATAAACTCATCATTAGATACATCAATTCAGAGGATACAGGAAACTTTAGAACGCTGGACTAATAGAGGTTCGGGTTGGGGTGTTGATAAAATCGATAGTTTATATTTAGATATAGCAAATTATATGCCTTTCAAAGGTGGATCTTATATAGATTTACCCCCGTATTATAAGAAGAAAAAAGCCATAATTAACGTAAAAAATAAATCCGATGACTGTTTAAGAATGATGATAAGATCTGCATTGTTCCCCGTAGACAAGCATCCAGATAGACCTTCTAGCTATCCCCAAAACGATGGACTCAACTTCGATGGTATAGACGAACCTACACCAATATCACAAATTGATAAGGTGGAAAAGCAAAATAATTTAGCTATAAATGTTTTCGGACATTCTAAAGGAATTGTTGTACACAGGATAAGCTCCGCTCCGGAAAATATCCCCAGAATCAATTCATTTCTGATCGAAAAAGATGGTAAATATCATTATACGTGGATAAAGAGTTTAAACAGGCTATTATACGATCAAACAAAACATAAAGAAAAGAAATATTTCTGCGAAAGATGCCTGCATGGGTACAGCAGACAAGATCTATTAGAAGCGCATAAAGAAGACTGTAGAGGTGTTGGACAGAATGCTATCAGGATCGATATGCCTAAAATATATATTAAAATTTGAACATTATTGTAATCAAATGCCAGTACCGTACGTAATTTACGCCGATTTCGAAGCGCTTATCAAACCCATAGAAAATACCAACCGTAGCAATACTGATAGTAGTTTTACGTACAAAACTCAAGAACATATTCCTTGTGGGTTTGGATATATAGTTGTAAGGTATGATGGGAAAACAAACACTCCCGTGATTTACAGAGGTCCCGATGCAGCGGGAAAGTTCCTAGAATATCTACAAAATGAAGAGAGAATAATCAGGGAAAAATTATCGTGTACGATACCCATGTGTATGACGAGGGATGATTGGAGGGTCCATAAGAAGTCAACGAGTTGTCACGTTTGTAATAAACCCCTGGATGGGGATTCCGTAAGAGATCATTGTCACGTCACGGGTAATTATCGGGGAGCCGCTCATAACGAGTGTAACTTGAAACTAAAAATGAATGCTCAAACAATACCCATCCCCGTTGTGTTTCATAACCTTAGGGGATACGATTCACATCTCATTATGCAAGCTATCTCAAAGACAGACGGCGGTTTAACGTGCATTCCTAATAATATGGAAAAATACATATCATTCTTGTTGACTAAAACTATACATTATAGGGACAAGGATGGGAAATCTAGAACAAAGCAAAGTAATGGGCTTAGATTCATAGACTCCGTACAGTTTCTGTTATCTTCCCTTGACAATTTGGCTAATGCGAACAATCCCGATGACTTTGCAATAACAAATCAATATACCAATTGGTTAACACAGCATTTGTTGCTCAGAAAAGGTGTATATCCTTACGAATATATGGATGATTGGTCTAGATTCGAAGAAACTGAATTACCAACCCTCGAATCATTCTATAGTAACTTAACAGAATCTAGAATAACAGATGCCGATTATGAACACGCTCTGACGGTGTGGGATAAATTAGGTTGTAAGAATTTAGGCGATTATCACGATCTGTACTTAAAAACCGATGTACTGTTACTCGCTGATATATTCGAGATATTTAGAAAGACATGTTTCAAACAATATGGCTTGGACCCGGCATGGTACTATTCCAGTCCCGGACTATCGTGGGATGCATTGTTGAAGAAGACCGGCGTAGAACTAAAACTACTCACAGATTACGATATGCACTTGTTTATTGAGAAAGGATTAAGAGGTGGTATATCGATGGCAGCTAAAAGGTATTCTAAGGCTAATAATAAATTAGTGGAAGGATACGATCCCAGTAAACCCGACACCCACATATTATATCTCGACGCTAACAATTTGTACGGATGGGCTATGAGTCAACCTTTACCCACGGGTGGTTTTGAATGGGTCAATGATATCGAAGTGAATGATATCCATAATATCGAAGTGAATAAAGGGTACATACTAGAAGTTGACTTGGAATATCCAAGTTCGTTACATAAAGACCATAACAGTTATCCGCTAGCTCCCGAGAGATTAATGGTTAATAAAGATTGGATGTCGGAATATCAACGCTCCTTGATGGGTAATAGTAGGTTAGCTAACGTAGAAAAACTCGTACCAAATTTGATGGATAAAACAAAATATATAGTTCACTACAGAAATCTCCAGTTGTATCTATCGTTAGGTATGAAACTTAAGAAAATACACAGAGTTCTAAAGTTTGATCAAAGCCCTTGGATGGAGCCCTATATAAGGTTGAACACAGATTTAAGAAAGATAGCTACCAGCGATTTCGAAAAGAATCTATATAAGCTCATGAATAACTCGGTATTTGGTAAAACTATGGAGAATCTAAGGAAGCGTGTTGATGTTAAATTAGTCAGATCTAATGAGGAAGAAAGACTCAGGAAACTTATAGCCAGTCCGGCTTTTAACAGAAGCAAGATATTTGATAACGACTTAGCCGCGTTGCATATGCAGAAGAGTAATATAAAATTCAACAGACCGGTGTACGTCGGTATGAGTATTCTCGACTTGTCAAAACATTTAATGTATGACTTTTATTACAATGAACTTAAGAAGCAATACGGCGATAGATGCGAGGTGTTATATACCGACACAGATTCTTTGTTGATGGAAATACAAACCGAGGATGTGTATAAAGATATGGCAGAAAAAATAGATATGTACGACACGAGCGATTATCCTAAAGATGCTTATGGTTATGGTGGTAATACTGTATCATCTGGAACTATGAACAACTCTTCTCGTACAAATGCCCTACCCGGTCCATCTTGAAGATAATAAAGAATGGGCTCTCCTTCTTTCGTAACCAATCGACTAATGTTATACGTCTTAAGGGACCATATGGGATCGGTTGCGCGACGTAGGCCTCCTTCGAGTTCACCGGCCTGGTATAAATATCTTACCCTTACTCTATCCGGAAGTTTTCGTTCTTTGCCTCTCCTCGGTGCTGAAGATTCGGAAGTCACGGATTTCATTTTAATCAAATCGGATGGTTTCTTCCCTATTAATCTCGTCACTTCATTATTCAGCGCTGATACAACGGCTGATAATCGTGTCACCCATTCGGTTGATCTCAATCGTTCAGATTTCATTTCGATCCCGTACTGATAGCCAAACAAACGTTCCGCTAATGTCCTGTTAAATCTTTCGACGATAGCTTGACTGCGGTGGGCCTCTCTTTCACCACGGACGATTTTGACATCGTTCTTTGTTAACAGTTTAGTTACCGATCCCATAAACTCGCGACCGGGATCTACTTGAAATAGCTTAGGCCATTTTAGTGGTCCGCGTTTATATATGCGACTCAGTGCATTAGCTACCTCTGTTGATTCTTTCGATGTTAATGGCTCAGCCTCTTTGTATCGACTAGCCACATCCACTACCGTTAAAGCGTATTTGTACGTTTTGCGTTTTACCTTATCGTGGGGAAGAAACAAGAGGTCAGCCTGATGAACTTCATTCGTTGTAAAAATATCAAACTTCTTCCTCGGTATATAACGCGGTGCCGGTAAATATATCTGCCACATCGCTTGTTTCTTTAACCAATCCTTTGCCACATCTTTAGATACCTTAGCCGTGGTGGCTAATTTTTTTATTGCTCCTACACCTTTCCAATATCCTCGTGGGCTATAGTAAATTTTATCCATTATTAATTAATATTGATGTTTCGTTTAATACAACTCATGACTATCGTTAAATCACATAATCATTTTGACATAAAAAATGCCCCCTGTAGTAGCAGTAAAGGTATATGAATCTGGCTCCAGTGGAAGTGGTCCAGAACCCCCATTACCTATACTACTCCACTGCCACGGGCTAATTTGCATAGCCTGTCACATGACCAGACTTTTCTCTCGTTTTAAAACAAATGCTAAAATCAGAACAGCCGGGGGCTTTACATATTGTTGTGCATAATTATATAGATATGCTACTAAAACTGTGCGACTGTGAGGTACAGGACAAAATATATTTATTCATCAAAGTGAACGTAACTCTCACACTCCGTGTGGCTTCGATGTCAGCACTTGATGTAAACAAAGGAAAACTCCGCAAATGGACAAGGTTTTTCACGTTTCGGCATATTTTCTCACTAAAGGTTAACCATGACATATGTTTATCTAGATGTGTAGTGAATAATGGGATTTGGCGCGGTCACAGTATGTGGTTAAGTGGAACCTATGGAACGGGGTAAACGGAAGTTGTAGGGACACATGTTTTTGCCAAAATTTAGGTAAACATTATTGAATGAAATTTTAAATAAAATTAATAAAATAGATGACAAACATAAGGTCAGATATACAGAGAACACATTTTTATTAACAACAGGATTAACTTGCGTAATTCAATTCGGATTTGTTATGATATTTCCGATGACGGATCATGACAGCCTGAAATGAGACTGAAGAAAAGTCTGTGCGTATTATACACAAGAGATATTTTTTTCAGGATTTAATTGCCCATGATTAGGGGTGCATATTATACACGAGTGTGTATTATACATGAATAAATATGGTATATACGAAATGTAAAGCTTTGGGCATGTTTGTTGTTGCTAATAAACTGTATTCAACCAGAAAATATTACGAGTGTTCACAATTCTTCAGTTCAACTTCACTGTTGATAGATAATACAAGATAACTAGATAAAAGATGTAAATAAGTTAGTGGTATTAGATTATAATCTGACATGAAATGTATTTTATATCCATCCATGATTAAAAATTATGTCTCACAGTTGAGACTGATGTTATTTATTCATCCTGTATTAGTGTCACTGTAAATTGTTTCATGAGCTGTGAAGTAATTAAGGATTGTGAAAAATAAAACCAACAAACTTGGTTTTTCATTCATATATCCTTTATTTCTCTGTAGTTTATTAATTAGCACTTAAACTAAAGACATATAATATTTAAAAGATACTTAACTTTAAGTGTAACATTAACAGTGAACACTTTAAATTTCATTAATCATACAATAAAACATTTGACTCTCAAAAAATATTTTTGACTCCCAAAAATTCATAGGCTGAGTCAAGGTGACTCTCAGATATTGGAGTCTAGGGGGAACCCTGCCTAACCCTATCCTAGGTATTTATTTTGTAACTACTGACACACTAGGCAGGTCGGGGGTATTTGTGAGCCACGCTCACTTTTGCACTTGTTTGTTCTGGGTATTTGGCTACACTTCGCGCACATCTGGGATCCTTTTCCCGTTTTGTCCACACCAATCCTTCATCTGCTGCAACGTTTAATATCCATTTCTTCAAGTCCAAGTATCTACGATCTCTCCAAACACTTCGTTTATTTAGCTCAGTCCAGAAACAATATGTTCGAATCGTCGAATTCCTGCAACATGGTGGCTGCACCATTCCCTAACTGCGATTGCCTGTGCCGTGTCACGCATGGTTGACAAAAGAAGTGTGAACATACATATTTGGCTTCATCTGGTTCCACAATGAAATCTAGCTGTGACACTGATTCACTAATTCCAAGAATCGGCACTGAATTTGTCTAAGTTTCTGTTGCACTTGCAAGGGCGGGAAGAGAGGCGCCATCTGGTCATTTCGAGTTGTGAATCAGAATGATGTCATCTTGAATTGGAACTTTCTCCACGATAAAGTCACCAATGTCATTATCAAACATACATATTTGGCTTCATCTGGTTCCACAATGAAATCTAGCTGTGACACTGATTCACTAATCCCAAGAATCACTGAATTGGACCAAAGGCTCCCTGATTATCTTCATCAAATTAGGCTTGTTGCCTAAACAAAATGTTTTGTTGCTCATAAGCGAAGACAAGCGAAATTGCAAAGTTCTTGACAGTTGTAAGCAGCAACTCGATGCGCTCATGGGGCGTGGTTGCTTGGAGATCGTATGGTCAGAAAGGGGAAAACAAAAAGTTTTAGAAAGTAATAAATGAAATACGCAGTGCAATCCAAAAGTACCATGTACAGGATATATTTTAATAATCATATTCACACAAAAAATTCTTTTCTAAAAATGCAAATTAATTTATTAATTTATCCCAAGCTCGTAACCCTGATCACGTGGTGGGTATTTGGAAGGAATCTTAGTGATGACGCCATGAATGAGAGAAACATGGTTGCTTTGAGCTTCGAGACAAAACATGTGTTAATGCCGAAGTAGTTTACAAGAGAGTGTGATCTGTGCAGCCAGCGACCTGAATAAGCTTGATGAAAATGATGTTGAAATCCATTTTCACGCACATGACAGAATTAATGTGAACAAATATTTATCTGCACATTGTTTCGAAGTCTGTGAGGCTGTCCGTATTTTAATATTTTTTATCTCCATTACGACATGAAATAATACAATGTTTTCGTGTCTCAATTTTGCTGCCGCTGTGGAAAATTGCGCACCGATCTAATAAAAGAAATACTACTACATCTACCATTGCACCGGCATAAAAGAACCAGGTCAACTTTATCTTTGTTCCGATGTTTATTAAAAATTCGTTTCCGAAGCAAAGCGAATCGATCTACATCATAAATTGATTCATAGACTTGATTCGGCATGAGGAGCTTCATCAGACAAGTGTGACTTTGCCAAAATACATTGCTAATGGGCAATAAAAACATGTCATGGAAATGACAAAAAAACACTTTGATCACTTGAAAATATTTTTTACCATTGCCAGGGTTTTTTACACGATCATTGTCATCCAGATTCCAGATGAGGCAAGACGAACACAATGTCTGACAAGATAACACTGGAATGAGGTGGGATGTCCGGAGGAAGCACTTGAGTGTTTATGTCACTATCTGAGAAGTTTTCACTCACTGATGGTTGGTTGTGAAGAAGGTGGAGATTGTCAGTATAAAACCGCTGGTACTGTTGTCAGTTCAGGCCTGATGGAGCTGTGATGTTGACTGTGTCTTTGATATAGCTGCAGATATGGGGCAGTGACCAGTTCCGAGGGAATGTCTGGTATGGACGTTGATCTCTTCTGACATTGCTTCTTACTGTAGCTGGTCTCCCTGTAGCATTAACATGGACTGAAGACTGGAATGTTGTGGAAGACCCTGGTAAGTTTACATTCTCCACGTGAAGAATTTCTCCTGTGTCAGCATTCTGAAGATCGACATGAGATTCTGCGTTACCCGATCGCCCTGGAGTGGCTGACTTCCTAGATGACTTGGGTGTCTTTTTTCGTCTCACAGGTGGCATTATTACTGTGAAGCACGACTGCTCTTATTCCAACTCGAGTAACAAGCCCGGGGAGGCAAGATGGCTTCGATTAAAAACTGTCATTGTTTACAGTGTTAGAAATTGGCACTAGTCCTGTAGTCCTTGCCAAACTGCCCAAAAGTAAAGGTATCCTAAGGACTAGTAGAAATTGGCCCATTTTAAGGGTTTTGCTATATGTTATCATTATAAGGACTAGTGGACAAAAACTGTTAGTTTCTAACCCTGGTTTACAAATGATAACAATGCTGTGGACATGTACAAACTGCGCATGAGTGGGAGGAAGGCTTGTAAGCTTCCTGAGAGGAAACGCGTATCTGCGCATGCTCCTGTCAAACTTCCTTCCTGTCAAAACAAATAGTTAAGACTATGACAGATGTGGCTGTCAATGGCACAAGCAATAAACTGTAAAGGTTAAGAGTGCATTTAGAGAAGGGAATTATATAGCTGGTACAAGCTAGGCCAGCATGACCTGCATAAATATGTACGTAGCAGCACCTTTGTCGTCACTTAGTGTAAACAATGCATGATGGGCAAACTGCTGCTAACCGCAGCATAGCACACATATACCAACGAAATTACTTTACAAGTAAAGTAATACATGCAAGTAGCAAGAACAATACATGGTTGTTTTATTGTCATCATAAAAGTGCTCATAGTACCAAAGAGCTATAATTGATCTGTAACTACAGGCTCATCTTGGAGCAGTTGTTCGATAAGTTCATCGCATTCCATAATGTAACACCTAAGGAGATATTTAAGTCAAACATAATAAAATATGGCATATCCAATACAGCCCGAAATAATAAACTGTTGTAAAAGAATGAGGATTTCAAACCACATTATTTCACAATAACCGCTAATGTTCAATTTATCATATTTTTGCTAAATTTTGCTATATTTGCAATAATTTTGCTATAATTTTGCTATTTGTTGCTATAATTTTGCTAAATTTTGCTAAGCAATTGCATAAGCAGCTGATTGATCGGTTTTTAATACGAGTTTACAGTGCTTCGTTTCCGCTAACAGTTTTCTGACTTTATGTCTTTCTAGCTTGGTAGAAATAACATCATTTTTGCGTAGACATTCCTCAGATGAATCTTGGTCTTTGCAATGAAACAATGGCTACCCATTTGGTCTGCTCTCTGAGATCTTTCAGGACAGAGTTGTATCATTGATATGCAATGTTCTTAGCGCCACCTAATAACGGCTAGGTATTGTCGATACAACAAGTACAATTCTCGAATGCACGACAAGTGAACGAGGAAACACTGATTGCACAACCACCGAAAGTGATTGCATCACAAGTCAGAGTGACTAAGAATCCTCGAAAAGTCGCAGCTGGTAGGAAGGGTCCGCTAGGGAGGAAGGCAAAGGCCCACAATTCAAACACTGAACATAGTCCTATTGAAACTTGGGCTCCCTGTGTACTAGGGGTTGTTGCTATAGCAGTGGTATGGTTTTATAAGACCGGAGAAGAGAAAACACAAGTTAAAAAATTAGCTGAGGTTCAATTAGAATTAAGCCCTCATGTAATGTTATAAAGCAATGACTACTCTAGTTACAGACGGTAAAATGTTGGTAAATGCAACGTATCATACAGTGGGGGTCAGGGGCTTGGCCATTGGCTATGCCCGTATAGCTAAAATGATTACTTAAGCCACACCACCCAATCTAGATTTTAATGGTTATGATATTGGTATGATGGTTCTAGATGTAGGCCTAGCAATGGCAACAAAAGATATGCTAATCAAACAACAACATATAATATAGCATCAATTGCGATGATGTTCGGTGGAGCTATTGTTAATGCTCTAGCTTTTTCGGGTAGTAATTATTTATTTTCTACTCTGAGGGAATCAAACACTGAAGAAATTGAAGAGGAGCGTAACGACATTATAAAGCTGCCATGATGAATGAATCTGCCATGCACAAATACTTCCTTGTTTACGGAAAGACACTTGACCCAATACCAAGGCCAACACTCTCTCAGTTTTATACACCATCAAAACAGTGTATATTTTTATGGACCTACCTGTAATATCATTCATTTATTAAATCTATCACATTTCACAATGTCTGAAATACGTATTCCATTTCAATTCATCATTTTTTATCGATAAAATAAAAAATTATTCACTATTTCCCGCGATGTTATTGAAAATAAAATTCTCAGACATACATTTCGACAACGGATCCACATAATCTTTAAATATATTATACAAAGTAATAAATAAAATCAACAAAAATATATCTAAAAGTAATCAAACTTACATCTAAGTTATTATTTCCATCTTTTCGTGCGATCGCGTGTAATATAAGTAAAATGACATCTCGGCTTTCATCGCCTTGAATTCTCGGCTCGGAAACGATGTTTAATGCAAAAATATATGCATGAAAAATCTTTGTCACAGCTCGTAACCTAGCACGATACATTCACGAAGTTCCATATTTTTAAAATCTATATATCGTGATTTCCTGCTTAAAACGTTCAGAATAACACGATTTGAAAAAAATCTTTCGCCAACTTCTGAAATTTATCAAACACTAGCTTGGTATCACGGCTGTAATTTGATTGGCTGCCTTAGGTCACGTGCTCAAAATTGACCAATCACGAAACTTGTAGCAGATTTCGACAAGAAAGCGTCATTAGAAACCAATTTTAATCCAATGAAATCGCTTGTTATTACTGCGGGGAAAAAACAGGCGATGGTACGAGCGTGTAGATGAAGGAATAAGCTTTCCAGCAATGTGTCATATGCCATTCTTCGACGAACATGTTATTCATACGAAGCCTCGAAAACGGGGGTATTTCTTCATGTTACTGAGCGGACAGCCGCTGTTATCGGGAAATGTGTGATGACAGAAACTATTTATAATTCTTTTTAAAATGATTTTCCAATTACGTAAACAATGAAAATAAAACAGAAATAGATAAGTGGATTTTATGAAATCTTATATTTGCCGAAAATCGTCAAGTTTTCGCTTCCTTGGTCCTTAATCTGGATGTTAACAACATGTTAGCTTACATTTTTTATTAACAACAAACTTAATTAAGTTGTAAATGCATTATTTTAAATAATGTGAAAAACATAACGTTCATATTTAAAACCATAGGATCAGACCTTTCAAATGGTGTATAACATGTAGTAGCAAATATATTTTACAAGCAGATATTTTCTTTGATAAATGTTGGCTTCATCTATCACACAAGAGTCTCTGGGAACTCGGTGTCCCAGTAGTAAACTTCTGGTCGACTGGTGTTGAAAGAGTTAATAACCCTGACTATGTCGCGCTGACTGGCTAAGCTATAAATAGTGCTGACTGGTAGAGAGACTCTATGTGTGGTTTGCCTTCAGACAATTGATATGAAAGGTGTATAACCATGAATCTGTGCAGATTTACACTCATGGGGAAGCCAATTCAATGTAAGAAACAATGCTTTGGTATATATTGAGGTACTCATGCTTTTTACATCAGACAAGGAAATGTAAATTATACATGTTCTGTATGTGGTATAGGGATCAAAGGTCGTTATTGTTTATGTAAGAAACATGGTGCTGATAGGGTCAGGAAGCAGATTATTTATGCTAGGAAGAGAGATTACATCACTGAGAGGTTGGGGAGAATACGTGTTTAGATATATGGAAATATAACCATTTAGACATTTGACTCCTTTTGTATATACCATTAAACCACAATGGTTTTTGTTAGAGAGTTGAAGGCTTTGGCAAAACGTGGTCTACATAGTTATTCTTGAATGAGAAAAGCTGAATTGATTGATTTACTCGGTTTGGAAAACAACAAACCCCAGACTGTTAGAGAACTCAAAGCTCAAGCTAAAAAAAATTCCGCTGAGAGGTTATTCTCGAATGAGAAAAACTTAATTGATCGCTTTACTGAATGTTGATAAAAATCAACCAGATGATGTTGAAAATAATATTCAACCCATTGAGTTAAGATTTGTACCCACAGCCGGCGTTGGTAAATATCTAACTGGTTGGAAGATGGATATTAATTCCAACATGGATGTTAATGATGTTAAGCCCATCGTATCGAGCAAAATTAACGAGGAGTTAGATGATTTAAATAGTATAAAATACCAGCTGACGATTAAAATGTCATTGAGTAAAAATGACCCGAATATACAAAACCTTATTTCCGGAGCAATCAAGAAGTAATAACCGAATCTGATACTATAAATGCATCATTAGATGCATCAATTCAACAGATACAAAAAACTTTAGAACGTTGAACTAATAGAGGTTCGGGTTGGGGTGTGGATAAAATCGATAGTTTATATTAAGATATAGCAAATAATATGCCTTTCAAAGGTGGATCTTATATAGATCTAGACCTAGATATCCCCAAAACGACGGACTCAACCGTGATGGTATAGATGAACCTACACCAATATTGTAAATTAATAAGGTGGAATAGCAAAATAATTTAGCTATAAATGTTTTCGGACATTCTCCTAGAATCAATTCATTTCTGATCCAAAAAGATGGTAAATATCATAAAACATGGAGAAAGAGTTTAAACAGGCTATTATACGATCAAACAAAACATGCGAGAAAGAAATATTTCTGCGAAAGATGCCTGCATGGGTACAGCAGACAAGATCTATAAGAAGCGCATAAAGAAGACTGCAGAGGTGTTGGACAGACTGCTATCAGGATCAATATGCTTAAAGAGGGAAAAAATATTTTAAAATTTGAACATTATTGTAATCAAATGCCAGTACCGTACATAATTTACGCTGACTTCAAAGCACTTACGAAACCTATAGAAAATACCGAACACAGTACTACGTACAAAACTCAAGGACTTATTCCTTGTGGGTTTGGATATATAGTTGTAAGGTATGATGGGAAAACAAACCTGCCCGTGATTTACAAAGGTCCCAATGCAGCGGGAAAGTTCCTAGAATATCTACAAAATGAAGAGAGAATAATCAGGGAAAATTTATCGTGTAAGAAACCCATGTGTATGACGAGGGATGATTGGAGGGCCTATAAGAAGTCAACGATTTGTCATGTTTGTAATAAACCACACAATGGGGATTTTGTAAGAGATCATTGTCATATCACAGGTAATTACCGGGGAGCGGCGCATAACGAGTATAACTTGAAACTAAAAATGAATTCTCAAACAATACCCAATATGATTCTCATCTCATCATGCAAGCTATCTCAAAGACCAACGGCGGCTTAACGTGCATTCCTAATAATATGGAAAAATATATCTCATTCTCGTTGACTAAAACTATAATTATACGGACAAGGATGGGAAAGCTAGAACAAAGCGAAGTAATAAGCTTAGATTCATAGACTCCGTACAGTTTCTGTTATCTTCCCTGGACAATTTAGCTGATGCGAACAATCCTGTTGACTTTGCAATAACAAATCAATATACTGATCGGTTAACACAGCATTTGTTGCTATGAAAAGGTGTATATCCTTACGAATATATGGATGATTGGTCTAGATTCGACAAAACTAAATTACCACCCCTTGAATCATTCTATAGTAACTTAACAGAATCTAAAATAACCGATGCCTATTATGAACACGCTCTGACGGTGTGGGATAAATTAGGTTGTAAGAATTTAGGCGATTATCGTGATCTGTACCAGGGGTCTGGAAACCGTCATATGCGCCGGACATGTCCGATTGGGAATCTCAAATGTTCGGTTTAAAATATTGCTTACCGGACATTTAAATTTTTCTGTCCGGACATTTTAAAAAGTATTGTCCGGACATTCTTAAATTTTGACCGGACATGATCAACAGTTAGGGCTGAGCAGTTTCTGTCCGCAGTTGTAACACAATGAAGATTATCTACACTGACAAGCTTTGTTTGTTTGATTGCTGTAAATACATCGTACCTACATGATAGTCCAATCGGTCAATCACTGTAATTGGCAATAAACTGAGTTGACACTGATTAATCAAGGATAAGTTACTGAGAACATCTTGTTAATTTGAGTGAAAGGTGTTTACAACTGTTCATAAATACCTTGCATCATCGATGTACCTCATTATCCTCACAATGCTACGATACGTAACCTCAGACAAGAAGCGAAAGCGTGACAACAGCCAGTTGACCGATGCAGATCAGTCGAGCGGATCTGCCAAACCCTCAAAGTCTGGACGATCATTTTGTAAGTCGTGGCTTACGACTTTCACTTGGTTGACATACAATGAGGATTTGCAGATTTTATTGTTTTCAGTAGCTAGTCGTATAATAGAATCTTGATTGACCGCCATTTCGCTTTCTGTGACGATCGATATCAAATTTTTTTATGGTCAATAATTAAGTACAGATGAAAAAAGTATTCAAATAACTATTGCTATCAACGATATTTTAGTATTTGTGATTATATTATCTGTCTTGTTTTTAAAAAAATCTTTAGTTTAAAAAAACACTTTTCCCGTGAGGTCACGTGATAACCAAATATGGGATAATAGTCTCGATCCAAATGTTACAACGCGTACACTTGAGCAGACTCATGAATATAACTCATGAATATTAATTAGACCGTTCACTACGTTAACAGATCGTTATTATAACAGAAACAAACGTATGTTTTCCATGTATATCTAAAATGACATTATTTGCTATTAATTGTCCGGTTAATTAAACAATTTAAATTGAAACAATTCATAATTCATCATATTATGAATTCATAACAACTTGTAATGTGTGTGAAAAGTCGTACTAAAATATGCTATTTGAAGGGGGCGTGGCCTAAATGCAAATGTCCCATTGGGATTTTAAATTTTCCGGACCCCTGATCTGTACATAAAAACTGATGTACTGTTAGTCGCCGATACATACGGCTTGGATCCGGCATGGTACTGTTCCAGCCCCAGACTATTGTGGGATGCATTGTTGAAGAAGACCTGTGTAGAATTAAAATTACTCACTGATTACGATATGCACTTGTTTGTTGAGAAAGGAATAAGAGGTGGTATATCGATGACGGCTAAAAGTTATTCTAAGGCTGATAATAAATAGTGGAAGGAATATGTTCCGAGGAAACCCGACACACACATATTATATCTAGACGCCAACAATTTGTACGGATGGACTATGAGCCAAACTTTACCCACGGGTGGTTTTGAGTGGATCGATGTGATATCAATCCCCACAGATTCCGATAAAGGGTACATACTAGACGTTGACTTGGAATAATCAACAGAGTTACACAAAGATCATAACAGTTATCCGCTAGCTCCCGAGAGATTAATGGTGAATGAAGATTGGATGTCGGAATATCAACACTCCTTGATGGGTAATATTAGGTTAGCTAAAGTAGAAAAACTCGTACCAAATTTGATGGATAAGACAAAATATATAGTTCACTATAGAAATCTCCAGTTATATCTATCGTTAGGCATGAAACTAAAGAAAATACACAGAGTTCTAAAGTTTGATCAAAGCCCTTGGATGGAGCCTTACATAAGGCTGAACACAGTTTTAAGAAAGATGGCTACCAGCGATTTAAAAAAGAACCTATATAAACTCATGGATAACTCAGTATTTTGTAAAACTATGGAGAATCTAAGAAAACGTGTTCATGTTAAATTAGTCAGGTCTAATAAGGAAGAAAGACTCAGGAAACGTATAGCGAGTCCGGCTTTTAACAGAAGCAAGATATTCGATAACGACACAGCTGCACTACATATGCAGAAAAGTAATATAAAATTGAACAGACCTGTGTACGTTGGTATGACTGTTCTTGACTTGTCAAAACACTTAATGTATGACTTTTGTTAAAATGAACTTAAGAAGCAATACGGTGTTAGATGCAAGGTGTTATATACCGACACAGATTCTTTGTTGATGGAAATACAAACCGAGGATGTGCATAAAGATATGGCAGAAAAAATAGATATGTACGACACGAGCGATTACCCAAAAGATAATCCCCTGCACAGCGTAGTAAATAAAAAGGTATTAGGTAAGATGAAGGATGAATGTGCTGGGACCCCTATTGCGGGGTATGTCGGATTAAGACCTAAGATGAATTCTATAAAGAAGTCCGATAATGCAGAGATAAGAAAAGCTAAGGGTGTTAAGGAGTATGTGGTAAAAAAGCATATCAAACACGAACTGTATAAAGAAGCATTATTCAATGGTAGAACATTCAAACATGAGATGAACGCTTTAAGAAGTGTCAATCACAGGATATATGGATTAAGAATGAACAAGACATCATTATCCCCCTTAGACACAAAGAGATGGATTGATAAGGATGGTGTTACTACTTACGCTAATGGTTATGGTGGTAATACTGTATCGTTGGGAACTATGAGCAACTCTTCTCGTACAAATGCCCTGCCCGGTCCATCTTTAAGATAATAAAGAATAGACTCTCCTTCTTTCATAACCAACCGACTAATGTTATATGTCTTAAGAGACCAAATCAGATTGGTTGCAGGACGTTGGCCTCCTTCGAGTTCACCAGGTTGGTATAAATATCTTACGCTAACTCTATCCAGCAGTTTTTTGTTCTTTGCCTCTCCTCGGTGCTGAAGATTCAGAAGTATCAGATTTCATTTCAATCGCATCGGATGGTTTCTTCCCGTTTAATCTCGTTACTTCATTATTCAGCGCTGATACAACAGCTGATAATCGTGTCATCCATTCGGTTGATCTTAATCGATCTGATTTCATTTCAATCCCATACTGATATCCAAACAAACGTTCCGCTAATGTCTGGTTAAATCTTTCAACGATAGCTTGACCTACGGTGGGCCTCTTTTTTACCACGCCTGATTTCGACATCTTGCTTTGTTAACAGTTTAGTTACTGATCCAATAAACTCGCGACCAGGATCTACTTGAAATAACTTAGGCCATTTTAGTGGTCCTCATTTATATATGCCGCTCAGTGCATTAGCTACTTCTGTTGAATCTTTTGATGTTAATAGTTCAACCTCCTTGTAGCGACCAGCCACATCCACTACGGTTAAAGCGTATTTATATGTTTTGCGTCTTACCTTATCATGGGGAAGAAACAAGAGGTCAGCCTGATGAACTTCATTCGTTATAAAAATATCAAACTTCTTCCTTGGAATATAATGCGGTGCCGGTAAGTATATTTGCCACATCGCTTGTTTCTTTAGCCAATCCTTGGCCACATCTTCAGATACCTTAGCCGCAGTGGCTAATCTTTGTATTGCTCCTATACCTTTCCAATATCCTTGTGGACTATAGTAAATTTTATCCATTATTAATTAATATTGATGATTCTTTTAATACGAATCATGACGATCTTTGAATCACATCATTATTTTCACATAAAAAATTCCCTCTGTAGTAGCAGTAAAGGTATATAAATCTGGCTCTCACCATCATTGTCTATACTACTAAGCCAGAAAAGCAGTTTTCTAGCATTTCCAACTGTACTTTATTGTAGTTCCTAGAATGAGACTGCATCACTGGTACTGAGGGATGCTCTATGAAATTGGTATTGGATCCAAAACATATGCTGCAAACATGCGAGACACGGCATGGTAAATAGGGACAACCACCCCTCGAGTTCCATTTGATACATATTGGTATGTTTGAGTGCGGGTCGATTTTGGCTGTATTGCGAGGTTGACTTAGTCTGAGTGTACGTCCTGGCTGGGGTATTGCACTGAGCTTTGGCTGCTCTCTTTTCACAAGCAAGAGCTGCATGACAGGAATTGTCCGCCCCCCCCAAGGGAATTGCGGTTCACACTGTTTCTGCCTGTATTCCCTATCTTACTGTTGTACACTCTGCCAGGTAAATGATTGACCCAGAGCTGCAATCTAAGCGTAAGAGGCGACTAATGGGATCAGGTGGTCGGGCTTGCTGACATTGTTGATGCATGGCATCGTATAGCAATTGTGTGGATCAATGCTCATGTAATCAATCACTGGATTGTCTGGTCCAGATTCTATTATTTACACAGAGCTTCAGATAAGCCGCGTATTTTTTTATTAAATAACCCCCCAAACTATTCAAAACCCAATTACTTTCATTAAACTTTTGTACAGAAACGCATGCATAAAATAAAAAAACTCAATTGTTTGAAAACAGCAGGCGTAAATACCCAATGAAGCTTTTTTAGCATGTGTACAACGGAGCTAATATCCGAAACACAATTAGGAGCTAATTTACTTTCGGAGTCAAGCATATATTTAGAACCTTTATATACATCTAAAACATTATTTGATTTTTTTAAATCTCAAAATGCTTACTCATCTTGGAAAAAAAACAATAGAGTGATGAAAAAAATATTAGTTACCCAATGAAAAATGTAAGAGCAGGTTTTCTGTCCGATTGGGCAAATGGCAGGCAATCATGGGGTGATGTCACTTGGAGAGCAAACTGGTTCGTCAGTTTCCGGTTTGTCAGTTTCCCACATTTCAGGAGTTAAATTCTTGACTGCCCTCTTAAGCAAAAGTGTTTGTGCCAAGGGTAAACAGTCAGAGAAGTGTCTATCAACCGTATCCTCAGTGATTAGTTGTGAAATGAAACTCAGTGTAGAAAACCCCATGGCGGAAAGTTCCCCTACTTTCAATCGACAACCTGTTTGCATCAACCAACTCAGTAAATTCATTTTCTTCAAATTCTGCTTGAGAACATATAGTTTTCTTCAGTTTTGCCTTTCCCATGGTGACGATGTTGCGTCCTCTGAAACTTATTCATATAGTCACTGATACTAAGTAATGAAACCCAATTTTTTAGGCAATGCTGGAAGGATGCGTGGCAACTGAAAAACTCACTAAGTCCCGCCTGTATGCGCATCCCGCCAAACAGGAAGTTAAGCTATGTTACTACATAACATTTGTCTTTGAGTGGGTGCAGAAACCGTTAAACATTTTTTCATGAAACTTTGCATGTCTGTCAGGTACATGCTGAACTGGTGCCTTTTGCTATTTAGAAATTTTAGAATTTTTTATTTTTTATGTTTCCATGGCAACAAGATGGACTTAGGTTCTGTGAGGGTAGGGTTCGTTTCCGGAGCATAACTCAGAAACCATTCAATATTTTTTCATGAATCTTGCAGGTCTGTCAGGTACATGCTGAACTGGTGCCTTTTGCTATTTAGATTACATTTCCATGGCAACAAGATGGACTTAGCTTCTGTGAGGGTAGGGTTCGTTTCCAGAGCATAACTCTTAAACCCTTCAATATTTTTTCATGAAACTTTGCAGGTCTGTCAGGTACATGCTGAACTGGTGCCTTTTGCTATTTAGAAGTTTTTATTTTTTACATTTCCATGGCAACAAGATGGACTTAGGTTCTGTGAGGGTAGGGTTCGTTTCCGGAGCATAACTCATAAACCGTTCAATATTTTTTCATGAAACTTTGCAGGTCTGTCAGATATATGCTCAACCAGTGCCTTTTACTAATTAGAAATTTTAGAAATTTATATTCTTTTTCATTTTTCCATGGCAACAAGTTGAACTTTTAGAAATTAATGAATTCTTCTTATAAATGCCAAAATATTCAACTTGATACCCATTTAACCTGTTTGAGGAATCTTATAAGTCATAATAAAGTTTTTTTGTGTGCCTACATTTTGTGTTTGAGGTATCTCCCATAGTAGGGGAAACTGTGCATGCCTTCTACCAAGTTGTCAGTATGTGCCTCAATAATGGTTGAGGGTAACTTTCGTTTAACGACTTCATTATCAAATCCATCATCCCTTACTTCTGCATTGATTATGACAGAGAAGAGTGTGCGATAAGATGGCATACTTCTCTATGAAACTTTTTACAGTTTTCAGCACACTTTTGTGCTGTCGAGTCTTAACATTCACATTTATAATATTGTCTAGTTTTATTTTTCACTTTATCATATCACATGGTATGACCACATTGTTAAAAAGCCACAACATAAAATGTGTGTGGCACTCGTGGCAGCCTACTTTCTCGTGGTGAGTGCCGGTAACATGACTTGTAATGTTTTTTCTTTCTCCCACCCTAATGAATTCAGTTGTAAATGTAGTGACTGGTTTTGTCAGTTTGTACTTCCATCATTTTTTTTTGTGGAGAAGGTTTCATTTTTTTCTTGAACTTCATAGAAATTGTGTTTTGCAGCATTTTATTTTGTTTCTTCAGGATATTTTGCATTTACATCAAGAAGATGCTCCCTTGCTGCCTTTTACACCTTACAAAATTTCGAATATTTTCAAATGTATGTGTTTGTGTGATCAAATTTCACTGTTGTTGACATAATATACACTTCATTTGCCGGGCAGGAGACTTGGCCTCGTTAGTGGCAAACTCTTCTTTTTTTTTACAATTTCCATGACAACAAGTTCCACCTCGGTTAAAAAAGGTTAGGGTTTGTTTAGATTTAATTATGTCATAAATTCTGCAACAGGGGCGGGGATATAGCCACGTTAGTGGCAAACTCTTGTCATTTTTGCCTGATCACTTGAATTTGTTGCATCAGTTTGGAAGCTACATTGATCTGTTTAAGGAGTTACAGATGCTGCAGACTGTTACCTTGCCATTCTCTGCTCTTCATGCAATATTTGGTGTGTAGGATCTTCAGCAGTATTTGTTTTAATAATAAACTGTATTCCTTGTAGATAGATAAGATCCAAGATTATTTTTATTTTGTCATAGAAAAGTACTATTAATTCATATTACTTGTTCTATTTGACTTCTGAATCTGGTTAGTAGATTGTGATGTTGCATGAACTGTAATCATCACAATTATACCCACCAATAACACCTCACACTCCCTCACCCTCAGTCCCAGCTAGAACATATATAATGTAAGTAGTGTACTTGTTTTCCTCCATCTTGTTTTGTGCTGACTCATGTGTTTCTGCTTTGTCCCCAATATGCAGCTGGAATAAGTAAGACATAACTGTGACTTATCTAGCTGTTGTACCTCTATGGACTTCATTGATGTCTGCATGTCTCAATATTGTCAAAAGCACACCTCACTCATCAGCACACTAAATGTCAGTTACTGATCAGATTTTTGCATCTCTATAAGCAGCACAACTGTTTCAGTTTATACATGTATATAACATCTCTATATGTCTAAATAAACAGTTGCCCCATAAAATGGTCTTCTTAGATAGTGTTTTTACCTCACCTAACTGAAAGTCATGTCAGCTTCTGTCGCAACCTGTTTGTCCTGCGTCTTTCCTCGACATCTTCTCCTCAGAACTACTGAACAGATATTGTTCACCTTCACATGCTTGTAGTGGGGTTCCCCACATATGTAACAGTTTCATTTCATTTCAAATTAATGCAAATGTTTCTTTTCAGTACAAACTTGAAGGTAAGGTCTTTGAGAACAAGTTAGGTCCGATTGTGTATAAGAAATTGGCCTTTTTGGGCTGTGGCACACGACCATGCCCCCTCACTAGCCTATGCTAAATATTCAAACTACTATAACTTTTGATTGTATGGCCAGAACTTTCAAAAAAGATATAGTTTGATTGGAAATCAGGAATAACAACTTATTTGTCAAGTTTATTAAGCATAGAAACAATAATTTTGCCAATATTGGCAAATATCCACAAAACAGAACAAGGATCATAGGTCCGATAAGCTGAAAGATTCCAACAAATGCACAGTATTAGAATTATTGAGATTTTCTGGCACATCTACCTCTTGCATTTGCATTTGCAGAGACATGTACATTTTAACTTTGCCCCCTTACATTGCAGAGAGAGCAGGTACTTGTGCAAGTGCTCTTCACATCTAGGTCTTCACATGTTATTGTGCCATGGATTATAGTAATAGTGTTCAGAGAGATCATTCATGTTATCTTTCCTGCTTTGAATCAGATCCAGATTTCTGCACCTAGAATGATAGCCTTGATGTTATGGAAATTACTCAGAAGAATTACATTTGTATCTCCAGTATGAACCATCCAAAAGTGAAGCTGTTTGGAGGGCACAGTGGAGATGTACTAGAACACGAGTGTCTGCTTCCCCAAGGTTGCATTAACCCATTGGTGAACTGTTTCTAACATGGTGGATTTGATCATTTGCAGTTCTTTTTGGACAGAAAAAAGAAGAGTTCCTTCTTGTTATCAGACGTCTGCCAATTTCCCGGGATTTTGGAAGTGCATGATGCATGCTGTGGGGTGCCTGTTCCACATCTTCCCCTTGTGCCTCCTTTGATTGTCAGTGCATGAAACTGGTCCCAGACTGTCTAATCTTGTCGATCATTTCAAGTCATGGCAAACTCTTGGGAGGAAAACCGTGTCAAAATTGGAATGAAAGGTCTTGTCTTGAGCAGTTGTTCCAGAAAGTGTGTGTATCAGTGCGCCGTCATAAAAAACTGGTGCAACTAGCTCTTCAACAGAAGCAGAGCCACTTGCATTTGTGTCTTCCATGATGTGCACCAATAAATCTGACTTGGTACAAGAGTTGAAGGACCCTTTGATTGACAGAGCAGGTGGGTATGGGGAAGGTATGTGGTGAAAAATCTCCTCCCAATCCCCCTCCACAGCTATTTAGCCAAAATAAAAGCTTGTCCATAGAGCTCTGCATGATGCTTGAAATGCTGCACTCTCAGCATCATTGTTGTCTAAATAATAGTTTTTGTCATGGAATAACATTAAGTTTCAGCTTGATCAGTGCTGTCAGAGGTGTTTGATTTCATTCACGAAAGTAGACTCGACTCCATGGAAAGACACAGCAGCAGCCACACACTCACATACCTTGTTGTCATTTGTTACCAGGTCTTCACTGTCCTCAAAAGGATTCCTCTTGCTCAATAATGCCTCTGTAAGGTCTTTGACATGGTGTTGAAATTGGTGCTGAGATGTAAATCCTTCCTCTTGATGAGGTAGCTCTTCACCATCATTATTATCGCTCACACCTGTGAATTCCTCAATGACAAGGCAGATTTCAGGGTTAGTCACAATTCAACATTCTAACATGGCAGTGTTCTCTTAGACACTAAACATGCCACCAACTCCTTTCAGACTTTTGTTGACTTGCTCGTGTGCTTGATCAGTTAGTAAGAACGAGAAACGGTGATTGCTTCGAGGTCTAAGATAAAAATTGGAAGCCACCTTGCATAATTCGGGGGATCCAGAGCTAAAAACAGTGGCACAAGTTTCCACAGGGAACTGACCATGAACTTTAACTTTCGTTACCTATGTGACCGGATGACCATGAGCATGAACATGTTCTGTTGGTACTTGGGTTTTCTTGAGAAGCTAGCATGACCCAACCCTCAAGGGTCATCTCGGATCCAATGTCCCCATAGGCTCACTTCAGAAAGCTGTTGAGTACTTCAACAGTGAATTTAGGGCCATATCTTGTTCTCATTGCATTGGATGCTTTCAGCTGTAGATGCTGCTTCAGTCTCCACTAGTCCCACTTCTTTCAGGATGCAAAAGATCGCCCATGGTGCTCCACAATGCCATTTCAATGTGAAGCTCACCTAGCATTACCACATACTTGTCCTCCCTGAAGATGTCAGGGAAGGGCCACAGCATTATTTTGGTCATTGTAGTTGGTCAACTCCCAACACAGGATTTTGGTTTGGGTTGAGGTGCTCTCTAGTTTTTCTCACAAGTTCCATCCAAAGTCCAATTATTTCTGGAATGGGGGGCACGGGTGGCCCAGTTGTCAAAGGGGCCACAATTCGCTGTGCAGAGTTGCGGCCCTTGGGTACGCCAGAAACCTATGATTGTGGGTTCGAATCCCGGTTCGCCCAAATTATGTTTCTATGTTTGTCAGCACCATACCCGTGCTCGTGGGTTTCACCGAAGTGGTAACGTCTGAGACCTGTATCACTTCGGGCTTTCCTCCCACATTAGCTGACACGCTGCGATATAACTGGAATACTGTTAAAAGCGGCATTAAACCCAACTCACTCATTTCTGGAGTGGCCATTTTTTCATGGAAAAGTGGCAGAAGAGCTTCAATGCTTTTATCTGGTTACCCAACAGCATCTGATCAAGCAGAATGGAATTGCTTTAGTGCAAACCATTCAATATATTTCTTTAAAACTACGTGTATCTAAAATACCTAATTGTTTCAATGTATCCAAGTGCACCAAATTCTATCCCATTTGCTTGTGTAATATACACAAAGAAAAAGGTAAAGCGTACCCCTATTTCTGAACCATGACAAATGGCAAAAATCATGGCATGGGATGACGGACCACAGGAGCTGGGCGATACCAATGTCATCGGATAGAACAAACATTTAATAACAAATAAAGAAGATATTGGTGAGTTGTGATTGAAATTTACTGACAAAAACTTCATGGTGATAAAGGTGCTGTTTTTGACCTTAGACAATACCTAAAAAAAGAATGGAGCTGCAGGATTAAGTAAACGAGTTATGTTTGATGTTTCATGTGAAAGTGTTCCTTAAAGTCTCTACTTGACATGACAAGTGAAACAGATCAGTAGCGGGTATAACCGCCACATGCCCGGATGACGCATTCCACCCTCCGTCTCATGTCTCCAGTCAGACGTTAGATTTGTTGATGGGTCAACAACAACCACTCCTGATGCAATGCTGCTTCCAATTGGCGTAAATCTTGTACAGGAGGATCTTGTGCCTGTATGCGCCGCCCCAGAATATCCCAAACATGTTCAAGGGGGTTCAAATCTGGGCTCATTGCTGACCAGGGCAGAGTCGTTATTGCATATGCCCTCATGTAATCCACGACTGCTTGCAAACGATGAGGCCTGGCATTGTCATCCATGTACTGGGGTCGAGTAGCAAGAGGGTGGTTGTCAAAATGAAGAACAATGACTGGCCTCAAAACATCCCGGATGTACTGAGCCCGTTAAGTTGCCCCTTATGGTGACCAAATCCAACCTGCAATCATGAGAAATACACCCCCAAACCATTACCGAGCCCCCGCCGTATGCAACAGTCGGTTTAATGTACCTGGGGTGTAGGCCGTGTTCCGGTGCCTCCAAACTCTCGGTCTTCCATCAGTGACATAGAGCAGAAAGCGACTTTTGTCTGACCAATGGACCCAGATTCCAGTTCTGTTGCACAATACACCATGCTAAACAAGCAACTTTGTGGTGATCTCTCAACACTGGACGCTTTATGACTCATCTAGCCCTCGGTCCTGCTGCTTTCAGCCGGTTCCTGACCGTTCTTGTGCTGAAACGATGATTGGGCAACCACAGCTGTTTCAGACGAGTACTTGTTAAAAAGGGTTCTCGGCATATGAGATGAAGAGGTCCCTGTCTTCGCAATGTGTCGTCACAGGAGATCTTCCGGATCTGGGATGGTCCTGTACATAACAGGTCTGAGCATGTTTCTCGACTATATGGCTTACGACAGTGTGATGATACCCCAAATTCCGACCAATCGCATTACAAGACATTCCTGCATTATGCATGCCGATTATTTGCAATCTTGTGGCGTTTGATAATCACCTTCGTGCCATGATCACACAATGTCATGGAATAACTGTTTAAAACCAAGCTTAAGAAAGCAAATTTAATGTTTGGATATACTGCTTTTAGAGATACTCGAGGGTAGCATGCTGCACGGGCATACCATGCATGGCACGTGAGCTTTCGTCATAATTCTTCTCGTAATTATATCTTTCATGACTGTTACAAATATTGGGACCGAACAATAATGAAATATATTAGGGTGTGCTTAACTTTTTCCTTTGTGTATATGTACAGCAAAGGTTTGGCATATCCCTTCTAATTGTAAGCCCCCTCCAGGCCCCAGTGGTGTCTAAAAAATGTCAGTTTACACTACCTTACATCATCGAATCTCATGTATGTACATGTATGTTGGTCACTGGCCTTGCTCAGTCTTATGTAATACCTCACTCTATCCCCAAAACCTGACTGACATGGTCAATCAGAGAGACGGACCCAGATCAGCAACAGAAGCGGACAGATTGTACGGCTAGTCGTGGCGTCAGCCAAGGCCATCCCCTCACAAACAACTACGTCGATGATGAAGAATCACCATCCAACTTCCTGCTGTGTGTAAGTGACAGAGCGGGTCTCCACACCCGGGATCACTGGCAACTCAGTCCCAGTGTGCATTCTGTCACATGATTATCAACTCGGACCATTTCAACCTGTTTCAACCTGCAACAATAATCATGGCTGCTGTTGTCTTAAACTTCACCCCTGAGATTTGTCTTCCATCATCACCCTGAGCTGCCATCCGAGGGCAAAAGCTATGCCCTTGGACAGAATGAAGACCACATCACTGGAGTCCCACTTTTAGTATCAAAATCAGAAGGTATGGAGCATTAGAACTGCAGTCATCCATTCCTGTTCGTGCTGTTTCTCCTCAGCAAATGTACTCATTGCCACTGGATGCACTTGTTTTATCGGAGGTTGGTTGACAAGATTATGGCCCACAGGTTGTAAAAGTGCATACAAAAGAAGCAGGATGGATCCACTGTTGCCTGCTTTCTACTTTCTGGGATTTGTAGACAATGTTGGTCCCAGTTGAAAGAATATCTAAATTAGCAGTCAACTTTAATTTGTGGCCTGCAAATATATTCAAAACATTAATAGTTTCATTCTTGTTCGTCCCCGACATAGTTTCAGCTTCAAATAACAATTAGAGTTATGTTATGCAGGCAAAGTATGCGCATTTTACTCAAACAATTGCAATTCGCAATTTCAGATGGCCATTTTGAAAAATTGTCCAAAAATGGACATTTTTTTTTTCGAGTGCTTAATACTCGGACCAGTATTCATCTCTAGGACTTCACCATCATATGAGTTCAAAAAACAAAACTTGTGCATCAATTTGAAATGAATGTGCACCTCACTATTGTTCTCACCAGTGATGAAACCCAAATTTGATCAAGAGTTTTGAATCTGATTTTCCCTATGGCCGTCCCTACAGCGATATTGAAAATTGCAATTTGTAGCCATTACTCATTTTTGCACAAAATGTAATACATTAGGTTCATGTATTATAGTAGGTCTCAACATATATGTTAATTTTTTTTGCAATTTTTACCTTGATTTCACCTTTGCACTTCAGCCATGCTAAAAGCTGAATTATTTTATGGCCAATACTGAGCCATAGTGTAATTAGATTTGGTTTATGTGTAGTAAGTATGGGTCTTAACAAAATTGTTCCAGTTTTTGCAATATGATACATTTCAACCTTTACCAATGAAGTTGAAACTCCAGATGCTTATTCCCACCACTAATTACATCTGAATTTATTCAAGAGGTTGAAATGAGTATGGCTGCCATAGCCATAACTGTAAAAAATTGTTTGTACTCAATTCTACCATGACATTGATGAATGCTTGATTCTGATTTGTTAAAAAGAGGTTTCCTTTTTGCTACGGAAACCCCTTTCAAATATATTAAGCCTTTTCACACAAAAATGTGTGCATGAATACATAGAAAGCCTACATAGCGATTCATAAAAAATGGCTGTCGATCGATCACCCCCATTTAAACTGTAAAACAAATCTTTATTTCCTCTTATACATGCTGGGTCTCTAAAACCAGCCAGGTCTCTGATACACGCCGAGGCAAAGGGTAGTTTGATATCAGATGTTTGGGGCGTTCTAGGCCTGATGATGACATTAAAAGATTTAACGAAGGCATATCTTTTGCATACAAATGAAATGTTTATGAAAGTGTTAGAGAAATGTTCTATGGTGACAAGAATCGGAACAATTTAAGCTATTTCCTCATTGAAACAACCAACAATAAAAGTAAAATATAACATTATAAAAATTGTTTGAAATTTTTTTATTCATGACAACATGTTGTTTACAAACCTTTTTCTGATCGATATTCGTTGCCATCTCTGTCAACCACCACCGTTCGAATTTGGCAGGAGGGATTTGAAAGTCCATCAGAAAACACCCCCCTTCGAAAGTCCACGAAAACAATGTCCCAACTGAAGTGACAGCTTATCAAACGTGATGAAATTCATTTCAGAACACCACAGTTTATTTTCTCTGTAAACACAAAAGAATCTCTGAAATTGCCAGACTGAGGAATTTGAACTTAAAATCCACAGCATTGTACTGTGTTGTTTATAAAATAATTCTAAGACTTCTATTGTATTAGAAATATTAATCTCCTTAGAAGGTTTATGTGGCTCGGTGTTATGTGTGAAGTACATTTAACTATTGTGTTTTGCAACAATGTTCTGCAACAGCCCCAATAGTACTCCTTTCCTGCTGATTTAGAAATATTGTGGACAGTTTCTTGTTTCATATTTGTTAATACTTTTTGTCTTCAGTATTTATTCAGAAAGGATTTGAAAAACATTTTTTAAGTGTCTGTCTCTGTTGACATTTGACTGTTGACATATCCAGGTTGGCTACAGTGCCCTGGCTTATTCTTGAGCATCTCGGACACCAGTCATGGACGATGTGTACCAGAGGCTTTAACCTTCATGGTCCAATGCAAATGTAGTGATGTGATTTGAGCAAAATATTATTTTATGGTGGGTTTTCCGTCATTTGTTTGTTTGTTTGTTTGTTTGTTTGTTTGTTTGTTTGTCATTCATTCATTAGAATTGACATTTTGTCCTCTGAAATTGCAGGGACTATGAAATTGTGCCTTTGTATGGATGGATATCATCTGGGAGATTAGAAGTATATTTAATATAGATGCTGTGGGGGCCATTTAAAAACATAAATCTGATCCAATTTCAGTGAGCATGTTTAAGTTTCCTGACATTACTGCATGGATCATTGATGTTTGCCAGCCAGAGACACCTTGTTGCCAGTGTTGTTTTATTGCATATATTGTATTTGTACAAGTTTGGCATGTTGAAGCTTCACATAGTTCTGATTTCTTGCCAAGGGTACAACTGGTTAATTCCTTGTAGAATTCCTATGAATACCTTATCTCTATTACATCATAGCCAGTATTCTTGTAATTTGGTTAACTTCTCACAAATCTTTTGATTTTCTTTCAAAGGATGTCCTCATCACTGTCAGCCATCCTAATCAGTTGTTAGGAATACTGCATATCATGCCAAATGCCACAGAGCATGTGCAGGGGTTAGAAAAATATCACTTCTGTCCTATATGTGTGTGCTAAGCCTGACACCTGAAACATTTTCAGTACATTTTGCACACAATTTGAGTTTAAAATCAGGACTAAAATATAATGGGTGATCAATTGGAGACAATTTGTATAAGTTGTACTTATCTGGCATGTTAATTCATGTAGGTAATATTACAAGCATATTTTTGGGGCCATGGACTGCCAACAGTCTACCAAGGATATAGCCTCATTGTGTTGCCAAATCATCTTTTACCATCCTCCGTGCAGCCTGGAGTTATCAGCATTTACCTTCGCCTTCATCGAATCAGAAGATGCGGTCATCAAGGAAGTCATCAACCATGTCCTCCACTAAGAAGCAGTCATATAAAGGCTTGGTGATGCACAGAAACATGGTTGTCAAGCATCCCTGATCTGTCTCCTGCCCAGGCAAGATGGAAACAGCAGTGTCGCGTGGGGTTGGGGTTGTCGAGCAACCACAGTTCCCATCTGGACTCTTCCATCACTGTCAGCATTTTATCCATCACCCCTCATGGCCATGATGGGCCAGAGTTTATAAAATATGTCCGACAATATATTTGGGTAGACAGTTACATATACGAAGAAGACTGCCTTTCTGCTTGCCATAGCAACTGCAGCTAGAGAGTGTCAGAGCTACATGCAAGTTACTTCTCACTGATGCACCCGATTGGAGTAGAATCACTTTGCGATCATTGCCAAGAATCAGTCAGGGCTTAGAGGTCTGCTAGAACACCGGCAATACTCCATCCCTGGCCTAAGCAGCAATATGGACCATCCAAATAGGCTACTCAGTGTCCAGTGCAAGTACTGAGATATTATCTCACATATAGGCAAGAACATTGTCAACACAGGAAATGACTTTTCATCTCCTGCAAGCATACTGCTGATAAAGAGATCACCAAGATCATAGGTTAGCTACTGGTTTCACACTGGAATATCTGAAGGTGATCTTAGGTTTAAGTGGAAGTGATGACAGCATAAGAAGTTGTCAGCACCGGATATGACGTCAACGCAACCGGAAGTGACATACTAGAAGAAAGTGACGTCTGGTTACCAAAGGTGATGTCATTGGAACCAGAAGAGACACAACCAGTATTGATGTCACGTGACCCAGAAGTGATGTCATAGACTGGAAGTGATATCATGGGAATGCCAATATAACAGTATTTACAGTGCAAGTATCAAGGTATTGGTGATTTAACATTTTTATGTATTCATATTTCATTAACTCCTTGATTTCTGTATGCTAGATCCCACTAAACCCTCATGGGAAATCTGGCTATGATGTAACAAACGTAAGGTATTTGAAGGAATTATCAAACAATAGTCATCATTGTGTATAATTCAAAGAACCACCTCTTTTACATCAAAAAGTAATCCCACCCACCTCCCCAATATATTTGCATCAAGTGGAAGTAGTGATAGGAAAGAAGTGGTTATTGCTTAATGAGTTTATAGTAGGCCATCAAATCCGACAGTAAATCAGCCATCTTGGACCTTATCAGCAACTGTCCTAATCACAACATCAACTGGGATAACGTCCAAATCTTCTCTAACAACCTCCATGATTTCAATAAAAGGTCACCGCCACAAGCCACCAATCAACAGAGATCAAGGCTATTTCATCCCATACGCCTTCTATGAACTCATTAAGCAATAATCACTTATCCTGCTTACTTGGCTTCATGTCCCATTGGCTTCCACCAATGTGTTCTCTGTCCATCATGTTGTGACAGTATTATCCTTCTGTTGTCATCACTTACTCATTATGTTACCCCACTCATGTATGCAATTGTTGTAACTGTTAATCCTCCACCTACTATATATATATTTTATACAATGTCCCTCATTCAGTCTTGCTTGACACAGGGTGTGATGATGTGTGCCCCCGTGCCACACACCAGTTGTAATGATGTGTGCCCCTGTGCAACTCACAGGGTGTGATGATGTGTGCCCCCGTGCCACACACCGGGTGTGATGATGTGTGCCACACACCGGGTGTGATGATGTGTGCCCCCGTGCAACTCACAGGGTGTGATGATGTGTGCCCCCTTGCCACTCACAGGGTGTGATGATGTGTGCCCCCTTGCCACTCACAGGGTGTAATGATGTGTGCCCCCGTGCCACACACCGGGTGTGATGATGTGTGCCCCCTTGAACTCACAGGGTGTGATGATGTGTGCCCCCATGCCACCCACAGGATGTGATGATGTGTGCCCCCATGCCACACACATGATGTGATGATGTGTGCCCCCGTGCCACACACCGGGTGTGATGATGTGTGCCCCCGTGCAACTCACAGGGTGTGATGATGTGTGCCCCCTTGCCACTCACAGGGTGTGATGATGTGTGCCCCCTTGCCACTCACAGGGTGTGATGATGTGTGCCCCCGTGCCACACACCGGGTGTGATGATGTGTGCCCCCGTGCCACACACCGGGTGTGATGATGTGTGCCCCCTTGCCACTCACAGGGTGTGATGATGTGTGCCCCCGTGCCACACACCGGGTGTGATGATGTGTGCCCCTTTGCAACTCACAGGGTGTGATGATGTGTGCCCCCGTGCCACACACCAGGTGTGATGATGTGTGCCCCCTTGCAACTCACAGGGTGTGATGATGTGTGCCACACACCGGGTGTGATGTGTGTGCCCCCTTGCCACTCACAGGGTGTGATGATGTGTGCCCCCGTGCCACACACCGGGTGTGATGATGTGTGCCCCCGTGCAACTCACAGGGTGTGATGATGTGTGCCCCCGTGCAACTCACAGGGTGTGATGATGTGTGCCCCCGTGCCACTCACAGGGTGTGATGATGTGTGCCCCCATGCCACACACAGGATGTGATGATGTGTGCCCCCGTGCCACACACAGGATCTGATGATGTGTGCCCCCCCGTGTGTGCATATCAGTTGTTCATATACCATTTTGGAAAAATGTATACTGTAAATATTGAATTTAGTGTGTCTCCAAATGAATACGACTGCTGACCCCTAGCCAAAAATGTGACTCAAAAATACTCCCCCACCCCATCCCCAGTGGAATGATACATATCCTTACCTTATTCCAATCAAACACAAATAGCACCCCTTATTAGTACTGAGTAGCGCACCTCCTTAAAAACAGTGTTTTCCTAAAATAACACACAGTTTATATGTTTATTCTGTTGACTGGCATTAAAGCTCTGCACGCTAACATCGAACCCATTCGACAGAGGTGTCACCTCCCGTGCATCTGATAACGACACCTCAAAATAAAACTTGCCATATCTATTTACCAAGAAGGCTTTGCATAACATTTAAATTACGTAGAACATGCATAAATGCTCAGCTTGTTCAATATTAAAACTTTCAGTAGTTTATTTACCTCAAAATGAAAAATATCGAGTTAAAAATGTTTCGGCCAATCTTTTTGGCACACAACTACAAGAAACGGCCATTGTTGACTTTTGGCACATGACGTTGAGCGGCATGCAGTCTGATATTTTCTTTACAATTTTATCATTTTTCATATTCGATCATAATTGTTTTTTTGCTGACGATATTTTCTTAATTTCTAAAAATTAGCAACTTTCGGTGTAACTAATTGTAAACAAAAACAATCTGAATCGTAACATCAGCGATTGGATGGAACTTGTACAACCACAGCCTGGTTCCCTGGGTATGCTGGGCTGGCGCTACACTGACCCAGGCAATGACTGCACAATGGCAAAATTATTAGATCTGTTTCTGATTAATTTAATTGTGTAATAAGAAAACAAATGCAAAATAAATGGCTTTTCAAGTGAATAAAATTCAGAGGCCAAATATCAGACTGAGTATGGTTTTACGCCGCTTTTAGCAATATTCCAGCAATATCACGGCGGGGGACACCAGAAATGGGCTTCACACATTGTACCCATGTCGGGAATCGAACCCGGGTCTTCGGCGTGACGAGCGAACGCTTTAACCACTAGGCTACCCGACCGCCCCTCCAAATATCAGAACCAATGACAGACCCTATCATTAAATACCATTATTACAGATACTGGGCGTTCAATAATTCCGCTAAACCACCATTTCACAATGGGAGAAAAGGTGGCATAATCAGCAACATTTGCTTCATTGAATTTGCTAAGATAAAGATGCCAACAGTATTTCATTGACGTGGTCATTTAATTCCATGTATTATGTATACGATTTCGTGACATCAGTGAGCTGACATGAAATATTAACGCACATATCACTGTTGAAAACGGGGTATGTGTCATTGTTTACATTTCACCGATGTGACAACCACTTTCGAGTCTTGAAACAGCTTAAATAAGGTTTTCCTTCAGTAAAAGTAAGAATGGACATTATTCTCATGACATATACATTGCAAGAGCATTCATGAAAATGCTAAGAAAATTTTATAACCATCCGTTCTAGAGTTGTTCTATAGTAAATACATGGCGTGTTGGCCATGTTTGTTCATCTAGTTGAGGCAGCCATTGTGCAGTAATTGCCTGGTTCAGTGTAGCGCTAGCGCAGCATACCCAGGAAACCAGGCTACATGATAACTGGATGGAGGGTGTAAATATATATAGGCTCTGTGTGTGATTTTGTACCCAAAACAAATTAAATTGTACCCAAATTACTTTGTGAATTTGTACCTAAGAAAACAAGACAATAGATCTTTTATCATATTTATGTTTTCATGTAGATGAGCAGAACACAAAATAAAATATTTCATGTAGTTCATAATATGATAATGACTGTGATCCTTGAATGGATTGTTTGTTTTTTTTAAGAAAAGTGACGTTCCTCACTGAAGAAGAGGCCAGTTAAGTTGGTTAAACTTTAGTTAAAATGTATTGTTTTGATAGGAAAGTGATAGTAAGTTTAAGATGGAAAATGACAAATAAAACATTCAATTGAGAAGACCATCAACTTTCGCCAAGGCATATTTATAAAGGCAATGTAAACTTTGTTGATATTAAAATTGCAAAAAGTTATTCAGAGGTCAGGCGTGTTTGATTTTAGGACGTCTGCTAGCATCATGACATGGGTTGTTTTTTATTTTTGTATATCGTAAATATTCAACCAAAACGCTTGAAATTAGGATTAGTGAATATTTATAAGTCATTGTTTCCTAAAATTTATGACATGACACGTCAGATTAACCCAAATGTTCATATTTCTGCAACCGACATGATGACCTCAAAAATTAAGTTATTTTTCTGTTTAACGTTTAGATAATAAATTTACTGAAATGGTTCATAATTCACCATCGCGCTGTTATTTGCCGATAAAAAAAACAAAATTTTTACTCAATTAAAATTAAGATATCAGAGATATTATTATTGAAATCGATTTGCACAAATGTTACGATATTAAAAGGTTCCTAGCATGAAACGCAAAACCACCTTCAATAACGCAATTCACGCAAGTTCAAGAAATTTACAAATTTTGTGTTCGCTTTGGACTTAACCTTGGTATGATTGAAAACATCGGGATATTGTTATATCTTCAATTGGCGCTTGTTTAATGAGGCCTTCACCGGCATCCACATCTCGAATGCCACATAGTTACGCCTCTCAGGGCACATCTACCAGACATTAGTTACACCTCTCAGGGCTCATCTACCAGACCAGCGCCTTCGGGCATCGCTACCTTGACGGCGCCACCGGCTACAGCCATGATGTTTGTGCCACATGGCACATCTATGCTACTTGAGCCTCCGGGCAATTTGAAGATTCTTGCACTACCTGCACACTGCTTAGCACAGCTACTCAAGCTCGTGTAATATCCAAAGCGCCTGTAGCACAGACATTGGCGACTGTCTCAGTCCCCTTTACGTCTGGGCGTGGATACCCAGTCTTTGACACAGATCACGTTGTGGGATTCATTATCCCCCAGCATGTCCTTCAGAAGATCCTACAGGTTACACACAACCAAATGTTTTCCCGTAGACTTCTATAGTAAAGTTATATTTTTTTTAAAATAACTAAGCATTCAACAGCTATTACCTGTATGTGTGTGAACAGTTTGGCCTTAGAGCAGCAATAAAAACATAAAAAAATGACTAGCTTAGCCAGCTCCTTTTCCGAGTGCAGGAAGCTAAACACACCACCCCCAGTTTCGCACCAAATGTCACCTACTTGAAAATAGCTGTGGTCACATTCAGCATAAGTCATCATGTTGAAAAAGACAGTACTAAATAAAGAAAAACATGGTCAGTTTTAATAACTGGATGGATGTACATTTGAAAGACACAAAAATCTTACAGAATATCCTCCAATCACAGCCTGCAGATATCTCTCGATCTGCACTGAAGGCTCCCTACGAAAACCGCACTGTCCAAACTGGTTCTGATTTGGTGTAGTAGAACCTTAAGGGAATCTAAGTTTAAATGGCTCTTCTGAGGTGTCCTTTGACAACCCCGCAGAGTGGACCTTTTCCAGATGCCAGACTGGATGGCTGACCGTCTATCAACTGTAGCGCCTTCTCCTGACTCAGGCGTTGACAAGCGGGACACTAATTGGTTTACCCTACTTCCATTCCACCTGACCCCATGTTGAAAGATATGGTCAGGGCACTGGATGAGGACTTTTCTCACTTGACCCTCACGCCCAAGTTTAGAAGGAATGATTTTCCTGTACATGCCTTTGAGGTGGCAGACCATTCTCTCGACTTGGGATGGCCATTGGATGACCATCACTATCAAGATCCCTGACAGGTGTTGCGTCCCTTAAACCCTTGTTGCCATTAACCTCATCATCTTGGTGTTGGCATTGATCTCGGTGAGGTCTTGATCCATAGCCCAACCGCATTGATCACTTCCAAACAGTTGTGGATTTCCAACAGAGGCAGATTAACCATATGTGTCACCTCAAGGCAGCCTTGATCATCGCCACTTGTCGTCCGGGGTATCTGACCTTGTCCAACTGGGGTTGCAAGTTTAAACGCAGGCTCCTTCATCAGCTGTGGTCAGCCACTACACTTTTCAATGGCAAGATTACTGACACGCACACCAAGCTCTCGAGTTACACTTAAGACTAGACAGCGCTCAAGGGCTCAAGGTACAAGGCAAGGGCAGAGGCCAAGTCTCCTATCAATCCCATAGAGGTAATTTCCAGGGTAGGAGCGGGAATCAGAGAGGGAAACATTGACCCAGTGGACAATCACTGGGATTTCCCACCTCCAGTTGTTCCAATAGTCGACACACCAGTAGTTGGGAGACTAGGCCTGTTTTTGAAAAATTGGATTGGTATGGTAGACCCTTATGCAGTCAACATCATAATGTACAGGTATCGCCTCAACTTAATGGCAGACCAACCGTTGACAACAGTTACTGCACCAATACCGGGGGTTTAACCAGAAAACAACATCAACTGTTGAGGGCCAACATACAGACTTCGTTGGGGAAAAGAGCCATAGAGGTTGTGCAGACTTCAGCTTTAACGCCAGGGTTTTTACTCTCCCATCTTCCTCATTCCCAAGAGGGATTCGAACAAGATGCAAATGATACACTACCTTGCCTTGTTCAACAAACATTACTTGGTGCGTCCTCCGTACTGCTGTCTCATTACCTTGAAACTGCCCAGGGGCAGCATCAATGCTCAGGACTCCATGATTAGCCTCGACTTGCAGGATGCTTACCTGCATGTTCCTATCCACCCCAGTGACCGGCTTTTCCTCGGGTTCCAGTTCAATGGTATCCACTACCAGTGGGCAGTCCTACCATTTTGAATATCAGTGGCCCCCATGGCTTTTTACCCGCCTTACCAAGCCAATAGCCACCTGTCTGCACCTGGGGAACATAGACTACTGCATACTGAATCATCCAGTTGCGGCATTCACAACCTGTCACCAGGAGTTTACTTGGTGACTGCTATATCGACTGGTTTGGATAGTGAACGAGGCGAAGTCGGAACTAATCTCATCCTACTGACTCCAGTTCATAGAAGCCCTGTTCCAGATGGATCGGATCTAGACCTTCTAACAGTGCCAAGGGACATATGGATCAAGATCCTCTGCTATCTGTACCCCGCCCTTCACACTTCACCAATGGCAAGTGCTTCTGGGACTGCTCACATCAGTACAGGACTTGACGATCAGGTATCGGTTGCAATTATGCGCATCTAAAGGACCAGACAGCATCAGGGCTGTGATCCAGCGCACAGTGCCTTGGCTCATCAACATTCAAGGAATATGCGCATCAATTAAATATAATAAAATTTAAGTATGTTTTATGCAACACTGTATATCCTTTCAATCTTAGACACATTAACAATATCTTGGGAAGCAAATATTTGTACAATCACCTTCTAAATTCCAAATTTGTAAAATTACCTTGCTATACCAAATGGGAAAGAATACTTGGTTGTCACTATACTGACCTGTGGTGTGGTGCCTGCAGAATCATGGGACAACACTCTCACACTCTCTTCCCAAACAGACGTTCAGGTTTTTCAACCTGGTGGATAAATTGGGTCTGCAGTTCCTGGTCCAGCACATACCTGGTTGTTCTAATATGCTGGCAGACATCATATCAAGTCCAGATAGAGGGCACTCCACCCAGAGGCATTCCATCTCAAATGTCAGAGTCGAGGTCAACCCAACGTCAACCTATTTGCCACATGACAAAACTGCCAGATCCATACGTACGTCTCTTGGATACCGGATCTGCAGGCATGGGCGGTTAATGTGCTAAGCATCCCTTGGGAGGCATTAAGAGTTTATGCTTTTCCACCCCCAGTACTTCTTCCCAAGTTGATGCAAAAGATAATGGCAACCAGGAATCTCACTCTGATTTTGATTGTACCTTGGTGGCCGGCGAAGCGGGAAGCGATCCACTTCCTCTACCAACCTATTCGGACCCCTCAGGGCAGGCAGGTTTCATCTGCTTGCCTGGTTCATTTACAAAGAGCCCTCATCAAGACCCTCATCACCTTTCCATGGACAGGATTGGCTGATAAGTTACCGATCTGCACAGAAGTCATGAAAGTGTTTGTGAGTGAGAGTGAGAACACATCTGAAGGTATCCCCACACATGGACCCTCGACTCGACTTTACGAAGATAAGTGGCAATCATTTGAGACCTATTGTAAAGAAAAGGCTCAAGACACCACTAAAAATTTGCTTCAATTGTTGGCCGGATATCTCCTACACTTGCGTACCAAACGACACGAAAGCTAATAACTCGAATAATAATAGTTCTCTTCAGTCGTATTGCCTGATGAAGTCTTTGTCTCCGTTCTTTCCATGTCCTCTGCTGTAGCCCTCGTTGGTTTCAAGTGTTTCCTGTTTCTGCGGTATTGACGGCCATCGGGGGTCTCCAGTACATAGGATCGAGGTGTCCAGTGCTGACTCATCACTTCTGGACTCACTTAGCTGTCTTCATCATTACGGGAGATAATTCACACCTGTTTGGGTAATATGGGAGCTGTTTATGTTGCCTGGCTTGTAGTTTCAGCTGCATGTCCTCCCCATCCTGAGGCTTTAGCAGAGGTGTTGTCACCGGTGGTATAGTTTTCAGTCTCCTACCTAGGAACAGCTGTGCCGGGGACTTGTTCAAGCCTTCAAGTGGATTATTTCTGTAAGTCATCAGGGCTATGTATGGACCCTTTGCCTTCCGTAGCAGATTTTTTACCATCTGTACCATGCACTCCGCTTGTCCATTTTACTGAGGGTAATTAATGTGGGCTGGATGTCATATGCCTGAAGCCATATGAACTTGCGAAAGCCTTGAAATCAGCACTAGCAAACTGAGGTCCATTGTCACTGAAAACAATGTCTGGAATTCCATATTTGGAAAACTGGCTCTTTAATCGGGTGATTACTTGAGAGCTTGTGGTTTTTTGGAGCTTAGCAATTTCTGGCCATTTAGAGTAGTAGTCAACAGTCAGCAAATACTGGTTTCCATTCAATTCTTTCACTTTTTATTTCAGTACTTGTAGGCCATGGGGCCTTTTTGTACAGACGAAATACAATTAAGGTGCAACCAGTATAAGATATTATACACATTTCTTTGCTTTTTAACAAAAGCAGTTTTAACATAATTGCATAATATACATGTTGGAGTATTTGTGTTCTTACAGCATTGGCATAAAACAAGGACTTTGCTGTATTCATATTGAAAATAGGGTCTTGCGATGACAGTTGTGTATTAAACTTCAGAATATTTGGAAAGATGTAAATTTTAGATTTTATGTAACTTTGCCTAAGAGGGCTATAAGTTGGACAAATTAACAAAAAGCGATATTCGTTTTCGGTATGGTTTAAGTTACAAACTTTACATTTTCTAAATTCACAAGGAATATTATAATGTTGTCCATGTTCAATTTCTAAATTGTGAGAACTAAGCCGAAAACGAGTCAATGTGGTTCTGAATTTATTTACTGTAATACTACTCAAATAGTTCTCAGATAAAATGGATGTTTTAAACTTTGCATGATAAGTCATTTTTGGGCTTTTGAGATAAATCACTATGCCAAACCTGAAAAAAGTTGTCTTTTAACCGTTGACTTAACATATTTAAAAATACGGTTTTATTACCACATGCTTGTCAGAACCAGACATCACCAATACCTAATCTAAAAATAACAGTTTTAAGTTTCGTTACCCAATTTACATGGCCTTGTTCATCGTACAAGCGCAACATATTGTAACATTTTTTGGGTAAGCGGGATTCATGCATATTTAAAAGAGACAGCCAATATTTGACACATTTCAAAAAAGCAAGCAACTGGATAGAGTATCTAGCACACTCGCCTAACACCCCATTATTTGAAGTTGATAACTTTACATTTAAAAGACGCTTACAGGCATACAATTGAACTTTTTCTGGTGGTTCTATGTCACTGAACCCCCAGATGGTTTCAAGGAATGAATAGTACTAAAAGGATCATGAACACCTTTCTTTCCTAAATTGCAATATTACTTAAAGCTTTCGACCACAGTAATCTATTGCTAAAATACAAACCAAGATATCTGTATCCAGTAACTACTTCAACCTCATTTCCATCATAATACCATTTTCAAAACATGATAAACCTCGCCCATTTTTAAAAACAACTATTTTTGTTTTCAATAAAATCACAACAGTAATCATGCAAGATATGTAACTTCATTTGTAAGTTGTGGACAGTATTGCCAAACACAATAAGATCATCCACAAATAGAAGTAGAAGAATGTGAATACATTCCGGATGTAACTGAACACCAAAACGACAATTTTGTTCCATTTCTGTAACCAATTTGTTGATAAAAAAACGGAAACAAAAAAGGACTAAGCATATACCCTTACCTCACACCCATGAAGCAATTAAATGTACCAGATACTCTGTTGTTTGAACGAACACAAGCTTTTACATTACTGTAGATGGATTGTAACATTTTACCCATTTTAGAACTCAAACCATGTTTGTACAATAGCTTCCACAGAAGATGACAGTGAATGGAGTTGAATGCTTTAGAGAAATCAAATGCTACATAAAATTTACCTCCTTTACGTGAATAACAGAATTTATAAAAAAAACAGTTATCAATAGTTGAATAACCTTTTCGAAACCCTGACTGACATTCAGATATTTTGTCAAGTATTGCAGCCCAATACACTAGTCTTCTGATTAAAATAGATGTAAAAACTTTACGGAGGATAGTCAGGAGGCTTATAGCTCTATAGTTATCAGGAACAGAGGCGTCCCCTTTCTTCTGTAATGGGATAATTATAACAGTTGCCCAACATTCAGGAAAAACACCATTTTGATAAATGCTGTTAAATATGATTTCTAAATAAGGTATTATAACAGTGGACAAATATTTTAGATATTCACTAAGAATGTCGTCAAGACCAGCTGTTTTATTATTTTTCAGGGCACTGATACTGTCAAAAAGTTCGGATCTGGTGATTGAAGAATCTAATATGTCAAGTGTTAGTTCTTGCACATATTCTGGACATGTCACCATGTCCTCTACCTCACCAAGTTCAGCCTGGATACCCATCTGTTCGTAATACAGCGACGAGAAATAGTCCCCCCAGTCTTGTATATCAATAGGGTTGGGGCCTTGCGGTCGTCCAGACATATGCTTTATCATGTCCCAGAAACGTTTTGGGTCTCCCGCTGCAGCATTTTCTAAGTCACTCCTTTTACATTTTGCATATTGGTTCTTCTTTATTCTACATAGTGATCTGTATTCATTGCAAACTTTGTTATACTTAATAAGAATTGAGTAATCTTTAGTTTTTCTAAACGCATTTATATAATGGCACTGTTCATATTTTTTACACAGACATTCATCATCATACCACGGTATGTTATAGCTCACTTGTGTCTTCATCACAGAAGCGGCTGATAAAATAGCATCAGTTAATAACGCGACTGCACCAGACACCACTGTAAGAGAACACAGTGCTGCATTCTCTGATATGTCTGTTGTCAAAGAGGATCCCATACTGTGGACATGGTCTTTCCATGTATATCTGTATTCTTTACGGTAACCTAAGGAGTCTGACTTTCTGCAACAGCTTTTTTTAATGCCTAAATGTACAAGTAGATGCTGTGATTCCGATCTAGATAATATATCAAAATCGGTGATACCTGGGAACATGTCACTCAATGCTAAGACATAATCTGTGACACTACACATAAATGTCCAATAAATGTATAATCACCAATTTGATAGTCAGTCCCAAATCTTCCATTTACAATATATATGTTCAGAATTGAACACATTTCCAAAAGTGTTTTTCCAAAGTTATTAAATAATTTATCACATGAATACCTTTCCATCTCAAATTGTGTAAAAAAATCTACTAAGTAATCATTACCCTCAACATGGTGAATAACATCGTTCTCCGCATAGTCCAGCGTCACACCGGTTCTACTGTTCATGTCTCCAAGTACAATGATAGAAACAGCTGGGTACACCTCCAATGTACTCAATAAAAAATACAGTAAAATCTCTACCCCATTTTGTCTATCTTGGTTATCATACCAGGTCGATCTCTCCGGTTGGATATATGTAAACACACATAATGTATCTCTATTGAAACCAAAGATACTTTTATCAAACAGAATAGTGATAGCGTTTTCTCCGTATTTAACATCAATAATATATCTTACCAGTGAATATTTTATCAAAACCTCTATTCCTCCCAAATACTTCCTGAACTGGGACATTTTTGTGGAAGGTAAACAAAAAAAGTTTATATTCTGAAAAAATGTCACTAAAATCATTTTCTATTGTCCATGTTTCACGTAGGGAAACAATGTCATGTTGCGATACAAAAGAAACAAAGTCATTATCGGACAGTTTGTTGATTGAACCTTCTATATTTCAAGAAATGCAATATATGCCTTTGCCTGTTGACTCGCTTTTAAAGCCCTGTCCACCCTGCTATTACCCTGTGGTTGAGTTAAGCTTTGATCTTGACCTCAGCACCCGCTCCTGCTCCAGAGTTGATGACGTTCCACTTGAGTCGTGATCTGCAACTGGAGCCGACGACTGATGCTCATTTCCATCAAGACTAGTAGCTGGCATGTCCTCAATAACGAGCCTGCCATTCTTGTAGTAACCCCTCTTGTTCTTAGATCTGAGCAAAGTCAGTTTCTCATGCTGTCTCTTCGTTAAGTCATTTGCAACTCCAATGTTGAGTGTACTAAGCTCTGACCTATCTTCGAGCGTTAAAATTTTCTTTTCCATTTCGACAAATTTAGCTATTAAAGGCTGCGATTTTCCAGGAACAGGTTTGCAAACTCTATGTGCTCGGACAATATCCTGTAACACAAGTGGGTCAGATGATCGAGCAGAATTCAAGGTGTCTACTACGATTTGTTTACAAACACTGTAGTTCTCGTCACATGTCTTCTGCACCCTGTATATGATCAAGTTGTCCTGCCTACTTGCTACTTCCAGCCTATCAACTTCGTCCTTGAGCTTCTCGATTTGCTCGTGCATGGAGTTGCTTGACTCTGTCGATTTTTTAAGGATTGACTGTGTATTTTTTTCGGTTCATTGAGGTATGAATCGAAAAACCGATGTGCAAACTGTATGAATCCGCGTAGCGGATTCTTACAAAAGTTTGCACATCGGTTTTTCGATTCATACCTCAATGAACCGAAAAAAATATACAGTCAATGCTTATAATTAAATTTATAACGTTAAACATGTTTTATCTACAATAGTTTAACCCAAAACAGTTGCATGTATTAAAACAGACAAAAATGATGACATTGATAAACATTCCAGGTGTAGGAATATATACAGTGGCGTGACATGAATCAGGTGAATGTTTAATTTATGCACATAACATGACACGCCTACACAGTCAGTAGCCAATCAACGGTGAGTAGGATTAAAACAATGTTCATTAGACCTGTCAATTAAGGCAAGAGGGGAAAAGAACTGCAACAGTCAGACTGTAACGAACCGGAAGAAATATGTCGACCGAGAGAAGGCGGCTGTTTCAAATAACATGGTCATTTACTGTGTGATTCAAACATTACTTCCCTGATTACGGTAAAACTCAGTTAGAGAAATGCTAGTTAGAAAAGAAACCCGAAGACATGAAAGTTGAACCGAGACGAGGGGGGAAAAAACAGGCGAGAGAGCCTGCACGTTTGCCGTTTCATTTGTTTTCGGCCTTCGGTTTCAAAGGGTTGTTTAGAAAATGATATGCATGAAAGTCGCTAAATATCCTGTGCATGACGATACACGTGAGCAGAAAGGGAATTCCCTCGACTGTAATACTGGGATTCCCCGACATTCCGCAGTAATAAAAGTAGTGCGCCGCGGTGGGCGTGGCTTAATTTTTTACATTCATTGGGAAATGAATGCAATAACACGTGACCAATTCAGCTAATCAGAATGCAGGAATTTCCATGAACACAACGAAAATTTAATTATTAATGAATGAACTGAATTTTTCCTTCAAGATTGGTTGTTTTCAACTTGAAACATTCTCAATATTGGACTGCATTGTCCTCTGTGTTTTACATTTTACTGTACCAAGATGTGACTCGTGGATCTTGTTCAGCATTTCACCCTGAAGAGATCTGGGAACAATCAGTTTGTAGCCTTTGTAGAGGAGTCCATCTATGCATGATATTTCTTCTTTGAAGTGCCAGTATTGTCTTAAAGCTGCTGAAAGTTTTGTAGCTTGCCATCCACCCATTACCAAAGATTGGAGTTCTCTTAAACTCTCATCCTCATTCATAGCTCTTTTGAAGTGGTCATACTTTTCTTCCATGATCGGTAGGTAGCTTAGGATATTACCTCCAAGTATGGCAGCAGCTTATCATCCATGTCTGGGAGATATGACCGACTTAGCTGGTCTGCTGTGTGCATCTCTGATCCTGGCTTGTAGGATACATCAAGGTCATACCTTTGTAGCACCATCAACAGCTTTTGTAGTCGTAAAGGGGCCTGGTGTAGTAGTTTTCTGAAAATAGCCTGGAGGGGCCTTTGGTCAGTCTCCACCTTCACAGTCTTACCATAGAGGGGCGGTCGGGTAGCCTAGTGGTTAAAGCGTTAGCTCGTCACGCCGAAGACCCGGGTTTGATTTCCGACATGGGTACAATGTGTGACGCTCATTTCTGGTGTCCCCTGCCGTGATATTGCTTGAATATTGCTAAAAGCGGCGTAAAACCATACTCACTCACTCACTCTTACCATAGGGGTACTGGTAGAATTTTTGACAAACAAAAGCTATCGCAAGAGCTTTTTTTTTCAATCTGAGCATACCGTGTTTGAGTTGCAGTTGGGGCAGACGATGCATAAGTAACAGGTTTTACTTCTTGAAGCAGTGCTGCACCGAGTCCGGTAGAGCTAGCATCAACAGACAGGTTGACTGTCTTATCGGAATCATAGTAGGCAAGGACAGGAGCACTTGCTGCCATTTTCTTCAGCATGGCAAAATTTGTTCCTGCTGTTGATCCCAGTGCCACTGAACATCATTTGAGATGAGGATACGGAGGGGTCTGGCAACATCAGACATGATTGGCATGAACTTTGCCAAATATTGGATGAAACCTAAAAACGTATGAAGTTCTTTGACATTCTTACTTTTTCAGAATCTGGCTTCAAACCATCACTGGTAAGCAGATGTCCAACATATGTTACTTGTTCTTTGCAGAATTCTTACTTGGACTTGCTCAGTCTAAGGTTGTACGGTCTGGCCTTGTCTAGTACTTGCTTCAGCCGATCATCATGTTCCTGTGTGTTTGTTCCCCAGATCAAGATGTCGTCCATAATAGGTTCTGCACCTTTGATATCTTCCACCATCTGGCTCATAATTTTCTGAAATACTTCAGGAGCAGACTTTACCCTGAATGGAAGCCTTGTAAAATCTTCCATATGGTGAATTGAATGTGTAAAACTTTGAGCTATCTTCATCAAGCTGTATCTACCAAATTCCTGACGTGGCATCAAGCTTGGTAAAGACTTTTGCATCTGGCAATTGTGCTACAACTTCTTCAATTGTCTTAAGTGGTCTCCAGAGCTCCAGAATAGCTGCGTATCTGTGTAAAATACAGATCAGAAATGCAGAAATATGCAGTAAAATAAAATCCAAGCGTATCAAATACGCAACGAACATTACAGATATGCTACAAAAATATAGTGCGTATCATCAAAATATTGTGAAGTAACCCTGCGTATTTGATTAGCAAATCAGCAACTTATTTTGAAATTATAAACAGGCATTCCGTCAACCTTGCCAAACTCCACGATGACAGTTACATCATGATCATTTGCCATCTCACTTTCTTGTGGAAGTATCGTGGTATTTTTGAGTCCTATAAAGCTCTCGAACCAACACGACACCAGTTTGCAGGGACTAGATGAATAGTGTTTTTAAATATTTAACTTAAATACCCACATCTGTAAAAACTAATGGGTAACAGAAATTTGAATACCCAGATAGAATTACTGATACCCAATGATTTTAAAATGCATCGGTAAAATACCCACAACACCAAAAGCTTATCTGGAGCTCTTGGTCTCTCTTTATTGCTCGGTTGAGATCAACTGGATCAATGCATATCCGGATTTTGTTGGGCTTTATGACCGTAATCATACTGTTAACCCACTCAGTGTGTTCTGTTTGCTTCACAATAACTTCTGCCTTCTCCATTCTGTCTAATTTGTCTTGAATTCTCTCTTGTAAGGCATATGGGACCTTTCTTGGTGGATGGACGACGGGATGGTACGTTTTGTCAATCTGAATGCTGTGTTTTCCAGGCAGGCATCTTAGTCCCTCAAACAAATCTGTATACTCTTCTTCTATGCCAAAGATTCTGAAATTTGATTTAAGAGCTGGACCAGACCTATCTCACTACTTGTCTGCGCACCAAAAACAGGCGTGGCTGTCATATCTACAACATGGAACAGGACGTGATGTTCAACTCCCTTTACCACACAAGGCAATGTTACTGTTCCTTCAAGTGGAATGACATGTCCAGAATAAGATTTCAAGGGAGTTGATGATTTTTTCAGTGGCCCTGCTGTTATCTTCCTAACAGTTTCCAATGGTAACACATTACACTTGGCCCCTGTGTCAATCTGAAATGTTACAGTGTTTCCATTAATTGTTGTCTCTGTGGTCCAGTTCACAGATTCCTCGTCCAGACCATGTATATTTAACATTCCGATGAAGAAGTCATCTCCATCACAGTCATAATACACATAGTTGTGGGGATCTTCCTTCAGGTCTAGTTGGTTTACAGTTTGGCGCTGAGAACTGCTGCGAAATGGTGGTTGTGAGTGGCATACAGACGAAAAGTGATTGAATCGGCCACATTTGTTGCACTTCCTGCACTCAGCCGGGCACTTTTGGTTTCGGTAGTTGCCGCACATTTCCTCTCGGTCTCTTTTTCACAGCTCTAAATATCCCCTACCTCTACCTCTCATGCTGTCCACTAAGGGTATCTGGCCCTCCTTGTCTTCCTTGTCTGGAAATTACATCTACATCTACATGGTTTCTGTCGTCATGGATTTAAGTTGTGCCATAGTTGTTTCGTATGTTCTGATGATGTTAACTGCCTTATCCAGGGTAAGGTCTGATCCTTTACTGATAAGCTCTTCTCGTACTTTGTTGTGTCAGGGCCAAACACAATTCTGTCTCGCACCATTTCGTCAGGATTGTCATAGCCACAATCTTTAACTAAAAGTTTGAGCTGTGTGACAAACTGTTCACAAGTTTACCCTTCTTCTTGTACTTTGCAACCAAACTTGTACCTTGAAAACACGTGGTTTGTTTTGGGTAGCACATATGCTTCGAACCTGTCGTAGTAAGTTTTCAACAACTTTGCCTCTTCTTCAGTTAAATCCCATGTCGAGAATAACATTCTTCCCTTTTCTCCTATCCATATCATAAGGTAATTGCAGCTTTCTTCCTGTTTCCTTCTTCAGAGGCCCATTAAACATGAACTGTGCATGTGTTTTGAATGACTTAATTCCATGCAGCTCCCTCCATTTCAACATTTATGTACCTGCTTGGTCTCTGTTCTAGCTTCTTACACTAGTGTTACCACTTCTGAGACCATGTCATGTATTGGTAATTAAGACTCAACAGGAGAGCTCATCTGACTAAGTTTATTCAGCCATGTGCTCATTCCAGGGTGTCTCCCAAAGGCTGCACAGGCAAACTCAACTGAATGGTTGTAATGAAAAGTGGGAATTCACTGAAATACGCCAAAGGGACTACGATGCATCAGCAATCCCATGGGAGAGACTACACGCTTACGCCTATCCACAACCGGCATTATACATCAGGTTCTACAGAAGATACAGTCAGCCTCACACTTATTTTGGTCGCACCCAATTGGCCAACACGAAGTTGGTTAACAACACTTAACAATGTCGCAGGCAGAAGATTTTACCATCTACCTCTGAGGGTCGATCTTCTTCTTCAGCTTCACTCTCAGCTTCTTCATACATCATCGCCAGTAACCCGCAATCTATGATCAACATTGGGCCTCAATTGCTCTCAGCTTCTTCATACATCGCCAGTAACCCACAATCTATGATCAACATCGGGCCTCAATTACTCTAAGATCACTGCCACTTTTTGTAGCTAAAACCAGTCTACCACCATGGTAGGGGCCATAGACACTTACCATTCCTGTCTTGGGCCGACAGTGTATCACCCAGACAGACTTCTCTATCTCATCAGAGCTCTCAAATTCTACCTCTCGGCTACAGACCTACATAGACACCATTGAAGGAGACTTTTCATATCCTGCAAGCCTCTTTTCCAACAAGGACATCACCAAGGCTACGGTAACAGGCTGGCTTAAGTCTACCGTTGCAGCGAGTTATACACAGGCACAGAATTCCACTCCCCGTCTTGGATCCTCCTCGGCTCATGAGATCAGAGCCCTAGCCATGAGTCTTGCTTCATGGACATCCGTTCAGTGGGAAGGTCCTTGGTTATCCTGTCTCGAAACAAGGTCCATCTAATCAGGAAATGACGTCTTTAAGTAGAAATAGACCATAAGAGACATCATTATCCAATAAAAGGGAAGTGACAAACCGGAAATGAGAACCGGAAGTGACGTCAGCACCGGAAATAGTGTCAGAAGTCCATTTTAACAGAAAATGACGTCATTTGGGAGAAAAAGACCAGAAATTACGTGATTATTGCTAACAAGATCAGCAAATATAACGGTAATTCTAGCGAAGTTATCATGTATTTGACTGTATTATCTTGGGTCAGGATTAGAATCCTTGATTAAATGGTTTCCAGAAGAGGATTACAGAGAGTTACTAGAGGCAGATCCCGCCTGGTCCCTGTGGTATATTCTGGCAAAGATGTAATAGAGGTAGAGGATTCGCAAGAATTAACGAACAATAGTTATCATTGTTAATAATTCTAAGAATACTACCTCTATTACATCAAGAGTACTCCCATCCACCTCCCCAATTCCTCTACCTCTAGTGGTAAGAAGTGGGAAAGAATTGACATTCCCGCCAGCTTATACTTACGTGAGTATGATCGTCACTACAATTAGCAGCTATTAATATTGACTTAATGGGTCTGTTTTATAGAAAACTATCAGAACAATCTTAGACTAATGCAACTACTACCAAGTGCTATAACAATAGGTGCTGACTCTAGCACACACAAGAAAGAATTGAGATTCACACCATTACGCATGTCATAGCTTGGGTTGCTATGGTGCTATATTGGGAACAACTAATTGTGTGTGATGGACAGTGAAGAGGACGTCTGTTGAAAATCTGAAAATTTTAGTTACTGTGACCAAAGCCAAAATACAGGATTTATGGCAAAGATGTAATAGAGGTAGTATTCTTAGAATTATTAACAATGATAACTATTGTTTGATATTACAGATTTCAAGAAATTAAAGGTATTATGCCTTTTCCATGTACTTATTCTTTACTGCTGTAAACTATCCCAGATTACTAGATGCCATATCACTCCTTTCCATCTGGTGAATTCTGGCTATGATGTAATAGAGGTGAGGTGAAGTGTTCGAAGGAATTTTCAAACAACAGTTATCATTGTGTATAATTCTAAGAATACTACCTCTATTACATCAGGATTATTGCCTCACCTTCCCATTTTATCAGCATCTAGAGGATGTTGGTTCACAGAAAGGAGTGAGGTTATCCCTCCTCATGCATGCTCAGAAGCACTTAGACTGTAGATACTGTTTCCCTCAAGACAGATATTAAATAGATGATGGAGTAGCGGTAGAATTCCTTGAATTATACAGAATGATAACTATTTTCTGTATTTCAGTATCTTAGAAGAAAATTGGTTTGAAGGGTCTTCAAATTAATGCTTTCTTTATATTTAATTGAACTTGTGTCTTGTCAATTTGAGCCTTCCAAGACTATCTTTTTGAGAGTTGGACATCTTCCTGTCTACCATACAGTCTCAAGGCTGTCCAAGTAATCTTCACCATGTCATGTTGGAAAACTGAGGGTCAGCATGACCCTTATTCTTTGTTAGGACATAACATGGAAATTTACTTCTGAAAGTGGAAGGTAATGGAGACAAGCTGTTTGGAGGGTGTTCATGACTGGGATGTTTCTGTTTATGTGTTTATATGTTTATATGTTTCCAGGTGAGGTATACAGCAAGATGGGCGACCTGGTGACAGCAGAACGCTGGTATCGAAAGGCTCTCAAGTCCAAGCCAGACCATGTTCCTGCACATCTCACTATAGCCAAGCTACTGCAGAAGAAGGTTGGTGCATTCATAGACATTTTGTCATTCATTCAGATGTCCATGTGAAGGTTCCATCCACTTTCGCCTACATCTTCTTTTGCCTACAGAAAGGTAATCAGGTGTGCCTGTGTACACTTACGATATTGCACCCCCATGAATTAAAAATGGGCTTGTCCCCAGTTAGTTTAGTGTTTAATAAGGAGCATGTTATGGTATACAGGTATAGGAATGATTTGTATGCTTCTACCATGAGATCATCTTCTACTTACCCTGGCCAGTATTTGCATCAGTCTTTAATCTCTTGACAGTAAGTGATTCTTACAAGAGATAACCCACAATTGATCATAGCAATAGTCCCTCATCCCTTATCAGTATACTTATTGTAAGATAAGATCATATACCATTTGAGATACAAGAAAGAAACCACATTAACCTTCTCTGTAAGTCATTCTCACATGAAATCATACTTACTACATCTAAGATATGAGTAATTAATTGAAAATTGAGCTTTGAAGTAATTGGTTTGTGAAAATATATCATTTTAGTTTAAACTCCACGTTTAAGACTACAATAGCCTTATTCTCCATGTTTGGAAGACTCCACAAGAATTAATGTTTTTGAGTTTGGCACATGAGTTTGTATGAGTTTCCTCCTTTATCACATGCACAGGAAACTGCAGACTCCACCTTGAACCAGCATTATTTTAACTTGTGCTAACATGACCAGATTTGTTTTCCAAAAGGCTCACAATATTTACAGTTTATGCTTTAAGTTCATTTAGTTTCTATACATAAATTTTTCACTTTTACACAATAGTCAAAATACCATTTTGTTTATTTCAATTGTGCACAAGTATGGCTTCAAGACCAAGGCATGATAAGAAGTGTTGGGTCTGTCATTTCTACAAGTCCACCAAGGACCCCCATCTTGCCTGTTCCATGTGCCGAGATATCATGGGTTGCATTGACTCGAGGTGTGAACAAATTGAGGAAGCAGAGTAAAACATTGATGCTGCAGTTGATTACTCTGTCCAAGATTGACAGTGATGTTTTACTGATCGAGACACAACCTTCACAGCCACCAACAACCCAGATGCAGTAGACCTCTGTGGAGACATAGATGAAGCAGAATAACACATCAACTGGTTATTCTGATAGTTATAGTGATGTTTAACTGATTGAGACTCAACCAACAGCACCTCAGATGTAACTCAACCCAGTCTTCAGATCTTCTTTATGTCTTCATTCCAGAAGCTGACGCCCTGACTTCTGACTGATGATATTCAAGCTAATATATGATCCCAAACCCAATGTATATTTCATACCTAAAGCTATCCTGACTTGCAATTAGTCCTTAACAGTTTCTTGACCTACAACTAGACCTTTTAATTACCAGTTTCTTGACCTACAACTAGACCTTACACATTTCTTGACCTACAACTAGACATTTTAATTACCAGTTTCTTGACCTGAAACTAGGCCTTTTAATTACCAGTTTCTTGACCTGCAACTAGGCCTTACCAGTTTCTTGACCTACAACTAGACCTTTTAATTACCAGTTTCTTGACCTGCAACTAGGCCTTACCAGTTTCTTGACCTACAACTAGACCTTTTAATTACCAATTTCTTGACCTGCAACTAGATCTTACCAGTGTCTTGACCTGCAACTCGGCCTTACCAGTTTCTTTACTTGCAACTAGACCAATTTCAAAAGTTACTGCCCCTATTTTTGTGAAAATTCCGTGAAACTTTCCTGACACTATTGCGGCACTAATGCGGAATTAACTCGCCACTTTTGAGGCATTAACCTGAAACCATTGCGCCACTTTTGCGACGTTTTCGCAATAACATTTTGCAAGATTGCGCCACTTTTGAGCCACTATCATGCCACTTTTTCGGGGCAAAATAGTCAGGCTATCAGGTGACAGTTGTGCTACATTTGTGGCACAACATGCTGTATTACTTTTTTCTGTTCACTGATTTAGGATTCTTGAGTTATATTTTCCTAGCATGCTAGTCTGCATTATTTAAGGTAATAGTGTCAGTCTTCTTATTTTTACAAATACTGATATCTATATTAGTAGTATAGATGATGGGGGATCTGGACCACTTCCAATGGAGCCAGATTTATATACCTATACCACCACTACAGGGGGAATTTTTTATGTGTAAACGCTGATGCAATTCAACGATCGTCATGAGATTAAGTTAAATTGGCTCTAGCTCACCACTACCTGGAGTCAATCAATGATACCATAGAGGGAATTTTTAGTACAAAAACGATGACGAGACTCAAGAGGGCGTCTTTTTCTTGTTTGGCACCCCCGATTTCGGCACCCCCCTACAATATTTTTCCACTAGAGCAATAGGATGTGTCCAAAGTATACAACTGTGTCCAAAGAATTTCCAATTGAACATTTGTGCCCAACTACAGTATAGAACAAAAATGGAAGAAGCGAAATATACAACTATGGAGAGGATGGGCATACGTGCAGAAATGTCTGTGTTCCAACACATACTAGTGGAGAATGCATACGAAGACAACTTGCTACCAGATATATCCAAGGTAGACTATTTGGAAGGAAATCTGGGTAGAACACATCTAGAACCTTTGGAGGGCCTGCCAACATTTGTAGACGATATGTATGTATTTGGCTATCTAGAAGAAAACGATATAGTATCTCTATGAGGATCTGTGTCTTAAACAACTGGAGAAAATGCATCTGCAAAACGTATACTACAAGAAATACAAATAGCAACGCAGAAAGTATACAGATTTATTATATACATATGCAAAGGCAAGTCAAAGACATACAGTGGTATTTTCTGGAATTAAAGGTGGCAAGACGATTGTGTTGTATTATTTTCCGTTTTCATGGTATTGCCTTTTCGCCAATTCCCTGTACCATCACTATTTTATAGTCATTTATAAACACATGCTCACGATACAGTCGGAATCGTACAATTGACTCTGCTTTTAGCACAGAGTTCTTATAAATATGGAAAGGATTTTGTCGCTTTTATTATCAACATTGTAAATTCGATAGATTCATAACTGACAGCCCAGGTTGTTCCTGTGGTCACCACTATGAAGACCCGCTACACAACTTCTTTGTTTGTTGCAATTATGATCAAATTAGAAACAATTTATTATATTACATAAAAGGATATAATATTAATACAGAACTTTACAGATGTGAAGGCCTATCATCTGATTCGAATCAAGAACTTCATCTATCTGTCCATACTTTCATCACAAATTCTGGTAGATTTAAACATAAATAATACACCAAACCCTCACATATAATATATATGTATATTGTGTACATTATGTGGTACTTAATATTATGTATAACCCCATTATTCTGACTATCAAAACCGGACACTGCTGATCATGCTTGATAATTAACTGACCACCAAGGTATTTCTTGTGTAAATATTATGTGTGTATACACCTTGACTATCTTTTTACCTGATTTCCATGTAGGGAGAGGTATTCAAATAAGAGCTAACTTGTTTACTGATCCCAATTTTCAGTTGAAATAAAAATAAGTTTAAACCACTTACTTTCCTGAACATATGCTCAAGCTCAAACTTAATAACTGCTCTATCCAGAGAACATGTGTCAGAAACAATGTAAAAAGAAAACCAAGATCACTCTTTTGCGAAAAGCATTTTTGTAAAAACATATTTCAAGAATGTCTCATATCCTCAAGGAAAATGTAATTCTATTGTGGGGACTTCCCGGAATGTCTGCTTCTATTGTTTCATGTAGGCAAACCAATGAAACATGTTGATTGGTAAAACAAAAGAGGATTATTGGGACCATTTCACAGACAAGTAAGTGAAGTTAACGATGGTGAACTAAGGTTTCAACTACCCACGTCAAAGGCTGGCATTTTAATATTAATTTGCAAGACAAATTATAGGGTGCCTGATAACACACTGCAGACACCCCAACACCAGCCCCTGATTGGCCAGACAACCATTCAGCAATGTCACGACACTTGTCAAATTATTTTTGCTTGTAAATGCACTTATTTAAAAAATAAACCATATGCACATTTATAGTGTCATATTCTATATACTATATCACAAATTATTTTGTTTGCATTTGTGGATCCCATTATGACATTTGTGAATCTTGATTAATGAATTTTGAACACATGCAAATGAAAATGAATTATAAATGAAAAGAAAATGCCAATCCTTGTAAAATTCGTATTTAAAATATCGCTTCTGGACAAACGCTTATGCATCAATAACCTACTGTTAAACATGACCAGGTGCTATAAAGCATACACATAGACAACAAAGTCACACTGTGGTCGCTCATTCATCATCATGTATGTCATGAAGTAATTGGGGTATTATCATCAAAGCTTCATGCCCGTCTGTTAGGGTGACTACATCGTTGCCAATTACACAAGCTTTGCTTTGATTTGTTTATTCCAGAGACGAGGCAAAGTACCAGAGGGGTGTTAGAATGTATTAATGCCTCACCATTTGTGGTACTTAAAAATGTGCAATGCAATTATCAGTCACACACACAAAAAATATTGGAGTCACCCGAATGGTTAAGTAATGAGAACCACAATATTCTCAACAACGACCCAATGTATTATTAGAAATAATATTGATGTTATTTTACATGTTCATGTTAAAACCTACCTTGATATTTCCAATGAATGCCGGCAAGGCAAGATGTATTCTGTTACAAACTTCGGTTACATGTTACATTTCTGATCATTTTGTGTACTGTAGAGTTTTTCATATAGTCCTTTACACTTCTATGGCTGTCGACACATCCCCTTTCCTTTTTAAATAAATTTTGTTTAAGCGATGCAAATATGATATCATTTTGTAAGGGCTTCAGTCTGTGTAAATATAGCTGATCCCATGCAGTCTGCCAGCATAGTCCGGGTATTTCGGGTGGCTATGTACAATGCCCAGCCAAGGTTTTTTTAAAAAAAAAATAATAATGTCTAATCATGCAACTTCAAGTCCTCATGTCCTCTCATATATCCATACACATACCCGCCTGCATGCATCGTCATCCACCTTGCATACTTACACAACCATCTTACTATATCTACCGGTACTCATCAAAATATGGCTGCAATATTGCCAATGCGATGTAAAATTAAAAACCGCTCACTCACTTACTTTATTACCCACGTGGTGAAGATACAGGTGGTAAGATACTAAATCCATACGTCACACGTGTGTCGTACAAGGTTGACCTTGTTTTATTCGTTTTTAATCGATAACCGTGACCTCTGTCACACCGGGACTACTTTTTTCATTCATAAAAAATCTCGAGATGTCATTCATTTTGCGATTACAAGGCAGAACTGAAGAAATTCACGCGAAAGAGAGATATTTACAAACACTTTATTAAACCAAACAAGATAGTCACACGCATTAAATTCGGTTTGCATTCTATATAAGTTATGCATAGAGCTCCTACAGACATATAATCGAGCTAGATCTATAAATCGATTTACAATGTACGACTGCCGATCGAGCGCGTCCCTTGAGCGTGACGCACCCGACCATTTTCGCAACTTTCAGTTTGATTTAACGTAAAAGGATAAGCGTGGTGAAATGAAGTCTGTTTAAACTATCTGGACAGATATCTAGACTTACTTGGGATGATCCGGTTGTGCCATCGGTGTCCCCTTTGAAGCGTATTTTATGGCGCAGTTTCGGGAGGTGTTGTTCATGAATGAACGAACACGACAGCACGACCAGATCACTTAAAGTTCACAGTTCCGATACAAATCATTCGAAAACTCCGTGGAAGTGTGCTTGACTTCTGATTTTGTGGCCCCAAACATCCCAAATGTGAACAGTAACATTCCCTATCTCTAGCGTAAAACGCTGTGAGTGGATCGCGGTTGTCTTCTTATTCCGGTGGCGACCTTGCCCTTCGATCGTTCGAAGCTGTCACTGACATGCAAGCAGATTTGAGTTTGTTGATTTTCACGTCTTCAGTATATAGGGTGGTACAGTTAACATGAATGTCTTTGGCGAACAGTCTGATTTCCCTCTTCCAAAATGGTACGGACATGATATAAATTCAGCTGATAGATCAAGGAAACCGAACCATTTTGATTGCACAGACGGGACCCCGGCAGTGTGATGCGTGTGACTGTTGGTCCGATATTCAAAGTGCGGCGCTAATGTGACATTTCAAATTTTCTTATCGGTGTCCTGCGTACTAACAACATGGCGCTTGAATTACCGTAAGTTGAAGACTTTCTTCCAAAAGGATCTTGAGCTTCGGTGCTGGTTTGTTTGCAAACAGAACAGCAGGCGCATGTTGTTAATGTGTATGCATAAACATGTCAACAATGCCCATATTTGGTCATATATAAATATTCATGCGCAACCAGATTTTGCAACCGGTTTCAGTTTGGTCTGTCAACGAACGAAAGTTGTTATGTATTTACACTTAAATATATATTTAACGTGGATAATAAATAAAATACCACACTCATTCTCGTTAGATACCAGTTTTACGAAACTCGTGAACTTTCTATGGTATCTGACCTCGCTTTCCCTCGGTCAGATACCATAGAAAGTCCACTCGTTTCATAAAAATGGTATCTAACGAGAATGAGTGTAGTATTCTCTATATATCTACGCCAACCCTCATATCTCCTTGCATGCACGCACGCACGCACGCACGCACATAATCATGATTCCTCACCATATTACATCCATCTCACTATATCTATGTCAGCCCCAATGTATCCATTGTACTCATGCTTACGTACATACACACCCCTCTCATCATGCCCCTTTATCAACCACACTATAACTATATCCGCCCTCATGTATCCGTACTCATTGTATGCACCAACTCCAATATAATACTGTTTGCGATAAGCTTATTATTGGTGTAAGTAGATAAGCCAACATCAAACATTAGACTTAAGAATATTATGAAGTGGACGTTTGGAGGCGTCTTATGATATCCTTCAGAAGGTGTTTTCCTACATTTGTCACTAATTATAAGAGCATATTGGAAACAGATAGACTGCCTTGTTGTCCGACTGTAGATAGTATTTGCAATCTCAACAATTACCGAACGTGACCATGTATACATGATCTCATTAGGGGATACCAAGGGTATCAGTTTAGTATTAGAGGAAGTTGGTAGTGAATACATAATAGCATGTAGATTTCTAATCCTTTCTTTCTCGGTGGGTAATCCTTTCAACCTGATGGAAGGAGGTCACTCAACCAGTTCATGCATTCTTTGTCAAAAAAAGATCTGACTTGGCTAGAATCTGTGTTTATCTGAGACTGTTTTCGGAGGAGTCAGATGGGGTAAAAAGATAACTTTACTAAAAATTTGTAAACATATTTATGAAATATACTCTAATTAGTTTACACAACCGATCGTCAATGTTCTTAATCTTGGGCTATTATAAAGTAAATTCATTTTAAAAATCTAAAATTTTTAAATGGAGAACAGATAAACAAAGACTGTAAATGCTAGAACAGTTAACTACAACAAATCATTTTTACCAAAACAAAAGAGCGAATGAAGAATAAATAAGAGTTTGCAACTAACATGGCTATAACCCCCGCCCCTGTTGCAGAATTTATGACATAATTAACTCTAAACAAACCCTAACCTTTTTTAACCGAGGTGGAACTTGTCATGGAATTTTTTTTTTAAAAAAGAGTTTGGAACCTAAGTCCATCTTGTTTCAATGGAAACCTAAAAGATAAAAATTTCTAAAATTTCTAAATAGCAAAAGGCACCAGTTCAGCATGTACCTGACAAACCTGCAAAGTGTCATGAAAAAATATTGAAAGGTTTATGAGTTATGCTCCGGAAACAAACCCTACCCTCACAGAACCTAAGTCCATCATGTTGCCATGGAAACGTAAAAAACAAAAAATTCTAAAACTTCTAAATAGCAAAAGACACCAGTTCAGCATAAACTTGACAGACCTGCAAAATTTCATGAAAAAATATTGAACGGTTTCTGTGTTATGCTCCGGGAACGAACCCTACCCTCACAGAACCTAAGTCCATCTTGTTGCGATGGAAACGTAAAAAATAAAGATTTCTAAAATTTCTAAATAGCAAAAGGCACCAGTTCAACATGTACCTGACAGACCTGCAAAGTTTGATGCAAAAATATTGAACGGTTTATGAGTTATGCTCCGGAAACGAACCCTACCCTCACAGAACCTAAGTCCATCTTGTTGCCATGGAAATGTAAAAAATAAAAATTTCTAAAATATCTAAATAGCAAAAGGCACCAGTTCAGCATGTACCTGACAGACCTGCAAGATTCATGAAAAAATATTGAATGGTTTCTGAGTTATGCTCCGGAAACGAACCCTACCCTCACAGAACCTAAGTCCATCTTGTTGCCATGGAAACATAAAAAATAAAAATTTCTAAAACTTTTAAATAGCAAAAGGCACCAGTTCAGCATGTACCTGACAGACCTGCAAAGTGTGATGCAAAAATATTGAACGGTTTATGAGTTGTGCTCCGGAAACGAACCCTACCCTCACAGAACCTAAGTCCATCATGTTGCCATGGAAACGTAAAAAATAAAAAATTCTAAAACTTCTAAATAGCAAAAGACACCAGTTCAGCATGTACTTGACAGACCTGCAAAGTTTCATGAAAAAATATTGAATGGTTTCTGTGTTATGCTCCGGAAACGAAACGTGACGGACGGAGCCCGTTTGTATATCCCCCACCAACTTTGTTGGGCAGGGGATAATTACCGGATAATGTTTAGTAAAAAATTTTATCATATAATGGGTAGGTTTCTCGGCGGGATATTTACCATCCCCAAACACACTCGCGTGATAACCTCTATTACTGTATATGACTTCACTTAAAATATCACCACAATAGAAAATCCTAAAATATTTGGCTTTAACATAGACTATGTTAACCGTTTCTGTCAAATTATCCCTTGCCGCCTCAGGTTATGATGCAGTGATTTAAATGCACACAAATATCATTGATATATTCATGAGTTTACTACCTGCTCCTGGATACCATTATGAGGATCCTACACATTACTTCTTTTCATGTAACTACTGTAATCTTCAGAACACTATGTATTACTGCATTAAAGGATAAGACTTCATGTATTATATGATTTAGTATTATATGGAAATGCTAAAACATGTACTGATACTAAGAGAATGTCCTACACTCCATTGATGCATGGTGTAGTATATAACCAACGAGCCAACACTCACGCGTTGTAGATGTGTTTATGTTAGTATGTAATATATGCGATGAGTATGATAACCTTGAATTCAGATCTTCGGAGAGGCACTAACATAGGCCAGCACTGGCTTGTTTATCCGATCCATTTTTAACAAACATGTCAAACCATATGTTGAGTATACCCGCCATTGTTTTCTATGATGCAGGATACATGTGATCTGTCTTCTTAACATTCACTTACTTCATTAGTGCAGGCACATATCTATAATTTGACTTGAGAATGTCTCAATTTTAACTCTCTCTCCTTTTGTGAAAATTTATAGAGAGCTGGTATTGATACATAAAATTGTCATTACCCTCTGGTCTCAAATTTAAAGTAAATTGAAATTAATTAAATACTGCATATCAATCCAATTGCAGTAAAGGAATGTTTAGAACAAGATGATTAAAGGACTGCGTAGTGTAATGTGTTTGAAGTCATTGTTATTTATCCTAAACAAACACGATGCCATCTTTTTGATGGCTTCTCGCATTTATCATCCGGATTTCAAGAAATAACATCCAATCCCTTCTTTGACTATGGAGGGGCTTTAACATGCAAAAGGACGTCAAGCATGTAATCTTACTGGTGTCTATATTTTATTCTCATAAATCACAATTTTGTATAGCTGTCATTTTATGCATGTTTTTTTTTAGTACAGCAGAGACACGAAACACTAATGTATGTCTGTCTGTTAAAGTTGGTATTTTTTGTTTCCATATCCTATAATGCGACCCTCGCTTCATGATCTTTCCAATTGAGTATGAGTATTAATTTAAAATGTCTTTTGTCTTACATTTTTTGTGAAGACATCTAAAATACCATTGGTTAACTCTGTTGACCTACAATTAGACCTTAGCAATTTCTTGACCTGCAACTAGGCCTTACCAGTTTCTTGACCTGCAACTAGACCTTACTAATTTCTTGACTGGCAACTAGGCCTTTCCTTCTTACTGACCTTCAACTAGACCAATGTCTTGACCTGCAACTAGGTCTTAGCAGTTTCTTGACCTGCAAGTCGGCCTTGCCAGTTTCTTGACCTGCAACTTGACCAATTTTTTTACCTGCAACAAGATCTCTCCAGTTTCTTGACCCGCAACTAGACTTCCCAGTTTCTTGACCTGCAACTAGAGCTTACCAATTTCTTGACCTGCAACTAGATCTTACCAGTTTCTTGACCTGCAACTGGACCTTACCAGTTTCTTGACCTGCAACTAGACCTTACTAATTTCTTGACCTGCAACTGGATCTTACCAGTTTCTTTATCTACATCTGGACCTTACCAGTTTCTTCACCTGCAACTAGACCTTACCAGTTTCTTCACCTGCAACTCGACCTTACCAGTTTCTTGACCTGCAACTAGACCAATTTCTTGACTTGCAACTAGACCTAACCAGTTTATTGAACTGCAACTAGACCTTCCCAGTTTCTTGACCTGCAACTGGACCTTACCAATTTCTCGTCCTGCAACTAGACCATGCCAAATTCTTGACCTGCAACTAGACTTACCAGTTTCTTGACCTGCTACTAGGCCTTTCTTGACCTGCATCTAGACCTTACCAGTTTCTTGACCCGCAACTAGGCCTTACCAGTTTCTTGACCTGCAACTGGACCTTCCCAGTTTCTTGACCTGCAACAAAATCTTACCAATTTCTTGACCTGCAACTTGATCTTACCAGTTTCTTGACCTGCAACTGGACCTTACCAGTTTCTTGACCTGCAACAAGGCCTTAAAATTACCAGTTTCTTGACCTGCAACTAGACCAATTTCTTGACCTGCAACTAGGCCTTTATCAGTTTCTTGACCTGCAAGTTGGCCTTACCAGTTTTGGCGACCTTTCAGTCTTCTTTTCAGGAGGCGAAGTCCCAACGGCTCATTGGTGTTCTTCCGATGACTGGTTCAGATGCCTAGTAACTATTATGTTAATTTCACTGACGTTTGAACTAAGTTTGTTCACTTCTGATCGAAAACAATTATCTTGTTGTGTATGGTGTTAATAAGCAACCTTCTTGTCAATTTGATAAGTGCCTAGGTTCTTTATTATGGCAAGTATGGTGTCCAGATAATTTTCCAAAGCCAATGGAAAAAGAATCTACACTATGCACAAGAATGACTTCTATCTGAATCCTAAACCTAAAGGATGATATTGTTATACTATTATTCACACACCGTCAACTCTGTTTTGCAGATCGTTGATAGGTATCTTGTCCTAATTCTCTTTCTTTGCGTCTTATATAAGAACTATTCTTCCAATGCAGTTATCAAGTATGAGGGGACAGCACATCAATTCTACGTTATTCTAACAGTTGTTTAAGTGATGCTTCACGTTATGTGCCAAGGGAGATAATACATGTATATGTCACTCCAACTGAAGTATGGTCATCATTGAACTAAGGATATAATACCCATTGCAGCCAATAATACATCAGGGAATGATGACAAGAATGTAGGAATGAGTTCCTAAGGACCTTTGACTGCACTTTAATGGTTTAACAGGTTTAACACGGACAGGTTTGGCACAGACAAGACTGTTAATGACTGTCAACAATAAAACTTTGTACAGAATAGCATTCAGTTTTTGTGCATGTAAAGAGGATGGCAGATGAAACAAGGACCTAGACCACCACTCAGTCAGTGGTCAGGAGGTCAGGCAAGATTGCACATGAACAGCCTAGAGACTCTTAGCCATGCTAATTACAGTTGCTCTCTAGAAACAATGTCAGGTCTCACCACTTTCCCAAGCATTACAAGTGTTGTCTTCCTACATCCTGTCAATATCTGTGCACAAAAAGATACATACCAGCTTATAAATCTTCTGTGCCATCTGGGAAGGACTCACAACAGGGATACAGGCCTACTTACTGGGGAGACCAGCTTTTGCAGTTGCAACTCCAAAAGACAGATCCCCATCAGTGGGGTCCTTACTACAGGTCTGGTTACTAGGTTGGACAACAAGCTGGCAAAGGGGATCAGCGCTTTTAACTATTGGACAATCCCCAAAATTCTGGATGGAAACAAAATGCAGAATTTGCTCAGAATTGGGGATGGGCAGGGGAGGAACTGGATGACCAGCCTGGATTTACAGGATGTATACCATACATGTTCTATTCATCGGGGATCCAGGAAATAACTCTGATTCACAGTAGATGGTCACCATTACAAGTTCTTAGTACTCCTGTTCAGGATATCCATTGCACCTTATAGGCCAGGAGAAATAGAGTTTGAAAATAGTATCCTGTAACAACTTCCTTTCCTAGGTCATAGTGACCTTGGGTCCATAATTCCAATTAATAAAGTATTTCATCAAACAAAGCATCATATAGTAGCAGAGGTCAACATATTTCATTTAGGAAGATGCAAATCCTGTTGATCAAGTTTTATAAGGTTAAAAATCTCCCATTAATAATGCTACAGATATGTCTGGTGGTACTGCAATTCTTGAAATCAGTGCTTGCTTAGGGCTAGATATATCAATATTTGTTTATTAACTTTGTTAATTACAGTTGGGTCAAGAACATCTATAAATGCATGTACATACCTCTCTTATCAGTGAAAATTGTCTCGAAGACCGTTGTAGTGCACAAAAAACAATATCCAGTCCAGTTGAAATGTTCCAAGGCATTGTCAATGTTGTCAAAGGGGGATAACTCTTATCACTTCTTTTCCTGAAGAATATTTGTTATGCAATATGATCTTCTCAAACCACGAGATAATACATAAAATAAAATGAATGTCTTAATAATTAGTTTTAGCATATACACTTTATCAAGAACAAAAAAAGTATTTTTTCTCTTACTTTTTATCAAGAAAATTTGCTAAAATAATTATTTTGGGAAAAGTTCTAAATCCATCTCTGTCATAATAGGTAAAAATTGCATATAAATCTAAAATATTATTTTACTATTTAAAATTAAATTTTTCAGATTTATATCAATATGAGGATAGAATTATAACCTTTCACTAGATATATTGCTTAAAAATATAAAGTTTCAAGATATTTCGTTAAAAAATATAAAAAACATCTTGGTTGTTGTTTTTAAATATTGATATGTTCATAATTAACTAAAATTTTGATAATGTTCCCCACCTAAGATATCTTAAGACTTTTAGTATGTGAGGTATTTCTGACTTAGAATCAAAACGATTTGTTTCTATTGTAATTTGTTTTGTGTTTCCCCACTATAGGCTCTAAATCTCCTGGCATATTGGCTCACAAATTTGTTTAAACTAGTGCTCCTTCATGGATATGTCAATGACTTCTATCGGCAGATCAGAACAAGAATCAGATTTGTCAGAGTACCATCTTCCTGATACAAGCGTTGTTTCATCTTGGCTTTTTGGTTCACCAAACCAAGTTGGAACTAAACCCTATGCAAGATATCATATATATTGGAGTCAGATTCCAACTAGACAAAGGAATAGATAGTCCACCAGAAGATTGTTATATCAAGATATGTTGCAGATGGTCACCGATGTGGCAGATCAACCCAATCACACTCTTAAGTCCCAACTGGCCTATAAGTAGTGCTGTATTTTGCGAGACCTGATTGTTTGACAGATGTTGCGATGATCGTTCATCAAATTATCAGAAAATAAAGTTTATAGTCATATTTATTAACATCTTCTCTGAGCTTAAGAATTTGCTTGTTTGAACAACAATGGATTAGAACTTAAGTTGCATTGATCTTAAAAATAGTTGTTTATACAGAAATGAATAATTAATTCCTCTACTCAGTATTTTCTAGTTACTAACATTTTATACAGGAATCTGCAACAGTACAAGCCTGCCTTGATTGGGCAACAGATATTAACTAAATGATAAGTCAAACAATAGTTAGGTTCAGTCCATTTACATAAATAGGGATGAAACTGAGTTCCCAATGTACCTACATTAATTTCTGTCGGTAAATTCAGATGTAGGCACAATGGGATTGAACCTTTTCCCTCATTCATTAAATATGTTTACTGTGCATGCGGCCCAATTAGGCGGATCGGATGTTGGGGCTTTTTTTATGACACTGGCCACTGCATCTACAGTCTCAGAATTGCATTCCTTGAATGAATGGACACTTTCACATGCTCAGATTGGAAACAGCAGGACCTTACCACATACATGTGATAAATGGCCAGAGTATGTCAGGCATAGTCATAGCCTTTAGCATCAGTCCGATGTTTGCATCTATCAGGGAGAATTTGAATATAGAAACAAATGACAACTTATGATATATACAGTGATCCCTCACTACAACACTGTAATAGTGAGTGAGTATGGGTTACCCCACTTTTAGCAATTTTTCCAGCAATATCATGGTGGGGGACACCAGAAATGGGCTTCACACATTTTACACATGTCGGGAATCGAACCCCGGTCTCCAGGGTGAAGAGCGATTGCTTTAACAACTTGGCTACCAGACTGCCCCTTAGTCCAAATGATTGATGAGCATTATCGACAATCAACTGTTTAAGGGAGGGGGAGTTGTAGAGAGTAGTAGAACAACTCAACAGTACATACTCGACCTACTTAACATGCTATAGCCTTGCCTTGCCTTGTACGTTGCATATCAGTTTTGAAAGAAAAATTAGAATATCGTAGTTTATGATTCATAGTGTAAAGAAAGATGTTATGCTTTATAATTTAAGTATTATGAACAGAAAAAAACTTCATCGTATCCCTTCAGAAATTCAGGTGAACGAACAGGTGACAACAAACTTGGTCAATAAAAATGTGAAATTTGAGATAAAACATCACTAGAAATGATGATTTACCATTTAAGTTGTATTTCCTGTTCTGCTTGGCATGTTTTATATGCAGAGATTAAGACTACCATATGTCTTTTCTCATAAACTAAGCTGGAAATAGCAATTTAGCTGTACACACATTTTCTCCAAATCTACCGATGATTCAACTTCAAGTAATTTTGATATAATGATCGTAACAATTTATTATTTTATCAGGAAACATTTATTCTAATATCATTATATTTTGGCTGCATCTTTTACTGTATATATTTTAAAACATTATAACATTTTGTGCAGCACTTCGGTACAGCTGATTGATATTACCGAATACTTTTTACTTATGGAACAATTTGACCAGTGACTCTTGAGACTTCCTGCGCTACATGTATTTTGATTTTGATAAGAGTCAAACTGCAAAAATATGACTTTCAATGGCTCAAAGTATAGCATCTATGATACATGTATCCATTCTGTGACAACTAAGGTTCATTTGAGGCATCAATAGCGGTAATCTGATCGTAGTTGCTGTAATTAACAGTGGTTTGGTACAATCTGCCAATCACTTCACACATGATTTCTCCGAAATTAATGTGAACAATATTGAGTGAAATTTTATTGAAGTTAATAAGAGGATTAAATTGCATATTTCAGTTTGGATTTGTTGACTGGTATTTCTGGTTTTATACTCCCTTCCACATTTTTCTCCCTTTCTCTAGTCTTGTGGCAATACATTTTTCTACTATAAATAGACAACGCAGTTGTTTACATTGCAGATGCAATAACTAGAAAGTGCAAGGATGTCATTTATGGCTAAATTTTCCAGAATGTTTTGGCTATTGTTATTACGAAGTAATTATATAATGAGGAAATGAAAACATGGGTCTATAGAACCTGAATATTCACCCTGTGTCCATAATGCATAATAATTTAACAAGTTCCTGTCTCACAAACTTGTTGCTAATCGCAAAACTTGGTTTGCTTGCTACTTAAAGTCAAATGATCACCAGCTTACCTAGGGTGCTCAGAAAAAAAACTATAGGCCAATTGAAATCATACCGCAAGATTATGAGACACACCCTTCCAACATGACCTCCATGATCAGTGTTTACTGAAGACGACAGAAATCTAATAATCATACAGTAAGCAATAATTACTACTTATAAATATTGTGAAAAATGATAAAGCTTGCCACGGTGTATTTATTACAAATACACACTGAAAACTGTAAGTACTGCAAGATTAGGGTAAGCCAGGCTATGTTCTCATGTAAATCAGCTGGCAATGTCTTTACGTTGGGAAAAATATGTTACCAGTGCAAAACTTGTTTTTATTTAAAATGTATGTAAAATTTGGGAGCCATGGATTACCGTGAGTTTGTGCTGTATTGAGGGATGCAAAATCAAGTGAAGACTGTTATAGCACTCTCATTTTATGGTTAACATCATTAATATACATAATACTTGCGAATGCTCTACCTCTATAACATTATTGCTATAAATCCTGTATATTGGCTGCAATCATACCGTACTAAACTTCCTGATTTTCAACTGGGGTCCACTTCACTGTCAAATATACAATTAGTTGTCCTCGCCATAGCAGCTTATAGCTCTTCAGTGCATAAAGGGGGAAAACCTCACTTCTTTCCTGTGTATGCGAGAGTCAACATGTCTACATATTTCTCTAGCACTAAGCTGTAGTCACACTATTCTAATTTGTTTCAGTATGAGTTTCTAAATCCTACTAATGTATTAGTAGTTTTGTGGACTCGTAAGTACGGGTTGCATGAGTGTTATCTTGCAATCTCTCCACGATGGCTTCCTCCTCTCAGTCAGCTTGTCACAAATGTGGCCAATTTGTGATCTCGGGTGACTCATACATAAATAAAAGTGTTGGAAGTGCAAAGAGTCTACCTGTACAGAGGACGGTCACTGTCCTCTCTGTCTCCCTCTCTCCAAGAAAGCCTTTGCCAAGCTAAATGATGCTATCACTAAGGCTAAGAGGAAAGATGCAACCAAGGGAAAGGTTGATGATATTATTATCTCCCAGACTAATAAACAACCTACCCCTCAGCCTGATCAACCGTCCGACACTCAACAGTTGTTTGTGCTGCCGGCACACCCGGAATTTCCTGTTGCCCTACTGGAGCGATTACTTGCTCAACAGAAATCCGAGATATCACGTTTTAAATTCCGTCTTTCGTCTCTATCACTGCAGGTAGAATGGATGAAAAGACTCAATTCCACCCAGGCGCAGAAGAATCCCCAGGCCAAGAGGCCACATGTGGGACCATGGGCCACCGGATGGAGCTTCAAGTCCAGCCACCAGCCACCAGCCAACTGTCCATCTCTAAACAGCCGTCTGCCTTACCCTCACAGGTGGCAAGACCATGCAAGTCCCCACACGGCTCTACCAGCCATCTGACTAAGCCAGTAGAGAAGCCGTCTAATGGTTCTCTCACAGACCGCACTGATTATTAGCCTCCCAACCCATTGTTAAGGCCTTACCACAGTCCGGCTTCTGTAAGGACCCCACAGGCTCTATGGACTTCAAGGCTACCATATGAGAACAACTCGGCCACTTTACGGTACTGACTGCTTGGATTATAAACCGGTAATAGGACTAGCCACTCAACAACACGAGCTCCATATGGGAGTTTCTGATCCGTTTTCCAATCCGTGGACAGATATTGTCAGAGTCATGGACACTGTTAGACATATCACCAACATGGGTCCAGTGGGCGGAAGTCTGTCATCCTACTGGAAATTGATCACCTCCAATCACTGGATCCTAGATGTAGTCTTTCAAGGCTACAAACTACACTTCCAGACCCAACCTCTTCTCACTTCTCGACCCTGAGGCCACAGATTTCATCTGGAATTTCATTACGGGCAGCCAATCTTGCCATCAACACATTATTGGAGAAATGAGCCATATGCCTTTTCCAGGACAAGGATGTCAGCAAGGGCTTTTTTATTCCCCAGTATTCCTTTTACCGAAGTAGAAACACAGAAATGAGAATGATCATCAACCTCAAGATGAACAAGGATTTTCTCATATCTCCTCCAAAATTCCAGATGGAATCTGTCTGGAAGCTAAGATCTACACTGCATCAGGAAAATTCGGCCATCAGCATAGACCTTCAAGATGCCTATCTCCATGTCCCGATAACATCCCTAAATCTCATGATTGAAATCATTCGAACATTACCGACTGGTACAATCAGATGATGGGATAAGTTTATCCAGTGGGGACAATGATCTGAATTAGGAAATGTTACTATTGATACCATCACTATAGTTGCCGACTTAGTCCTACATCTTTGTCAAATAACAAGTTTCGTCATCGATCCGCTCTTCATTCAGTTCTCCAAAACGAGATCTTTTCATCCTATCTTACACACACCCATGCATTCATTCCTTTTGGAAGATGTTTGTGTTCCTCGCAATTTCCTGAAATTGAACCTGTCAGTGGTTTTATCAGCTCTGCTAACAGAACCCTTTGAACCACTCGCTTTCGCTACATTTCTAAAAACATCAATGAAAACAGCCTTCCTATTATCGATGGCTACTGCTGCTAGGTTCTCTAAGCTACTTGCACTGGACTACTCAAGTGTCACTAATACCCCTAACTGGTCTTCATCACCTTAGGTTCTCTCACGGAATTCGTAGCAAAGAACCAAGCTGTTGCTCTTTGCCCCTTGGGTCACTGACATTACACCATTCCTGCACTAGGACCTTCGGTGGATCATCCCGACCATCTTTTGTGCCCCATAAGAGCTCTCAATGCTATCTAGCAGCGACAGATCCTCATTGCTGATGTCGGAAAAGATTATTCATCTCTTGCAAGACTCATTCCGACAAAGACATTACTGAGGCCACAGTAGCGGGATGGCTTAAGGCCACCACAGCCTCAAGTTATCGTCAGGCCCAGGACTCTTCTCCTCTCCTTGGATCGTGTTCCGCCCATGAAATCAGAGGTCTAGCCACAAGTCTTGCCTCATGGACTTCATGCAGTTTCCTCAGAACAAGTGATTTCAAGCTGCCAGGGGGAATTGCAGAACACTTTTACATCCTTTTACTTAGTTGATATTCAGCGCGATCTTAAAGGATTTACTCGCTAGGCCCTATTGTCACAGCATAGACGATAAATAATCAGTAGTTTTCCCTCCCTTCTACGGGAAAAAAAGTCGTCATAAATGATGCCATAGGTACTGGAAATGAGGTCATAAGGAAGAAAATGACTTCTATTGGTTCCAGAAGTGATGTCATTAACTCTTTCAACACTGTAGGCCGGTACACCAGCCAAGAAGCCTCGAGTCCCCAGACACCTTAAATAGTACATAATTTTATGAACCTACCTGTCATATCATTCATTTATTACATCTATCACATTTCACAATGTCTGAAATACGTATTCTATTTCAATTTATCATTTTTTATCAATAGAATAAAAAATTATTCACTATTTCCCGCAATATTGAAAATAAAATTCTCGGACACACACTTCAACAACGGGCAGACTTCGAAAATGTCAAAGAGCAAAATAAAGACGTTTCTAGCAAATCTTAAAATATAGCATACAAAGTAATGAATAAAATCAACAAAAATATATCTAAAAATTGTCAAACTTACAGATAAGTTATTATTTCCATGTTTTCTCGCATCCACATGTAATGTAAGAGTAAAAATGATTTGTTTGTTTGTTGTTTAACGCCACACTCAGCAATATTCCAGCTATATGACAGCAGTCTGTAAATAAGTCTAGTCAGGACCAGACAATCCAGTGATTGACATCATGAGCATCAATCCGCGCAATTGGAATCGATGACATGCATCAACCAAATCAGCGAGTCTGACCACCCAATCCCATTAGTCGCCTCTTACAACAAGCATAGTCGCCTGTTACGGCAAGCATAGGTTGCTGAAGACCTATTCTACCCTCAGATCTTCACAGGTGGTAAGTCAAATGACATCTAAGCTTTCGTTGCTTCGAGTTCTCGGCTCAAACATGATGTTTAATGCCAAAATATATGCATGTAAAATGCTTGTCACAGCTCGTAACCTAGCACGATACATCCACGAAGCACCATATTTTTAATATAGATCGTGTTTTCCTGCTTAAAATGTTCAGAATAACACGATTTAACAAATATCTTTTGTCAAAATCTGAAATTGATCATACGCAAGGACGGTACCATAGCCGTAATTTGATTGGCTGCCTTAGGTCACGTGCTCAAATTTGACCAATCAAACCGAGCAGATTTCAGCAAGAAAGCATCATTAGAAACCAATTTTTATCCAATAAAATCACATGTTATATATACGAATAGACTCGAGGCTATGTAACGAGCGTGTAGATGAAAAAACAAGCTTTCTGGTGATGTGTCATATGTCAGTCTTTGACAAACGTGTTATTTATATGAAGCTTCGAAAACGGAGGCATTTTTTCATGTTACTGATTGGACAGCCACTGTTATCAGAAATGGGTGATGACAGATACTATTTATAATTCTTTTTAAAATAATTTTCAAATTACATAAACAAAGAAAATAAAAAAGAAATAGGTAAGTGGATTTTATGAAATCTTATATTTTTACACTTATCCTATCTCACACTTTGCATTTCTCCCTTCTTCTTCGATCCTATGTGGGACCTTGCTTGAATCATTGTCAGATTCAGAATTATTGTCCTTCGCCACTTTTTTGGTTCGCGTATCTTAAATAGAAAAATATGGGAAAGAAGGACAATCAATGTCCTGCTTGTAAAGAATGCAGACGTACCTATTCAACGTCGAATCCCCACTCATTATGTTGCGACTGTCGGGGACAGTGCACCCTGGGTTCCCGATGTGCGGAATGCAATTCCCTAACTAACTTGGCTTTTAAAGTTTACCTGCAACGTTGTCGTCGTCGTATTGCCGATCGCCGTTCCAAAGCAGGGGATTCCAAAGCTAGTACCAGCTCATCATGCCTTAAAGACAATCCTGTCGAACCTGTAATTTCTGTCACAGACGACACCCTCTCAGACAGCTTCCTTACAGACAACTTGTCTTCTCACAACCTGTCTACAACTCCAAAGCAAGATATGCAGGTCGATGTGCGCTCGGTCCGTCTGATCAACCCAGGTCCTGCTCCCGTTATACCAGCGACAGATTGCTCCAGTCCTTTCTAAAGTCCCGCTCTTGGTTTCGGCTAGCTCTGCACCCCTCCTGGGGGCTAGAGATACGGTCGTCGATACGACTTCATCTCGGGTCGTTTTAGATCGTCACACTTCGTTACAACGTTCTCCCTCCAAGACGACTGATCGGCATTCCCACTCCCACGATCAGCGCTCTCGTTCCAAGGATCTGCATTCCCGCTCCCGGAATTGGTGCTCTCGCTCACAGGATCGGCGCTCCCGCTCCAAGGATCGGCATTCTCAATCGAGTATCAATGAGCATTATCGATCCTGCTCCCGATCGTCTTCGACTAACGATAGAGACCGGTCATCCATCGTTGACTACCAGCATAGCGGCTAGCCTCATGGGACCTCGTCGGCGGGGATACCTATGCGGCCCATAGAGGATGGGATACCTACCCGATCTACCATGACGGTTATTACCAGTGTCCCCTTACTTACGGTTTCCTGACTACATCTCTTCTGCCGTCTACGCCTACCCACCTCACAGTTCACAGGATTGGCATTCGTCGTCGAATAAAGAACGAGATCGTCGAAGTCATTCTCGGAGCCATTCTCGTTCGGTGCACAGATCGCCGGAGTGTAATTCTTCTAGGTCGGCCCCTTCCGACCCTGGTCCACCAATCCTTCCCACGAGTTGGGATCACAGGGATCAACAACAGACTTCGGAAACATCATTTTATTCTCTGGTGAAAGCAATATCCACTGTCCTCTTTCACCGTTCAGATCCTTCATCGAATCCTCAACCTACTGATCCTGTTCCGGTTCCGGTTGCCTCCCGTTCAACCCCACCCGGCTCGGGTGGTTTGGCTTCTACTTTGGGCGATCCCAGGCTCAACCAACTGACAATTCACAGCCGATAGGTGTACTTGACGACCCCGTGTCAAAGCCTTCCTCTGTTGGGAGTTATGAACCAGGTTCTCTGGATTCGCAATTCCATCAGCTAGTTCGTCCAAGATCACGCTCCCTCCAAGACCGGTCTTACTGGACATTAACTCTAACCTAGATACGGCTTTCGCGTCCTTTCATCGACTTCGGGATCGTCTCCATATCCCCCGCTTCATCCTTGAAGACACAGACACTCATGGCATGTCTACTACGGTCATCTCCCCCGAGATTGACAGTGACGTTTCTACTCTGTCTCAGAAGCGCTCAACCTCGTCTTAAGTGGTTGAAGATCGGGACCTAACGCACTTCGATACCACAGTCCGCCGTACCCTCCCACTTGTGTCTACTATTTTGTCAGCCATGGACACACTCTCCATCTCTCTCCACTCATTCCCAAGAAGATGCCTTTCCTCGGGGATTAATCAACCTTACACAAGACAAGCTTACGCAGATTTTGGACCTCCTCACTCACCACGCCGGCACCATGACGGCTCTTCGTCGCCATGATGTGCTACAACATTCTTCCTGGGATGACCAATTTAAGGCCAAACTGTATCAGCAACCCTGGTCTTCCCGCTGCTTGTTTGCTGACGTGATACAACAGGTTGCACAGGACGTGCAGAGAAATTCTAGCCTTCAGGTCACGGTGGACCTTCTACGTCTCCAGAAAAGACAATCCAGAGAAAGGATTACCAATATCCCAAATTTGTTCCTGCCCAGCGCGATTTACGTGAGCTTATTTCGTCTCGGCTTAATCCCTTTCGGACCCAAGAGAGCCAGCGAACCTTCCCAAGAGGGAGGGTCAGCAGGAACTTCACCTGTTATAGCAACGCCCGTAGGCGGAAGACTCCAGATTTTTGCAGACAATTGGACCACGCTCCCAGACCCCTTTGTGACGCAAGGGTATCGATTACCGATGATCGCACCACAACCTACGACACTCCATCCCCATCGGAAAACGTATCCGTCCGGAGAGCTACCAACATTGATCGAAACGGTAGGTACGTAACTTGCAAACACTTCTCGGCACACTTCCCGCGACCCCCGGGTTTTATTCCCCCATTTTACTTGTCCCCAAAAAGGACAGTTTAAAATTACGGCTCATTTTCAACATGAAGACTTTCAACGCTACATTCCTCGAAACCCCACCACATTTTCGCAGGACATCAATCGCGCTCCTTCGTACGCTCATTCATCCCGGCGATTATATGATCCATCACGATCTCCAAGACGCTTATCTGCACATTCCCATCCATCGGGAGCACCGTCACTTCCTCCGGTTTGTTTTTCAAGACCACCATTGCCAATGGAAGGTGCTCCCGTTTGCAATTTCTTCGGCCCCGTGCCTTTTTACACGCCAGACTTGACCCATCACGAAGTTCCTACATCTTCGCGGGATCGTGTTCAATTCTTATCTAGACAACTGCATTCAAGTTCAAACAATAGTTTTCAATGTTCATAATTCTAAGAATACTACCTCTATTTCATCAGAAGTACCCTCTCTCACCTCCCCAATCATCTGTCTCTAGTAGACTGGTGTTTGGAAAGAAGTGAGGTTTTCCCGCCTTTACACACAGAAGAGCTGTAGGCTGCTAAAGTGCTATGGCGGGTACAACTGATTGTATAGTTGACAGTGAAGAGGACACCAGTTGAAAATCTGAAAGTTTAGTATGGTGTGATTGAAGCCAAAATACAGGATTTATGGCAATGATGTAAAAGAGGTAGTATTCTTAGAATTATAAACAATGATAACTATTGTTCGATTTCTCATAAAAATAACTTATGCAATCATACTCTGTCATATCCTCACTTTACCTTTTAACTATAAGTTCACGCAGATGCCGTTTTCCTCCGTCTACAACTTGCCTTCACAATGCGTCTTCTCAGACAACTCGGATGGCTAATCAATGAACAAAAGTCGGAACTCATTCCCACTCAACGACTCCAATTCATAGGAGCCCTGTTCGACACTCGACAGACCCGTGAAGATTCTGGGGTAGAATAGGTCTTCAGCAACCCATGCTTGCTGTAAAACCGTAAAAGGTGACTATGCTTGTCGTAAAAGGCGACTGACGGGATCGGGTGACTTGGTTGATGCATGTCATCGATCCCAATTGTGTGGAATGATGCTCATGATATTAATCACTGGATTGTCTGGTCCAGACTCAATTATTTACAGTCCGCCGTCATATAGCTGGAATATTGCTGAGTGCGGTGTTAAACAACAAACCAACCAACCAACCAACAACACTTGGCAAGGTCGGATGTTCGTTCCCCACGACCGATGGGGGAAGATTCAACGCCTCGTACTGTCAGCACACAAACAGCCACTTCACCTGCGTCAATGGCAACAACTCCTGTGCCTCCTAACATTGGCGCAGGTGCTCAGTGTACGGGGTTGACTTCATTCGCGACCTCTCCAATGTTTTCTCGCGTCTTTTATCAGGATCAACGATTGTCACACGCCGATTTCTCTACTGCTCGATCTCCAACCTCATCTTCAATGGCGGCTGGTTGCGTTGAAAGTTTGCGACAGGGTCTCCTTGACGCCATTCATCGAGTCCTTCCATCTGTTCGTCGACGCTTCAACTGTCGGTTGGGGAGCACATTTTCAAGATCGGCAAGTAGCAGGGCGGTGGTCCAATGTAGACCATTGCCTTCACATCAACAGTCTCAAGTTCATCAACGATTCTGGCGATTTCGCATTGGTCGGACCTCCTCCGGTCCTCATCCCTCGTGATCCACTCCGACAACACAGTGGTGGTGTGGTCCATCAACAGGATGGGATCCACGAAGTCGATGTCCCTACTCTTATTTGCTCTCGAGTTCTTTTCTCTCGAGACAACTCCCTCAACATACATGTCCGGCTCACCACATTCTGGGGATATCCAACGTCATAGCAGACTCCCTGTCCCAACCAGACAGACCATCACCAACCGAGTGGTCTCTTCATCCACAATCGTTCCAATGGATCATCCTCTTCCGCTCCCCGACGACCTCCTCATTCAACCGCACTCTCAGTGGCTCCATCAGTCTCTGACAACGCTCCATCTTTGCGTTTGGCGCATCTGCAGAAGTCCCTAGTTGTAAAAGGTTACTCCCAGCAGGTAGCGAAGACCATCTCTGCTGCCCATGGATTGCCGAATACTTACATCACCTGCGTTCGACTCGGAAACTTTTGGGGGTCCACGTTGGCAACCTACCTCGCGGCTATTAACTCCGTCATAGCCACCACTTCCGGTGCGAAAGTTTCCACGGTTACGGAACTACAATCGCTCATCCGCCTCCTTCGTGGGACCTAAACGTTATTCTTCGACACCTGGTTTCCGCAGATTACAAACCACTGACGGAGAAGGATTTCGAGACAGTTACGCTGAAGACCATTTTTTTGTTGGCTTTGGCCCCTGCCGCACGGGTTAGTGAAATTCATGCTTTGGAAGTCACTAGGGTCCAGTTTGACAGATCCGGAAGTGGCAAAGCGTTCCTGGGGCTTCATTGGGATTTTGTGGCAAAGAACCAACTTCCCAGACAACCGGACCGGCTATTTACAATTCCCTCGCTCTCAGCTATTTTGGGATCGAACGACCATGAAGACCTCTCTTTGTGCCCGGTTCGGGCGCTTCAAAATATCTCAATGCGTCGCGCTTCCACAGACGTTCCCGGAAGAGACTTTTCATCCCATTGTCAACCGCGTCTACATCGGAAATTTCTTGGACAACACTATCCTTCTGGCTCCACTCCATCATTCTGCAAATGTATACTTTCGCTGGGCTGCCTACACCTACAACGTCCAATCCTCACAAGACTCGTGCGGTTGTTTCCACCATGGCCCTCCACAGCAACTGCACCCTTTCAACCATCATGGAAGGGTGCTTTTGGAAGTCGGATACTGTGTTTGCGTCCCACTACCTGCGTGACATTTCAGCCGATCCTATACATTCAATCACAATCGTACAAGGGCTCAACAAGTTCGGTTCGTTGGTGTTGGCACAACAACTGTCTCGCCCCAGTTCATGCAGAACATAAACTGTTATACTTCATAATCCTTGCGGGTTACAATTGTATATACAGAATAAATCAATAATTACATTTTTTTTATTGTTCAGGGTTTCCCAGATTGAGTCCCTTTTGGAGGGTGGATTAACTCATCTGTAGAGACTTTTTAGTCTTAATTTACGAAGTCACCATTCGGTGCGGCCGATCAAAGCAAAACAAAACAAACACAACAGCAAAAAAGATTGGTGTCCCAAACCTTTATTCCGCTCACCTCTGCCTAAGGTATCTGTGATGTAGGGTTTTGGTTCGAAGGTCCATTGCTATGGAATTTTGTCGATCGTTCCTCTTATTGTTTTTGGTTCGCTTCATACACTCGAACGTGTTTGATAACCATGACAAAGCGTTAAAAGAGTTACCAAACCTAACGCACTCTATGGTCCGTGGGAGATAGTTGCTGTGTTTTGTTTGAAGAATAGATGCCCTTCCAGGATCGATTTCAAGACGTCTGCCATTTTGCTTATGCATTTACAGCTTCGCTGTCGTTCTATTTGTACAATGACATACAGGAAAAAATGTTCGGCATGTATACCTGATCTCCTGCTGTTTTGTTTGAGTAACGTATTGGGATCATTAACACCAATTGATCGTGTGTATATTTTCCCGCTCACGAGTTCATGTCTTTAGACGCGAGACAGTTTTTTCAAAATTCTGAAACAAATTCAAAATTACACTCTCTACAACCAGCTTCCTCATGCATATCTCACAGTTGTAGTCTATACAGGCATACCATCTGCGGCATACCATCCAACTGTGGGATAAAATGCAAAGTGTGACATAGGATAAGTTTAAACATTTGGAAATTTTAGTATAAATTGTATATTTATATACTTATCCTATCTCACACGCGATAGGCCCATCCGACATCCCCGCATCTCATTTACTCTAGCCTAATAAGCTCTGCGAAAGAGAATGAATTGGTAGAGGCGCACACGTGGTCAGTTCAAGCAGGCACTACGTGCACAAGAGGCACGTAATTGACCTAGCTTTTGGACATAACCATGGAGATGCAGGGGGGCTGGGTTGGCTATTTTTAGTTTAGAAGCTGGAAACATGATTCAAGCACGTTTCCACATAGGATCGAAGAAGAAGGGAGAAATGCAAAGTGAGAGATAGGATAAGTATATAGATATACAATTTATACTAAAATTTCCAAATTTGCGAAAATCGTCAATTTGTCGTTTCGTTTGTCCTTAATCTGGACGTTTATGTGTAAGCTTACATTTTTTATTTACAATGAACTTAATCAAGTTGTAAATACATTATTTAAATAATGTGATAAACATAACTTTCATATTTATAAACAATAGGATCAGACCTTTTAAATGGTGTATATCATGTAGTAGCAAAGATGTTTTACAAGCAGATGTTTTCTTTGACAAGTGTTGGCTTCATCTATCACACAAGAGTCTCTGGGAACTCAGTGTCACAGCAGTAAACGCTTCTGGTTGACTGGTTTTGAAAGAGTTAATGACATTATAGAAACCACAAGTGATGTCATAACCAGAAAATGAAGTCATTTAGACCGGAAGGGACATCAGAAACCGGTAGAAAAGACCATAAGTGACGTAAAAATATATCAAATTATTATTTCCTATTGTAGGGATAATCATAAATAGGGATATCAGCAATATAACAATAGTTATAGAAAAAGTATCACATATTGACTGATTATTCCTCTACACAATTTTCATGTTCTTTTGAAATGGTTCAAGACATAACATCTCTTGGGGATTTGAAACAGTTATGTGATGGAAGTACAAAGTAAACGGACATTTCTGTCAACTTTTCAAGGAGTGTACTGGAGGCAGAACCCACCTTCTCTCTGGTACATTCTGGCAATGATGTAATAGATGATGTAATCGCATGAATTATCAAACAATAGTTATCAATGTTCATAATTCTAAGAATACTACCTCTATTTCATCAGAAGTACCCTCTCTCACCTCCCCAATCATCTGTCTCTAGTAGACTGGTGTTTGGAAAGAAGTGAGGTTTTCCCGCCTTTACACACAGAAGAGCTGTAGGCTGCTAAAGTACTATGGCGGGTACAACTGATTGTATAGTTGACAGTGAAGAGGACACCAGTTGAAAATCTGAAAGTTTAGTATGGTGTGATTGAAGCCAAAATACAGGATTTATGGCAATGATGTAAAAGAGGTAGTATTCTTAGAATTATAAACAATGATAACTATTGTTCGATTTCTCATAAAAATAACTTATGCAATCATACTCTGTCATATCCACACTCTAACTATTAATCACTATGTAGGCTACATACTACATACTACAAGTCGCTACCACAATTCTCTAAAAGTTGTTGGATAGAAGTTAATTACAAACAAATACTGGGTCAGCATGTCAAAGGTAGGTAAGTATGGCCAAATCATACATTTTCAGGCTCGAGACTTGGCCCTATAGTGCCTATGTTACATTGACAAAAGAATGTACAAAGAAATCTCAGATTTGTCAAAAGCTAGCATTGCCACTGGTCTGTCTAAATCTACGCTAAAGCACATCACAATGTGAAGACTAGTGCTATGATTATCCAGTTATCTCAATATATATCCAGCTAGCAATAGTACGTTTACAGTATGCTGAAACCCTATAAAGAATCACGTGGGATTAATTGAGGAATATGCCATTGAGTCAACTATCACTACATTGCGGTCTCAACCTTCACAATCTTTTGATGAATGACATCACACTATTCATTATTGTTATCTGTGTTAAAAATATTTCATTTTTGCAGCAAATGAATTCCCTTCCCTCTAAATTGTTGTTATCAATGCAAATCTGCTGTCACCAAAGTCAGATCAATGAGAGACAACCTCCTATTTCATGGCATAGTGGAGATGATTGGCGAAGAGCCGAAAGATATCATAAAGGACTTAGTTGAGCGGGAGATGAAGTGTAACACAGAGATTAACCTTGCGAGAGTTCATAGAATGGGATCACGAAATGAAAACAGACCCCTACAATAGTGGCTAGATTCTCTAATTCTGATGAGAGATGGAACGTTCTAACCAGTGCGAAGAACCTCAAGGACACACAGTTTGGCGATAGTGAACAGTTCCCACCTGAAATTGTTGAACAGCGACAAGAGCTTCTCCCTTTGCTGAAAGAGGCTAAACACAGAGGACTTAAGGCAAGTCTAACTGTTGATAGACTGTTTATTAACAATAGAAGGTGTTTCCCTGGTGAGAATCCGTTCGAAGATTCAAGACAGTCTATGTGGTCACTCAGACCTTTGTATGCCAATGTTCTTGAACATTCCAAAGATAAACAACCATGCAAGACGCGACGAATCGAAGAGGATAGTGACATAACACATCTCTAGGCATACAATGAACGTGGGCCTAACACTGCCTATGCAAATGAAAATGTAAAAATTTTGCTAAATGTTGTGCGTGAAGACCATTGTGATGTGTATGTTACAAATAACAATAATGTGTCACCCATCAACAAAAAGCATGTGAATCATATTGTGACGATATTCGTGTACATGCAGATAATGAAAACCAACAGAGCAGCCTGTGTATGAGCCCTCGCCAACAGGCGCTTTCATATCACGTAACAGTGAGGGTTCTCATTTTAAACTGATTTACTTAAATGTATGTGGTTTGAAATCGAGATTACTTATTCCTGAATTTTACGAATTTGAAACTATGAAACGTTATGCTTTGTTGAAACAAAACCAGATGAATTTGATTGTATTGACATTCCTGGATATGTAATGTTTTATAAACATAGAATTACAAGTACTGGTAGAAAATAATGCGGTATAGCCTTTGCTATGAAGCATGAATACGTACAGCATTTCCAAAGAATAGCCGTATCCTCAGAATATGCTATATGGTTTCTCGCTTCCCATGAAATATTTAATGTACCCTGTAATGGAGATATATATATTGGTATCTCATATATCCCACCAGAGGGTTCGCCATATTACCCTGACGAAACATTTCCAAAACTACATTATGAAATCTTGTGTAAATTATCAGTAGATTGCGACAATAGTATTTTTATCATTGGTGACTTCAATGTTTGTCAGATTTTATTACAACAAACTCAAGCTCTATCAACGAAGATATATTCCCCAACGATTTTGTTGACTATATGAATGATGTTGAAAGACTAAAATATGCTAATGTATTGTTAGAAAGGTCAATTCAGGATGTAGGGATGCCAACCTCACATGGTTATAAGTCTTTTTGATTTATGTAAAAACAACAATATATACATTGTCAATGGCCGAGTTGGACATGACAAAGGAGTTGGCAAAGTTACATGTAAAGGAGTAAGCTTGGTTGATTATGCTGTAGCGAGTGCTAATGTTTTCCCAACAATAGAAGATTTCAAGGTCCTGGATTTTGAACCATGATTCTCAGATATCCACTCACCTATCACTGTAACACTAACAAAAAACTTGGATAAGCCTGTTACACCCCAAGCGTTGAGACCAGAGAACGACACAAGCCCCCGCCTTAGAAAATGGAATAGGACGCTTGCTACTGAATATGTCGACTCTATTGACAAAGGGCTTATACAATCCATTGAATCTGAGCTACTTTGTGCTGATTATTGTAAGCCAATTGATGTTATAACAAAAGAAAATGACAAAATAAGTGATGTGCTTCTTCGTACTACTGGCAAAGTGTTCAGATTTATTAGGAGTCTGAGAAAATCAACACCCCACAAGCACTCTAAAATTTGGTTTGGTAAACAATATAAAATCGCCCGTGGAAAATACTTTGAGGCCAAGAGATATTTCAAACGTAGTCAAACATTCCAAAATAAACAACGACTAGTTAATGCAAGTAAAAGTTATAAAAACTGCATTCATAAATTTTCAAATATGCATTTTTAAAAACTTCAAGACAAATTATATAATGTTGAAAGAAATTACCCCCGTTCATATTGGAAACTTCTTAAGCAAAGGCAGTCTGTCGATGAAAACCTACCAGATAGTGAAGCATTATTCAGCTTTTTATCCCCCCGGCATATAATGCGGGGGGATATAGCGATCAGCCAGTCTGTCTGTCCGTCTGTCTGTCCGTCCGTCCGTCCGTCCGTAATCATTTCCTTTTCCGGGGCAGAATTCCCAAACCATTCAGTGTATTTGATCGAAACTTGGCAAATCTATCTGGCGCATACTGAAGTGGTGCCTTTTGATATTTTGGGATTTTTCGAATTTTTGTTTTTTTAAATTTTTATGGAATGAAGTTGGACATAGACTCAATTGGGGATGGGGTTCGTTTCCGGGGCAGAATTCCAAAACCATTCTGTGTATTTGATCGAAACTTGGCAAAGGTATCAGGCACATACTGAAGTGGTGCCTTTTCATATTTTGGGATTTTTCGAATTTTCATTTTTTTAAATTTTTATGGAATGAAGTTGGACATAGACTCAATTGGGGATGGGGTTCGTTTCCGGGGCAGAATTCCAAAACCATTTAGTGTATTTGATCGAAACTTGGCAAAGGTATCAGGCACATACTGAAGTGGTGCCTTTTGATAATTGGGATTTTTCGAATTTTTATTTTTTTAAATTTTTATGGAATGAAGTTGGACATAGACTCAATTGGGGATGGGGTTCGTTTCCAGGGCAAAATTCCAAAACCATTCAGTGTATTTGATCGAAACTTGGCATTCATATGGACGTGACTATGGTGAATCTTTTGTGGGTAAACAATGTATGCTTCTTAAAGAACATTAAACTGTTGACTCATTACATACAGAGTTGCACATTTACTAGTGGTTACTTTACAGACAGCTGCCGGGGGGATATGTCATCTTTCTGATGACTCTTGTTTAAATATTTTAATGAAGTTTCGGCAGATGGCGACTTTGATATTGATAATCTATGTAAAGTAAACATGGAAGAAAGCACAATACTTCATGCAGCTATTACAAGAGGTGAAATAATAAACTGTGTGCAGAATTTACAAAATAACAAAGATGCTGGTCTTGATAATATAATTAACGAATATATTTCAAGCACAATTGATGTCTTTGTAGATATTTATATCAAACCTTTTAGCATGGTTCTTGATACTGGTACATTCCCAGAAAAATGGTTAGTAGGTGTTATCAAACCCATATTTAAGGGTAAAGGTGACCCACAAAACCCTGAAAATTACAGACCCATTACCCTGCTTATCTGTTTCGGTAAGCTTTTCAGAGCAGTTTTAAATAACCGTTTACAAACATTCATCGAAACAAACTCCATATTGTCGGAAGCTCAGGCAGGTTTCAGAAAGTTATTCTACCAGTGATCACATCTTTGCTCCATATAACCTCATGGAATTATTAAAAAAGCTAGGAAAAAGAAATTATTTTCTGCATTTGTAGATTTTCAGAGAGCATTTGACACAGTTTGGCAATGAGGACTTTGGCAAAAACTATTACAAAATAACATATCTGGAAACTGTTTTAACGTTGTTTATAATATGTACCAGAATATCAAATCATGTGTTTCCTGCAATGGTAATTTAACAGGTTTCTTTTCATGCAAATTTGGAGTAAGACAAGGAGAAAACCTGTCGCCTGTCTTGTTTGCAATATTTTTAAATGACCTCGAGGCATCTCTTGTACAGGATTTATGTAAAGGTGTCCAATTGAAACCAGATGAATTCTATGATTGAATAGAAAATATTGTCACACTATTTGTATTACTGTAAGCAGATGATGCAGTGCTATTGGCCACAAAAGCTTATGATCTGAAACATATAATAGACTCATTTCATAATTAATGTATACACTGGTGGCTTAAGGTTAATACTACCAAAACTAAAATATTAATATTTGGTGGATCAAAAACTGATTATAAACATAATTTCAAAATTGGTCATGATGTTTTGGATAAAGTTGATTCCTATAACTACCTTGGTGTTATCTTTCCCAAAAAATTCGAAATTCACTTTAAGAAAGAAAAAGTTAATAGAACAAGCAACGAAAGCTATGTTCTATGTTTTATGCCAAGGACGGAAGTTAAATTTGTCACTCAAATGTCAACTGCGGCTTTTTGACAATATGGTTGTACCAGTTTCTTCTCTACGGATGCGAAGTATGGGGATTTGAAAACATCTCAGCTCCAGAAAGTTTACATTTGCGTTTCCTAAAATATCTTTTATCATTAAGAAAATGTACTCCAAATTTCATGGTCTAGGGAACTTGGAAGACCTCATCTATCAAACATCGTCAAAATGAGAATGATAAGTTTTGGGGCAAAATTACTTTCCGGGAAATCATCTAAATTATCCTTTCTTGTATACAAGTTCTTATTTAATGATGACCTATTTGGAAAATGTAAACATAAATGGATTACATATATCAAAGACTTTTGATGAACTTGGACTTAGCTAAATTTGGTTTTCACAAAGTTTAAAAAATCCCTCATACCCAAAACATCTAGTCCATGACAAAATAAATGACATTAACCTACAGTGTTGGACCACTACAAGGGATAAGTCTTCAAAAGGCACAATGTATAGTATCATTAAAAAGGATTGCCTTAATTTTGAATATTATTTAAACGTACTGCAGGAAAACGTGTGGCGAGTCTTACTTAAGTTTAGAACTTGCAATCATAATCTACCTTTTGAAACTGAGAGATGGAGAAAAATACCTTTAACCGAAAGGAAATGCCAACCCTGCAAATTATCTGACATAGGTGATGAATTTCATTATTTGTTTATTTGTCCATCTTAAGAAAACGAAAGAAAACATTTTTTCACAGATTCTACTACATTAAACCCAATATGCATAAAATGAATTTACTTTTCAATAATTCACGACTAGGAACACCGAGAAAACTGTCGAAATTCTGTAAAATCATCATGTCATTGTTTAAACCTATCAAGTAACTCTCCCTCTTTTTGAATTGCACATACATTGCTACCATAGTAAATCTGTATAAATATGCATGCATGCTCGGCCAAGATGTTTTTGTATATATTCTATATTTATATGTATATGTATTATGTTGTAGAAATAATTTTGTACCTCTGATGCCGCTTATATAGAGGCCTGAGCGTAAATAAAGTTCAGTTCAGTTCAGTTCAGTTCACAATCATCAGGTACCTCCCATTATGTGCTATCGAATTCGCCACTAAAACTTCGTGTTAGCCGAGACAGGACACGCACATGTCCATCATACTACTTGTCACGGCCCACTCACTGCCCATTTCTTCACAATGGTATGCGCCAGTGGGCGAACCTCATACAGTCGTACGGGGTTATTTTTCAGGTCACAACTCAACTTATCCTCGCCTACCAGTAGTTTCTGATAAATCTGATAACCAATAAGCTCATGTATTGTATGACTTGGCTGGTCATATGTATCTGTGTTTGCATTAAATTTTAGTATTTATACAGGGTGCTGTCAAGGTGAAATCCAGACAAGTACCTAGGTTGAGTGTTATCAGTGTTTTACTCAGGTCCTGATGATGGTTACAAGTATTGACTACGGATTATATCAATTTTGCTTCCACATCAGCGTCTGGCATGCCTAGTTTGGTGTAGACAGCATCTGAGGTTCAGAAGACAAGACTGGGACGGTATACTGTTCACAGATGAGTCCAGGTTTCATCTGGACAGCTCTGATGGTCCACAATCATCGGGGAGAATGTTTTAATGGTACTTGTGTTACTAAACGTCACCTGTTTTCGGGTGGAAGTGTAATGGTATGTGTTGGCATTACAACTCATGCAAGAACACAACTCATCATTCTTAATGGCAATTTGAATGGCATATGCTACCAGGATGACATCATTTGAGATCATGTTCTACCCTTAGTGCAAATGCAGGGACATAACGTCACATTCCGGCAGTATAATACCCGCCCATGCATTGCACGTGTTGTAACAGACTTTTTGAGGCAGCATAACATTGCATAACTCCAAACCTCTCCCTCATAGAACACGTCTGGTATGAGTTGAAACGACTGTTATGTGTATGGGTGTATGCTTTTATATGTTTGTTAGTATATCAGATGCATTTAGACTTGAATTGAAACAAGAAGGCTTGGGTTGCGTAATTTTGCTTGAATAGTACACCTGGGGAGCTGGCTGCCTGAGCGGGTTAAGTAATTATGTAACAAGTGAAGCTTGTAGCTAATCAGCATTATAGTATAAGGTTGGGGTGATTCAAAAATAGTTAGTTTTTTCTGCTTCTTGGGTGTTGGCCAGACCTGTATTTTAACCTCCTCATTTTTAATGTTAAAGTTCAGAACACTGTGTGAGAGATTGTATCCCATGTCGGGGCTTGTGAAACTGAACTAGAAATCATGCTGATATCTGCAAATGTGTGCCTTGGAAAACTTGCAGTGTGAGCTTATGTGAAACTATGGATATATGTGTTTTCGTGGACCAAGGAGTGGAGTGAACAATCAAACATGGAAATCAGGGTGACTATATAAGTATACAATTTGCTGTAGCCCTTTGATGGTGATATTATTTGTACATGGAAGCCCAAGCCTAATTCTCTCATAGTAAACTTAGCTGTATTGGTAATCTATCATGCATTGTTAATAAATATCTGTCTTAATTGTTGTGCGATCCTTTCATTGTGCGAATGGATTTGGAGTGTATCCCTTCGTTCCACTTCCACTCGTAACAAATTGGGGGCTCGTCCATTTCTTTAAAGGGAACTATAATTAAGCGGGAAGCAAATTTGCATTTGTGTGTTAAAAGCAATACAAAAGTTAAAAAAAAAAGATAAAGTATTTGCTATATATTGGCAAACATCTTTGGGAGAGCACAACAATGTTGTTTTGTATATCATAGGTACTTCAATATCACATGTGTATGATAGTGCAACATGAGTTTTGTAATTATTGAGTTTGTGAAATCTATGACCAGAGCTAAAATTCTTAACCTCCCAAAAGCAGATTTGTTTGTATTAGCTGATTATTTCAGTATTGATGTTGATAAGGCAGCTAAGAAAGGAATTATTTAAAATGTGATATTGGATGATTTAGCCAACAAGGAACTGATTAGAATGGATAGTACTTCGGAGGGGTATGATGATGGGAGAACTCATCAGACACAATTTGACCGAGAAATTGAGTTGTTAAAATTTCAAAGTTTAGAGAAAGAATGAGAACGGGAGTTTGAATTAGAGAAGCAGAGATTGGATTGGGAGGAGAGAGAGCGTGAGAGACAATTTCAGTTAGAAAAGTTAGATCGTGAGAGACGGAATGAGTTAGACAAGATCGGAGCTGCTCATCAGCATGTGGATGTTTCTAAATTCATTAGGTTTGTGCCTCGTTTTCGGGAAAGTGAAATAGATACATATTTTGATCATTTTGAGAAAACGGCAACACATTTGAAATGGCCTATAGAGTGTTGGACTACTTTGTTACAAAGTGTGCTAGTGGGTAAGGCTCATGAGGCTTATGCAGCTTTATCTTTGAGTGATAGTGCAAGTTATGAGTTGGTCAAGGATACTATTTTGAAGACATATGAGTTGGTGCCAGAAGCGTACAGACAAAAGTTCAGGAACTACAAAAAATATGATAACCAAACGTATGTTGAGTTGGCCAGGGCCAAAGAGACTGCATTTGATAGATGGTGTACATCTAAGAAGGTCGATAGACAGTATGATAATTTGAAACAGTTAATCCTGGTTGAAGAGTTTAAAAGGTGTAGTTCTACTGAGATTAAAGTGTATTTGGATGAACACAGTGTAAACACTTTGAGTGAAGCAGGTAGATTGGCAGATGAGTATGCACTTACTCATAAGAGTTCGTTTTCACGAAATTTTCAATCTAGCGGAGGTCAAGGACGTGGTAGTGCCAACCATACCTTGGGTCACAATTCTCAGTCATCTAGGTATTATGGTCGTGGCAGTAGTAATTCATCCCAGTGTCAGTCATTCCAGGGCAATCCATCCCAGGGTCAGTCTTATTACTACTCAAATAGTAATGTTGGTCAGGGGCGTGGTCAGTCTAACTACTATTCCAATGGTAATGGCGGTCAAGGTCGTGGTCAGTCGAATTACTATTCCAATGGTAATGGTGGTCAGGGTCGTGGTCAACCTTATGGCTATTCCAATGTTAATGGTGGTCAGGGTCGTGGTCATCAAGGCAATCGTGGAGGTCAAGGGGCAGATAATCATCCAGGCAATCAACAAGGCAGAACAAACACTTATACAGGGGGTGGTAGAAATCCAACTCAAGATAGAAGTGTCCAGGGTAGTGGTTGTGCTGCATTGTTTGAAAAGTCACCAAGCAGTTTTCTTGCAAAAGAAAGCCCTGTTATTGGGTCGAAGTGTGATGTTGAACTAGACAGGCATAAAGCATCTTATGATCCTTTCATATCTAAGGGTGAGGTTTCATTGAGCAATGGTGAGCAACATCCAATTACTATTCTTAGAGATACAGGTGCTTTACAGACACTTATATTGGAAGGCATAGTCCCTCTGTCAGAGAAAACTTACACTGGTACAAATGTCCTCATGCAAGGTATTGAGTGTGGTGTGATTAACGTTCCTCTTCATAGGGTAGAACTTAAGTCCAAATTTGTATCAGGAACTGTTATTGTTGGAGTTATAGAAAAACTGCCTGTTTCTGGCGTGGATCTTCTGTTGGGGAATGATTTGGCTGGAGGGGAGGTTAAGGCTCATGATTTAGTTGGTCGGGTGGACCCAATTGTTTGTGAGGAACCTACCGTTTGTGCAGATGTAGTGGGTAACAATATTTCAGAGACAGATCAGAGTTTGGATCATGAGGGTATAGATGATATCGTATTGTATCCTTCATGTGCTGTGACGAGGGCTAGAGCAAGAGCAAAAGCTCAGTCAGAGGAGATCTCAGTCCCAGTTGAGAAAGTTAGTGATTTTGAGTCTGAGTATGATTTGTCACATACATTTATGAGTGAGGTGGATGTTGTGAAGGATACTGATGGTAGTAATCCTGTGGGGTTAGCACAAAGAGGAGACAGTTTTGAAGGAGTTTGGTCCAGAGAAGAACTCATTAGGAATCAAAATGCAGATGTAGAGGTACACAAACTGAGGGATAAGGTTTTATCTGAGGTGGAGATTGAAAATGTACCTGTTGGGTATTACTTGGATATGGATGTTCTCATGAGGAAGTGGAGACCGCCGGATAGTAGTGTGGATGAGTTTTGGCAGGTTCAAAACCAAATTGTAGTGCCGAGATGTTATCGTCGTGACATTCTAAGTCTAGCTCATGATTCGATGTTAGCAGGTCATTTAGGAGTTACTAAGACATATCGGAAATTGCTGAACCATTTCTATTGGCCTGGCTTGCAGGATGATGTGAGGAAATATTGTAGGACTTGTCATACTTGTCAGTTGGCAGGAAAACCTAATCAGACCATTCACAAGTATCCTTTACAACCAATTCCAGCATTTGAGGAACCTTTCTGTAGAATTTTGATTGATTGTGTGGGACCATTACCAAAATCTAAGGCAGGCCATAAGTTTTTGTTGACCATAATGTGTACTTCCACAAGGTTTCCAGAGGCAATTCCTTTACGGAATATTAAGGCAAGAACTATCTGTGACGCACTAACAAAATTTTTCACTGTTTTTGGATTGCCTAAGTCACTACAAACGGATCAGGGTTCAAATTTCATGTCTAATCACTTCAAAGATCTGATGCGTGAGTTGGGAGTGAGACAGTTTACGTCTAGTCCATATCATCCAGAATCACAGGGAGCATTAGAAAGGTTCCACCAGACATTGAAAACTATGCTCAGAGCTTACTGTCAAGATCATGATAAAGATTGGGATAAGGGTATTCCTTATGTGCTTTTCGCAGTGAGGGAAACTGTGCAAGAGTCATTAGGGTTTAGTCCTTTCGAGTTAGTGTTTGGTAGACAAATGCGAGGTCCATTGAAATTGCTGAAGGATGCATGGTTGAAGGAGGAGACGGAAACGAATTTGTTACAATATGTGACAGATTTCAAAGAACGAATGAGTAGTGCTAGTGAGTTGGCAAAGAAAAACTTACAGGATAGTCAGGTACGCATGAAACAGTGGTATGATAGAAAGACTGTCGAGCGTGAGTTTAAGCCGGGAGAGAAAGTGCTGTTGTTACTACCGTTACCAGGTCAGCCACTACATGCAAAGTACTTTGGGCCATATATGGTGCTCAAAAAGGTCAGCAATACAGATTATGTGATAAGTACACCAGGCAAGAGAAAGGCTAAGAGGTATTGTCACATTAACATGATCAAGAAGTATCATGAAAGAGAGCAGGAAAGTATATCAGTGTGTATGCTAAATGTTCAGAATGATCAGTCTGATACTGGTCAGGAGCTTCAGTTTGAAGGTATGGATATGCCTAAGACTAAGCTAAACAACTCTGAAATATTAGAGAACTTGGATGATAAGCTATCGCACATGGTTGACAGTGAAAAACAAGAGCTGATAGACTTAATTCAAGAGTTTAGTCATTTATTTCCTGATACACCATCACGTACTAATATGATAGAACATGATGTAGATGTGGGTGAGGCTAGTCCAGTTAAGCAACATGCTTATCGATGCAAAGTAGTATAGGTAATGGGGGTTCTGGACCACTTCCACTGGAGCCAGATTTATTACCTATACTGCTACTACAGAGAGAATTTTTTATGCCAAAATGATTATGTGATTTAACGATAGTCATAAGATTAAGTTAAATTGGCTCTAGCTCACCACCACCTGGAGTCTATGATATAAATTTTTATAGGTAATGGGGGTTCTGGACCACTTCCACTGGAGCTGGATTTATATACATATACCATCACTACAGAGGGAATTTTTTATGCCAAAATGATGATGCGATTCAACGATAGTCATGAGTTGTATTAAACGAAATATCAATATTAATTAATAATGGATAAAATTTACTATAGCCCACGAGGATATTGGAAAGGTGTAGGAGCAATACAAAAATTAGCCACCGCGGCTAAGGTATCTAAAGATGTGGCCAAGGATTGGTTAAAGTAACAAGCAATGTGGCAAATATACTTACTAGCACCGCGTTATATACCGAGGAAGAAGTTTGATATTTTTACAACGAATGAAGTTCATCAGGCTGACCTCTTGTTTCTTCCCCATGATAAGGTAAGACGCAAAACGTATCAATACGCTTTAACCGTAGTGGATGTGGCTAGTCGATACAAAGAGGCGGAGCCATTAACCTCGAAAGAATCAACAGAGGTAGCTAATGCACTGAGTCGCAGATATAAACGCGGACCGCTAAAATGGCCTAAGCTATTTCAAATAGATCCCGGTCGCGAGTTTATCGGATCAGTAACTAAACTGTTAACAAAGAACGATGTCGAAATCGTCCGTGGTGAAAGAGAGGCCCACCGCAGTCAAGCTATCGTCGAAAGATTTAACAGGACATTAGCGGAACGTTTGTTTGGCTATCAGTATGGGATCGAAATGAAATCCGAGCGATTGAGATCAACCGAATGGGTGACACGATTATCAGCCGTTGTATCAGCGCTGAATAATGAAGTAACGAGATTAATAGGGAAGAAACCATCCGATGCTATTAAAATGAAATCCGTGACTTCCGAATCTTCAGCACCGAGGAGAGGCAAAGAACAAAAACTTCCGGATAGAGTAAGCGTAAGATATTTATACCAGGCCGGTGAACTCGAAGGAGGCCTACGTCGCGCAACCGATCCGATTTGGTCCCTTAAGATATATAACATTAGTCGATTGGTTACGGAAGAAGGAGAGCCTATTCTTTATTACCTTCGAGATGGACCGGGTAGGGCATTTGTATGAGAAGAGTTGTTCATAGTTCCCGACGGTACGGTATTACCACCATAACCATAAGCATAGGTAGTTACACCATCATTATCAATCCATCTCTTTGTATCTAAGGGGGATAATGATGTCTTGTTCATTCTTAATCCATATATCCTATGATTGTAACTTCTTAAAGAGTTCATCTCATGTTTGAACGTTCTACCGTTGAATAATGATTCTTTATACTGTTCGTGTTTGATATGCTTTTTTACAACATACTTCTTAACGCCCTTAGCTTTTCTTATCTCTCCATTATCAGACTTCTTTATAGAATACATCTTAGGTCTTAATCCGACATACTCCGCTATAGGGGTCCCAGCACATTCATCCTTCATCTTACCTAACACCTTTTTATTTACAACGCTGTGCAGTGGATTATCTTTTGGGTAATCGCTCGTGTCGTACATATCTATTTTTTCTGCCATATCTTTATACACATCCTCGGTTTGTATTTCCATCAACAAAGAATCTGTGTCGGTATATAACACCTCACATCTATCGCCGTATTGCTTCTTAAGTTCGTTGTAATAAAAGTCATACATTAAGTGTTTTGACAAGTCGAGAATACTCATACCGACGTACACCGGTCTGTTGAATTTTTTTTACTCTTCTGCATATGCAACGCGGCTAAGTCGTTATCGAATATCTTGCTTCTGTTAAAAGCCGGACTGGCTAGAAGTTTCCTGAGTCTTTCTTCCTCATTAGATCTGACTAATTTAACATCAACACGCTTCCTTAGATTCTCCATAGTTTTACCAAATACCGAGTTATTCATGAGCTTATACAGATTCTTTTCGAAATCGCTGGTAGCTATCTTTCTTAAATCTGTGTTCAACCTTATATAGGGCTCCATCCAAGGGCTTTGATCAAACTTTAGAACTCTGTGTATTTTCTTAAGTTTCATACCTAACGATAGATACAACTGGAGATTTCTGTAGTGAACTATATATTTTGTTTTATCCATCAAATTTGGTACGAGTTTTTCTACGTTAGCTAACCTACTATTACCCATCAAGGAGCGTTGATATTCCGACATCCAATCCTGATTAACCATTAATCTTTCGGGAGCTAGCGGATAACTGTTATGGTCTTTATGTAACGAACTTGGATATTCCAAGTCAACTTCTAGTATGTACCCTTTATTCACATCATTATTATGGATATCATTCACTTCGATATCATCGACCCACTCAAAACCACCCGTGGGTAATGGTTGACTCATAGCCCATCCGTACAAATTGTTAGCGTCGAGATATAATATATGCGTGTCGGGTTTACTCGGATTGTATCCTTCCACTAATTTATTATTAGCCTTAGAATACCTTTTAGCTGCCATCGATATACTACCTCTTAATCCTTTCTCAATAAACAAGTGCATATCGTAATCTGTGAGTAATTTTAGTTCTACGCCGGTCTTCTTCAACAATGCATCCCATGATAGTCCGGGACTGGAATAGTACCATGCCGGGTCCAAGCCATATTGTTTGAAACATGTCTTTCTAAATATCTCGAATATATCGGCGAGTAACAGTACATCGGTTTTTAAGTACAGATCGTGATAATCGCCTAAATTCTTACAACCTAATTTATCCCAGACCGTCAGAGCGTGTTCATAATCGGCATCTGTTATTCTAGATTCTGTTAAGTTACTATAGAATGATTCGAGGAGTGGTAATTCAGTTTCTTCGAATCTAGACCAATCATCCATATATTCATAAGGATATACACCTTTTCTCAGCAACAAATTACGAGTTATCTTATCGGTATATTTATTTGTTATCGCGAAGTCATCGGGATTGTTCGCATTAGCTAAATTGTCTGGGGAAGATAACAGAAACTGTACGGAGTCTATGAATCTAAGCCCATTACTTTGCTTTGTTCTAGATTTCCCATCCTTGTCCCTATAATGTATAGGTTTAGTCAACGAGAACGATATGTATTTTTCCATATTATTAGGAATGCACGTTAAACCGCCGTCGGTCTTTGAGATAGCTTGCATAATGAGATGTGAATCATATCCCCTAAGGTTATGAAACACAACGGGGATGGGTATTGTTTGAGAGTTCATTTTTAGTTTCAAGTTACACTCGTTATGCGTGGCTCCCCGATAATTACCCGTGACGTGACAATGATCTCTTACGGAATCCCCATCCAGGGGTTTATTACAAACGTGACAACTCGTTGACTTCTTATAGGCACTCCAATCATCCGTCGTCATACGCATGGGTTTCTTACACGATTATTTTTCCCTGATTATTCTCTCTTCATTTTGTAGATATTCTAGGAACTTTCCCGCTGCATCGGGACCTCTGTAAATCACGGGCGGGTTTGTTTTCCCATCATACCTTACAACTATATATCCAAACCCACAAGGAATATGTTCTTGAGATTTGTACGTAAAACTACTATCTTGATTATTATGGTTGGTATTTTCTATGGGTTTGATAAGTACTTCGAAGTCAGCGTAAATTACGTACGGTACTGGCATTTGATTACAATAATGTTCAAATTTTAATATATTTTTTCCCTCTTTAGGCATATCGATCCTGATAGCATTCTGTCCAACACCTCTACAGTCTTCTTTATGCGCTTCTAATAGATCTTGTCTGCTGTACCCATGCAGGCATCTTTCGCAGAAATATTTCTTTTCTTTATGTTTTGTTTGATCGTATAGTAGCCTGTTTAAACTCTTTATCCACGTATAATGATATTTACCATCTTTTTCGATCAGAAATGAATTGATTCTGGGGATATTTTCCGGAGCGGAGCTTATCCTGTGTACAACAATTCCTTTAGAATGTCCGAAAACATTTATAGCTAAATTATTTTGCTTTTCCACCTTATCAATTTGTGATAGTGGTGTAGGTTCGTCTATACCATCGAAGTTGAGTCCATCGTTTTGGGGATAGCTAGAAGGTCTATCCGGATGCTTGTCTACGGGGAACAATGCAGATCTTATCATCATTCTTAAACAGTCATCGGATTTATTTTTTACGTTAATTATGGCTTTTTTCTTCTTATAATATGGGGGTAAATCTATATAAGATCCACCTTTGAAGGGCATATAATTTGCTATATCTAAATATAAACTATCGATTTTATCCACACCCCAACCCGAACCTCTATTAGTCCAGCGTTCTAAAGTTTCCTGTATCCTCTGAATTGATGTATTTAATGATGCGTTTATAGTATCGGATTCGGTTATAACTTCTTGATTGCTACGGAAATATGGTTTGGTATATTCGGTGCTATCGTCTGTGTTACTTTTACTCAATGTCATTTTAATCGTCAGCTGGTATTTTATACTATGTAAATCATCTAATTCCTCGTTAATTTTACTCGATATGATGGGCTTAATATCGTTAACATCCATGTTGGAATTAATATCCATCTTCCAACCTCTTAGATATTTACCAACGCCGGCGGATGTGGGTACAAATATTAATTCTTGTTGTTTATTCTCAACATCATTATCATGTTGAATATCAACATTATCATCATTATCAATATCATCATTATCATTAGGTTGATTATTATCTAGTAAAGCGATCAATTCAGCTCTTCTCATTCGAGAATAACCTCTCAGCCCACTGTTTCTCGCTCGAACTTTGAGTTCTCTAACAGTCTGGGGTGGTCTGTTGTATTCCAAACCGAGTAAATCCATCAATTCAGCTTTTCTCATACGAGAATATCCACGCAGTCCACTTTGCTTTGCCATAGCTTTTAATTCTCTGACAAAAACCATTGTGGTTGAATGGTATATGCAAAATGAGACAAATGTCTAATTGGTTGTTTTCATATATCTAAATACGTATTCTCCCCAACCTATTCCTCTCATAGATGTAATCTCTCTTCCTAGCATAAATAATCTGGTTCCTGACCCTATCAGCACCGTGTTTCCTGCATAAACAATAACGACCTTTGACCCCTATCCCGCATTCAGAACACGTATAGTTTATGTTTCCGCGCCTGATGTAATAATTGTGTATACCACAGTAAATTTGAACACAGCGTCGATTACAAAGAGTAGTCTTACCCATGAGTGTAAACTTGCAGTTATTCATGGTATATACATCTATCATATCATTTGTCTAAATGCAAATCACATCTACACTATTGAGATATTGATTAGGCTATTTATAGATCATGGTTTATGCATAGCCACAGCTGTCACTCTGACTTATGCATAATTGTACAGCTGAAAATCAATACAGCAGTCAATCCCAACATGATAAATGTGACCTCTCGGTTCTTTTGTTCCTCTGACGGTGTATAAAACTGACTCATTGTTGGTCTCGGTATTGGGTCTAGTTTTTTCCCAAAAACAAGGAAGTATTCGTGCATGGCATATTCAACATCCTTAAACATTTGAATTGAATGTCCTTCCTTAATCAGTTGTTCATGAATAAAGTCTAATCTCTTCATTCTCTGCTGTGTATATTGTAACTGGGCTGCTTGGTATTGTTCTAAAGCTTCGTTATGTCGTTTACGCTCCTCTTCAACTTCTTTAGCGTTTGATTCCCTCATACTGGAAAATAAATAATTACTCCCCGAAAAAGCTAGAGCATTAACAACAGCTCCACCGACCATCATTGCAATTGTTGCCATATGTTTAATAATATAAAATATTCAAATGTTTATATGAATATAAATATTCAAATGTTTAATTACTTCATTATGTCTTCCGGGATAAGTCTCTGTTTGATGAGCATATCCTTCGTTGCCATAGCCAATCCAATATCCAGAATGGCCATACCAATATCATAACTATTAAAATCTAGCTTGGGAGGTGTGGCTTTAGTAATCATTTTAGCCATACGGGCATAGCCAATGGCCAAGCCGGTGACCACCGCTGAATGATACGTTTACCAACATTTTACCGTCTGTAACTGGAGTAGTCATGCTTCTTATAGCATTATATGAGGACTAACCTCTAATTGAACTTGTTGTTGCGGCGGGGGTGATGTTTTCTCTTCTCCGGTCTTATAAAAGAACCATACAGCCGCTATACCAGCAACTCCTACTAGTGCCCATGTTTTAATCGGATTTTAATTATTTATTAATTTCGCTTTGCGCGCCAGCCCTCCCTTTCTTCCTGCGGCTATTTTCAAAGGATTCTTTGTCACTCTGGGTTGTTTTTTTTGTTTTCTCATTCACATGTGGTGCATCCTCATTCACAGTCACATGTGATGGTTCCTCATTCACTTGTTGTTCCGCAATCTGTTGTGTGTTCACAATCTGTTGTTCCTCGTTCACAATCTGTGGTGTCACCTGTGTCTCCATTATTAATTTGAACTTCGTTCTTTATATTATTAAGTGGGCACGTATGTTTAAATTGACAATACCTAGCCGTTATTAAAGCTGTGGTGAACGGAGCTAAGAACATTCCGAATCTATGATAAAACTCACAGCTCACCGAGCTTATAGCATGTTCGATGAATGGGTCTTTCTCTAGAGATTGGCATAAATACAGGCGATGTTCTGCCGGGATGGGGAGAAACGTACTAGCTACGGCTGTGTATAGTTGTAATATAGAAGACCCTATCGTTTTAGTCATGGTAGCTCCAAGTCTAGACTCGTAACGCACGTACAGTTTTTTAATCTCTTCGTCGGTCATGTTATCAATTTTTTCGATGGAATAATTTTCCCCAAAATATTGGGAACATTTTCCACCGGCTACCAAAGCGGCGAGTCTTTCTCTATGTTTATCTAAAGATTTATCAAAAGATTTATCTACATCAGATTCTTTGAGCATTTGTTCGATGAGTTCGTCGCATTCCATAATGTAATACCTAAGGAGATATTTAAGTCTAACATAATGTAATATGACATATCCAATACAACCCGTAATAATGAACTGTTGCGAAAGAATGAGGATTTCGAACCACATTTTATGTAATATTAACCGCTAATGTTCAATTTATCATATTTTTTGCTATATTTGCTATATTTTTGCTATATTTTGCTATATGTTGCTACATTTTGCTATAAACTTGCTATAATTTTGCTATAATTTGCTAAGCAATTGCATAAGCAGCTGGTTGATCGGTTTTTAATACGAGTTTGCAGTGCTTCGTTGCTGATAACAGTTTTCTGACTTTATCTCGTTCGGGCTTGGTATAAATGACATCATTTTTGCGTAAACATTCCTCGAATGAATCTCGGTCTTTGCAATGAAACAGTGCTACCCATTTGGTCTGCTCTCTGAGATCTTTCAGGACAGAGTTGTATTTTTGAGTAAGTACCCAAACGCTATGTTGAGTATGCCGTCCGGAGAATGCTAAATACGAAAGCATATCTTTCTTTTTTGTGAGTTCTTTACTCACGCTGCAGTCGTCTATTACAAAAAGGGTCGATTCTCCTTTGTATTTTTCGTGACATACTCGGAGACAGTCTTGTAAACGATCGCCCGGATCGACTCTGTGTACCCCGTCATCATTCATTACCCAATCTCTCGATAAGTATGTTTTATTAACGATTGTCGGGCACAGAATAATAATATGATCGAAAACGTCCCGATAATGACTTTCTAAAATATCTAGAATAAAGGCTGTTTTTCCGCAGCCCATTTGACCGCATATGATGGCGCAGTGCGGATCTTTAGGTAAAAGATTATCAATAGATTGCTTGCACGAATCTCCCATTCTGTATATTAAGTTGCGCATCCATAATCATGTACAAATATATGTTTAATTTACCAGCCGCTTCCTGGAGCTTAGTTACCTGTATGGTGGCACCCTCGCTAGCATTTTCTATTCTCCTCCCACTTCCGTGTAGTTGGTCATCGTCCGTTGTTCGCATGTCGAGCCATAGCGCGTACTTCGTGGTGAGGTATTCACCCATCAATACACTCCCTAGAGACAAATCTTTCACGACGGCGTTAACTTCCGGGGAACGTTTTATAGAAGGAAGTTTTTTAATCTCATCCCACTGGTGATACGCTAGCATTCCTTGGCTATATAGTTGATTAGGAACGCCCTCGCTAGTCAATTCTACTTTTGTAATCTTGGGATTGTAAAACTTCTCGGTATTTCTTTTAAACGCATCGGAGGGGTCCTCGAACAACATCAAAATACCCTTCAACGACCTCATGGGAACGTTTAGATTGATACTCCACATCGTATCTTTTTTGTCCCTCGTGATCTTTCGATGTCGCAGCACGCGATCGTACAAAATGGCTAAACTTCCGGTATACTGGTTACGAATTTGTCTGGCTAATTCGGGATCCGTTATCATATCATACTCCAGAGAGATATTGTCAATGGAATATCTAGCATCTTCATTAGCAGATCTGATTACTCTACCGTAGTCATTAAAAGTGAGTTCGTATTCTAACCTATCGCCTAGGGATGCTTGATAAAAGGGCATGTGGGAATCTAGTAATTTAAAGTCTAGGGGAACATAGAATCTGTTACCTAATGCGTCGGCAACGGCCTTATCTTTTACGACGGTACCATCACCATTTTCAGCGCCCAAACACAGTCTCAATGTGTTCTTATTACAAATACCTTGGTACTGTAAGTTTTCCCGCTCTTTATCCGTTCTCCAGAGATCCATGTAACAATAGTATACATCGCTATCGTCGATACTCAAAACCTCATTACCGCTAATTTTAATGGCGATTTTCTTAACGATAGCACGACCTATGTTCTTAACGGGCTCCCTGTTAACGTCGGTAGAAGTCAAACTAATCGTAAATGCTAGTCGGACAGTTCCCGGAACTAACACATCGTGTGCGCCGAGATTAGGAAAGCGAACCAGAAGCGTTTGATTCTGATCTATGGTACTAGGGTTATTAGTTATAGTTACAGACTGACGAATTGCTTTGACCCCTAATGGATCTCGAAGTCTACGTTGTGGGTTTAACTTGCGTCCGTATTGCGAAGACATTGTTTATATTGAAATTATGTACCCTATGTTTAATATAAAAATGGCTAATTTTGAACATAATGACTTAGATCTAAGTACCTTTGATGACTTTGATGACCCAAACGAAGAGGGTACTGATGAAACCAACTTTGGTGGCACGAATCTTAACGATGAAATTTTACAATCGTCCATCAATGATTATTACGATGCATTAAAAGATGATACCCCAATAGGTCGTGACTATTCAAAGTTTACGATAGATAGTAAAGGAATATTGCGACTGCGTGACTCTCCGGATATTGATCTTATGCATTCTCGTACTCGTAAGCCCCTAGCCTTGTCTACGATAGCTGCTAAACACGGCATCAGCACTGTTCGTGATAAATTAGGTTTTGTGGTTCGAACCGTGCGTACTGAACTCGTTAATACAGATGATTTGGAGGCTTCCTCGAAGGTGTCCTCGGACGGACTCGGAGAAATCTTAGATACCTATTACGATAATTCCACGTTACAGGTACCATATTCGGAGTTTAGTATTAGGGAATTACGAGGTCTTGACAAGGCAATGCGAACAATGCGGGGAGAACTCATCAATAATATAGCCAAGATATCCGAAATCGACAAGCATATAGTTTACGAGAAAACAAAACTCGAACAGGCGGGCGATGAGTTCAGTAGACGCCGCGTAGCGGAAAGATTGCGTAACTTAGAAGACGAAAGATCGGCCCGCCTCGAAGCTGCTTCCAGTAATAGAAAGGCACTTCGTTCGCAAATCAGTCGTATTCGAGAAACTATCCATCAAGTCCTCAACGATGACACTACACTGGCCGATAAAATTAAAACATTGTTCAGAGAACAGGGAATAACCATTGCCAGTATTTTAACCGCGTTGGGATTTATTATATCGACTTTGACTCTCTCGTTAACAGGTGGCAGTACAGGTGGTGGTACACTGCCTAGCGATAAAAATGGTATAAAAGAGTGGATAAAAAAGCATTTAAAAGCATTAGGTTCAGCACTGGGAAAGCTCGCTGAGAAAGCCGCGGCCGCACTTCCCGGTATAATAGGGAGTGTTGTTTCCTGGCTATTGAATTTATTAGCTAAGACCACCAATTGGCTTAGTCAAAACTTGTGGGGGTTGATCGTAGCAATTGCAGGGCTGTTGTACGTATTCGCTAAGAACTATTTATCCACCAAATCAGTTCGCTAACCAAATCATGAGTAAACCAACCGAGACTCCACCCACTACAAGCGCTGTTTTTTCATCGATGTTGTTACGATATGTAATAGTCATCTCGTGCATCACGTCCCCAAATATGTCAATGGGACATCACGTGATTCCATGTACCGACTTCCGGAGTAAAACCAACATCAAGCAGACGCCTCCTGTGATCCTTAAGTTATGCACCATGCTCGAATACAACAAAACGCATAACGAAACATGGTGTCAGAAGTGGTGACAATTCACTCTCGTCACTAAATGAACTTTATTACTCCCAACTCAAGTGAGTTTCAGTGAACTAAATGTATTTGACCGGCAAACTCGATCGTGTCAAACCCACGTGCGTTGCTCGACTCGCTGCATTGCATAACTCTAAATTAACTTTCTACAAAGTGAACTAAAGCTGAAACTAATTTTCATTCTGAAGATTGATGTTTATTATACGCAACAACTTGATTGTGATATAATTTGCACTTGAAAACTCTATCTAAGAACTACATATGACAAAATTGAAAAAGTATGGAAGCCTGTGTGGTGCCATAATTCAATTTCGCAAGAAATCTACTGAAGTGCTGATGGTGAAATTTTTTTCTATGGAAGCCTAAAAGGGACATTATTTGAATTGTCATTGTTTTCTGCCAATTTGAACTTTTAAACAGCAAATGAGTAATTTTGAAGCAGTTTTATGAACTTTTAACAAAAAAAATAAAAATTCTGACAACTTTTATCATCACTATGGCTGAAGAGCAAGCACAACCTGTTACTCAAGCTACATTTCAAGGCAATATTCCCCCACCTCCAAGACTTGAATTAAAGGGAAATCTTGCACAGAACTGGAAAAGATGGAGACAAATCTGGGACTCTTTTGAAGTTATGGCCAGAATTGATGCAAATGACCATAAATACAGACTTGCTTCTTTCATAACCTACATAGGTCCAGAAGCTCTTGATATCTATAATGGCTTACCTTATGAGTCTGAGGAGGATAAAGAGAACATGGATACAGTGTTAACTCTCATGGAAAGGCACTGTCTAGGTGAAACTAACGTCATATATGAAAGATACATCTTCAACCAAAGATCACAAATGGAAGGTGAATCTGTAGATACCTACACAAACACTCTCAGAACATTGGCTGCATCTTGTGATTTCAAAACGTTACATGATGAACTCATCAGAGACCGAATTGTGTGTGGTCTGAGAGATAATGCAACACGTAGAAAACTATTGCAAGAACCTAAGCTGACTTTGAAGAGATGTATAGATATATGCAGAGCAACTGAATCAACCATGGCTCAAGTAAAAGCAATGTCAAGTGCCCAAGAGGATATCCATGCTGTTCGCAAGAAATCTAAAACTCCATGCAGACGTCAACCCCCAGACAAAAGTAAACATAGTAAGCCAGTAAATGACTCACAACAGAAAACTCTCATGTGGAACTGTAAATATTGTGGTAAACGTCACCCACCTCAACGAGAGCATTGCCCAGCATATGGTGTCAAATGCAGTAACTGTGGTAGATTTTCACACTATGCCTCCGTGTGCAAGAGTAAGAAGAAACATTCTTCCCGAGTACACAGAGTCGATGATCAATGTGATGAATCTGATATTGATCCTACAGAGGAACTGATGACTATAGATACCTGTGAAGAATCTGTCAACTGTGTTGTAGGACAATACCCTACTAAAATCTTCACAACACTTGAAGTAAACTCTCAACCAGTACGATTTCAGGTAGATTGCGGGGCTACCTGTAATGTGATCTCTAAAAAGTATCTCCCAGAGGATACTGACATGCAGGATACGTTGGTTAACCTGAAGATGTACAATGGGTCCAAGCTTACTACAATGGGAACTGCTAATCTCCATTTACGCAATCCCAAGAACTCTAAAAAGTATCATGGCAAGTTTGTTGTGATAGCTGAGGACAGAACACCACTGATTGGATCCCGCTCTGCTCAACAAATGAACTTTATCAAAGTGCTCCACGAAAATATTCATGAAGTTTCTGAAGAGAAACCTCTGTCTGAGAAAGTCACATCCTCAACTGGTCTTACAAAAGAGGACATACTGAAGACATACCCAGACATCTTTAGCAATGAACTTGGAACTTTTGAAGGAACTCAAAAGCTAGAAATTGATCCAAGTATAACGCCTGTCAAACAGCCACTCAGGAGAATTCCACATGCTCTCAAGCAAGACCTCAAGACAGAACTCGAACGTCTAGAAAAACGTGGTGTAATTACTCCAGTTGATACACCTACAGACTGGGTCTCTAGTCTCTTGATCGTTAAGAAGCCCTCAGGACGTCTACGCCTATGCATAGATCCTAAACCTCTCAATAAAGCTCTCAAAATATGTCACTATCCATTGCCTGTAATGGAAGATATACTGCCAGATATTGCAGAAGCCAAGGTGTTCTCTAAATGTGACTTGAAAGATGGTTTCTGGCATATCGTACTTGATGAGGACTCTAGTTATCTCACAACCTTTGGAACGCCATTTGGACGCTATCGGTGGCTCAGACTTCCTTTTGGTGTTTCCCCTGCACCAGAGATATTCCAGCAGAGAATTGATCAGCTTCTCCAAGATCTGCCTGGAGTATTCAGGATAGCGGATGATATATTGATCATTGGTGAAGGCTCTACCAAGGAAGAAGGAATAGCAAACCATGACAAACGGTTTGTGCAATTCATGATACGATGCCGAGAGAAAGGTATTCGACTCAACTCAGACAAACTTGATCTGAAAAGGTCAGAAGTCTCTTACATTGGTCATCTTCTAACAGATCATGGACTCAAACCTGACCCTAGAAAAGTGAAAGCAATCCTTCAAATGCCTACACCTACAGATGTTCAAGGTGTCCAACGTGTGATTGGGATGGTTACATATCTATCCAAGTTCCTCAGAGACTTGTCAGATCTGTGCGAACCCATACGACAATTGACAAAGAAAGGAATCCTTTGGAATTGGACACACGAACATGATGCTGCTTTCGACTCTATCAAGCGAGCTGTCACTCAAGCGCCTGTTCTCAAGTACTTCAACAGTCATGAAGAAGTCTCTCTTCAAAGTGAGGCATCAGAAACTGGACTTGGAGCTACTCTACTTCAAGGTGGACAACCAGTAGCATACGCTAGCAGAGCTCTTACTCCCACAGAAAGAAACTATGCTCAAATTGAGAAAGAGCTCCTGAGCATCCTGTTTGGATTCACTAGATTCCACCAGTATCTCTATGGACGCAAAGTACAAGTCGAAAGTGACCATAAGCCTTTAGAGACTATACACAAGAAACCTCTGGTCACAGCTCCCAAGCGTCTTCAACGCATGCTTCTCGCCTTGCAGAAGTATGACTATACCATCACATACAAGAAAGGCAAGGAAATGTATCTTGCCGACACCCTGTCTCGTGCATACATGACAGAGACAGAAGAAGCTGTGGATGTGGAGATGGAAACAGAACAAATCCACATGTTAGACTACCTGCCTGTGTCTAATGAAAGACTCACTGAAATCCAACGTGCAACGGCTCAAGATGAAACCCTCCAGGTTGTAGCCAAGATGGTACAAGTAGGATGGCCCGAGACAAAGAGTGACATACCTAATCTTGCAACACCATATTTCCATGTGAGGGATGAACTTAGTGTTCAAGATGGAATTCTGTTTCGTGGAAACAGATGTGTTGTTCCAATAGCATTACGATCTGACATTCTCAAACGTCTACATAATGCTCACACTGGCATAGAATCAACCAGGCGAAGGCCCCGTGAATGTGTTTATTGGCATAACATGAATGCTGAAATCAAAGACTTCATATCCAAATGTGAAGTTTGCCAGATCTATGATTCCAAGCAAGCCAAGGAACCTCTGATTCCTTATGACACTCCAGACAGACCCTGGTCAAAGCTAGGTATTGATTTGTTCAACTGTAATCAGAAAGACTATGTAATCCTAGTTGACTACTTCAGTGACTTCTTTGAAGTAGATATGATCACTGACAAAACAGGAAAACAAGTGATCCAGAAACTCAAAAGTCATTTGGCATGACACGGAATACCGGATACCATAATCTCAGACAATGGTCCACCGTTCAATTCTCAGGACTTTGCTGATCTCGCCAACAAGTATGAGTTTACTCACATAACAAGCTCACCAGCCTTCCCACAGTCGAATGGTAAAGTCGAGTCTGCAGTAAAGTCAGCCAAGAGACTAATCAAGAAATGCTCAAAAGCAGGTTCTGACCCTTATCTAGCCTTGTTAGACATCCGCAACACACCAACTGAAGGAATGTCTACATCCCCTGCACAGCGCCTGTTCAATCGCCGCACCAAGACTCTACTACCTACGACCAAACAGTTACTCCAACCAGCTGTTTGTCCAACAGTCAAATCTGAAAAGAGGAAGAAAGTAGAGAGTCAAGTGAAGTATTTCAACAGACATGCAAAAGACCTGTTGCCATTGTATGAAGGCGACCAAGTGCGCATTCAACCAATCAGACTAGGTGATCATGAATGGAAAAAAGGCACAGTAAACAAACAAGTTAACATCAGATCATATGAAGTTAACCTTGATGATGGTCAAACACTAAGGAGAAATAGACGTCACTTGAGACCAGTACCATTTACACCTCATGAACCAGAACCATCATCTCAACATGCTCAAGCACCAGCAATTATACAAGCACCAGAGCCAGGTACAGACCAGCCACTGAAACAACCGTCTCCCAAGAAAGTTAAACAGTCACAGACACAGCCATTGGTGACAACAACAAGTAACAACAACTCATCACCGAGAATCACGAGAAGTGGTAGAGTTTCAAGACCACCTGCACACTTGAAAGACTTTAACATGAAAGTGTGAACATGACTTTAATTTTGTGTATCTATTAAGTGCTGGGTGCACATCAATTTAATTTCATGGACTTTAATCTTATTTACATGCATATGTTTCTTTATTTCAACAGTGACTTTAATAGGAACAGTGACTTTAATGTGAACAGTTTCACACTCCCTATTATCTCATTGACTTTAATTGCTTTCTAAAAAAAAGGGAGATGTTACGATATGTAATAGTCATCTTGTGCATCACGTCCCCAAATATGTCAATGGGACATCACGTGATTCCATGTACCGACTTCCGGAGTAAAACCAACATCAAGCAGACGCCTCCTGTGATCCTTAAGTTATGCACCATGCTCGAATACAACAAAACGCATAACGAAACAGATATGTTGTTGATTTTTAGCCTCAATATGTGGTGGTACTTGTGCATTAGTAGATGGTTGTGAAACATGTGGTGTTTGCGGCTTGACTATTCCCTTTTCGCCCGTGATCGTTTGCGTTATTAATTCGACGTTAATATCTGAATTTATACCTGTTTTTTGTTGATCGGTAGCGATAACAATTTTATTATTATAGCCTATCACTTGACCTATCTTAAGTTCCATATTACTCGGAGACATGTATAGTCCCGGCGCATAAACGAAGTCCACTTTGGATTGAGCGTACTGTAATGCATCTTGAAAACGCTTTATAGACGATGGTATGTCAACTGGTGAATTAATGGCGTCCTCCACGTTTGCGACAAACTGTTTTTGCGCATCGAGCGCCGTCCCAGTACCGATAATGGATGTTCGTGTTTGCGATTGTGCACCGAGAATTGCCCATACATAAGTTCTTATCGATTCATTAAATCTTACAAATCCTGGGTTAGTAAAATTATTTTCCGTTTTATCATTAAGAAATTCATTCCAAGCGTTTGCGGTATCGTTCAGTTGTATAAATTTTGTAACAATATAAATTAAACCACTCTTAAAACTCATAATATCCCCTCTCCAATCGTTACTCGAAAGTTCCCAGTCTTTATACCAATGATGAGTTTTTAGAAAATAATCATACATTCTTATGTAAAGTTTGCTGGTATGCAACAACTTAAACGCATTAAATGGACCTTTGTTAACTTCTTTAAATAAATTATCGCTTTCTTCTTTGACGGTTTTTTCCCCTGTGTAAGGAACACCTAGACCATGGTTTGCTCCTTTAATACGCCAATCTTTACTCGTAGAAATATTAAATTCCTGACAAATACGCTCATACGCGGACTTATTGTACGGATTATTTGTGGAATTCCACGCTCCATCCTGCGGTAATGGAGCACTAATTTCTTTAAGTATACGTCTAATCTGATAGTACACGTGAAATAATAAAACAGACTTATTTAGCATAAATCCTGGGGCATTAACAGATACGCCACATCCTGTTGTGGCACACCATATGGCAAAGTGTAACTGATTCCGCCAAAATTGCATCGGATTGTGAAACCAATCGTGCACCATTTTATCGCTAGTTGCCGTGACCCTGTAATTTTCAAAGATATCAGGGAATTTAACGAAAAATTCAGCACCAGAGGCAGTTACTATAATAGATTGATTAGTAATGTATCTCGATTTCATATTTAAGTTATGATATAGTATCATTGTATATTTAATATGTATGTTACACTCCCTGGAATAACAAATGGTCAGTCTATTAAACTGCTTCATACTATCGATAACTCTGATGGACAACTCGAAGTAGCTCTATGCGATGTAACGTATTACCCGAGGTGGACCAATATAAATGCTATAAAAAGAAATAATGAGATGATTATACCAGGTGAAAGCAATAGTATTGAAAAACGCATTACTATACCTGATGGGTATTACAGCGTATGCTCACTCAATGATGAATTTTTTAAGCCTATGGGAGCTAGTCTCACACAAAATGAGTTGAATGGGGCGCTGATTTTAAACGCTGTAGTAACAAGTATACTTATTGGTGAGAACTTAGCAATTACACTTGGATTTGGACAGCCAGTAATATTAGCACCCCACGAATCAGTGATTGTATATGCATTACCCGATTTAGTTCCCTATAAAGAGTTGTGTATCCATCTTGATCAGATCAGTACGACGGATAATATTCAACAAGAAAGTCCTTCAACTCTGCTCAGAAGTGTTCCAGTGAAAAATGAAAAATACAATAGTGGTAGAACGGAATCTTTCTCAACATTACAATATAAAAAATTGAAGCGGGGTATTATTTCAGACCTCAAAATTTCTGTATTAGATGTAAAACACCAACCTGTACATATAGGATACTTAAGTGTAACACTCCATATTAAAAATAATGGTTGATTCCATATTTAAGTTATGATATAGTATCATTGTATATTTGATATGTATGTTACACTCCTGGGAATAACAAATGGTCAGTCTATTGAACTGCTTCGTACTATCGATAACTCAGATGGTCAACTCGAAGTCGCCCTATGCGATGTAACGTATTACCCGAGGTGGACCAATATAAATGCTGCGAGATTAAATAATGAGATGTTTTTACTGATAAACGAATATACAATTGACAGTGCCATTATTATACCTGATGGGTATTACAGCGTATGCTCACTCAATGATGAAATTTTTAAGCCTAATGGAATGAGTCTCACACAAAATGAGTCGAATGGGATGCTGAAATTAACCACTGGAGAAAAAGGTTTAATTATTGCACTCAACTTAGTACCTAAACTTGGATTTCCACGCGACTCTCAATCTATAAACATGATAAAACCCAACATAACAATACATGGAAATACATTACCCGATTTAGTTCCCTATAAAGAGTTGTTCATCCATCTTGATCAAATAAGCACGATGGATAATATTCAACTAGAAAGTCCTTCAACTTTGCTCAGATCTATTCCAGTTAAAAATGAAAAATATAATAGCGGTAGAACGGAATCTTTCTCGTCATTACAATATAAAAAATTGAAGCGTGGTATTATTTCAGACCTCAAAATTTCTGTATTAGATGTAAAACACCAACCTGTACATATAGGATACTTAAGTGTAACACTCCATATTAAAAATAATGGATGATGCATCAGGCCCTGGGACACTAAGACAATGTAATACAATTGCGCTTTCAGATCTCGGAGACACAGAAGGATTTTATAAACCCGGTTACAATGGTAAGTTATACGCTTTACACTTACTAGATAATGTATACAAGTGGAAAGAAGTCACATTCACGGGTAATCTAGAAGATTTAAGCGATGTCGACGTTAGTAGACTCCTTAAAAACACTTCGTACAATATTACTCGCAACGACGATAATAAATGGGCTATGGTCGAAGCAAACATCGAGTGGCTACTGAATATCGTCATTACCCCACCTTATGTGATGATGGGTAAGGGACATAATTTAACTAAGATAATAAATAGTGGCATCGTACTCGCGGCTTATATCCCATCAAAACGAAAAAGTGTGTTAGTTACCCCCCTGCCAGAAAACCCAGGTCATATGTTATATAGTCGTCCGGCCTTAAAAAATGTTACTTTAAATTTGGTTACTGAATTCGATGATATTAAAGTTAACTTGAGTGCAATACCTAATATTTCTACGCTTATTATTGAAGTCTTGTTCGGAGATGCACCGGAAGATGCCTTCGATATATTACCAGGTCTATCGATTAAATGGCTCAAGAAACACGAGCGTCAACGTTGCAGTATTATTCATATCGGAGCATCGCCCGTTGCAACCCTCGAGGGGGTCCAAATTATTAAAAGTGACAGCATTTCTCTTTCTAAGATATTCTTGCCGTATAATATACATTTGATAAGATTGATGTATAGTCTCAAAACATTGAAGCAAGACCAATTAAAGACTATTATATGATCGTTATATACACTATGAGTTTATATCCGGCGCTCGGTGAAGCATTCGAAAAGATGGAAACTGTTGATGGATTTCGATTACATCAAATAAGCGACATAAAACATCGAATAGGGAAGGATAGGGAGTTGAGACTTGGATTGTATAAAAAGTATCGCAGAGCCGTGAATGCTCTGGACGGAGTTGACACCGCTCTTGTAGTATCTGGCATGGGACTCGGTGTAGCGGGTATCGGTTTACTATCAACTATAATCGCCGCGCCTATCGTGCTCGGCATGGAAATAACCGCCGGAGTCTCGGGACTGGCAGGAATAGCGATAAAATTCATTTCTCGTAGGTTACAAAAGAAAGCATTAAAACACGATAGTATTCGGATACTCGCCGAAGCAAAGTTGAACAGCATCGAGGATCATATTTCGACAGCAATGGCCGATTGTAAGATATCCGAGGATGAGTTTCGTTTAGTGCTGTCAGAACTCACCAAATACAATGAAATGAAGCAGGAGATTCGATCAAAATCTCGTAAGACCAGTGGTATTAGCGAAGACGAGAAAAAAAAGTTCATAGAACAGGGGAGGCAACAAGGGCGTCAATTATTCCGTGCCAAAACCAAAGAACTGGTTGGAGATTAAAAATAGATTGATAATCGTTTGATCACATTTAGACAAATGCTTACATAAATATATATAATAATGGAGATCGAAAAAACTATTAAATGGAGAGAATTACCACAAGGTTTTTATTATATCAGTGATGTCAAACCAACCAAATACGGTTATCAATTGTTTCTTATCAATTTACAAAAAGAGTGTAGTTATATAGTCTGGTCTCCTAGTAAAATGAACGAAGAACTTAATAAAAATGTTGAATATCGCTTTATCGATAAAAATAATGAAGAATATTTTTATTACCATTTAGGCTCATCTAAAGCATTGATTGGCCCCAGGTATTGGTGAGCTAGAGCCAATTGAACTTAATCTCATGACTATCGTTAAATCGCATAATCATTTTGGCATAAAAAATCCCCCCCTGTAGTAGCAGTATAGGTAATAAATCTGGCTCCAGTGGAAGTGGTCCAGAACCCCCATTACCTATACTACTTGCAATCCAATTAAACTAGGGCTATTGAGAAAGGAAATAGATTACATGCTGGAGAACGATATCATACAGCCTAGTAGTAGTCCATGGAGTTCCCCTTGCATTCTTGTGTCCAAGTCTGATGGTGGGGTACGCTTTTGTACAAATTTTAAGAAGGTCAATTCTATGTCTAAAACTGATTCTTATCCCTTGCCAAGAATAGACGACTGTATAGATCGTGTAGGGAATGCAAAATATGTGACAAAGTTTGATCTTTTAAAAGGCTATTGGGGCATACCATTATCACCTAAGGCAAAGCAAATATGTGCATTTTGTACTCCAGATGGCTTGTTTGAGTACAATGTTATGCACCAGCAACATTCCAACGCTTAATGAATCAGATCATTTTCGATGTAGAGCACTGTGCCGCCTACATTGATGACATCATACTTGCGACGAAGACATGGAGAGAGCACATACAAGGCATAAGACATTTGTTCGAGAAGTTATCTCAAGCTCAACTCACAATCAATTTGAGCAAGTCAGACTTTGTGAAGGCTACAGTTACCTACCTAGGTCACGTGGTAGGGCAGGGACAGGTCAAACCACTGCAGGCCAAGGTGGAGGCTATTTTGAAATTTCCTACACCCAAGAACAAGAAACAGGTTATGAGTTTCCTTGGGCTCGCGGGCTATTACCGCAAATTTTGTAAAAAATTTGCGCACATAGCCGTTCCATTAACAAGTCTGCTAAAGAAAAACGTTCCATTCCATTGGAAGAAGGAACAGGAGGAAGCTATGCAGAAAATCAAGGTTATTCTGACCAATTCACCAGTGTTGGTAACACCTGATTTTGAAAAGCAGTTCATCATTCATGTGGATGCGAGTGATCTTGGCGCCGGTGCAGTTTTGCAGCAGCAAGACGCACATGGAATAGAGCATCCAATATGCTACTTTAGCAGGAAATTTAATCAACACCAAAGGAATTATTCTACCATAGAAAAAGAGACATTAGGGCTGATATTGGCATTGGAACAATTTGAGATTTATGTGGCTACAACAGTGTACCCAGTATTGGTGTTCACGGATCACAATCCGTTGGTGTTCGTGAACAAGATGAAAAACAAAAATCAACGGCTAATGAGATGGAGTATTGCCCTGGAAGAATTCAACTTGAACATCAAACATATCAAGGGGGCACAAAACGTCATCGCAGACGCCCTTTCCAGAGATTTTAATTCATAAACAACTTACGAATGTGTACCTTGAACATGAACAATGATGGTTTATGAACATTTGGAGCAGTACATTATATAGGTGTGGATTGTGTTTCATATTGAACAAAGACCGGATGATGTTATTTGTATTTATGCTATGCTTTGATGTATCATATGTATAGTGTGTTGTTCTTCTTGTGTGTGTATCAACTAAAAGATAAAGTTTGATTGGAGATAATATGTAGAAGTTTTTCATATCAAGATTATGAAAAACATTCTGTTTTTTAAGGGGGGGAGTGTTATGTGTATGGGTGTATGCTTTTATATGTTTGTTAGTATATCAGATGCATTTAGACTTGAATTGAAACAAGAAGGCTTGGGTTGCGTAATTTTGCTTGAATAGTACACCTGGGGAGCTGGCTGCCTGAGCGGGTTAAGTAATTATGTAACAAGTGAAGCTTGTAGCTAATCAGCATTATAGTATAAGGTTGGGGTGATTCAAAAATAGTTAGTTTTTTCTGCTTCTTGGGTGTTGGCCAGACCTGTATTTTAACCTCCTCATTTTTAATGTTAAAGTTCAGAACACTGTGTGAGAGATTGTATCCCATGTCGGGGCTTGTGAAACTGAACTAGAAATCATGCTGATATCTGCAAATGTGTGCCTTGGAAAACTTGCAGTGTGAGCTTATGTGCAACTATGGATATATGTGTTTTCGTGGACCAAGGAGTGGAGTGAACAATCAAACATGGAAATCAGGGTGACTATATAAGTATACAATTTGCTGTAGCCCTTTGATGGTGATATTATTTGTACATGGAAGCCCAAGCCTAATTCTCTCATAGTAAACTTAGCTGTATTGGTAATCTATCATGCATTGTTAATAAATATCTGTCTTAATTGTTGTGCGATCCTTTCATTGTGCGAATGGATTTGGAGTGTATCCCTTCGTTCCACTTCCACTCGTAACACGACACCTAAGACAGGTCCAGAGCCAGCCAGTAACCTCAGCTCTGTTTGGCCAATCTTCCTAAATAAGCTTCTGTTGACCCAGCAATAGAACGGGTACCCAGTAGAATGAGATTGTAATGTGACTGTTAACCTTCTAGTACCTGACAAGGCAGCTTAGACTGTAGGGAGCTGGGAATGACAATCAAGTTCACTCTGATCCATTGACCATGGTAATAATGTTAGCGCTTTGAGCGAGCACTGAGTGTATGGAGGCTAGTGCCATATAGTACACACATCATCATTATTATTTAATACCTGATGTCAAACCTGAATCCTGTTTTGAACCAGTTAACTGATCTACATTCTGTTCATCAAAATTAGTCTTAATCTTGGCATGCACACACTGCTTGAAATCTTCCAATAAAATCAGCTGACTCAATTGATCGAAATCTTTGCCAACATCCTTCCATGAACACCACCTATCAAACAAAGTCTCCTTTCCCTCGTAATATGGCTGGAATATTGCCAAAATACTGGTAATGCTTCATTGTAAATCTGGACTATGTTTGTTATTGATTTTATTCAAAACTTCATTCAATATTGAATACATAAATATTGGTGAACTGTTTCATGGGCATAAAATATGAACATGAGTTTTATAATAATGCATAATGTTTAAATTTGTGCAGTGACAACAAAAAAACAATTGAGTATGATCAAATGTTTATTATATACAAGACATGGCATAAGACTTGGGGGCTGACTCGGTGATGGAAAGGTAACTTACCCTGCGGGTAAGTAGTATAAAAAAGGCGGCCCTGCGGGTTGCATAAGTAAATTTGAAATATATATGAAAATGGTTTAGAACCCTGCGGGTAGATCTAAAAAGGTTATACCAGACGAGAAAATTTGTCCTGCGGGCAATGTAATTTAGAGACCCTGCAGGTCAGTAGAAAGGGTGATGCCCTGCGGGTTTGAGTGAATGAAAATACTTTGGGGGCCGCAAGCCATATATTGATAGTTTACAGAATGATTGACTTGCAAAGCCCAAAGCGAGGTAAAAACTGAGAGCCCCCAAAGTGATAAGAAAAGTATAAAATGAGTGATGTAAGGCGATAATGTTAAATATCATACATATGAGAATTAAAAACTGAATCCAATAAGTTATGTTATCCAGGTAATGTCACAGAACAAGATTGAACAGTATCAGGAAGCACTGATGAGTGTTAGTTGCACCAATAGGAATAACAGTTCAGTCAAGTGGGTTGAGGCATCAGAAGCACAGAATAATGTTAGTCACAACACACACATTGGTCAAGCCTTTAGTGAACGAAAGAGTCACTCATAGCATAATGCTCGTTGTGCTTTCCTTATGTCTCTTCTGGTGTTCTGATGTATCTGGTGAAACAGTTTGAATTCCACCTGCCCAATGTCTTAATCAAATGATCTTCCACACTGGCACTGGCAGCTGTAGTTGCTGCACCAATGCGGAACGAGTGTCCAGAATGAGCACTGGATTCTAAGCCTGGCCTGGTGAAAGCAATGTTCAGCCAGGACAAGAAGACAGACAGTTCTGGATATAGTTCTAGAGTTCGCTTCCACAAAGAGAGGATCACTGGGTCTTGCTCCGTTCAACTTCCTACCTTGAAGCCTTGTCATAAGGGTCATGTAAGGACACTCAGTCTTAGATGTAGCGAACAACGCTAGTTGCACACCCTTTCTGAAGGGATCTGTTTTGGAAGCTTTTAAGGTTAGGATGCAATTATGTTGTGTCTGTTCAAATTGCACATCGCTCACTGTTAGATGTACATCTGGATCAAACGACGAGGCACAAGTAAATTCTCCACAACAGAGAAATCCAAAATAGGCAGTTATGAACATACATTGCATAGCCAGATTATTGAAATATCCAAACACACCTGCTCGTAACTGAGCCACTAGTTTACATAAGACACTCAGTAATTGGCAAGCGCTTCTTTGTAGATGTTGATTGCATTTCCTTGTAACCTCTTAATAAAGTCTGTAGTCTGTGTACTGCTCGAGAAGATACATCGTCAAAAAGGGTCTTGATACCAGCTTCGAGGTACATGAACTTGATGCCGGCCAGGTAAGTTTTCACTGTGTCGTGTTTCAGTTTTAGCACTCTGAAACAATGGGCCATGAAATATTGTTGATAAGTCTCACTTATCGGTGGGAGTGTGGACTGGAGTAACAGGTTGCTGACTAGGCTGAATTTCAACAGAAAATTTACATAGCACTGGAAGCCTGTAGAGTATGCAGATTTAGTACCCTGACTGATAGCTGCTGCCACAGGGTACTGAGGTAACTGTTCAAGTCCACATGATGTCTGAACTGGGTGGGCACTGTTGTGGAAGTACATCTGCCTGCTGCACCAGTCTGCGGAATTTCTCCATCTGGAACCGAGAAAGAGAATCAGCAATTTTGTTGTGTATTCCAGGCACATGTTGAGCTGACACAACAAAATTATTTCAAGCTGCCGTCCAAGTCAGTGTTCTCATCAAAGCCATAATCTTCCTGCATTTTGATCAACCTTTCTAAATAATAAACACACTGGTTTGGTTGTCACAATGCCACAAATGTGCCCAAAGTTTAGCAGCAACCACGATAGGATACAGCTGCATGAATGCCATGGAAGGTTCGTGCTCCAGGAATTTTGTAACATCTGATGGCCATTTCTCTGCAAACCAGGCCCCATTGAAGTATCCACCATGGCCAACTGTTGTAGCTGATCGGCATCCAAAGGCAAGTCTGGTATAGAAATAATACTCATCAAGCCACTTGAATCCAAAATATGGCCAACAGGTAGGGTTCAAAGGAATTTGCTTGAAGGCGTCTATGATGTCTGCTTTATACATTTCGGCCCCCTGCCCTAGGATTTTAATAATGCGAATTGCATGGTCAGAAGTCACATATTGGAGAGAGCATGTCTCTTTATCGATAGGTTCATTGATACTAGGGACTCGCTGTCATGAGGTGCTGATAGGTCCAGAATATGTCTCTTCTTTTTTTAATATTTCCCTTCAGCGACACCTAGAGGACAGACTCTATACACGCTGTATGGTGGTGTCCCGAAGGGTCCAGCCACATAACTCCTTGTGACTTCTGTTTCCACTGCTTTAGTGACGACATCTGGGGCCTTGCTTGCCGACAGGTTGTTTCTACATTCAACAGTGTCTTGGGGAAAATAATTTAGCATGGGGGAAAAACCATCCTCTAAGCCGTGAATCAGAAAATTTACAAAGTTCCTGTCTGGATGGGAAGAAAGTTCAAGTTGCATGTTTGTAACATTGATTGGTGGTAATGGATATTGGGAAGTCACTGGGGCTGGTTGTCAGTTCTTGTCTTTCTTGCTACTGCCGTGGCCGTGGCATTTGGATTGTCCATGTGAAGTGACTTGACACTTTGTACAAACATGTAAGAATGGGCAGTTGTGTAGAGTACACCCAAAGTCATTAAAATTGTTACATACTTTTCATCCCTGATTCATAACACGTGGACGGCCCCTTGAGTCTGTCTGATGATTGTTGATTGATCTGTTGTTGTTATGAGTCCAAGGTCTTATAGGTGGTAGTCTGTTGGGGTCTGCCACATTGGGACTCTGCAGTGGATAAAGCTATGGCAAACATTACAAGCACGAGATCGGAGGCCAGATGAAACTCTTGTCCATAGTCTCTGATCGGATATGTCCCACCTAATGCCAGTGCCTTCCTTAGAAAAGGCTGCCACTCTTGGCGCGAACAATCTGTGGTAATCATAGTGGGCTGTCCTACCATACTGAATGGCCAAATCAATCACTGTCTGTTCATGGCCGTCCATTTGACGTCGTTTCTCTGCATTGCCAGCACAGTATATGTCCTTGTATATGCCAAATGCCTTGATGAATTCTCCAAGTGTTAATGAGCAATTAATCCTTGGTTCATCACGTAAGTTGAAAGTCTGTCCATCAAAATCTGACACTCTGTCTAAATTTTCCTGATTTGGCAGAAGAAGCAAGGCTAAATTGACATATTTACCTTGTTGTATTTTCCATTTTAGAGTGGAGGAAATGGTGTGTATGTGTGGCAGTGAATCCAAGGGTACATCCCTGTTTAGCTGTCTGGGAACATCACTACTTGCTCCTGTGGCTTTCTGTTATCGAATATCAGCTGCTGTCAAATATGGAGGGTTTCTGTTTACATTCCTGTGAGAGGAAGCTGGACAAGACACTTCGCCATGATCGTTGCCATTGTTGTTTTCATTCAGGTCAGAGGTTGTACCCAGGTTAACCCTTCGTGTTGATTGAGATCTGGCTTTAGATCGTTGTCTGTCAGCCATTGTTACGATAACAACAAACTGTTGTACCGCATATAACACGACAGGATGGCAAAGGATTGTTGTAGATTTTCCTTGAATGATCGTGATTCGTAATGACAGCTGAGAGAACAATGGAAACAAGCTTAACGACATTGAGGCTCTTGTTGTTAATATAGATAAACAAATTGACGTCACATCCGTAGTACTGAGCATGCTCTGTAGAAAAAATATTGCATTCTGGGATAGAAAATAGTAACTTCATACAGATAAGAAATGTGATCGTTCATGGACGGTTCTGAATGATAAATGACAACTGGAAATAAAGGGAAAAACCTAAAGTAGGTGACAAATATATACATCTGTTGTGTAGACATCAATGTTAATAATAGGTGAAAGGCTATGTTGATCACTGCACAAACAAAAATATAAAATTAACATTCTAAATTAACTTAGAAACTGGTAGTTTCAGAGCACCTTTAGAATACAGTACCACAACATCTCGTGAGGACAATGTCTGTCGTAGGTCTCATGTCTCAAAGACATGCAACCAGTTTTAGTGAGAATCCGTTGGACGCGAACTCGCGTCCTTCGGATTGTTAGCCCAACAGCTAACCGACTGAGCTACATCCACACTGTGAAACAAAATGCAAATTTACCTAGTCATGCCTACGACGTTACGGAACTGAACGAAAAGGGTGGAATAGGTGACGGACACTGACGAAGGTTACGGGTAGGCGTGTTGTCTCGTGACTTTAGGCTACGGACACTTATGAATGATCCCGATGCCATTTGGCACACTAGTCCCATTCCGTAATCTACAAGATACCGAGTGGCGAGAAATGATTCAATATGGCGCGAACTGTAAACGGCTCCCGGCGTCGAGACGTCGAACTCTCGAGTACGCATGAATGACATGGTATTTAATAATTTGTCAGGTGGATTTCGTGACAGAAACGTTTGGTAGGGACCACTGTAAGGATGATGTGGATAATAGTAAGGAACGAGGGAGGCATGAGCATGGCTAGTTATGACACAACGGTGAGTTCGCTTTTGAATCAGTACTGAAAAAATGTAGCGGGTGTAAGTGGCTTGTGTGAATGTTCCAGGACAGCTTCCAGTAGCCAAAGTATTCGACATAAAACCATTTCATCCTTTTTACTCAACGTTTTTGTGTGAAGAATATTAGGAGCTTCTATAGAATTTATAATAGCCACTAAACGGGTAAATCTACCTAACCCTAATGATTGTAAAGGGGATCCAAGGGCTAAGGATAGGATTTGGATAATCTAATAGCCACTAAACGGGTACCTAACCCTAATGATCAAAAAGGGATGATTGATCTAAAGGGGATCCAAGGGCTGAGGGTAGAGTTTGGGGTAACCTACCCTAACACTGGCGACATTTGGATGTGTTCAACGCCAATATAATATCCCTACAAACTCTATTCTTGTGCATAATAATGAAAATTAAGAAACGGAAAAAATAATATATGTATATTAGTTCCCATATATGACCATTTTAGCAACATGAATTACGAGAAAAACAAAATAAAAAATAAAAAATAAATAAAAGTGCTTTCGTAAACTAGCGCTTGCTATAAAATGCGCCGCCTCAGACTTTATCTAGTAAATAAATATTCAAAACTCTCAACATCGCTGGGCTTATTCAAAGACCTTGCGTGTATAGATGATAGATCACTGGGGGGAGCTTATTTAGGCACACTCGATGACCCCTGATGTCACAGGGCATTGTTTTCCAGTGTGACTTGCAACAAAATACTACAAATTACATCATAGGGCATTGTCACGTGTTTGAAAAGTTTGTGGTACTGTATTCTAAAGGCAGGCCGTAGTTTCATACATTATAGATATACATTGATAAATAAAGTATTGAAATAAAATAGCATTGCAATGTTCTAAATATTAATTATACCCCTGACAAAATGTCAGGGGTATATAGTTATACCAAGGTTCCGTCCGTCTGTCCGTCCGTCCGTCCGTCCAAAAACTTTGTCCGCGCGATTTCTCTTAAACTATTCAGGGGATTCATCTCAAACTTAGTACATATAATCTGTGTCATATGGAGGGGTGCAGTCAAAAGAACAAAAAAATTGTTATTAGTTTTCCATTTTTTTATGAATTTTTCAAACCCTAACGTCCATCCAAAAACTTTGTCCGCGCGATTTCTCTTAAACTATTCAGGGGATTCATCTCAAACTTAGTACATATAATCTGTGTCATATGGAGGGGTGCAGTCAAAAGAACAAAAAATTTTTTATTAGTTTTCCATTTTTTTATGAATTTTTCAAACCCTAACGTCCATCCAAAAACTTTGTCCGCGCAATTTCTCTTAAACTATTCAGGGGATTCATCTCAAACTTAGTACATATAATCTGTGTCATATGAAGGGGTGCAGTCAAAAGAAAAAAATGTTTTTATTAATTTTCCATTTTTTTATGAATTTTTCAAACCCTAACGTCCGTCCAAAAACTTTGTCCGCGCAATTTCTCTTAAACTATTCAGGGGATTCATCTCAAACTTAGTACATATAATCTGTGTCATATGGAGGGGTGCAGTCAAAAGAAAAAAATTGTTTTTATTAATTTTCCATTTTTTAATGAATTTTTCAAACCCTAACCAGGGTCTCCCCTGACGCAGAATTCTTGAGTATATGACTCTCAATTAAGGAAAAATACGTCCAGAAATAAAAGAATGCCTCATGACTGACGCAATTTAAAAATATCTATGTTGTTGTTTACCAGCTTTGGAATGAAAATATGACAACTACTAACCTGAACTTAATTTATAAACATTTTCCGAAGACAATTTATGCAAACGTCTAAAAATTTACGTCTAGTTTTTAATTAATCGTCGTTTTTAGAAGTAACATAACTTCGCATAACACCACTGCCACGGGCTAATTTGCATGGGCTAGCCTGTCACATGACCAGACTTTTTTCTCGTTTTAAAACAAACGCTAAAATCAGAACAGCCGGGGGCTTTAAATATTGTTTTGCATAATTATATAGATGTGCTACTAAAACTGTGCGACTGAGGTACAGGACAAAATATATTTATTCATCAAAGTGAACGTAACTCTCACACTCCGTGTGGCTTCGATGTCAGCACTTGATGTAAACAAAGGAAAACTCCGCGGAAGTTTTTCACGTTTCGGCATATTTTCTCACTAAAAGTTAACCATGACATATGTTTATCTAGATGTGTAGACTCATAAAAAATGAAACAGAAGAAAATATTATCATTGTTGCGGTGAATAATGTGATTTGGTGCGGTCACGGTATGTGGTTAAGCGGAACCTATGGAACGGGGTAAATGGAAGTTGTAAGTATCGGAGGGACACATGTTTTTGCCGAAATTTAGGTAAACATTATTGAATGAAATTTTAATAAAATTAATAAAATAGATGACAAACATAAGGTCAGATATACAGAGAACACATTTTTATTACCAGATAGTGTAACAACAGGATTAACTTGCATAATTCAATTCGGATTTGTTATGCTATTTCCGATGACGGATCATGACAGCCTGAAATGAGACTGAAGAAAAGTCTGTGTGTGAGAGATATTTTTTTCAGGATTTAATTGCCCATAATTAGGGGTGCGTATTATACACGAGTGTGTATTATACATGCATAAATATGGTATATGCGAAATGTAAAGCTTTGGGCGTGTTTGTTGTTGCTAATAAACTGTATTCAACCAGAAAATATTACGAGTGTTCACAATTCTTCAGTTCAACTTCACTGTTGATAGATAATACAAGATAACTAGATAAAAGATGTAAATGAGTTAGTGGTATTAAATTATAATCTGACATGAAATGTATTTTAATATCCATCCATGATTAAAAATTATGTCTCACAGTTGAGACTGATGTTATTTATTCATCCTGTATTAGTGTCACTGTAAATTGTTTCATGAGCTGTGAAGTAATTGTGAAAAAATAAAACCAACAAACTTTGTATTTCATTCATATATCCTTTATTTCTCTGTAGTACAATCAGCTGAGAACATTAATTAGCTCTTGTTAACTTAAACTAAAGACATATAATATTTAAAAGATACTTAATATTTAAAAGATAAGTACTTTAAGTGTAACATTAATAGTGAACACTCTAAATTTCATTAATCATACAATAAAACATTTGACTCTCAAAAAATATTTTTGACTCCCAAAAATTCATAGGCTGAGTTAAGGTGAGTCTCAAATATTGGAGTCAAGGGGGAACCCTGCCTAACCCTATCCTAGCTATTGAATTTGTAACTACTGACACACTAGGCAGGGGTATTAGTGAGCCACGCTCACTTTTGCACTTGTTCATAAATACATTGCCACATGAACCAAAACATTCAATAGTTATCTGTATTGAAACAATGTTTAATCTAAATGCCATGTAAGCAATGACTTAATTTGTGGTGTCTAAGTATCAATGTAAACAAACCTGAAACCCTATAATCCAACCAAAAAAACCCACCAATATCCTAAAATAACCTTGTCGACACCACTTAATTACCTCTGTATTCAGGTATTCAGTGAGTCTAGACAGCACCCTACTTACAAGGGGCTAACCACCTAAAACAATAGCTGTCACCTACCACCTAGTTTAGTGTCAATATGGTAATCTGATGATCATCAATCTGATGATTGGCTTTTCATCGCAGTGAAAAGTATGGTATGTTAGTGCAGCTATAAACAGAAGTGGCCTCGCCTCTATCGATTCACCACCAGTTGCACAGCGTGTGCACGTTTTGTGGGTCATCCAGTATTTATCTTTTGTCGGGACAGGTATGAACACAATTTATTATGTCTTTTTTTGCTAAATGGGATTTTCAGATTCAGTGGACATAAAAAGTCTTAACTGAGATTAATTTTTTTCTGCTTTTTATGGTCAGTGTTCCATAAACAAATTAATGAAATAAAATATGCCTTGGTGTAGATCTGTGGTTATTTTCATGGCAGTCCTGATGTTGATTGATCTATAATGCAATCTGTTGTTGATTGAAGAGTTCAGTTTTGTGTATATTCTCTTCTGCAAGTGGCCTGTAAACAATCAGCAATGTCTTTGCGTTCGTGTAAAACATCAACATTCATTGTAGGCCTGTATAAGGCCATCCCCCCTCCACACAACTGAATTTATTTTTTTTCAAAATGTGTGCACGCTACACACAAGAAAATACAGTACTCCTATTTTAAAGTCTCTATTGGTCTCCCAGGGAAGAGTTCACTGACATTAATATTTTGTAAACTCAGACTCATGGAGACAAAAGGTGATGCTCTTCCTCTTATGTAGGGAGATAACACAATCATATCTGATATCATGTGTAGCAAGTGTGGCAAGTCTGGAGAGAATCATAATGGGAATGACACTAAAGCTACAGTTCCAGTTTCTGCTCTGTCAGAGTTTGGTGCAAAATATTTTTTCAATACCTACCGACCATGTTTTCACAGAAGACCCAAACAATTGAAAGTGTTTTTTTCTTTTTTTTTGACCACTGACTTCATGTTTGGGGTTTTATGCTCTTTTGAACACTCTTACAGTTTTGTCAAGACCTAAGGTATTTAAAAAATAATTATGTAAGACATATACTAAATTCCAAAAGAAACGCTCTTTTGATTTTGTAACTTCCAATCTCATTGATATCCAATAAAAGTGAACAACTTTCACAACAAAAGACACACATAGCTAAGTTTTTAGCATGTCTGGAAATGTTCCATGCATTCGTTTTAGATTTGAAACAGAAAAGAAACTGTTCATATCCATGAGACAAATTTGTTAGAATGTGTCTTTCTGAGGACGTGCTAAGAGCAACATGCACACTTGTAATGTGAAACATGGATTGATTGGTGTGGAAGGCGCACATGAAAGTTTTGTAGAGACATGGTTATCATCCTTTCTCACTTGCACCAACACCACCTACCAGCATCAACTACTGCTGCCAGACAGACAATTACAACCCACCACAGACCTGTGTCAGGAAACTCAGTGCATCAGTTGTCATTGGCTAATCTCAGGTGGCGACATCCAAACTTTTGGATGTGCGTTGTTTTTGTTTTTATTGAGTATATTATAATCCATAAAAGTACACTAACAAGTATCATTCGATAGATGCCGAAATACAAATTTATAGATGTGCCCACAACATTAACTAGTATGCAAATTCAAAGCAATCTATGATATTCATTTTATATTTGAATCCTCTAACAAAACTACCTTTTGTGTGAGCAGCTGCGTCAATAGTACCTTATGAGGGAAAACAATGTTTCTTCACTGAGTATTGATGTATAAGATTTTGTAGCGGAAAATTTGCATTTATACATAATACAGTGTATTTTTATATAATCGAAAAAATAATTATGTGGAACATATCTGTGCAGTTTGATTGTTTCAAGCTGTATTAAATTTTTTCACTCAGATGGTAACATTGTGTGTGATAACTGTTATAGAAACAATATGAAGAAGCTGAGAAATGGTTCAAGAAGGCATCTGCCATTGATTCCAAGGATGCCAGTATAGATCACCACTATGGTAAGTAGCGGACCTGCTCCAACAGTCACACATCTTTGTACTCACTCATTCTTCCAATAGTAATCATCACTTCAATATCTCAAAGTCAGGTCAGGCTACTCGTGAACAAAAGAATACCTAAAGATACTGTCATGATCCATAGCCAATTCTAGTCAGGCAATCTCAGTTACAATGGCCTAGTTTGAAGCACAGTGGAGTTAACGCCTCTTTTCTTTCTGTGTGTGTATAACCTCTCTGTCGTCTTTCATGTCATAGTGAAAACTTAATTTCCCTCATTTATGTTAAATTTATTTTTGTATTGAATATGTAACATTATACACAGAGTAGTATAGGTAATGATGGTTCTGGCTCACTTCCACTGGAGTCAGATTTATATACCTATACTGCTACTACAGATGGAATTTTTTATGTCAAAATGATGATGCAATTCAAAGATCCTCATGACATTAAACTAAATTGTAATGAAAATATTCTCTATTATTTTTACTCATACGTATACCATTATTTTTAACATAGTGATATTCAACATTTTTACTAAGTTCTTCGTTCATTTTACTAGGAGACCAGACTATATACTCTTCTTGGTAATTGGAAAGAAACAATTGATGACCGTATTTGGTTGGTTTGACATCACTAATATAATATATACCCTGTGGTAATTCTCTCCATTTGATAATTTTGTCCCCTAGCATAAATGCTTCGATAGCTTTTTCGAGTTCTTCCTTTCTTGGTTTGTAATTCTCCATTATTATATATTTATGTAAGCATTCGTTTAAATGTGATCCAACGATAGGAAGCAATCTATTTTTAATCTCCAACCAGTTCTTTGGTTTTGGCACGGAATAATTGACGCGCTTGTTGTGACCCCTGTTCTATGAACTTTTTTTTCTCGTCTTCGCTAATACCACTGGTCTTACGAGAATTTGATCGAATCTCCTGCTTCATTATGTTGTATTTGGTGAGTTCTGACAGCACTAAACGAAACTCCTCCTCGGATATCTTACAATCAGCCATTGCTGTTGAAATATGCATATGGTCCTCAATGCTGTTCAACTTTGCTTCGGCGAGTATCCGAATATTATCATGTTTTAATGCTTTCTTTTGCAACTTACGAGAAATAAATTTTATTGCTACTCCTGCCAGTCCTGAGACTCCGGCAGCTATTTCCATGCCAAGTACGATAGGCGCCGCGATAGGTGATAATAAACCAACACCGGCTACACCGAGTCCCATACTAGCTGTTACAAGCGCGGTGTCAACTCGGTCGAGAGCATTCACGGCTCTGCGATACTTTTTATACAATCCAAGTCTCAACTCCCTCTCCTTTTCTATTCAATGTTTTATTTCGCTTATTTGATGTAATCGAAATCCATCAACAGTATCCATCTTTTTATCGACCGCAGGATATAAATCCATAATGTATATTATTATATCATATAATAGTCTTTAATTGGTCTTGCTTCAATGTTTTGAGAGTATACATCAGCCTTATTAAATGTATATTATACGGCATAAATATCTTAGTAAGGGAAATGCTATCACTTTAATTAACTTGGACCCCCTCAAGGGTTGCAACGGATGATGCTCCTACATAAATAATACTACAACGTCGACGCTTGAGCCATTAAATCGATAGACCTGGTAATATCTTGAAGGCCTCTTCTGGTATATCTCCAAACAAGACTTCAATAATAAGCGTAGAAGGATTATGTATTGCACTCAAGTTCTGGTTTATATCATTGAATTCAGTAACCAAATTTAAACTAACATTTTTTAATGCTGGACGACTCAATAACACATGACCTGGGTTTTCTGGCAGGGGAGCGACTAACACACTTTTTCGTTTTGAGGGGATATAAGCCCTGAGTACGATCCCACTATTCATTATCTTAGTTAATTGATGTCCCTTACCCATCATCACATATGGTGGGGTAATGACAATATTCAATAGCCACTCGATTTTTTCTTCGATCATAGTCCATTTATTATCATTGTTGCGAGTAAGATTGTATGAAGTGTGTTCATTGAGTCTACTAACGTCAACATCGCTTAAATCTCCTAGATTACCTGGGAATGCAACTTCTTTCCCTTTGTATACATTATCTTGTAAGTATAAAGCGTATAACTTGCCATCAGTACCAGGTTTACCTAATCCTTCTGTGTCTCTGAGATAGGAAAGCGCAATTGTATTACATTGTCTGAGTGTTCCAGGGCCTGATGAATCAGCCATTATTTATAATATGGAGTATTACACTCAAGTATCCTATATGTACAGGTTGATGTTTTACATCTAATACAGAAATTTTGAGGTCTGAAATAATACCCCGCTTTAATTTTTTATATTGTAATGATGAGAAAGATTCCGTTCTACCGCTATTATATTTTTCTTCTTTGACTGGAATAGCTCTCAGCATAGTTGAAGGACTTTGGAGTTGAATATTATCCGTCGTACTTATCTGATCAAGATGGATGCACAACTCTTTATAGGGAACTAAATCGGGTAATGTAACTCCATACCGTGTTGCATGGGGCGGTATTGCTACATCTCCTTTACTATCAAATCCAAGTGTATCTGCTAAGTTCTCTTTAAGAATTACAAGCTTTTCTTCAGTGTTATAAATCAGCATCCCATTAGACTCATTTTGTGTGAGACTAAGTCCATTAGGCTTAAACATTTCATCATTGAGTGAGCATACACTGTAATACCCATCAGATATAAAGATGTGAATGAATTTAGTATTGTCACTATCAATTATAAATCTATCATTATATCTCGCAGCATTTATATTGGTCAACCGCGGGTAATACGTTACATCACATAGAGCGACTTCAAGTTGGCCATTCGAGTTATCGATAGTATGAAGCAGTTGAATAGACTGATCATTTGTTATTCCCCGGAGTGTAACATACATATTAAATATACAAAAATACTATATCATAACTTAAATATGAAATCAACTTACATTACTAATCAGTCGATTTTAGAAAGTGCCTCTGGTGCTAATTTTTTGGTTGAATTCCCTGATATCTTTGAAAAATATAGGGTCACGGCAACTAGTGATAAAATGGTGCACGATTGGTTTCACAATCCAATGCAATTTTGGCAGAACCAGTTAAACTTTGCCGTATGGTGTGCCACAACAGGATGTGCTGTATCTCTTAATGCCTCGGATTTGAACTAAATAAGTCTGTTTTATCAATTCACGTGTACTATCAGATTAGACGTATACTTAAAGAAATTAGTGCCCCATTACCGCAGGATCGAGCATGGAATTCTACAAATAATTCGTACAATAGGTTCGCGTATGAGCGTATTTGTCAGGAATTTAATATTTCTACGAGTAAAGATTGGCGTATTAAAGGACTTAACCATGGTCTAGGTGTTCCGTACAGCGGAAAAAGAACTGTTAAAGAAGAAAGCGGTGAATTAGTTAAAAAACTCATCAACCTTTCGATCCATTTAATCTTTTTGTAAGATTGCATAATCTTAATCATGGCTGGGAACTCTCTAGTAACGATTGAAGAGGAGATCTTATGAGTTTTAAGGGTGGTTTAGCTTATATTGTTACAAAATTTGTACAACTGAACGATACCGCAAACGCTTGGAATGAATTTCTTAATGATAAAACAGAAAATAATTTTACTAACCCAGGAGTTGAATCAATAAGTGATTAGTTATAATAATAAAATTGTTATTGCTTCTGATCAGCAAAAAACAGGTATAAATTCAGATATTAACACCAAATTAATAACGCAAACAAACACAGGCGAAATGGGAAAAGTAAAGCCACAGACACCACAACAACCATCTACTGACGCACAACCACAAGTGCCACCACATATTGCAGCTAAAAATCAACAACATATCGATGAAAAAACAGCGCTTATAGTAGGTGGAGTTGCGGCTGGTTTACTCATGATTTGGTTAAATAGTTCTTAATGGGATAAATAGTCTTTAGCGGATACATACAACAGCCCTGCAATTGCTACGATCAGTGCCTACAAGTTTTGACTAAGCCAAGTGGTGGTCTTACCATAAAAGAACATGCGTTATAACCTTAAAAGTGTCTAAGACTGATACCTTCCGACGAGGCGTTCACATTGCCTTATTCGCTACTGACACTATGACATGTCCCTACTCGGCCTTGTCAAAACTGTATTCCATTAGAACGCAGTGCAGGGCTGCATACCAGGATCCGCTGTTCGTCAGTCGGGACTATCTACCAATATCCAGGACTGTGTTTTTGTCATGGTTAGATAGGGTCCTCACGTTGACTGGCTACAACTCCACCGACTACTCCGGGCACTCATTCCGGATAGGAGCAGCTACCACGGCGGCCACCGTGCACATCGAGGATCACCTCATTAAGACTATGGGCAGGTGGACGTCGGACTGTTACGCCAAGTATATCAGAACGTCCGACTCCACCTTAGGGCAAGCCCACAAGGCTATGTGTCACCATCACTAAGTACCATATTCATGTTATTTACCTATATTAATTCTTTGGGGGCTCTCGGTTGCTAACCTCGTTTGGGCGTCATAAGCCACTCCATATTCAGAGCATGGAAGGCTTGTGGCCCCCAAAGAACTTACGCTATTTCGGTACTGTCCGGTCAGCACGACCAGTACTAGCTTAACTCTAGGGATCGTCCGGGTCATCGGACCCCAGGACCGGCATATCCCTCTCACAGCTACACAGTCCGGGTCCATAAGACCCCAGGACATTGTTATCTTACCCGGGTCTCCACGACCCCAGGGTGTCAACCCGGGTTACTTCGACCCCAGGGTCTCTTAGGCAACCGAGGCAGCCCCCATGTTGTGCCAAATGTTTATGTTAATATCTGTATATAATAAAACTTCCTGCTATGTAATACATTTCATGTTGTTTGTGGCACAAAACAGCGCTTATAGTAGGTGGAGTTGCGGCTGGTTTACTCATGATTTGGTTAAATAGTTCTTAATGGGATAAACAGTCTTTTGCGGATACATACAACAGCCCTGCAATTGCTACGATCAGTGCCTACAAGTTTTGACTAAGCCAAGTGGTGGTCTTAGCTAATAAATTCAAGAGCCAGGAAACAATACTCCCTATTATACCGGGAAGTGCAGACGCAGCTTTCCCAGCGAGCTTTCCCAGTGCTTCTCCTAATACTTTTAAATACTTTTTTATCCACTCTTTTACACCATTTTTATCACTAGGCGGTGTGCCACCTCCTGTACTGCCTGTACCACCGGTAAACGCGAGAGTCAAAGTCGATATAATAAATCCCAATACGGTTAAAATACTGGCAATGGTTATTCCCTGTTCTCTGAACAATGTTTTAATTTTATCGGCCAGTGTTGTATCATCGTTGAGGACTATATCGATAGTTTCTCGAATTCGACTGATTTGTGAACGAAGTGCCTTTCTATTACTGGAAGCAGCTTCGAGGCGTGCCGATCTTTCGTCTTCTAAGTTACGCAATCTTTCAGCAACGCGGCGTCTATTGAATCCTTCGCCCGCCTGTTCAAGTTTTGTTTTCTCATAAGCTATACGCTTGTCGAGTTCGGATACCTTGGCTATATTATTGATGAGTTCTCCCCGCATTGTTTGCATTGCCTTGTCAAGGCCTCGTTATTCCCTAATACTGAACTCCGAGGATGGTACACTGGCCGTGGAATTATCGTAGTAGGTATCCAAGATTTCTCCGAGTCCGTCCGAGGCCAGCTTCGAGCTTTCTTCTAAATTATCTATGTTACTGAGTTCAGTACGCACAGTCTGAAGAAGCTTAGTAGTCTTCGTGGAAAGTTTTTCTCGTGAGTAGTCTACAAAACCTAATTCATTACGAACAATATTGATGCCGTGTTTACTGGCTATCGTAGACAAGGCTAGGGGCTTACGAGTATCAGAATGCATAAGATCAATACCCGGAGAGCCACTCAGTTGCAATATTCCTTTACTATCTATCGTAAACTTTGAATAGTCACGACCAATTGGGCTAACATATTTTTTATCATCTTTTAAGGCATCGTAATAATCATTAACGGCTGGTTTTAAAAGTTCATCTTTAAGATTCATGCCACCAAAGCTGGTTTCATCAGTACCCTCTTCGATTGTACTAGTATCAGTTATGTTATCTAGATTAATATCATCCATTTTTATATTAAACATAAGGTTACATAATTTCAATATAACAATGTCTTTGCAATACAGACGCAAGTTAAACCCACAACATAGACTTCGTGATCCATTAGGGGTCCAAGCAATTCGTCAGTCTGTAACTATAACTAATAACCCGAGTACCATTGATCAGAATCAAACGCTTCTGGTTCGCTTTCCTAATCTCGGTATACACGATGTGTTAGTTCCGGGAACTGCACGACTATCATTTACAATTAGTTTGAATTCTGCCGACGTTAGCAGAGAGCTTGTTCAGAACATAGGTTGTGCGATTGTTAAGAAAATTAGCGGTAATGAAGTTTTGAGTATTGACGACAACGATGTATATTTCTGTTACATGGATCTCTGGAGAACGGCTAAAGAACGGGAAAACTTACAGTACCAAGGTATTTGTAATCAGAACACATTCAGACTGTATGTGGGTGCTGATAGTGGTGATAATACCGTCGTAGGAGATAAGGCCGTTGCTGATGCAGTAGGTAACCGATTCTATATTCCGCTAAACTTTGAATTACTAGATAGTCACACGCCCTTTTATCAAGCATCCCAAGGCAATAGGTTAGAATACAAACTCACTTTTAATGACTACAGCAAAGTAATCAAAGCTACTGAAGATCCTAGTAGCTATTCTATTGAAAATATCTCACTGGAGTATGATATGATAACAGATCCTGAATTAGCCAGACAAATTCGTTACCAGTATACCGGAAGTTTAGCCATTTTTTACGATCGCGTGCTTCGACACCGAAAGATCACTATGAACAAAAGAGATACGACATGGAATATCAATCTAAACGTTCCCGCTAGATCGCTGAAGGGTATTTTAATGTTGTTCGAGGACCCTTCTGAAGCATTTGCAAGAGATACGAGGCGTTTTACAATCCCAAGACTACAAAAGTAGAATTGAATATCGAAGGCGTGCCTTATCAACTATATAGTCAAGGCATGCGAGCATATCAACAGTGGGATGAGATTAAAAAACTCCCTTCTATAAAACAAAGCCCAGAAGTTAACGCGGTCGTGAAAGATCTGTCTCTTGGGGATGTATCCTTGGCTGAATTCCTTACCACGAAGTATGCGCTGTGGCTCGATATGCGAACAACGGACGATGACCAACTACACGGCAGTGGGTGGAGAATACAAAATGCCAGCGAGGGTGTTACTATACAGATAACGAAACAGCAGGAAGCGGCTGGTAAATTAAACATATATTTGTACGTGATTATGGACGCGCAACTTAATATACAGAATGGACGATTCGTGCAAGCGATCTATTAATAATCTTTTACCTAAAGAACCACACTGCGCTATCATCTGCGGGCAAACGGGTTGCGGAAAAACAGCTTTTATTCTAGATATTTTACAAAGTCATTATCGGGATGTTTTCGATCATATTATTATTCTGTGCCCGACTATAAGCGTTAATAAAACATACCTATCGAGAGATTGGGTAATGAATGATCCCGGGGTGTACAGAGTTGATCCGGGCGATCGTTTACAAGACTGTTTACGAGTATGTCACGAAAAATACAAAGGAGAATCAACCCTTTTCATAATAGACGACTGCAGTGTGAGTAAAGTACTCACCAAAAAGAAAGATATGCTTTCATATTTAGCATTCTCCGGAAGACATATGGAACATAGCATTTGGGTACTTACTCAAAAGTACAACTCTGTCCTGAAAGATCTCAGAGAGCAGACCAAATGGGTAGCCCTGTTTCATTGCAAAGACCGAGATTCATTTGAGGAATGTCTACGCGAAAATTATGTTAATCATACCAAGCCCGAACGAGATAAAGTCAGAAAACTGTTAGCTTCAACGAAGCATTGTAAACTCGTATTAAAAACCGATCAACCAGCTGCTTATGCAAATGCTTAGCAAAAATATAGCAACTGCTAAGCAAAATTATAGCAAAAATAAAGCAAATATAGCAACTTCTTAGCAAAAAATATAGCAACTGCTAAGCAAAAATATAGCAAAAATATAGCAAAAATAGCAAAAATAGCAAAAATACGATAAATTGAACATTAGCGGTTATTTTGTAATAATGTGGTTTGAAATCCTCATTCTTTCGCAACAGTTTATTGTTACGGGCTGTATTGGATATGCCATATTTAATTATGTTAGACTTAAATATCTCCTTAGGTATAACATTATGGAATGCGATGAACTTATTGAACAATTGCTCAAAGAACCAGATCAACATGCTGAAGTAGTTACAGATAAATCTTTAGATAAACATAGAGAAAGACTCGCGGCTTTGGTAGCCGGTGGAAAATGTTCCCAATATTTGGGAGAAAATTATACTATCTGTTACAACTATACACAGTCGTAGCTAGTACGTTTCTTCCTATCCTGGCAGAACACTGCCCGTATTTATGCAAATCTCTCGAGAAAGACCCATTCATTGAACATGCTATAAGCGCAGTAAGCTGTGAGTTTTATCATAGATACGGAATGTTCTCAGCGCCGGTGACCACTGCTAGGTAATGGCTAGGTATTGTCAATTTAAACATACGTGCCCACTTAATAATAATGGAGACTCAAGTGACACCACAACAGATTGTGGAGACACAACCACAACAAGTGAACGAGGAAATAACCCCGATTGCGCAATCACAACAAGTGAATGAGGAAATACCAGCGATTGCGAAATCACAAGCCAGAGTGACAAAGAATCCTTTGAAAATCGCCGCTGGTAAAAAGGGTGTGTTAGCGAGGAAGGCTAGAAAACTAATGTATAATTAAAAAATTGAACACTGGAGTCAGATTTATATACCTATACCGCAACTGCAGGTGGAATTTTTCATGTCAAAATGATGATGCGATTCAACGATCATCATGAGATCGTATTAAAAGAAACATCAATATTAATTAATATTGATTAAAATTTACTACAGCCCACGAGGATATTGGAAAGGTATCGGAGTAATACAAAAATTAGCCACTGCGGCTAAGTTATCTAAAGATGTGGCCAAGGATTGGTTAAAGAAACAAGCGATGTGGCAAATATACTTATCGGCACTGCGTTATATACCGAGGAAGAAGTTTGATATGTTTACAACAAATGAAGTTCATCAGGCTGACCTCTTGTTTCTCCCCCATGACAAGGTAAGACGCAAAACTAATGAATACGCTTTAACCGTAGTGGATGTGGCTAGTCGCTACAAGGAGGCCGAACCATTAACCTCGAAAGATTCAACAGAAGAAGTAGCTAATGCACTGAGCCGCATATATAAACGCGGACCACTAAAATGGCCCAAGTTATTTCAAGTAGATCCTGGTTGCAAGTTTATGGGATCAGTAACTAAACTGTTAACAAAGCACGATGTCGAAATCAGGCGTGGTGAAAAAGAGGCCCACCGTAGTCAAGCTATCGTTGAAAGATTTAACTTGACATTAGCGGAACGTTTGTTTGGCTATCAGTATGGGATCGAAATGAAATCGGAACGATTGAGATCAACCGAATGGGTAACATGATTATCAGCTGTTATAGCTGATTAATGAAGTAACGAGATTAATCGGGAAGAAACCATCCGATGCAATTAAAATGAAATCTGTGACTTCCGAATCTTCAGCACCGAGGAGAGGCAAAGAACAAAAACTTTCGGATAGAGTAAGCGTAAGATATTTATACCAGCCCGGTCAACTCGAAGGAGGCCTACGTCGCGCAACCGATCCGATTCGGTCTCTTAAGATATATAACATTAGTCGGTTGGTTATGAAAGAAGGAGAGTCTATTCTTTATTATCTTCAAGATGGACCGGGTAGGGCATTTGTAAGAGAAGAGTTGCTCATAGTTCCCAACGATACAGTATTACCACCATAACCATAAGCATAGGTAGTTACACCATCCTTATCAATCCATCTCTTTGTATCTAAGGGGGATAATGATGTCTTGTTCATTCTTAATCCATATATCCTGTGATTGACACTTCTTAAAGAGTTCATATTGTGTTTGAATGTTCTACCATTGAATAATGCTTCTTTATACTGTTCGTGTTTGACATGCTTTTTTACCACATACTTCTTAACGCACTTAGCTTTCCTATCTCCCCATTATCAGACTTCTTTATAGAATACATCTTAGGTCTTAATCCGACATACCCCGCTCTAGGGGTCCCAGCACATTCATCCTTCATCTCACCTAACACCTTTTTATTTACTACGCTGTGCAGTGGATTATCTTTTGGGTAAACAAAGAATCTGTGTCGGTACATAACGACTTGCACCTATTACCGTATTGCTTCTTAAGTTTGTTGTAATAAAAGTCATACATTAAGTGTTTTGACAAGTAAAGAATACTCATACCAACGTAAACCGGTCTGTTGAATTTTAAATTACTCTTCAGCATATGCAACGCGGCTAAGTCGTTATAAAATATCTTGCTTCTGTTATAAGCCGGACTGGCTATAAGTTTCCTGAGTCTTTCTTCCTCATTAGACCTGACTAATTTAACATCAACACGCTTCCTTAGATTCTCCATAGTTTTACCAAATACTGAGTTATTCATGAGCTTATATAGATTCTTTTCAAAATTGCTGGTAGCTATCTTTCTTAAATCTGTGTTCAACCTTATATAGGGCTTTGATCAAACTTTAGAACTCTGTGTATTTTCTTTAGTTTCATACCTAACGATAGATATAACTGGAGATTTCTGAAGTGAACAATATATTTTGTCTTATCCATCGAATTTGGTACGAGTTTTTCTACGTTAGCTAACCTAGTACATTGTATTACCCATCAAGGAGTGTTGATATTCCGACATCCAATCTTTATTCACCATTAATCTTTTAGGAGCTAGCGTATAACTGTTATGATCTTTATGTAACGAATTTGGATATTCCAAGTCAACTTCTAGTATGTACCCTTTATTCACATTGACCTCATGGATATCATTCACATCGATATCATCCACATCAACCCACTCAAACCCACCTGTGGGTAAAGGTTGACTCATAGCCCATCCGTACAAATTGTTGACGTCGAGATATAATATGTGCGTGTCGGGTTTACATGGATCATATCCTTCCACTAATTTATTATTAGCCTTAGAATACCTTTTCGCTACCATCGATATACCACCTCTTAATCCTTTCTCAACAAACAAGTGCATATCGTAATTGGTGAGTAGTTTTAGTTCTACACAGGTCTTCTTCAACAATGCATCCCACGATAGTCCGGGACTGGAATAGTACCATGCTGGGTCCAAGCCGTATTGTTTTAAACATGTCTTTCTAAATATCTCGAATATATGGGCGAGTAACAGTAACTCGGTTTTTAAGTACAGATCGTGATAATCACCTAAATTCTTACAACCTAATTTATCCCACACCGTCAGAGCGTGTTCATTATCGGCATCGGTTATTTTAGATTCTGTTAAGTTACTATAGAATGATTCAAGGGGTGGTAATATAGTTTCATCAAATCTTGACCAATCATCCATATATTCGTAAGGATATACACCTTTTCTCAGCACCAAATGCCGTGTTAACCGATCAGTATATTGATTTTTTATTGCAAAGTCATCGGGATTGTTCGCATTAGCTAAATTGTCTGGGGAAGATAACAGAAACTGTACGGAGTCTATGAATCTAAGTCCATTACTTTGCTTTATTCTGTCTTTCCCATCCTTGTCCGTATAATGTATAGTTTTAGTCAACGAGAATGATACGTATTTTTCCATATTGTTAGGAATGCACGTTAAGCCGCCGTCGGTCTTTGAGATAGCTTACATGATGAGATAAGAATCATGTCCTCTAAGGTTATTAAACACAACGGGGATGGGTATTGTTTGAGAATTCATTTTTTGTTTCAAGTTACACTCGTTATGCGCGGCTCCCCGATAATTACCCGTGACGTGGCAATGATCTCTTACGGATTCCCCATTCAGGGGTTTATTACAAACATGACAACCCGTTGACTTCTTATAGGCCCTCCAATCATCCTTTGTCATACACATGGGTTTCTTACGCGATAAATTTTCCCTGATTATTCTCTCTTCGTTTTGAAGATATTCTAGGAACTTTCCCGCTGCATCGGGACCTCTGTAAATCACGGGCGGGTTTGTTTTCCCATCATACCCTTACAACTATATATCCAAACCCACAAGGAATATGTTCTTGAGTTTTATACGTAAAACTATCTTGATTGCTTCGGACTGTATTTTCTATAGGTTTCATAAGTACTTCGAAGTCAGCGTAAATTACGTACGGTACTGGCATTTGATTACAATAATGTTCAAATTTTAAAAAAAAAATTCCCTCTTTAGGCATATCGATCCTGATAGCAGTCTGTCCAACACCTCTGCAGTCTTCTTTATGCGCTTCTAATAGATCTTGTCTGCTGTACCCATGTAGACATCTTTCACAGAAATATTTCTTTCCTGCATGTTTTGTTTGACCTCATAATAGCCTGTTTAAACTCTTTATCCACGTATAATGATATTTACCATCTTTTTCGATCAGAAATGAATTGATTCTGGGAATATGTTCTGGAGCTGAGCTTATCCTATGTACAACAATTCCTTTAGAAGAATGTCCGAAAACATTTATAGCTAAATTATTTTGCTTTTCCCCCTTATCAATTTGTGAGATTGGTGTAGGTTCGTCTGTACCATCAAGGTTTAGTCCATCGTTTTGGGGATAACTAGAAGACCTATACGGATTTTTGTCTACGGGGAACAATGCAGATATTATTCTGAAACAGTCATCGCCTTTGTTTTTTACATTAATTATGGCTTTTTATACTATTTAAATCATCTAACTCCTCGTTAATTTTGCTCCATACGATGGGCTTAACATCATTAACATCCATGTTGGAATTAATATCCATCTTCCAACCTCTTAGATATTTACCAACGCCGGCTGTGGGTACAAATTTTAACTCATTTTTATCAACAACATCGTCAACTGATCGATTATTATCTAGTAAAGCAATCAATTCAGCTTTTCTCATTCGAGAATAACCTCTCAGCCCACTGTTTTTGACTTGAGCTTTGAGTTCTCTAACAGTCTGGAGTTTGTTGTATTCCAAACCGAGTAAATCAATCAATTCAGCTTTTCTCATTCGAGAATATCCATGTAGACCACGTTGTTTTGCCAAAGCCTTCAACTCTCTGACAAAACCATTGTGATTTAATGGTATATACAAAATGAATCAAATGTCTAAATGGTTGTTTTTCATATATAAATATGTATTCTCCCAAACCAATTCCTCTCATTGATGTAATCTCTCTTCCTGGCGTAAATAATCTGCTTCCTGACCCTATCAGCACCGTGACTCTTACATAAACAGTAACTACATTTGACCCCAATCCCACATACAGAAGAAACACAATTTTTATAACCTGTCTGATATAATAAGAATGGGTCCAAAAGTAAACACCCACACATGGCTTCTGACATTGAATCGATTTTCCCATGAGTGTATATCTGCACAGATTCATGGTAATACACATATCATATCATTTGTCTAAAAGGTAAATCACATCTCCACTGGTGAGTCATAGCTGTCATCGCTATTTATAGCTCATAGCTTATGTGTAGCTATGAATAGACAACAGTCATCGTGACATAGCTGAAGAGCCAGTCAGCGCCTTTATAGATTAGCAGTCAGGGTTATTATTAATGGTTGATACGCAATAGAACATAGCTAAAAATAGCCACGGTGGACAATCCCAAAGCTATAAATTTTAATCTCTCGGTCTTTCTGAGCCTCTGACGGTGTATAAAACTGACTTATTGTTGGTCTCTGTATTGGGTCAAGTTTCTTTCCATAAACAAGGAAGTATTTGTGCATGGCAGATTCAACATCCTTAAACGTTTGAATTGAATGTCCTTGCTTATGCAGTTTATGCAATAATATAATATATTCAAATGTTTAATTACTTCATTATGTCTTCTGGGATAAGCCCTTGTTTGATTAGCATATCTTTTGTTGCCATTTCTAATCCTATATGAAGAATCATCAAACCGATATCATAAACATTAAAATCTAGCTTGGTTGGTGTGGCTTTAGTAATCATTTTAGCCATACGGGCATGGCCAATGGCTAGGCCGCTGACCACTGCTGAATGATACGTTGCGTTTACCAACATTTTACCGTCTGTAACTGGAGTAGTCATGCTTTTACATTATATGAGAGCTTACCTCTAATTGAACTTCTTGTTGTGTAATCGGGGGTGACATTTTCTCTTCTCCGTTCTTATAAAACAACCATACCACCGCTATAGCAACAACTCCTAGTGTATAGGGAGCCAAAATTTTAATCGGACGACTATGTTCAATAGTGCATATTATTTTTCACTTCCTCGCTAGCGCACCCTTTCTACCAGCTGCAACTTTAAGAGGATTCTTAGTCACTCTGGCTTGTGATTTCGCAATCGCTGGTATTTCCTCATTCACTTGTTGTGATTTCGCAATCCGGGTTATTTCCTCGTTCACTTGTTGTGATTGTGTCTGCACAATCTGTGATACAATCTGGGTTTGTACTTCTTGTTGCGTCTCCACAAGCGGTGTCACTTGAGCACTTATGTTTAAATTGACAATACCTAGCTGTTATTAAAGCGGTGGTCACCGGCGCTAAGCACATTCCATATCTATGATAAAACTCACAGCTTACTGCACTTATAGCGTGTTCGATGAATGGGTCTTTCTCGAGAGATTCGCATAAATACGGACGATGTTCTGCCGGGATAGGAAGAAACGTACTAGCTACGACTGTGTTTAGTGGTAACATAGCCGAACCAATTGTTTTAGTCATGGTAGCTCCCAGTCTAGACGCGCGTACAGTTTTTTAATTTCTTCATCAGTCATGTTATCAATTTTTTCAGTGGTATAATTTTCCCCCAAATATTGGGGAGATTTTTGGGAACATTTTCCTGCGGCTATGTTTATCTAAAGATTTATCTGTAACTACTTCTGCATGTTGATCAGGTTCTTTGAACATTTGTTCGATAAGTTCGTCGCATTCCATAATGTAATACCTAGGGAGATATTTCAATCTAACATAATCAAATATGGCATATCCAATCCAACTGTTGCGAAAGAATGAGGATTTCAAGCCACATTATTACATAATAACCGTTCAATGTATCGTATTTTTGCTATTTTTGCTATATTTTTGCTTAGCAGTTGCTAAAATTTGCTCAGCAGTTGCTATATTTTTGCTAAGCAGTTGCTATATTTTTGCTTAGCAGTTGCTAATTTTGCTATATTTTTTCTTAACAGTTGCTACTTTTGCTAAGCAATTGCATAAGCAGCTGGTTGATCAGTTTTTAATATGAGTTTACGATGCTTCGTTTCTGCTCACAGTTTTCTGACTATATCTCGTTCAAGCTTGGTATAAATAACATCTTTTTCGCGTAGACATTCCTCAAATGAATCTCGGTCTTTGCAATGAAAAAACCCATTTGGTCTGCTCTCTGAGATCTTTCAGGACAGAGTTGTACTTTTGAGTAAGTACCCAAACGCTATGTTCCATATGTCTTCCGGAGAATGCTAAATATGAAAGCATATCTTTCTTTTTGGTGAGTACTTTACTCGCACTGCAGTCGTCTATTATGAAAAGGGTTGATTCTCCTTTGTATTTTTCATGACATACTCGTAAACAGTCTTGTAAACGATCGCCCGGATCAACTCTGTACACCCCGGGATCATTCATTACCCAATCTCTCAATAGGTATGTTTTATTAACGCTTATAGTCGGGCACAGAATAATAATATGATCGAAAACATCCCGATAATGACTTTGTAAAATATCTAGAATAAAAGCTGTTTTTCCGCAACCCGTTTGCCCGCAGATGATAGCGCAGTGTGGTTCTTTAGGTAAAAGATTATTAATAGATCGCTTGCACGAATCGTCCATTCTGTAAATTAAGTTGCGCTTCCATAATCACGTACAAATATATGTTTAATTTACCAGCCGCTTCCTGCTGCTTCGTTATCTGTATAGTAACACCCTCGCTGGCATTTTGTATTCTCCACCCACTGCCGTGTAGTTGGTCATCGTGCGTTGTTCGCATATCGAGCCACAGCGCATACTTCGTGGTAAGGAATTCAGCCATCGATACGTCCCCGAGAGACAGATCTTTCACAACCGTGTTAACTTCTGGGCTTTGTTTTATAGAAGGGAGTTTTTCAATCTCATCCCACTGTTGATATGCTCGCATGCCTTGACTATATAGTTGATTAGGCATGCCCTCGATAGTCAATTCTACTTTTGTAGTCTTGGGATTGTAAATGCCTCGTATCTCTTGCAAATGCTTCAGAAGGGTCCTCGAACAACATTAAAATACCCTTCAACGATCTAGCGGGAACGTTTAGATTGGTATTCCACGTCGTATCTCTTTTGTTCATAGTGATCTTTCGGTGTCGAAGCACGCGATCGTAAAAAATGGCTAAACTTCCGGTATACTGGTTACGAATTTGTCTGGCTAATTCAGGATCTGTTATCATATCATACTCCAGTGAGATATTTTCAATAGAATAGCTACTAGGATCTTCAGTAGCTTTGATTACTCTGCTGTAGTCATTAAAAGTGAGTTCGTATTCTAACCTATCGCCTTGGGATGCTTGATAAAAGGGCATGTGACTATCTAGTAATTCAAAGTTTAGCGGAATATAGAATCGGTTACCTAATGCATCAGCAACGGCCTTGTCTCCTACAACGGTATTAGGACCACTATCAGCACCCACACACAGTCTGAATGTGTTCTGATTACAAATACCTTGGTACTGTAAGTTTTCCCGTTCTTTAGCCGTTCTCCAGAGATCCATGTAACAGAAATATACATCGCTGTCGTCAATACTAAAAACTTCATTACCGCTAATTTTCTTAACAATCGCACGACCTATATTCTGAAAGGGCTCTCTGCTAGCGTCGGTAGAATTCAAACTAATCATAAATGATAGTCATGTAGTTCCAGGAACTAACACATCATGTGCGCCGAGATTAGGAAAGCGAACCAGAAGCGTTTGATTCTGATCAATTGTACTTGGGTTATTAGTTATAGACTGACGAATATCTTTGACTCCTAATGGATCCCAAAGTCTATGTTGTGGATTTAACTTGTGTCTGATTGCGACGACATTGTTATATTGAAATTATGTAACCTTACGTTTAATATAAAAATGGATGATTTTAATCTAGATTACTTTGATAATCCGAGTACAATCGAAGACGGTACTGATGAAACCATCTTTATGAATCTTAACGATGAACTTTTACAATCAACTGTAAATGATTATTACGATGCCCTAAAAGAAAGCCCAATAGGTCGTGACTATTCAAAGTTTACGATAGATAGTAAAGGAATATTGAGACTGCCTGGCTCTCCGGATATTGATCTTATGCATTCTCGTACTCGTAAGCCCCTGGCCTTGTCTACGATAGCCAGTAAACACGGCATCAACACTGTTCGTAATGAATTAGGTTTTGTAGACTACTCACGAGAAAAACTTTCTGCGAAGACTACTAAGGTTCTTCAGACTGTGCGTACTGAACTTGGTAACATAGATAATTTGGAAGAAAGCTCGAAGTTGGCCTCAGACGGACTCGGAGAAATCTTGGATACCTACTACGATAATTCCACGTTCCAGGTATCACCATACTCGGAGTACAGTATTAGGGATTTACGAGGTCTTGACAAGGCAATGCAAACAATGCGGGGAGAACTCGACAAACATATAGCTTATGAGAAAACAAAACTTGAACAGGCGGACGATGAATTCAGTAGACGCTGCGTTGCAGAAAGATGGCGAAAGACGAAGACGAAAGATCGGCCTGCCTTGAAGCGGCTTCCAGTAATAGAAAGGCACTTCGTTCACAAATCAGTCGAATTCGAGAAACTGTCGATCAAGTCCTCAACGATGATACTACACTGGCTGATAAAATTAAAACATTGTTCAGAGAACAGGGGATAACCATTGCCAGTATTTTAACTGCATTGGGATTTATTATATCGACTTTGACTTTCCCGTTAACCGGTGGTGGTGGTACAGGAGGTGACACACCACCGAGTAATAAAAATGGTGTAAAAGAATGGATAAAAAAGTATTTAAAAGTATTAGGAGAAGCACTGGGAAAGCCTTGTCTTCACTTCTAGGAAAAAAAAGGAGTATTGTTTCCTGGCTCTTGAATTTATTAGCTAAGACCACCACTTGGCTTAGTCAAAACTTGTAGGCACTGATCATAGCAATTGCCGGGCTGTTGTACATTTCCGCTAAAGACTATTTATCCAAATCAGTTCATTAAGAACTATTCATCCAAATGTTGAGTAAACCAGCCGCAACTCCACCTACTATAAGCGCTGTTTTTTCATCGATATGTTGTTGATTTTTAGCTGCAATAAGTGGTGGCACTTGTGGTTGTGCGTCAGTAGATGGTTGTTGTGGTGTCTGTGGCTTTACTTTTCCCATTTCGCCTGTGTTTGTTTGCGTTATTAATTCGGTGTTAATATCTGAATTTATACCTGGGTTTTGTTGATCGGTAGCAACAACAACTTTATTATTATAACTAATCACTTGACCGATCTTAAGTTCCATATTACTCGGAGACATGTATAGTCCTGGCGCATAAACGTAGTCTACTTTGGATTGAGCGTACTGTAATACATCTTGATAACGCTTTATAGAAGATGGTATGTCAACTGGTGAATTAATAGCATCCTCTACGTTTGCGACAAACTGTTTTTGCGCATCAAGCGCCATCCCAGAACCAATTATTCCCGTTCGTGTTTGCGATTGGGCACCAAGAATTTCCCATACATAAGTTCTTATTGATTCATTAACTCTTACAACTCCTGGGTTAGTAAATTTATTTTCTGTTTTTTATCATTAAGAAATTCATTCCAAGCGTTTGCAGTATCGTTCAGTTGTACAAATTTTGTAACAATATAAATTAAACCACTCTTAAAACTCATAATATCTCCTCTCCAATCGTTACTCGAAAGTTCCCAGCCGTGATACCAATTATGTGTTTTTAAATAAAGATCATGTATTCTTACATAAAGTTTGTTTGTCTGTAACAACCTAAATGGATTGAATGTTTTTTGGTGAATTTCTTCAACTAAATCATCACTTTCTTCTTTAACAGTTATTTGTCCATTGCATGGAACACCTAGACCATGGTTAAGTCCTTTAATACACCAATCTTTACTAGTAGAAATACCAAATTCATGACAAATACGCTCATACGCGAACCTATTGTATAGATTATTTGTGGAATTCAATGCTCGATCCTGTGGTAATGGAGCACTAATTTCTTTAAGTATACGTCTAATCTGATAGTACACGTGAAATGATAAAACAGACTTATTTAGTTCAAATCCGGGGGCATTAAGAGATACACCACATCCTGTTGTGGCACACCATATGGCAAAGTTTAACTGGTTCTGCCAAAATTGCATCGGATTGTGAAACCAATCGTTCACCATTTTATCACTAGTTGCTGTGACCCTGTATTTTTCAAAGATATCAGGGAATTTAACAAAAAAAATAGCACCAGAGGCACTTACTAAAATCGACTGATTAGTAATGTAAGTTGATTTCATATTTAAGTTATGATGTAGTTTCATTGTATATTTAATATGTATGTCACACTCCCGGGAATAACAAATGGTCAGTCTATTCAACTGCTTCATACTATCTTTCTCAACATTACAATCTAAAAAATTAAAGCGGGGTATTATTTCAGACCTCAAAATTTCTGTATTAGATGTAAAACATCAACCTGTACATATAGGATACTTGAGTGTAACACTCCATATTATAAATAATGGTTAATTCATTAGGCCCTGGAACGCATAATCTTAGACAATGTAATACAATTGCGCTTTCCGATCTCGGAGACACAGGATTCGGTAAACCTGGTATCGATGGCAAGTTATACGCTTTACACTTACAAGATAATGTATACAAGTGGAAAGAAGTTCCATTCACAGTTAATCTAGGAGATTTAAGCGATGTCGACTTTAGTAGACTCAATAAAAACACTTCGTACAATCTTACTCGCAACGATGATAATAAATGGACTATGATCGAACAAAAAATCGAGTGGCTACTGGATATCGTCATTAACCCACCATATGTGATGATGGGTAAGGCACATAATTTAATTAAGATAATAAATAGTGGCATCGTACTCGCGGCTTATATCCCATCAAAATAAAAAAGTGTGTTTGTCTCTCCCCTGCCAGAAAACCCAGGTCATATGTTATTGAGTCGTCCGTCATCAAAAAATGTTAGTTTAAATTTGGTTACTGAATTCAATGATATTAAAGATAACTTGAGTGCAATACCTGATCTTTCTACACTTATTATTGAAGTCTTGTTTGGAGATGCACCAGAAGATGCCTTCGAAATATTACCAGGTCTATCAATTAAACTGCTTAAGAAACACCGATGTCAACGTTGCAGTATTATTTATATGGGAGTATCACGTTGCAACCCTTGAGGGAGTCCAAATTATTGAAAGTGATAGCATTTCTCTTACTAAGATATTCATGCCATATAATATACATTTAATAAGGTTGATGTATACTCTCAAAACATTGAAGCAAGACCAATTAAAGACTATTATATGATATAATAATATACACTATGAGTTTATATCCGGCACTCGATGAGGCATCTGAAAAGATGGATACTGTTGATGAATTTTGATTACATCAAATAATAGAGAATGAGAAGGAGTTGAGACTTTGATTGTATAAAAAGTACCGCAAAGCCGTGAATGCTCTCGACGGAGTTGACACCGCGATTGTAACAGCTAGCATGGGACTCAGTGTAACCGGTGTTGGTTTATTATCAACTATAATCGCCGCGCCTATCGTACTTGGCATGGAAGTAGCGGCTGGAGTCTCTGGACTGGCAGGAATAGCGATAAAATTCATTCCTTGTAAGTTCCAAAAGAAAGCATTAAAACATGATAATATTCAGATACTCGCCGAAGCAAAGTTGAACAGCATTGAGGATCATATTTCAACAGCAATGGCTGATTGTAAGATATCCGAGGAGGAGTTTCGTTTAGTTTTGTCAGAACTCACCAAATGCAACGCAATGAAGCAGGAGATTCGATCAAATTCTCGTAAGACCAGTGGTATTAGCGAAGACGAGAAAAAAAAGTTCATAGAACAGGGGAGACAACAAGCGTGTCAATTATTCCATGCCAAAACCAAAGAACTTGTTGGAGATTAAAAATTCCTATCGTTGGATCACATTTAAACGAATGCTTACATAAATATATAATAATGGAGAATTACAAACCAAGAAAGGAAGAACTCGAAAAAGCTATCAAAGCATTTATGCTCAGGGACAAAATTATCAAATGGCGAGAATTACCACACGGTATATATTATATCAGTGATATCAAACCAACCAAATACGGTCATCAATTGTTTCTTTCCAATTACCAAGAAGAATATAGAGTCTGGTCTCCTAGTAAAATGAATGAAGAACTTAGTAAAAATGTTGAATATCACTTTGTTCCAAAAATTGTATACGTATGAGTAAAAATAATAGAGAATATTTTCATTACAATTTAGTTTAGTCTCATCGTTTTTGTACTAAAAATTCCCTCTATGGTATCATTGATTGACTCCAGGTAGGGGTGACCTAGAGCCAATTTAACTTAATCTCATGACGATCGTTGAATCGCATCATCGTTTTGACATAAAAATTTCCATCTGTAGTGGTGGTATAGGTATATAAATCTGGCTCCAGTGGAAGTGGTCCAGAACCATCATTACCTATACTACTATTGTTCATGTAGTGTGTAAAGTGTCATGTAGTGTATATATTGTTCATGTAGTGTGTAAAGTGTCCATGTATAGTGTATATATTGTTCATGTAGTGTGTAAAGTGTCCATGTATAGTGTAAATACTGTTCATATAGTGTGTAAAGTGTCCTTGTATAGTGTATATATTGTTCATGTAGTGTGTAAAGTGTCATGGAGTGTATATATTGTTCATGTAGTGTAAAGTGTCCTTGTATAGTGTATATACTGTTCATGTAGTGTGTAAAGTGTCCTTGTATAGTGTATATACTCTCCATGTAGTGTGTAAAGTGTCATGTTCTGTATATATTGTTCATGTAGTGTGTAAAGTGTCCATGTATAGTGTATATATTGTTCATGTAGTGTGTAAAGTGTCATGGAGTGTATATATTGTTCATGTAGTGTGTAAAGTGTCATGGAGTGTATATATTGTTCATGTAGTGTGTTAAGTGTCCCTTTTTGGTGTATATACTGTTCATGTAGTGTGTGAAGTGTCATGTAGTGTATATATTGTTTATTTAGTGTGTATTGTGTCCATGTATAGTGTATATATTGTTCATGTGGTGTGTTAAGTGTCATGTTCTGTATATATTGTTCATGTGGTGTGTAAAGTGTACATGTATAGTGTATATATTGTTCATGTATTGTGTAAAGTGTCCTTGTATAGTGTATATATTGTTCATGTAGTGTGTAAAGTGTCCATGTGTAGTGTATATATTGTTCATGTAGTGTGTAAAGTGTCATGGAGTTTATATATTGTTCATGTTGTGTGTAAAGTGTCCATGTATAGTGTATATATTGTTCACGTAGTGTGTAAAGTGTCCTTGTATAGTGTATATATTGTTCATGTAGTGTGTAAAGTGTCATGTTCTGTATATATTGTTCATGTAGTGTGTATAGTGTCATGGAGTGTATATATTGTTCATGTAGTGTGTAAAGTGTCCTTGTATTGTGTATATATTGTTCATGTAGTGTGTAAAGTGTCATGTTCTGTATATATTGTTCATGTAGTGTGTAAAGTGTGCATGTATAGTGTATATATTGTTCATGTAGTGTGTAAAGTATCATGGAGTTTATATATTGTTCATGTTGTGTGTAAAGTGTCCATGTATAGTGTATATACTGTTCATGTAGTGTGTAAAGTGTCATTGTATAGTGTATATATCGTTCATGTAGTGTGTAAAGTGTCCTTGTATAGTGTATATATTGTGCATGTAGTGTGTAAAGTGTCCATGTAGTGTATATATTGTTCATGTAGTGTGTAAAGTGTCAAGGAGTGTATATATTGTTCATGTAGTGTGTAAAGTATGCATGTATAGTGTATATATTGTTCATGTGGTGTGTAAAGTGTCCATGTATAGTGTATATTTTATTCATGTAGTGTGTAAAGTGTCATGGAGTGTATATATTGTTCATGTGTGTAAAGTGTGTATGGAGTGTATATATTGTTCATGTAATGTGTCAATGTATAGTGTATATATTGTTCATGTAGCGTGTAAAGTGTCATGTAGTGTATCTATTGTTCATGTAGTGTGTAAAGTGTCCATGTAGTGTATATTTTGTTCATGTATGGCGACACTTTTTTTTATTTCTTGGTTTACGGATTTCAAACTCATTTCAAACGTGAGGCAGGGCAATTTAAAAATAAAAAAAGCCTCTCACATTTTTTTACTTGAATTTTGCCCTAAAAAGTAAGGTAGGTATGAAAATAATTTATCTTAGCTTGTGCACAAATGCCAATATAACAATATTCATGTCATGGGTGGAAATGCTTGAAAGACGCTGCTATTTTGGCAGCATGGGCAACGTTTAACTCTTTCAGCACCAGCCAACCAGAAGATTACTGCTGTGACACCAAGTTCCCAGAGACTATTTTGTGATAGATGAAGCCAACATTTATCAAGGAAATTATCTGCTTGTAAAACATCTTTTCTACTACATGTTTGGCCGTACAGTATTTGAAAGGTCTGAATTAATCCTAATCCTAAGTGTCATGTAGTGTATCTATTGTTCATGTAGTGTGTAAAGTGTCCATGTAGTGTATACATTGTTCATGTAATGTGTATAGTGTCCATGTAATGTATATAATGTTCATGTAGTGTGTATGTAGTGTATACATTGTTCATTTAATGTGTATAGTGTCCATGTAATGTATATAATGTTCATGTAGTGTGTAAAGTGTCCATGTATAGTGTATATATTGCATGTTCAACCCTAAAATGCTTTATCACTAAATACAGATGAGCTCCTGCATGTGTGGTACTCTGGTTTTCCAACATTGAGCATGTTCAATTTATAAAAGAAAACCTGTGAACACATTTTGGACTAGGTGCAAAATCAGCAGTTCCTCGTACATCCGTGTTTATTATATGTAACAAGATGACACAGTAGCCTGTACTGCATGCTATGTGTTTCAGCCCAGTTCCTGACAGAGACTGGCCGTCACATAGAAGCAGAGGTCCGCTACAGATTAGCACTGTCAAAAACAACACCAGACTTTGAGCTTTTGTTTAATGCAGCAAATGCCTTCAGGTAGGTTGTAATCTGATCAGAACCAGACTGCCCTGTTCTACAGGCTGTCTTCATTTATGTTCCAGAAGTAGATCAAGACAGCTGTGAGGTGTGTATGTTTAAGAAGTAGAAAGTGTTGAAATTTGTCTCCTGTGGCATACTACAACTCTACATAGACAGTTTATTGGAGATATCAACATAGTTATTTGTGTGTTCTGATTTATGTAACTCGTATTTATCTTCACTCAACATGTAAAGACATGTCAAGTTCAGTAACCAGTCAAACCTGTTAATATTAACAAAGTCAGAGGTCAGATGACAGTGACTCAAGCTGGTTTTGAGCCTGTGTTGGGAATGAAAACATTGACAAATGTTGTGGATTTCACCTATTTGGTACTTTTAGCGTTCTATATTTGGAACAAGTCAAATTCAATCAGTAGCAAATTGGGCAAAGCTTGTAGGGTCAATGATCACACAGAATCTTGAACATATATCTGTGCATTTTGACCAAATTTGTTGTATTGATCAGCTTACAACACATTTTAGATTGAAGACTGTATATAATGTCAAGTAAAATGCATTTGAAACTATCCCTGTTCTCTAGTTGCTTTGATAAATTCTGAATTTAGTAGGGGCTGTTTAATGTGTTTGTCTAATTGCCTCAATTGATTTTCTCAATCACATGGTTATGACAGCCATTAGCTGCGCTATACCAGATATACCTCCTATTTACTCTGGGGACAGGCTCTGATGTATGACTGGATGGCACTCAGTATGTGTCAGTAAGTGGAAGTATAAAACTACATCTACTCTACAACTTGAGTATTTATGAATGGAATTTGATGAAAGACAGGCCCATGATCACAGATACTGACCTCTGTATGAGTTCAAGGTTACTAAAGCACAAATTATGAAACATGGTCCAAATTTCAAGAAATTTCAGATTAGTTCATGAAACAGCAAAGTGTTTTCTAATCACTTATGATAGACTCTAAATAATTGAATCAACACTTTTCATGTGCCAATTGTCAAGGTCTATGCAGTTCGAAGTTGAGAGTTTTTCCTATGAAGGTCAAGGTCAGTCAACCAGAAGTGCTTACAACATTGTTATTAAGATTTTCTGCTAGTTTTGCATTCACTGTTTTGTTGTTTAGAATTTGACACTGAAGTTCATACATATATTTTTTACATAACTTAGATTGAAAAGAATGAGTGAGTTGGGTTTAACGCCGCTTCTAACAGTATTACAGTTATATCACTGCATGTCGGCTTAATATGGGAGGAAAGCCTGAAGTGATGCAGATCTCAGACGTTTACCACTTTGGTGAAACCCACGAGCACTGGTATGGTGTTGACCATCAAAAAAGCAGAAATAGGGTGAACCAGGATTCAAACCCATGATAATAGGTTTCTGGCATACCCAAGGGGGGAAACTCTGCATTGCGAATTACAGCACCTTAGACAATCAGGCCACCCAAAATGAAAAGAATAGATATTTTAAGAAATTTGTTGTGATTAAATTTTATCAATTGTTGCATGTAAACCTTGTATGTACAGGCAGCGGACAGTTAAAGTAATTAGTGGCAGATTACCCCATATGGTAATCCAACACTTTCTATTTTCTGAAAGTCAGATACTCCATTACTTCCATGACATTTGTTCAACAAACCCAGCAAATATTTTTGCATTTATGTTTTATAAGCCAAACACACTAGGTCACACCTACTAGCAGACCACTCTTTCCTTATTATCTGATAATTTACCTGTAAGCTGATGTTTGAGTTTGATTCTATCTCCTATTCCTTAGCTTGAATCGCCCATAGTGGAGTAATAAAGATTACTGTAGCTTGATCAGATTCAATCTTTTGTAAACATCTAGACATAAGGCAAAATGGCAGAAATCATTAAGTATATCAAATCTGAACTCCTGACTGGTGGAGTGCATCAACTGCTATTGCTTCTGGCTCTGGTCGCCAACTGACAAATTCATTTATGTTTCTATTGAGATGAGATGCAAACATAACAATATTTGAGTTGATTTTAAGATGAGAAATGGTCTCACCAAACATTTTTGTGTCCAAGGACCTTTGAGTTGTGTTCTCCTGCAATGTGAGAAAGTGATAACCACATTTTATATAATAATGTTCTTTACACCAGATCTTGTTTTCTCTTTCAAGTTCATTGCAGACTTCATATCTTGATCCGCCCTTTTCATGGAGATACAGTAGTGGTGTCATCAGACACAAGATCAGTTTGTTTTCCTCTGAAGTCATGTGCTAGAGTAAATGCCTGCTATGCCATCCAAATAGCTTTTCTTTCCAGTATTGACCATCTACCACCTGTGCCAGTGATGGAACCAGGATTTTGAAAAGAAGTTGCATATAATACTCAAGTCCCAATTAACTTGTAAGGTGTCTGAATAAAAGGGGGGATGTGCATCCTATGCACCCCCCTATGGATCCACTGGTGTATTTTTTCTCCATACAATGCACCCCAGCCTACTAAACTAGTATATGTCTTTGACTTTTTTGAGATGGGAAGATTGACAGTGACACCAACGATTATGTCAAGATTGCACAAGAATTAGGATTTGATTTGACCAATACACGACTGACTCCAGACCAACAACACAGACTACTTAGATTTTGTAACAAAACAGAGACATGTTCTCAATAGGTCTGATAGATTTAGAAAAGACTAAAATGCACCAACATATTATTGATACTGGCAACCACCCACCCGTTAAGTATAGACCCTATCGCTAATCTCCTCATCTTCAAAAGACACTGAAGAACTTGTAGACTATTTTCTAAAGTATGATTTGATTGAGGTGTTTAATTCTATTTATTCAGGTACATCATCCTAGTCAAGAAATGTGATGGCTCATATAGATTTGTTTGTGACTACAGAAAGTTGAATGCCCAAGCTAAGATTTTCTCCATTCAGACCTTACTAATGTTTTTTCCCATGTTCCAAAACAGGAAAATTCAAAGCATACAACTGCTGTTGTCACCAATGAAGGCCTTTATCAGTTAAAACATTTGCCCCAAGATTTGTCAAACTCCCCACTTTCTTTTCAGCAGCTCGTGAGCAAACTGTTATGAAAGCTTCTTTTCAAGGTTGCACTGATTATCATTGATGATAATTTACAGCAAAAAACTTTGAAGAGCATCTCAAACAATTGAAGCATTGAAGCAAGTATTCTACTACCTCAATCTCATTAAAATCAGATCTTAGTTCTCGCTACCGCTAAACAAATCTGAGGACATCCCATTACGGATCACCACGTCAGAACGACCTTTCATCCAACCAATCATAGCGTCTCTTACCAGATCATGAAAGTGACAGTCGGAATATGTTTTCTAATCATGCAACCTCGAAATATTTAACAGAAGGTATTCCGAATGACAGTTACGGGTTTTATGATTATATCCATACAATCTAGGCAATCTATAAGCCATTCAAGAAAGTTCTTTTGATCAGTTTTAAACATTTTAATCGAGAATATGTTAAAATATGTTTCTAAGTGTAGTCACCAGTTTGAAACTGGTGTTGTAAAGCTCGAGAAAGCTGTCTTCTGATTTGGCTTATGTCGATTTCTTGTCAGTCATTTCATTGGTCGGTCAAAGTATGCGAAAGGTCATTCTGACGTGACCCGTAATGGGATGTCCTCAGATCTTTGTTTGGCAGTAGCGAAAACTAAGGTCTGATTTTAATGAGATTGCTACTACGTCGAACAGTCAAAATTAACACTAAAGCCATCCAAATGCAATTTTACAACAGACAAGGTTTCATTTCCGGGTCATGTTTTATCATGTGGAGGTGTTCCAAGTTTATGGCAAAAAGATTGAAGCAATTAAAACCTTCCCGATGGCCAAAGTAGGTTCACACTTTATTAGGCTGCACAAGCTTCCACAGAGAGTACCGGTATGTACGCTAACATAGTGCTTCCACTGAATGCATTACTAGAGGCAAAAGGAGGCCCTAGGGAAGAAACCAAAGTCCCAGTGGTCCCTTGAATGTGATAAGGCATTCAACACACTCAAATATGCTATGTGTAAATTTTGACAAGGAAGAACAAGAGCATAACAAAAAAGGAAGGCTTAGCTCTGGTTGAAGCATTTAGGTCATTGTGTCCAATATTTTGCAAATTGTAAATTCATAGTCTACACAGTCTAGCATGGAAATGGTTCAAATCCATTAAGGATGCCACAGGTAGGTTAGGGCAATGATCTTTGGAACATTCTGCCTTCACCTTTGACATTGTTCATTATAGCAGCAAAGCTAATTGGAATAATGATACTCTCTCACATAGGTGTTATGTATTGACAATGGGCCTGATATACATATTTTACGTATGCTTCAGTATACTTTCAGAGTGGTGTATGAATACCAAGCATTGATATGTAATGTATTGAGTATTGTATTGAATTCTTTATTCAGGGCCTAGATTTTCGAAACGACCGTAGTCCTAAAATTATCGTAAATTTATCGTAAGAAAATCATAGGCCATCGTAGCATATTTTCGAAACTATCGTAGCCCTAAGATATCTTAAGATTGTCGTAAATCTAAGATAGCCCCATACCTGTCGTAAGTTTATTTTATCTTCATCCAAGATGGCAGCATACTTTTCCATAGATATTTTGACAAACAATTAGTCTGCTTTACGTCCAAACATTGACATTTCATTTTGTAAAACTGTGTGATTTAAATTGACACTTCGAAAACACGAAACACGCATCAAGGATTTCACGTCAAAAATGTTCTTAATCGCGACAGCAATCCACATAACTGTGGAGTCGATAGCTTACAATATATTTCTATCCGAGTCCATGCTGAAGAAGTGTGAAACAACATACCTTTTCGATAATTTGGGAAGGATAAAAACGGAAGGTGTCGGCAGGCTATTTGAGCAGAGTTAGAAAGAACTGGTGCTAAGCATAGCAGACTTATACCCCATTTGTAACCCCTCTCTTATCTTTTAACATCAAAGAGGTTTTCGTCATTTATGGCAAGCAATTTTTCGTATCGAGTGTATAAGATTACATCAGTAAACAAATCCATTTGAGATATTTATATATATATATGTACGTTGTTCAAATATCGGGCATTATTTTGTTCGCTCAAAGTTTCCATAAGGCTGTTAAATAAAGTTTGTCATCGCACATTTCTTTAAGTATATGAAACAAAGTGGTGAAATAAGTTGTTTTTGTACACATAACAAAATCTCGGACAACCTTTACCAGTCTCTTTTTCAAACCAGTTTAACTTTTGCAGTTCACTTTCAAACCATCAAATGGGAACTTAAATATTCTACATCCCAGCGTCATTTTATAGTCTGAGATAAATCCAGTGCCACACTAGCGCAATTCTCACCAGACAGTCACTTTTGAGAACTAATCAACATGTAGATCAGAGGAATAACTCGGCCTCCAGGGTGTTAAGTGTCCTAGGAGAATGACAAATGTATCTACTACCAGTAATAATGTACGTAGAACATCATGTATCCACTACCAGTAATTGTGTACATAGAACATGTATCTACTACCTGTAATTGTGTACATAGAACATGTATCTACTACCAGTAATTGTGTTCATAGAACATGTATCTACTACCTGTAATTGTGTACATAGAAAATGTATCTACTACCTGTAATTGTGTACATAGAACATGTATCTACTACCAGTAATTGTGTACACAGAACATGTATCAACATTGTCTACACAGAGCATGTTTCATGTGGTTGCAGGCAAAACAGTAGAGACCTTGATGCAGAGGGCCTGTACAGGAAGGCTGTCATTCTGAAGCCGGAGGTAAGTTGCTTCATCTCAAATGGCTTCACTGTCCCAACAGTGGAACATACAACTTCACCTGCCCAACTCTTAGCTCATAACTTCACTGTCTCAACAGTGGAACATGCAACTTCAGGTGCCCAACTCTTAGCTCTTTACTTCACTCTCTAAACAGCAGAACATACAGCTTCACCTGCCCAACTCTTAGCTCATAACTTCACTGCCTCAACATTGGAACATGCAACTTCACCTGCCCAACTCTTAGCTCATAACTTCACTGTCTCCGGAGCGGAACATACAACTTCACCTGCCCATCTCTTAGCTCATAACTTCACTGTCTCAACAGTGGAACATACAATTTCACCTGCCCATCTCTTAGCTCATAACTTCACTGTCTCAACAGTGGAACATACAACTTCACCTGCCCATCTCTTAGCTCATAACGTCACTGTTTCAACAGTGGAACATACAACTTCACCTGCCCAAACCTTACCTCATAACTTCACTGTCTCAACAGTGGAACATACAACTTCACCTGCCCATCTCTTAGCTCATAACTTCATTGCCCTAACATTGGAACATGCAACTTCAGGTGCCCAACTCCTAGCTCTTAATTCACTGTCTCAACAGCGGAACATACAGCTTCACCAGCCCAACTCTTAGCTCATAACTTCATTGCCCTAACATTGGAACATGCAACTTCAGGTGCCCAACTCTTAGCTCTTTACTTCACTGTCTCAACAGCGGAACATACAGCTTCACCTGCCCAACTCTTAGCTCATAACTTCACTGCCCTAACATTGGAACATGCAACTTCAGGTGCCCAACTCTTAGCTCTTTACTTCACTGTCTCAACAGCAGAACATACAACTTCACCTGCCCAACTCTTAGCTCATAACTTCACTGCCTCAACATTGGAACATACAGCTTCACCTTCCCAACTCTTAGCTCATAACTTCACTGCCCTAACATTGGAACATGCAACTTCAGGTGCCCAACTCTTAGCTAATAACTTCACTGTCTCAACAACGGAACATACAACTTCACCTGCCCAACTCTTAGCTCATAACTTCACTGTCTCAACAGTGGAACATACAACTTCACCTGCCCAACTCTTAGCTACTAACTTCACTGTCTCAACAGTGGAACATACAACTTCACCTGCCCAACTCTTAGCTCATAACTTCACTGTCTCAACAGTGGAACATACAACTTCACCTGCCCAACTCTTAGCTCATAACTTCACTGTCTCAACAGTGGAACATACAACTTCACCTGCCCATCTCTTAGCTCATAACTTCACTGTCTCAACAGTGGAACATACAACTTCACCTGCCCAACTCTTAGCTCATAACTTCACTGTCTCAACAGTGGAACATGCAACTCCATCCGCCAAACTCTTAGCTCTTTACTTCACTGTCTCAAAACAGTGGAACATGCAACTTCAGGTGCCCAACTCTTAGCTCTTTACTTCACTGTCTCAACAGCGGAACATACAGCTTCACCAGCCCAACTCTTAGCTCATAACTTCATTGCCCTTACATTGGAACATGCAACTTCAGGTGCCCAACTCTTAGCTCTTTACTTCACTGTCTCAACAGCAGAACATACAACTTCACCTGCCCAACTCTTACCTCATAACTTGACTTTCTCAACAGCGGAACATACAACTTCACCTTCCCAACTCTTAGCTCATAATTTCACTGCCTCAACATTGGAACATGCAACTTCAGGTGCCTAACTCTTAGCTCTTTACTTCACTGTCTCAACAGCAGAACATACAGCTTCACCTGCCCATCTCTTAGCTCATAACTTCACTATCTCAACCGCGGAACATACAACTTCACCTGCCCAAACATTAGCTCATAACTTCAATGTCTCAACAGTGGAACATACAACTTCACCTGTCCAACTCTTAGCTCATAACTTCACTGTCTCAACAGTAGAACATGCAACTTCAGGTGCCCAACTCTTAGCTCATAACTTCACTGTCTCAACAGTGGAACATACAACTTCACCTGCCCAACTCTTAGCTCATAACTTCACTGTCTCAACAGTGGAACATACAACTTCACCAGCCCAACTCTTAGCTCATAACTTCATTGCCCTAACATTGGAACATGCAACTTCAGGTGCCCAACTCTTAGCTCTTTACTTCACTGTCTCAACAGCGGAACATACAGCTTCACCTGCCCAACTCTTAGCTCATAACTTCACTGCCCTAACATTGGAACATACAACTTCACCTGCCCAACTCTTAGCTTATAACTTCACTGCCTCAACATTGGAACATACAGTTTCACCTGCCCAACTCTTAGCTCATAACTTCACTGTCTCAACAGTGGAACATACAACTTCAACTTCCCAACTCTTAGCTAATAACTTCACTGTCTCAACAGCGGAACATACAACTTCACCTGCCCAACTCTTAGCTCATAACTTCACTGTCTCAACAGTGGAACATGCAACTCCATCCGCCCAACTCTTAGCTCTTTACTTCACTGTCTCAAACAGTGGAACATACAACTTCAGGTGCCCAACTCTTAGCTCTTTACTTCACTGTCTCAACAGTGGAACATACAACTTCACCTGCCCAACTCTTAGCTCATAACTTCACTGTCTCAACAGTGGAACATGCAACTCCATCCGCCAAACTCTTAGCTCATTACTTCACTGTCTCAACAGTGGAACATACAACTTCACCTGCCCAACTCTTAGCTCATAACTTCACAGCCCTAACATTGGAACATGCAACTTCAGGTGCCCAACTCTTAGCTCTTTACTTCACTGTCTCAACAGCGGAACATACAGCTTCACCTGCCCAACTCTTAGCTCATAACTTCATTGCCCTAACATTGGAACATGCAACTTCAGGTGCCCAACTCCTAGCTCTTTACTTCACTGTCTCAACAGCGGAACATACAGCTTCACCAGCCCAACTCTTAGCTCATAACTTCATTGCCCTAACATTGGAACATGCAACTTCAGGTGCCCAACTCTTAGCTCTTTACTTCACTGTCTCAACAGCGGAACATACAGCTTCACCTGCCCAACTCTTAGCTCATAACTTCACTGCCCTAACATTGGAACATGCAACTTCAGGTGCCCAACTCTTAGCTCTTTACTTCACTGTCTCAACAGCAGAACATACAACTTCACCTGCCCAACTCTTAGCTCATAACTTCACTGCCTCAACATTGGAACATACAGCTTCACCTGCCCAACTCTTAGCTCATAACTTCACTGCCCTAACATTGGAACATGCAACTTCAGGTGCCCAACTCTTAGCTAATAACTTCACTGTCTCAACAACGGAACATACAACTTCACCTGCCCAACTCTTAGCTCATAACTTCACTGTCTCAACAGTGGAACATACAACTTCACCTGCCCAACTCTTAGCTACTAACTTCACTGTCTCAACAGTGGAACATACAACTTCACCTGCCCAACTCTTAGCTCATAACTTCACTGTCTCAACAGTGGAACATACAACTTCACCTGCCCAACTCTTAGCTCATAACTTCACTGTCTCAACAGTGGAACATACAGCTTCACCTGCCCATCGCTTAGCTCATAACTTCACTGTCTCAACAGTGGAACATACAACTTCACCTGCCCAACTCTTAGCTCATAACTTCACTGTCTCAACAGTGGAACATGCAACTCCATCTGCCAAACTCTTAGCTCTTTACTTCACTGTCTCAAAACAGTGGAACATGCAACTTCAGGTGCCCAACTCTTAGCTCTTTACTTCACTGTCTCAACAGCGGAACATACAGCTTCACCAGCCCAACTCTTAGCTCATAACTTCATTGCCCTTACATTGGAACATGCAACTTCAGGTGCCCAACTCTTAGCTCTTTACTTCACTGTCTCAACAGCAGAACATACAACTTCACCTGCCCAACTCTTAGCTCATAACTTGACTTTCTCAACAGCGGAACATACAACTTCACCTTCCAAACTCTTAGCTCATAATTTCACTGCCTCAACATTAGAACATGCAACTTCAGGTGCCTAACTCTTAGCTCTTTACTTCACTGTCTCAACAGCGGAACATACAGCTTCACCTGCCCATCTCTTAGCTCATAACTTCACTATCTCCACCGCGGAACATACAACTTCACCTGCCCAAACATTAGCTCATAACTTCAATGTCTCAACAGTGGAACATACAACTTCACCTGTCCAACTCTTAGCTCATAACTTCACTGTTTCAACAGTAGAACATGCAACTTCAGGTGCCCAACTCTTAGCTCATAACTTCACTGTCTCAACAGTGGAACATACAACTTCACCTGCCCAACTCTTAGCTCATAACTTCACTGCCCTAACATTGGAACATGCAACTTCAGGTGCCCAACTCTTAGCTCTTTACTTCACTGTCTCAACAGCGGAACATACAGCTTCACCTGCCCAACTCTTAGCTCATAACTTCACTGCCCTAACATTGGAACATACAACTTCACCTGCCCAACTCTTAGCTCATAACTTCACTACCTCAACATTGGAACATACAGTTTCACCTGCCCAACTCTTAGCTCATAACTTCACTGTCTCAACAGTGGAACATACAACTTCAACTTCCCAACTCTTAGCTAATAACTTCACTGTCTCAACAGCGGAACATACAACTTCACCTGCCCAACTCTTAGCTCATAACTTCACTGTCTCAACAGCAGAACATGCAACTCCATCCGCCCAACTCTTAGCTCTTTACTTCACTGTCTCAAACAGTGGAACATGCAACTTCAGGTGCCCAACTCTTAGCTCTTTACTTCACTGTCTCAACAGTGGAACATACAACTTCACCTGTCCAACTCTTAGCTCATAACCTCACAGTCTCAACAGTGGAACATGCAACTCCATCCGCCAAACTCTTAGCTCATTACTTCACTGTCTCAACAGTGGAACATACAACTTCACCTGCCCATCTCTTAGCTCATAACTTCATTGCCCTAACATTGGAACATGCAACTTCAGGTGCCCAACTCCTAGCTCTTAATTCACTGTCTCAACAGCGGAACATACAGCTTCACCAGCCCAACTCTTAGCTCATAACTTCATTGCCCTAACATTGGAACATGCAACTTCAGGTGCCCAACTCTTAGCTCTTTACTTCACTGTCTCAACAGCGGAACATACAGCTTCACCTGCCCAACTCTTAGCTCATAACTTCACTGCCCTAACATTGGAACATGCAACTTCAGGTGCCCAACTCTTAGCTCTTTACTTCACTGTCTCAACAGCAGAACATACAACTTCACCTGCCCAACTCTTAGCTCATAACTTCACTGCCTCAACATTGGAACATACAGCTTCACCTTCCCAACTCTTAGCTCATAACTTCACTGCCCTAACATTGGAACATGCAACTTCAGGTGCCCAACTCTTAGCTAATAACTTCACTGTCTCAACAACGGAACATACAACTTCACCTGCCCAACTCTTAGCTCATAACTTCACTGTCTCAACAGTGGAACATACAACTTCACCTGCCCAACTCTTAGCTACTAACTTCACTGTCTCAACAGTGGAACATACAACTTCACCTGCCCAACTCTTAGCTCATAACTTCACTGTCTCAACAGTGGAACATACAACTTCACCTGCCCAACTCTTAGCTCATAACTTCACTGTCTCAACAGTGGAACATACAACTTCACCTGCCCATCTCTTAGCTCATAACTTCACTGTCTCAACAGTGGAACATACAACTTCACCTGCCCAACTCTTAGCTCATAACTTCACTGTCTCAACAGTGGAACATGCAACTCCATCCGCCAAACTCTTAGCTCTTTACTTCACTGTCTCAAAACAGTGGAACATGCAACTTCAGGTGCCCAACTCTTAGCTCTTTACTTCACTGTCTCAACAGCGGAACATACAACTTCACCTGCCCAACTCTTACCTCATAACTTGACTTTCTCAACAGCGGAACATACAACTTCACCTTCCCAACTCTTAGCTCATAATTTCACTGCCTCAACATTGGAACATGCAACTTCAGGTGCCTAACTCTTAGCTCTTTACTTCACTGTCTCAACAGCAGAACATACAGCTTCACCTGCCCATCTCTTAGCTCATAACTTCACTATCTCAACCGCGGAACATACAACTTCACCTGCCCAAACATTAGCTCATAACTTCAATGTCTCAACAGTGGAACATACAACTTCACCTGTCCAACTCTTAGCTCATAACTTCACTGTCTCAACAGTAGAACATGCAACTTCAGGTGCCCAACTCTTAGCTCATAACTTCACTGTCTCAACAGTGGAACATACAACTTCACCTGCCCAACTCTTAGCTCATAACTTCACTGCCCTAACATTGGAACATGCAACTTCAGGTGCCCAACTCTTAGCTCTTTACTTCACTGTCTCAACAGCGGAACATACAGCTTCACCTGCCCAACTCTTAGCTCATAACTTCACTGCCCTAACATTGGAACATACAACTTCACCTGCCCAACTCTTAGCTTATAACTTCACTGCCTCAACATTGGAACATACAGTTTCACCTGCCCAACTCTTAGCTCATAACTTCACTGTCTCAACAGTGGAACATACAACTTCAACTTCCCAACTCTTAGCTAATAACTTCACTGTCTCAACAGCGGAACATACAACTTCACCTGCCCAACTCTGAGCTCATAACTTCACTGTCTCAACAGTGGAACATGCAACTCCATCCGCCCAACTCTTAGCTCTTTACTTCACTGTCTCAAACAGTGGAACATACAACTTCAGGTGCCCAACTCTTAGCTCTTTACTTCACTGTCTCAACAGTGGAACATACAACTTCACCTGCCCAACTCTTAGCTCATAACTTCACTGTCTCAACAGTGGAACATGCAACTCCATCCGCCAAACTCTTAGCTCATTACTTCACTGTCTCAACAGTGGAACATACAACTTCACCTGCCCAACTCTTAGCTCATAACTTCACAGCCCTAACATTGGAACATGCAACTTCAGGTGCCCAACTCTTAGCTCTTTACTTCACTGTCTCAACAGCGGAACATACAGCTTCACCTGCCCAACTCTTAGCTCATAACTTCATTGCCCTAACATTGGAACATGCAACTTCAGGTGCCCAACTCCTAGCTCTTTACTTCACTGTCTCAACAGCGGAACATACAGCTTCACCAGCCCAACTCTTAGCTCATAACTTCATTGCCCTAACATTGGAACATGCAACTTCAGGTGCCCAACTCTTAGCTCTTTACTTCACTGTCTCAACAGCGGAACATACAGCTTCACCTGCCCAACTCTTAGCTCATAACTTCACTGCCCTAACATTGGAACATGCAACTTCAGGTGCCCAACTCTTAGCTCTTTACTTCACTGTCTCAACAGCAGAACATACAACTTCACCTGCCCAACTCTTAGCTCATAACTTCACTGCCTCAACATTGGAACATACAGCTTCACCTGCCCAACTCTTAGCTCATAACTTCACTGCCCTAACATTGGAACATGCAACTTCAGGTGCCCAACTCTTAGCTAATAACTTCACTGTCTCAACAACGGAACATACAACTTCACCTGCCCAACTCTTAGCTCATAACTTCACTGTCTCAACAGTGGAACATACAACTTCACCTGCCCAACTCTTAGCTACTAACTTCACTGTCTCAACAGTGGAACATACAACTTCACCTGCCCAACTCTTAGCTCATAACTTCACTGTCTCAACAGTGGAACATACAACTTCACCTGCCCAACTCTTAGCTCATAACTTCACTGTCTCAACAGTGGAACATACAGCTTCACCTGCCCATCGCTTAGCTCATAACTTCACTGTCTCAACAGTGGAACATACAACTTCACCTGCCCAACTCTTAGCTCATAACTTCACTGTCTCAACAGTGGAACATGCAACTCCATCTGCCAAACTCTTAGCTCTTTACTTCACTGTCTCAAAACAGTGGAACATGCAACTTCAGGTGCCCAACTCTTAGCTCTTTACTTCACTGTCTCAACAGCGGAACATACAGCTTCACCAGCCCAACTCTTAGCTCATAACTTCATTGCCCTAACATTGGAACATGCAACTTCAGGTGCCCAACTCTTAGCTCTTTACTTCACTGTCTCAACAGCAGAACATACAACTTCACCTGCCCAACTCTTAGCTCATAACTTGACTTTCTCAACAGCGGAACATACAACTTCACCTTCCCAACTCTTAGCTCATAATTTCACTGCCTCAACATTGGAACATGCAACTTCAGGTGCCTAACTCTTAGCTCTTTACTTCACTGTCTCAACAGCGGAACATACAGCTTCACCTGCCCATCTCTTAGCTCATAACTTCACTATCTCCACCGCGGAACATACAACTTCACCTGCCCAAACATTAGCTCATAACTTCAATGTCTCAACAGTGGAACATACAACTTCACCTGTCCAACTCTTAGCTCATAACTTCACTGTTTCAACAGTAGAACATGCAACTTCAGGTGCCCAACTCTTAGCTCATAACTTCACTGTCTCAACAGTGGAACATACAACTTCACCTGCCCAACTCTTAGCTCATAACTTCACTGCCCTAACATTGGAACATGCAACTTCAGGTGCCCAACTCTTAGCTCTTTACTTCACTGTCTCAACAGCGGAACATACAGCTTCACCTGCCCAACTCTTAGCTCATAACTTCACTGCCCTAACATTGGAACATACAACTTCACCTGCCCAACTCTTAGCTCATAACTTCACTACCTCAACATTGGAACATACAGTTTCACCTGCCCAACTCTTAGCTCATAACTTCACTGTCTCAACAGTGGAACATACAACTTCAACTCCCCAACTCTTAGCTAATAACTTCACTGTCTCAACAGCGGAACATACAACTTCACCTGCCCAACTCTTAGCTCATAACTTCACTGTCTCAACAGCAGAACATGCAACTCCATCCGCCCAACTCTTAGCTCTTTACTTCACTGTCTCAAACAGTGGAACATGCAACTTCAGGTGCCCAACTCTTAGCTCTTTACTTCACTGTCTCAACAGTGGAACATACAACTTCACCTGTCCAACTCTTAGCTCATAACCTCACTGTCTCAACAGTGGAACATGCAACTCCATCCGCCAAACTCTTAGCTCATTACTTCACTGTCTCAACAGTGGAACATACAACTTCACCTGCCCAACTCTTAGCTCATAACTTCACAGCCCTAACATTGGAACATGCAACTTCAGGTGCCCAACTCTTAGCTCATAACTTCACTGTCTCAACAGCGGAACATACAGCTTCACCTGCCCAACTCTTAGCTCATAACTTCACTGCCCTAACATTGGAACATGCAACTTCAGGTGCCCAACTCTTAGCTCTTTACTTCACTGTCTCAACAACGGAACATACAACTTCACCTGCCCAACTCTTAGCTCATAACTTCACTGTCTCAACAGTGGAACATACAACTTCACCTGCCCAACTCTTAGCTACTAACTTCACTGTCTCAACAGTGGAACATACAACTTCACCTGCCCAACTCTTAGCTCATAACTTCACTGTCTCAACAGTGGAACATACAACTTCACCTGCCCAACTCTTAGCTCATAACTTCACTGTCTCAACAGTGGAACATACAGCTTCACCTGCCCATCGCTTAGCTCATAACTTCACTGTCTCAACAGTGGAACATACAACTTCACCTGCCCAACTCTTAGCTCATAACTTCACTGTCTCAACAGTGGAACATGCAACTCCATCTGCCAAACTCTTAGCTCTTTACTTCACTGTCTCAAAACAGTGGAACATGCAACTTCAGGTGCCCAACTCTTAGCTCTTTACTTCACTGTCTCAACAGCGGAACATACAGCTTCACCAGCCCAACTCTTAGCTCATAACTTCATTGCCCTTACATTGGAACATGCAACTTCAGGTGCCCAACTCTTAGCTCTTTACTTCACTGTCTCAACAGCAGAACATACAACTTCACCTGCCCAACTCTTAGCTCATAACTTGACTTTCTCAACAGCGGAACATACAACTTCACCTTCCCAACTCTTAGCTCATAATTTCACTGCCTCAACATTGGAACATGCAACTTCAGGTGCCTAACTCTTAGCTCTTTACTTCACTGTCTCAACAGCGGAACATACAGCTTCACCTGCCCATCTCTTAGCTCATAACTTCACTATCTCCACCGCGGAACATACAACTTCACCTGCCCAAACATTAGCTCATAACTTCAATGTCTCAACAGTGGAACATACAACTTCACCTGTCCAACTCTTAGCTCATAACTTCACTGTTTCAACAGTAGAACATGCAACTTCAGGTGCCCAACTCTTAGCTCATAACTTCACTGTCTCAACAGTGGAACATACAACTTCACCTGCCCAACTCTTAGCTCATAACTTCACTGCCCTAACATTGGAACATGCAACTTCAGGTGCCCAACTCTTAGCTCTTTACTTCACTGTCTCAACAGCGGAACATACAGCTTCACCTGCCCAACTCTTAGCTCATAACTTCACTGCCCTAACATTGGAACATACAACTTCACCTGCCCAACTCTTAGCTCATAACTTCACTACCTCAACATTGGAACATACAGTTTCACCTGCCCAACTCTTAGCTCATAACTTCACTGTCTCAACAGTGGAACATACAACTTCAACTCCCCAACTCTTAGCTAATAACTTCACTGTCTCAACAGCGGAACATACAACTTCACCTGCCCAACTCTTAGCTCATAACTTCACTGTCTCAACAGCAGAACATGCAACTCCATCCGCCCAACTCTTAGCTCTTTACTTCACTGTCTCAAACAGTGGAACATGCAACTTCAGGTGCCCAACTCTTAGCTCTTTACTTCACTGTCTCAACAGTGGAACATACAACTTCACCTGTCCAACTCTTAGCTCATAACCTCACTGTCTCAACAGTGGAACATGCAACTCCATCCGCCAAACTCTTAGCTCATTACTTCACTGTCTCAACAGTGGAACATACAACTTCACCTGCCCAACTCTTAGCTCATAACTTCACAGCCCTAACATTGGAACATGCAACTTCAGGTGCCCAACTCTTAGCTCATAACTTCACTGTCTCAACAGCGGAACATACAGCTTCACCTGCCCAACTCTTAGCTCATAACTTCACTGCCCTAACATTGGAACATGCAACTTCAGGTGCCCAACTCTTAGCTCTTTACTTCACTGTCTCAACAGCAGAACATACAACTTCACCGGCCCAACTCTTAGCTCATAACTTCACTGCCTCAACAGTGGAACATACAGCTTCACCTGCCCAACTCTTAGCTCATAACTTCACTGTCTCAACAGTGGAACATACAACTTCACCTTCCCAACTCTTAGCTAATAACTTCACTGTCTCAACAGCGGAACCTACAACTTCACCTGCCCAACTCTTAGCTCATAACTTCACTGTCTCAACAGTGGAACATACAACTTCACCTGCCCAACTCTTAGCTAATAACTTCACTGCCCTAACATTGGAACATGCAACTTCAGTTGCCCAACTCTTAGCCCTTTACTTCACTGTCTCAACAGCGGAAATACAGCTTCACCTGCCCAACTCTTAGCTCATAACTTCACTGCCCTAACATTGGAACATACAACTTCACCTGCCCAACTCTTAGCTCATAACTTCACTGCCTCAACATTGGAACATACAGTTTCACCTGCCCAACTCTTAGCTCATAACTTCACTGTCTCAACAGTGGAACATGCAACTTCACCTGCCCAAACATTAGCTCATAACTTCACTGTCTCAACAGTGGAACATACAACTTCACCTGCCCAACTCTTAGCTCATAACTTCACTGTCTCAACAGTGGAACATGCAACTCCATCCGCCCAACTCTTAGCTCTTTACTTCACTGTCTCAAAACAATGGAACATGCAACTTCAGGTGCCCAACTCTTAGCTCTTTACTTCACTGTCTCAACAGCGGAACATACAGCTTCACAAGCGGACCATACAGCTTCACCAGCCCAACTCTTAGCTCATAACTTCACTGCCCTAACATTGGAACATGCAACTTCAGGTGCCCAACTCTTAGCTAATAACTTCACTGTCTCAACAGGGGAACATACAACTTCACCTGCCCAACTCTTAGCTCATAACTTCACTGTCTCAACAGTGGAACATACAACTTCACCTGCCCAACTCTTAGCTCATAACTTCACTGTCTCAACAGTGGAACATACAACTTCACCTGCCAATCTCTTAGCTCATAACTTCACTGTCTCAACAGTGGAACATACAACTTCAGCTGCCCAACTCTTACCTCATAACTTCACTGTCTCAACAGTGGAACATGCAACTCCATCCGCCCAACTCTTAGCTCTTTACTTCACTGTCTCAAAACAGTGGAACATGCAACTTCAGGTGCCCAACTCCTAGCTCTTTACTTCACTGTCTCAACAGTGGAACATACAGCTTCACCAGCCCAACTCTTAGCTCATAACTTCATTGCCCTAACATTGGAACATGCAACTTCAGGTGCCCAACTCTTAGCTCTTTACTTCACTGTCTCAACAGCGGAACATACAACTTCACCTGCCCAACTCTTAGCTACTAACTTCACTGTCTCAACAGCGGAACATACAACTTCACCTGCCCAACTCTTAGCTCATAACTTCACTGTCTCAACAGTGGAACATACAACTTCACCTGCCCAACTCCTAGCTCATAACTTCACTGTCTCAACAGTGGAACATACAACTTCACCTGCCCATCTCTTAGCTCATAACTTCACTGTCTCAACAGTGGAACATACAACTTCACCTGCCCAACTCTTAGCTCATAACTTCACTGTCTCAACAGTGGAACATGCAACTCCATCCGCCCAACTCTTAGCTCTTTACTTCACTGTCTCAAAACAGTGGAACATGCAACTTCAGGTGCCCAACTCTTAGCTCTTTACTTCACTGTCTCAACAGCGGAACATACAGCTTCACCAGCCCAACTCTTAGCTCATAACTTCATTGCCCTTACATTGGAACATACAACTTCACCTGCCCAACTCTTAGCTCATAACTTCACTACCTCAACATTGGAACATACAGTTTCACCTGCCCAACTCTTAGCTCATAACTTCACTGTCTCAACAGTGGAACATACAACTTCAACTCCCCAACTCTTAGCTAATAACTTCACTGTCTCAACAGCGGAACATACAACTTCACCTGCCCAACTCTTAGCTCATAACTTCACTGTCTCAACAGCAGAACATGCAACTCCATCCGCCCAACTCTTAGCTCTTTACTTCACTGTCTCAAACAGTGGAACATGCAACTTCAGGTGCCCAACTCTTAGCTCTTTACTTCACTGTCTCAACAGTGGAACATACAACTTCACCTGTCCAACTCTTAGCTCATAACCTCACTGTCTCAACAGTGGAACATGCAACTCCATCCGCCAAACTCTTAGCTCATTACTTCACTGTCTCAACAGTGGAACATACAACTTCACCTGCCCAACTCTTAGCTCATAACTTCACAGCCCTAACATTGGAACATGCAACTTCAGGTGCCCAACTCTTAGCTCATAACTTCACTGTCTCAACAGCGGAACATACAGCTTCACCTGCCCAACTCTTAGCTCATAACTTCACTGCCCTAACATTGGAACATGCAACTTCAGGTGCCCAACTCTTAGCTCTTTACTTCACTGTCTCAACAGCAGAACATACAACTTCACCGGCCCAACTCTTAGCTCATAACTTCACTGCCTCAACAGTGGAACACACAGCTTCACCTGCCCAACTCTTAGCTCATAACTTCACTGTCTCAACAGTGGAACATACAACTTCACCTTCCCAACTCTTAGCTAATAACTTCACTGTCTCAACAGCGGAACCTACAACTTCACCTGCCCAACTTTTAGCTCATAACTTCACTGTCTCAACAGTGGAACATACAACTTCACCTGCCCAACTCTTAGCTAATAACTTCACTGCCCTAACATTGGAACATGCAACTTCAGTTGCCCAACTCTTAGCCCTTTACTTCACTGTCTCAACAGCGGAAATACAGCTTCACCTGCCCAACTCTTAGCTCATAACTTCACTGCCCTAACATTGGAACATACAACTTCACCTGCCCAACTCTTAGCTCATAACTTCACTGCCTCAACATTGGAACATACAGTTTCACCTGCCCAACTCTTAGCTCATAACTTCACTGTCTCAACAGTGGAACATGCAACTTCACCTGCCCAAACATTAGCTCATAACTTCACTGTCTCAACAGTGGAACATACAACTTCACCTGCCCAACTCTTAGCTCATAACTTCACTGTCTCAACAGTGGAACATGCAACTCCATCCGCCCAACTCTTAGCTCTTTACTTCACTGTCTCAAAACAATGGAACATGCAACTTCAGGTGCCCAACTCTTAGCTCTTTACTTCACTGTCTCAACAGCGGAACATACAGCTTCACAAGCGGACCATACAGCTTCACCAGCCCAACTCTTAGCTCATAACTTCACTGCCCTAACATTGGAACATGCAACTTCAGGTGCCCAACTCTTAGCTAATAACTTCACTGTCTCAACAGGGGAACATACAACTTCACCTGCCCAACTCTTAGCTCATAACTTCACTGTCTCAACAGTGGAACATACAACTTCACCTGCCCAACTCTTAGCTCATAACTTCACTGTCTCAACAGTGGAACATACAACTTCACCTGCCAATCTCTTAGCTCATAACTTCACTGTCTCAACAGTGGAACATACAACTTCAGCTGCCCAACTCTTACCTCATAACTTCACTGTCTCAACAGTGGAACATGCAACTCCATCCGCCCAACTCTTAGCTCTTTACTTCACTGTCTCAAAACAGTGGAACATGCAACTTCAGGTGCCCAACTCCTAGCTCTTTACTTCACTGTCTCAACAGCGGAACATACAGCTTCACCAGCCCAACTCTTAGCTCATAACTTCATTGCCCTAACATTGGAACATGCAACTTCAGGTGCCCAACTCTTAGCTCTTTACTTCACTGTCTCAACAGCGGAACATACAACTTCACCTGCCCAACTCTTAGCTACTAACTTCACTGTCTCAACAGCGGAACATACAACTTCACCTGCCCAACTCTTAGCTCATAACTTCACTGTCTCAACAGTGGAACATACAACTTCACCTGCCCAACTCCTAGCTCATAACTTCACTGTCTCAACAGTGGAACATACAACTTCACCTGCCCATCTCTTAGCTCATAACTTCACTGTCTCAACAGTGGAACATACAACTTCACCTGCCCAACTCTTAGCTCATAACTTCACTGTCTCAACAGTGGAACATGCAACTCCATCCGCCCAACTCTTAGCTCTTTACTTCACTGTCTCAAAACAGTGGAACATGCAACTTCAGGTGCCCAACTCTTAGCTCTTTACTTCACTGTCTCAACAGCGGAACATACAGCTTCACCAGCCCAACTCTTAGCTCATAACTTCATTGCCCTTACATTGGAACATGCAACTTCAGGTGCCCAACTCTTAGCTCTTTACTTCACTGTCTCAACAGCGGAACATACAACTTCACCTGCCCAACTCTTAGCTCATTACTTGACTTTCTCAACAGCGGAACATACAACTTCACCTTCCCAACTCTTAGCTCATAATTTCACTGCCTCAACATTGGAACATGCAACTTCAGGTGCCTAACTCTTAGCTCTTTACTTCACTGTCTCAACAGCGGAACATGCAGCTTCACCTGCCCAACTCTTAGCTCATTACTTGACTTTCTCAACAGCGGAACATACAACTTCACCTGCCCAACTCTTAGCTAATAACTTCACTGTCTCAACAGCGGAACATACAACTTCACCTGCCCAACTCTTAGCTCATAACTTCACTGCCCTAACATTGGAACATGCAACTTCAGGTGCCCAACTCTTAGCTCTTTACTTCACTGTCTCAACAGCGGAACATACAGCTTCACCAGCCCAACTCTTAGCTCATAACTTCATTGCCCTTACATTGGAACATGCAACTTCAGGTGCCCAACTCTTAGCTCTTTACTTCACTGTCTCAACAGCGGAACATACAGCTTCACCTGCCCATCTCTTAGCTCATAACTTCACTATCTCAACCGCGGAACATACAACTTCACCTGCCCAAACATTAGCTCATAACTTCAATGTCTCAACAGTGGAACATACAACTTCACCTGTCCAACTCATAGCTCATAACTTCACTGTCTCAACAGTGGAACATGCAACTCCATCCGCCCAACTCTTAGCTCTTTACTTCACTGTCTCAACAGAGGAACATACAGCTTCACCAGCCCAACTCTTAGCTCATAACTTCATTGCCCTAACATTGGAACATGCAACTTCAGGTGCCCAACTCTTAGCTGTTTACTTCACTGTCTCAACAGCAGAACATACAACTTCACCTGCCCAACTCTTAGCTCATAACTTCACTGCCTGAACATTGGAACATACAGCTTCACCTTCCCAACTCTTAGCTCATAACTTCACTGCCCTAACATTGGAACATGCAACTTCAGGTGCCCAACTCTTAGCTAATAACTTCACTGTCTCAACAGCGGAACATACAACTTCACCTGCCCAACTCTTAGCTCATAACTTCACTGTCTCAACAGTGGAACATACAACTTCACCTGCCCAACTCTTAGCTACTAACTTCACTGTCTCAACAGCAGAACATACAACTTCACCTGTCCAACTCTTAGCTCATAACTTCACTGCCTCAACAGTGGAACATGCAACTCCATCCGCCAAACTCTTAGCTCATTAATTCAATGTCTCAACAGTGGAACATACAACTTCACCTGCCCAACTCTTAGCTCATAACTTCACAGCCCTAACATTGGAACATGCAACTTCAGGTGCCCAACTCTTAGCTCTTTACTTCACTGTCTCAACAGCGGAACATACAGCTTCACCTGCCCAACTCTTAGCTCATAACTTCACTGCCCTAACATTGGAACATGCAACTTCAGGTGCCCAACTCTTAGGTCTTTACTTCACTGTCTCAACAGCAGAACATACAACTTCACTGGCCCAACTCTTAGCTCATAACTTCACTGCCTCAACAGTGGAACATACAGCTTCACCTGCCCAACTCTTAGCTCATAACTTCACTGTCTCAACAGTGGAACATACAACTTCACCTGTCCAACTCTTAGCTAATAACTTCACTGTCTCAACATTGGAACATACAACTTCACCTGTCCAACTCTTAGCTCATAACTTCACTGTCTCAACAGCGGAACATACAACTTCACCTGTCCAACTCTTAGCTCATAACTTCACTGTCTCAACAGCGGAACATACAACTTCACCAGCCCAACTCTTAGCTAATAACTTCACTGCCTCAACATTGGAACATACAGTTTCACCTGCCCAACTCTTAGCTCATAACTTCACTGTCTCAACAGTGGAACATACAACTTCACCTCCCCAACTCTTAGTTCATAACTTCACTGTCTCAACAGTGGAACATACAACTTCACCTGCCCAACTCTTAGCTCATAACTTCACTGCCCTAACATTGGAACATGCAACTTCAGGTGCTCAACTCTTAGCTCTTTACTTCACTGTCTCAACAGCAGAACATACAACTTCACCTGCCCACCTCTTAGCTCTTTACTTCACTGTCTCAACAGTGGAACATACAACTTCACCTGCCCAACTCTTAGCTCATAACTTCACTGTCTCAACAGTGGAACATGCAACTCCATCCGCCCAACTCTTAGCTCTTTACTTCACTGTCTCAAGACAATGGAACATGCAACTTCAGGTGCTCAACTCTTAGCTCTTTACTTCACTGTCTCAACAGTGGAACATACAACTTCACCTGCCCAACTCTTAGCTCATAACTTCACTGTCTCAACAGTGGAACATGCAACTCCATCCGCCCAACTCTTAGCTCTTTACTTCACTGTCTCAAGACAATGGAACATGCAACTTCAGGTGCCCAACTCTTAGCTCTTTACTTCACTGTCTCAACAGCGGAACATACAGCTTCACCAGCGGACCATACAGCTTCACCAGCCCAACTCTTAGCTCATAACTTCACTGCCCTAACATTGGAACATGCAACTTCAGGTGCCCAACTCTTAGCTAATAACTTCACTGTCTCAACAGCGGAACATACAACTTCACCTGCCCAACTCTTAGCTCATAACTTCACTGTCTCAACAGTGGAACATACAACTTCACCTGCCCAACTCTTAGCTCATAACTTCACTGTCTCAACAGTGGAACATACAACTTCACCTGCCAATCTCTTAGCTCATAACTTCACTGTCTCAACAGTGAGACATACAACTTCAGCTACCCATCTCTTAGCTCATAACTTCACTGTCTCAACAGTGGAACATGCAACTCCATCCGCCCAACTCTTAGCTCTTTACTTCACTGTCTCAAAACAGTGGAACATGCAACTTCAGGTGCCCAACTCCTAGCTCTTTACTTCACTGTCTCAACAGCGGAACATACAGCTTCACCAGCCCAACTCTTAGCTCATAACTTCATTGCCCTAACATTGGAACATGCAACTTCAGGTGCCCAACTCTTAGCTCTTTACTTCACTGTCTCAACAGCGGAACATACAGCTTCACCTGCCCAACTCTTAGCTCATAACTTCACTGCCCTAACATTGGAACATACAGCTTCACCTTCCCAACTCTTAGCTCATAACTTCACTGCCCTAACATTGGAACATGCAACTTCAGGTGCCCAACTCTTAGCTAATAACTTCACTGTCTCAACAGCAGAACATACAACTTCACCTGCCCAACTCTTAGCTCATAACTTCACTGTCTCAACAGTGGAACATACAACTTCACCTGCCCAACTCTTAGCTACTAACTTCACTGTCTCAACAGCAGAACATACAACTTCACCTGCCCAACTCTTAGCTCATAACTTCACTGTCTCAACAGTGGAACATACAACTTCACCTGCCCAACTCTTAGCTCATAACTTCACTGTCTCAACAGTGGAACATACAACTTCACCTGCCCATCTCTTAGCTCATAACTTCACTGTCTCAACAGTGGAACATACAACTTCACCTGCCCAACTCTTAGCTCATAACTTCACTGTCTCAACAGTGGAACATGCAACTCCATCCGCCCAACTCTTAGCTCTTTACTTCACTGTCTCAAAACAGTGGAACATGCAACTTCAGGTGCCCAACTCTTAGCTCTTTACTTCACTGTCTCAACAGCGGAACATACAGCTTCACCAGCCCAACTCTTAGCTCATAACTTCATTGCCCTTACATTGGAGCATGCAACTTCAGGTGCCCAACTCTTAGCTCTTTACTTCACTGTCTCAACAGCGGAACATACAACTTCACCTGCCCAACTCTTAGCTCATTACTTGACTTTCTCAACAGCGGAACATACAACTTCACCTTCCCAACTCTTAGCTCATAATTTCACTGCCTCAACATTGGAACATGCAACTTCAGGTGCCTAACTCTTAGCTCTTTACTTCACTATCTCAACAGCGGAACATGCAGCTTCACCTGCCCAACTCTTAGCTCATAACTTCACTGCCCTAACATTGGAACATACAACTTCACCTGCCCAACTCTTAGCTCATAACTTCACTGCCTCAACATTGGAACATACAGTTTCACCTGCCCAACTCTTAGCTCATTACTTGACTTTCTCAACAGTGGAACATACAACTTCACCTTCCCAACTCTTAGCTCATAACTTCACTGCCCTAACATTGGAACATGCAACTTCAGGTGCCCAACTCTTAGCTCTTTACTTCACTGTCTCAACAGCGGAACATACAACTTCACCTGCCCAACTCTTAGCTCATAACTTCACTGCCTCAACATTGGAACATACAGTTTCACCTGCCCAACTCTTAGCTCATAACTTCACTGTCTCAACAGTGGAACATACAACTTCACCTGCCCATCTCTTAGCTCATAACTTCACTGTCTCAACAGTGGAACATACAACTTCACCTGCCCAACTCTTAGCTCATAACTTCACTGCCTTAACATTGGAACATGCAACTTCAGGTGCCCAACTCTTAGCTCTTTACTTCACTGTCTCAACAGCAGAACATACAACTTCACCTGCCCAACTCTTAGCTCATAACTTCACTGCCTCAACATTGGAACATACAGCTTCACCTGCCCAACTCTTAGCTCATAACTTCACTGTCTCAACAGTGGAACATACAACTTCACCTGCCAATCTCTTAGCTAATAACTTCACTGTCTCAACAGTGGAACATACAACTTCAGCTGCCCAACTCTTAGCTCATAACTTCACTGTCTCAACAGTGGAACATGCAACTCCATCCGCCCAACTCTTAGCTCTTTACTTAACTGTCTCAAAACAGTGGAACATGCAACTTCAGGTGCCCAACTCCTAGCTCTTTACTTCACTGTCTCAACAGCGGAACATACAGCTTTACCAGCCCAACTCTTAGCTCATAACTTCATTGCCCTAACATTGGAACATGCAACTTCAGGTGCCCAACTCTTAGCTGTTTACTTCACTGTCTCAACAGCGGAACATACAGCTTCACCTGCCCAACTCTTAGCTCATAACTTCACTGCCCTAACATTGGAACTTGCAACTTCAGGTGCCCAACTCTTAGCTCTTTACTTCACTGTCTCAACAGCAGAACATACAACTTCACTTGCCCAACTCTTAGCTCATAACTTCACTGCCTCAACATTGGAACATACAGCTTCACCTGCCCAACTCTTAGCTCATAACTTCACTGCCCTAACATTGGAACATGCAACTTCAGGTGCCCAACTCTTAGCTCATAACTTCACTGTCTCAACAGCGGAACATACAGCTTGACCTGCCCAACTCTTAGCTCATAACTTCACTGCCCTAACATTGGAACATGCAACTTCAGGTGCCCAACTCTTAACTCTTTACTTCACTGTCTCAACAGCAGAACATACAACTTCACCTGCCCAACTCTTAGCTCATAACTTCACTGCCTGAACATTGGAACATACAGCTTCACCTGCCCAACTCTTAGCTCATAACTTCACTGCCCTAACATTGGAACATGCAACTTCAGGTGCCCAACTCTTAGCTAATAACTTCACTGTCTCAACAGCGGAACGTACAACTTCACCTGCCCAACTCTTAGCTCATAACTTCACTGTCTCAACAGTGGAACATACAACTTCACCTGCCCAACTCTTAGCTACTAACTTCACTGTCTCAACAGCGGAACATACAACTTCACCTGCCCAACTCTTAGCTCATTACTTGACTTTCTCAACAGTGGAACATACAACTTCACCTTCCCAACTCTTAGCTCATAACTTCACTGCCCTAACATTGGAACATGCAACTTCAGGTGCCCAACTCTTAGCTCTTTACTTCACTGTCTCAACAGCGGAACATACAACTTCACCTGCCCAACTCTTAGCTCATAACTTCACTGCCTCAACATTGGAACATACAGTTTCACCTGCCCAACTCTTAGCTCATAACTTCACTGTCTCAACAGTGGAACATACAACTTCACCTGCCCATCTCTTAGCTCATAACTTCACTGTCTCAACAGTGGAACATACAACTTCACCTGCCCAACTCTTAGCTCATAACTTCACTGCCTTAACATTGGAACATGCAACTTCAGGTGCCCAACTCTTAGCTCTTTACTTCACTGTCTCAACAGCAGAACATACAACTTCACCTGCCCAACTCTTAGCTCATAACTTCACTGCCTCAACATTGGAACATACAGCTTCACCTGCCCAACTCTTAGCTCATAACTTCACTGTCTCAACAGTGGAACATACAACTTCACCTGCCAATCTCTTAGCTAATAACTTCACTGTCTCAACAGTGGAACATACAACTTCAGCTGCCCAACTCTTAGCTCATAACTTCACTGTCTCAACAGTGGAACATGCAACTCCATCCGCCCAACTCTTAGCTCTTTACTTAACTGTCTCAAAACAGTGGAACATGCAACTTCAGGTGCCCAACTCCTAGCTCTTTACTTCACTGTCTCAACAGCGGAACATACAGCTTTACCAGCCCAACTCTTAGCTCATAACTTCATTGCCCTAACATTGGAACATGCAACTTCAGGTGCCCAACTCTTAGCTGTTTACTTCACTGTCTCAACAGCGGAACATACAGCTTCACCTGCCCAACTCTTAGCTCATAACTTCACTGCCCTAACATTGGAACTTGCAACTTCAGGTGCCCAACTCTTAGCTCTTTACTTCACTGTCTCAACAGCAGAACATACAACTTCACTTGCCCAACTCTTAGCTCATAACTTCACTGCCTCAACATTGGAACATACAGCTTCACCTGCCCAACTCTTAGCTCATAACTTCACTGCCCTAACATTGGAACATGCAACTTCAGGTGCCCAACTCTTAGCTCATAACTTCACTGTCTCAACAGCGGAACATACAGCTTGACCTGCCCAACTCTTAGCTCATAACTTCACTGCCCTAACATTGGAACATGCAACTTCAGGTGCCCAACTCTTAGCTCTTTACTTCACTGTCTCAACAGCAGAACATACAACTTCACCTGCCCAACTCTTAGCTCATAACTTCACTGCCTGAACATTGGAACATACAGCTTCACCTGCCCAACTCTTAGCTCATAACTTCACTGCCCTAACATTGGAACATGCAACTTCAGGTGCCCAACTCTTAGCTAATAACTTCACTGTCTCAACAGCGGAACGTACAACTTCACCTGCCCAACTCTTAGCTCATAACTTCACTGTCTCAACAGTGGAACATACAACTTCACCTGCCCAACTCTTAGCTACTAACTTCACTGTCTCAACAGCGGAACATACAACTTCACCTGCCCAACTCTTAGCTCATAACTTCACTGTCTCAACAGTGGAACATACAACTTCACCTGCCCAACTCTTAGCTCATAACTTCACTGTCTCAACAGTGGAACATACAACTTCACCTGCCCATCTCTTAGCTCATAACTTCAATGTTCTCAACAGCGGAACATACAACTTCACCTGCCCAACTCTAAGCTCATAACTTCACTGTCTCAACAGTGGAAAGTAGTATAGACAATGACAGTTCTGGCTCACTTCCACTGGAGCCAGATTTATATACCTATACCACAACTACAGACGGAAATTTTTTATACCAAAATGATTATGGGATTCAATGATCGTCATGATTTGTTTTTAAAGAATCATCAATATTATTTAATAATGGATAAAATTTACTATAGCCTTTAACATTTTACTAATGTAAGCATTTCTTTAAATGTGATCCAACGATAGTAAACAATCTATTTTTAATCTCCAACCAGTTCTTTGGTTTTGTACGGAATAATTGACACGCTTGTTCCCTCCCCTGTTCTATGAACTTTTTTTTTCTTGTCTTCACTAATACCACTGGTCTTACGAGAATTGGATCAAATCTCCTGCTTCATTATGTGGTATTTGGTTAGTTCTGACAGCACTAAACGAAACTCCTCCTTGGATATCTTACAATCAGCCATTGCTGTTGAAATATGGTCCTCAATGCTGTGCAACTTTGCTTTGGCGAGTATCTGAATATTATCATGTTTTAATGCTTTCTTTTGCAACTTACGAGAAATAAATTTTGATCGCTATTCCTGCCAGTCCAAAGACTCTGGCGGCTACTTCCATGCCAAGTACGATAGGCGCAGCGATTATAGTTGATAATAAACCAACACCGGCTACACCGAGCCCATATGCCAGCCGTTACAAGCGCGGTGTCAACTCCGTCGAGAGCATTCACAGCTCTGCGATACTTTTTATACAATCCAAGTCTCAACTCTCCTCTCCTTCTCTATTCGATGTTTTATGTCACTTATTTGATGTAATCGAAATCCATCAACAGTATCCATCTTTTCAAATGCTTCATCAAGCGCCTGATATAAACCCATAGTGTATATTATTATATCATATAATAGTCTTACTTCAGTGTTTTGAGAGTATACATCAACCTTATTAAATGTATATTATACGGCATAAATATCTAAGTAAGAGAAATACTGTCAGCTTTAATAATTTGGACTCCCTCAAGGGTTGCAACGGGTGATGCTCCTACATAAATAATACTACAACGTCAACGCTCGTGTTGCTTGAGCCATTTAATTGATAGACCTGGTAATATCTCGAAGGCATCTTCTGATGCATCCCCAAATAAGACTTCAATAATAAGCGTAGAAGGATTATGTATTGCACTCAAGTTCTGTTTTATATCATTGAATTCAGTAACCAAATTTACACTAACATTTTTTTATGCCAGACGACTCAATAACATATGACTTGGGTTTTCTGGCAGGGGAGCGACTAACACACTTTTTCGTTTTGATGGGAAATAAGCCCTGAGTACGATCCCACTATTTATTATCTTCATTAAATTATGTGCCTAACCCATCATCACATATGGTGGGGTAATGACGATATTCAGTAGCCACTCAATTTTTTCTTCGATCATAGTCCATTTATTATCATCGTTGCGAGTAAGATTGTATGAAGTGTTTTTGTGGAGTCTACTAACATCGACATCTCTCAAATCTCCTAAATTACCTGTGAATGTAACTTCTTTCCCCTTGTATACATTATCTTGTAAGTGTAAAGCGTATAACTTGCCAACGGTACCGGGTTAACCGAATCCTTCGGTGTCTCCGAGATCGGAAAGCGCAATTGTATGACATTGTCTAAGATTATGCGATCCAGGGCCTAATGAAACAACCATTAGTTATAATATGGAGTGGTACACTCAAGTATCCTATATGTACAGGTTAATGTTTTAAATCTAATACAGAAATTTTGAGATCTGAAATAATACCCCACTTTAATTTTTTATATTGTAATGATGAGAAAGATTCCGTTCTACCGCTATTGTATTTTTCATCTTTGACTGGAATAGCTCTTAGCAGAGTTGAAGGACTTTTGAGTTGAATATAATCCATTGTACTGATCTAATCAAGATGGATGCACAATTTATAGGGAACTAAATCAGGCAATTTAACTCCATGTGTTGTTTCCTTGGGTTGTGTGACTACTTTTTGTCCAAAAATCCAAGTGTATCTGCTAAGTTCTCGTAAAGAATTACATACCCTTCTCCAGCGCTTAAAATTGGCATCCCATTTGACTCCCAAAGGCTTAAAAATTTCATCGTTGAGTGAGCATACGCTGTAATACCCATCATATATAATGTACACACCACAATTTCAGCGATAGAAACTAAAATTTTGGTCCACTAGTCCTTATAATGATAATATATAGCAAAACCCTTAAAAATGGCAAATATCTACTAGTCCTTATGATACCTTAACTATTGGGCAGTTTTGCAAGGACTATAGGACTAGTGCCAATTTCTAACCCTGTCATTTATCCACATCTCATTATTACCTCTTGCAGCATTTATATTGGTCCACCGCGGGTAATACGTTACATCGCAGAGAACGACTTCAAGTTGCCCAGCCGAGTTATCGATAGTATGAAGCAGTTCAATAGACTGACCATTTGTTATTCCTGGGAGTGTAACATACATATTAAATATACAAAGATACTATATCATAACTTAAAATATGAAATCAACTTACATTACATCAATCGATTTTAGTAAGTGCCTCTGGTGTTAATTGTTTTGTTAAATTTCCCGATATCTTTGAAAAATACAGGGTCACAGCAACTAGCGATAAAATGGTGCATGATTGGTTTCACAATCCAATGCAATGTTGACAGAACCAGTTAAACTTTACCATATGGTGTGCCACAACAGGATGTGGTGTATCTCTTAATGCCCCAGGATTTGAACTAAATAAGTCTGTTTTATCATTTCACGTGTACTATCAGATTAGACGTATTCTTAAAGAATTAGTGCACCATTACCGCAGGATCGAGCATGGAATTCCTCAAATAATCCGTACAATAGGTTCGCGTATGAGCATTTTGGTCATGAATTTGGTACATCAATGAGTAAATATTGGCGTATTAAGGACTTAACCATGGTCTAGGTGTTCCGTACAGTGGACAAAAAACTGTTAAAGAAGAAAGCGATGATTTAGTTAAAAAAACTCATCAACCATTACAGAAAAACAATCTTTTTGTAAGATTGCATAATCTTAATCATCACTGGGAACTTTCGAGTAACAATTGGAGAGGAGATATTATGAGTTTTAAGAGTGGTTTAATTTATATTGTTACAAAATTTGTACAACTAAACGATACCGCAAACACTTGGAATAAATTTCTGTATGATAAAACAGAAAATAATTTTACTAACCCAGTAGTTGTAAGAGTTAATGAATCAATAAGAACTTATGTATGGGCAATTCTTGGTGCACAATCGCAAACACAAACGGGAATAATCGGTTCTGGGACGGCGCTCGATGCACAAAAACAGTTTGTTGCAAACCTAGAGAATGCTATTAATTCACAAGGTGACATACCATCTTCTATAAAGCGTTATCAAGATGTATTACAGTACGCTCAATCCAAAGTAGACTAAGTTGATGGGGTAGGACTATAGATGTCTCCGAGTAATATGGAACTTAAGATCGGTCAAGTGATCGGCTATGATAATAAAATTGTAATTGCTACCGATCAACAAAAACCAGGTATAAATTCAGATATTAACACCTAATTAATAACGCAAACAAACACAGGTGAAACGGGAATAGTAAAACCACAGACATCGAAACAACCATCTACTGACGCACAACCACAAGTGCCACCACATATTGCCGCTAAAAATCAACAACATATCGATGAAAAAACAGCGCTTATAGTAGGTGGAGTCGCCATTGGTTTACTCATGATTTGGATAAATAGTCTTAAGCGGATACATAAAACAGCCTGGCAATTGCTACGATCAGTGCCCACAAGTTTAGACTAAACCAAGTGGTGGTCTTTGCTAATAAATTCAAGAGCTAGGAAACAATACTCACTATTATGCCGGGAAGTGTAGATGCGGCTTTCCCAGCAAGCTTTCCCAGCGCTTCTCCTAATGCTTTTAAATATTTTTTTATCCACTCTTTTACACCATTTTTATCACTAGGCGGTGTGCGACCTCCTGTACTTGTCACTGGTTAACGCGAGAGTCAAAGTATATATAAATATATATAATAAATGCATATATAATGCAGTTAAAATACTTGCAATGGTTATCCCCTGTTCTCTGAACAATGTTTTAATTTTATCGGCCAGTGTGGTATCATCGGTGAGGACTTGATCGATAGTTTCTCGAATTTGACTGATTTGTGAACGAAGTGCCTTTCTATTACTCGAAGCAACTTCGAGGTGGACCGATCTCTCATCTACTAAGTTAAGCAATCTTTCAGCAACGCGGCGTCTACTGAATTCATCACCCGCCTGTTCAAGTTTTGTTTTCTCATAATGCTTGTCGAGTTCAGATAGCTTGGCTGTATTATAGATGAGTTCTCCCCGCATTGTTTGCATTGCCTCGTAAGACCTCGTAAGACCTCGTAATTCCCTAATATTGTACTCCGAGTATGGTACCTGTAACGTGGAATTATCGTAGTAGGTATCCAAGATTTCTCTGTGTCTGTCCGAGGCCCGCTTCGAGCTTTCTTCCAAATTATCTTTATCTATGGCGCCGAGTTCAGTACGCACAGTCTGAAGAACTTTAGTAGTCTTCGCAGGAAGTTTTTCTCGCGAGTAGTCTACAAAACCTAATTCATTACGAACAGTGTTGATGCCATGTTTACTGGCTATCGTAGACAAGGCTAGGGGCTTACGAGTATGAGAATTCATAAGATCAATATCCGGAGAGCCACGCAGTCTCAATATTCCTTTACTTTCAATTATAAACTTTGAATAGTCATGACCTATTGGGCTTTCTTTTAAGGCATCATAATAATCATTACTGGCTGGTTTCAAAAGTTCATTGTTAAGATTCATAAAGCTGGTTTCATCAGTACCCTCTTCGATTGTACTCGGATTATCAAAGTTATCTGGATTAAAATCATCCATTTTTATATTGAACATAAGGTTACATAATTTCAATATAACAATGTCTTCGCAATACGGACACAAGTTAAACCAACAACGCAGACTTCGGGATCCATTAGGAGTCAAAGCAATTCGCAAGTCTGTAACTATAACTAATAACCCGAGTACCATTGATCAGAATCAAACACTTCTGGTTCGCTTTCCTAATCTCAGCACACACGATGTGTTAGTTCCGGGAACTGCACGACTATCATTTACAATTAGTTTGAATGTTACCGACGCTAGCAGAGAGCTCATTCAGAACATAAGTCGTGCGATTTTTAAGAAAATCACGATTAAAATTAGGGGAAAGGAAGTTTGGAGTATTGACGACAGCCATGTATACTTCTGTTACATGGCTCTCTGGAGAACAGCTAAAGAGCAGGAAAACTTACAGTACCAAGGTATTTGTAATCAGAACACATTGACTATTTAGAATTGACTATCAAGGGCGTGTCTAATCAACTATATAGTCAAGGCATGTGAGCATATCAGCAGTGGGATGAGATTAAAAAACTCAGTTAACGCAGTCGTGAAAGATCTGTCTCTCGGGGATGTAACGATGGCTGAATTCCTTACCACAAAGTACGCGTTATGGCTCGACATGCGAACCACTGACGACAATCAACTACATGGAAGTGGTAGGAGAATAGAAAATGCTAGCGAGGGTATTACTATGCAGATATCTAAGATACGGGAATCCGATGGTAGATCAAATATATATTTGTACGTTATTGTGGACGCTCAACTCAATATACAGAATGGTAGATTCGTGCAAGCAATCTATTAATAATCTTTCACCTAAAGAACCACACTGCGCTATCATCTGCGGGCAAACGGGTTGTGGAAAAACAGCTTTTATTCTAGATATTTTACAAAGTCATTATCGGGATCTTTTCGCTCATATTATTATTCTGTGTCCGACTATAAATGTTAATAAAACTTACCTATCGAGAGATTGGGTAATGAATGATCCTCGGGTGTACAAAGTTGATCCAGGCGATCATTTACAAGACAGAAAAAAGTCAGAAAACTGTCAGCTGAAACGAAGCACCGTAAACTCGTATTAAAAACCGATCAACAAGCTGCTTATGCAATTGCTTAGCAAAAATATAGCAAAAAATATAGCAACTGCTTAGCAAAATTATAGCAAAAATATAGCAATTGCTTAGCAAAATATAGCAACTGCTTTGCAAAATATAGCAAATATTAACAAAAATATAGCAAAATTATAGCAAAAGTAGAGCAAAATATAGCAACTGCTTAGCAGAATATTGCAAATTATAGCAAAAATATAATAAATTGAACATTAGCGGTTATTATGTAATAATGTGGTTTGAAATACTCATTCTTTCGCAACCATTTTTTTATTTTTGGCTGTATTGGATATGCAATATTTTATTATGTTAGACTTAAACATCTCCTTCGGTAATACATTATGGAATGTGACGAACTTATTGAACAACTACTCAAAGATGAGCCAGAACCTATGGCAGATTAATCTTTAGATAAACATAGAGAAAGACTCACGGCTTTGGTAGCTGGTGGAAAGGCAAAGGTCTACAATACTGAACATAGCCCGATTAAAACTTGGGCTCCCTACGTACTAGGGGTTGTTCCTATAGCAGCGGTATGGTTTTTTAAGACCGGAGAAGAGAAAACACAACAAGTTAAAAAATTAGATGAGTTTCAATTAGAGTTAAGCCCTCATGTAATGTTATAAAAGCATGACTACTCCAGTTACAGACGGTAAAATGTTGGTAAACGCAACGTATCATTCAGTGCTGGTCAGCGGCTTGGCCATTGGCTATGCCCGTATAGCTAAAATGATTACTAAAGCCACACTACCCAAGCTAGATTTTAATGGTTATGATATCGGCATGATGATTCTCGATATAGGATTAGCGATGGCAACAAAAGATATGCTAATCAAACAAGAGCTTATCCCAGAAGACATAAGGAAGTAATTAAACAATTGAATATTTTATAAACATATAGTATGGCATCAATTGCGATGATGGTCGGTGTAGCTATTGTTAATGCTCTAGCTTTTTCGGGGAGTAATTTTTTATTTTCTAGTATGAAAGGAGAGGAGTAGAAAAGACATAATAAAGCATTAGAACAACTCGAAACAGCCCAGTCACAATGGGCCAGGCGCAGAATGGAGAGATTAGATTTTATTAATGATTAAACGTTTAAGGATGTTGAATATGCCATGCACGAAAAATTCCTTGTTTATGGAAAGAAACTTGACCCAATGCCAAGGCCAACACTCTCTCAGTTTTATACACCATCAGAGGCTCAGAAAGACCGCGAGATAGCGTTTATAGTTTTGGGGTTGACAGGTGTGTCCATATTTAGCTACGTGATTATGCATTTAGACAGATGATATGATTGGTGTATAATCATGAATCTGTAGATATACACTCATGGGGAAGTCAATTCAATGTCAGAAACCATGCGTTGGTATACATTGTGGTACTCATGCTTTTTCCATCAGACAAGGAAATGTAAATTATATGTGTTCTGTATGTGGGATAGGTGTCCAATGTCGTTATTGTTTATGTAAGAAACACTGTGCTGATAGGGTTAGGAAGCAGATTATTTACGCTAGGAAGAGAGATTACATCAACGAGAGGAATAGGTTGGGGAGAATAAGATATATGGAAATATAACCATTTAGACATTTGATTCATTTTGTATATACCACAATGGTTTTTTCGTCAGAGAGCTGAAAGCTTTGGCAAAACAACGTGGTCTACGTGGTTATTCTCGAATGAGAAAAGCTGAATTGATTGATTTACTCGGTTTGGAATACAACAAACCCCAGACCGTTAGAGAACTCAAAGCTCGAGCAAAAAACAGTGGGTTGAGAGGTTATTCTCGAATGAGAAAAGCTGAATTGATTGATTTACTAGAAAAAAATGAACCGGTTATTGATGAAAATCAACCAGATGTTGATGAGGATAAAAATAATCAACCCGTTGAGTTAAAATTTGTACCCACAGCTGGCCTTGTTAAGTGTCTAAGAGGTTGGAAGTTGGATATTAATTCCAACATGGATGTTAATGATATTAAGCCCATCATATCGAGCAAAATTAATGAGGAGTTAGCTGGTATTTTATACTATTTAAATCATCTGACGGTTAAAATGTCTTTGAGTAAAAATGACACCGAATATACCGAACCTTATTTCCGGAGCAATCAAGAAGTTATAACTGAACCAGAGTCTATAAACACATCATTAGATACATCAATTCAACAGATACAAGAAACTTTAGAACGCTGGACTAATACAGGTTCGGGTTGGGGTATGGATAAAATCGATAGTTTATATCTAGATATAGCAAATTATATGCCTTTCAAAGGTGGATCTTATATAGATTTACCCCCGTATTATAAGAAGAAAAAAGCTATAGTTAATGTAAAAAATAAAGGCGATGGCTGTTTAAGAATTGCGATAAGATCTGCATTGTTCCCCGATAAGCCTTTTAGCTATCCCAAAAACGATGGACTCAACCTTGATGGTATAGACGAACCTACACCAATCTCACAAATTGATAAGGTGGAAAAGCAAAATAATTTAGCTATAAATGTTTTCGGACATTCTTCTAAAGGAATTGTTGTACACAGGATAAGCTCCGCTCCGGAACATATTCCCTGAATCAATTTATTTCTAATCGAAAAAGATGATAAATATCATTATACATGGATAAAGAGTTCAGGCAGGCTATTATGCGATCAAACAAAACATGATGGAAAGAAATATTTCTGCGAAAGATGCCTGCATGGGTACAGCAGACAAGTAACAATGCGTGTGGTCTGCCGTTGATTAATGAATAATTTGCACACTCTATTGCAAGGGGCCGACGTATGGTTCTCAGTAGGAAGTGACAACTTGGAGACGATGGCTTGCGGTACATACAGTTTTACTTTATACATGTAGATATATACATACAAAAGACACTATGTGCCAGGTCAGCACATATTGGTAGTGGTTGTTGTCTAGGTGCCCCGGAGCACCCAGCCTAACCCTAGCTAGGCTAAGGGTAAGACCTTTCTTTTTCTCCTTCTCAATCTCTCTGGACCAAGGCTTATATAGCCAAGGTCACCTGACATTTAGTAAGTAATAAATATAAATGTAAACAGTAATTCATCAGCAGGATGGCAGACGGTTGATGTACGCAAAAATGGGGATTAACAATTAGGATTAGCATTTTATAAATAACAACAATTAAGTGTTTCAAGGCATATAGATGTCATGGCTCCAGGGTAATGAGCCTTTGCAATTAAATGTTCTTCAGACAATGGGTGTTGTAAATCAGTCGCTATGACACAAGATCTATTAGAAGCTCATAAAGAAGACTGAAGAGGTGTTGTGCAAACTGCTATCAGGATCGATATGCCTAAAGAGGGAAAAAATATATTAAAATTTGAACATTATTGTAATCAAATGCCAGTACCATACGTAATTTACGCTGACTTCCAAGCACTTATCAAACCTATAGAAAATACCGAACACAATACTGAATGTAGTTTTATATACAAAACTCAAGAACATATTCCTTGTGGGTTTGGATATATAGTTGTAAGGTATGATGGGAAAACAAACACTCCCGTGATTTAGAGAGGTCCCAATGCAGCGGAAAAGTTCCTAGAATACCTACAAAACGAAGAGAGAATAATCAGGGAAAATTTATCGCATAAGAAACCCATGTGTATGACAAAGGATGATTGGAGGGCCTTTAAGAAGTCAACGATTTGTCATGTTTGTAATAAACCACACAATGGGGATTCCGTAAGAGATCATTGCCACGTCATGGGTAATTATCGGGGAGCCGCACATAACGAGTGTCACTTGAAACAAAAAATAAATTCTCAAACAATACCCATCCCTGTTGTGTTTCATAACCTTAGAGGATATGATTCACATCTCATCATGCAAGCTATCTCAAAGACGGACGGCGGCTTAACGTGTATTCCTAATAATATGGAAAAATACATATCATTCTCGTTGACTAAAACTATACATTATACGGACAAGGATGGGAAAGCTAGAATAAAGCAAAGTAATGGGCTTAGATTCATACACTCCGTACAGTTTCTGTTATCTTCCCTGGACAATTTAGCAAATGCGAACAATCCCGATGACTTTGCAATAACAAATCAATATACTGATCGGTTAACACTGCATTTGTTGTTGAGAAAAGGTGTATATCCTTACGAATATATGGATGATTGGTCTAGATTCAACGAAACTAAATTACCACCCCTTGAAATATACTATTGTAACTTAACAGAATCTAAAATAACAGATGCCGATTATGAACACACTCTGACGGTTTGGGATAAATAAGGTTGTAAGAATTTAGGCGATTATCACGATCTGTACTTAAAAACAGACGTACTGTTACTCGCTGATATATTCGAGATACACATGTATTTGGAAAGACATGTTTAATACATTAATACGGCTTGGACCCGGCATGGTACTATTCCAGTCCCGGACTATCGTGGGATGCATTGTTGAAGACCGGTGTAGAACTAAAACTACTCACTGATTACGATATGCACTTGTTTATTGAGACAGGATTAAGAGGTGGTATATCGATGACAGCAAAAAGGTATTCTAAGGCTAATAATAAATTAGTGGAAGGATATGATCCGAGTAAACCCGATACCCACATATTATATCTCGACGCCAACAATTTGTACGTATGGGCTATAAGTCGACCTTTACCCACGGGTGGTTTTGAGTGGGTCGATGTGAATGATATCGATGTGAATGATATCCCCACAGATTCCAATAAAGGATACATACTAGAAGTTGACTTGGAATATCCAACTTCGTTACATAAAGATCATAACAGTTATCCGCTAGCTTCTGAAAGATTAATGGTAAATAAAGATTGGATGTCGGAATATCAACACTTCTTGATGGGTAATACTAGGTTAGCTAGCGTAGAAAAACTTGTACCAAATTTGATGGATAAGACAAAATATATAGTTCACTACAGAAATCTCCAGTTATATCTATCGTTAGGCATGAAACTAAAGAAAATACATAGAGTTCTAAAATTCGATCAAAGCACTTGGATGGAGCCCTATATAAGGCTGAACTCAGATTTAAGAAAGATGGCTACCAGCGATTTCGAAAAGAACCTATATCAGCTCATGAATAACTCAGTATTTGGTAAAACTATAGAGAATCTAAGGAAGCGTGTCGATGTTAAATTAGTCAGATCTAATGAGGAAGAAAGACTTAGGAACTTATAGCCAGTCCGTCTTTTAACAGAAGCAAGATATTTGATAACGACTTAGCGGCGCTGCATATGCAGAAGAGTAATATAAAATTCAACAGACCGGTGTACGTTGGTATGAGTATTCTCGACTTGTCAAAACACTTAATGTATGACTTTAATTACAGCGAACTTAAGAAGCAATACGGCGATAGATGCGAGGTGTTATATACCGATACAGATTCTTTGTTGATGGAAATACAAACCGAGGATGTGTATAAAGATATGGCAGAAAAAACAGATATGTACGACACGAGCGATTATCCAAAAGATAATCCACTGCACAGCGTAGTAAATAAAAAGGTGTTAGGTAAGATGAAGGATGAATGTGCTGGGACTCTAATTGCGGAGTATGTCAGATTAAGACCTGAGATGTATTCTATAAAGAAGTCCGATAATGGAGAGATAAGAAAAGCTAAAGGTGTTAAGAAGTATGTGGTAAAAAAGCATATCAAACACAAACAGTATAAAGAAGCATTATTCAATGGTAGAACATTCAAACACGAGATGAACTCTTTAAGAAATTGTCAATCACAGGATATATGGATTAAGAATGAACAAGACATCATTATCCCCCTTAGATACAAAGAGATGGATTGATAAGGATGGTGTAACTACCAATGCTTATGGTTATGGTGGTAATACTGTATCGTTGGGAACTATGAGCAACTCTTCTCTTACAAATGCCCTGCCTGGTCCATCTTTAAGATAATAAAGAATAGGCTCTCCTTCTTTCATAACCAACCAACTAATGTTATATATCTTAACATTATCGGTTGCACAACGTTGGCCTCCTTCGAGTTGACCGGGCTGGTATAAATATCTTATGCTGACTCTATCCGGAAGTTTTTGTTCTTTGCCTCTCCTCGGTGCTGAAGATTCGGAAATCACAGATTTCATTTTAATCGCATCGAATGGTTTCTTCCTGATTAATCTTGTTACTTCATTATTTAGCACTGATACAACAGCTGATAATCGTGTCACCCATTCAGTTGATCTTAATCGTTCCGATTTCATTTCGATCCCATACTGATAGCCAAACAAACGTTCCGCTAATGTCCAGTTAAATATTTCGACGATAGCTTGACTACGGTGGGCCTCTTTTTCACCACGCCTGATTTCAACATCGTGCTTTGTTAACAGTTAAGTTACTGATCCCATAAACTGGCGACCAGGATCTACTTAAAATAGCTTAGGCCATTTTAGTTGTCCGCGTTTATATATGCGTCTCAGTGCATTAGCTACTTCTGTTGAATCTTTTGAGGTTAATGGCTCAGCCTCCTTGTAGCGACTAGCCACATCCACTACGGTTAAAGCGTATTTATACGTTTTGCATCTTACCTCATCATGGGGAAGAAACAAGAGGTCAGTTTGATGAACTTTATTCGTTGTAAAAATTACCAAACTTCTTCCTCTGTATATAACGTGGTGCCGGTAAGTAAATTTGCCACATCGCTTGTTTCTTTAACCAATCCTTGGCCACATCTTTAGATACCTTAGCCGCAGTGGCTAATTTTTGTATTGCTCCTATACCTTTCCAATATCCTCTCGGGCTATAGTAAATTTGATCCATTATTAATTAATATTGATGTTTCTTTTAATACGAATCATGATGATCGTTGAATCGCATCATCATTTTGGCATAAAAAATTCCATCTGTAGTGGTGGTATAGGTATAGTGGTATATAAATCTGGCTCCAGTGGCAGTGAGCCAAAACTGTCATTGTCTATATTACTGTGGAACATACAACTTCACTCTCACTTGTCAAACTCTTAGCTCATAACTTCACTGTCTCGACAGTGGACTATACAACTTCACACTCACCTACCCAACTCTAAGGTCATAACTTCACTGTCTCAAAAGTGGAACTTACAACTTCACCTGCCCAACTGTTAGGTCTTAACTTCACTGTTTCAACAGTGGAACATACAACTTCACATCCCCAACTCGTAGAGCTTTACTTCACTGTCTCCGGAGTGGAACATACATAAGGCTGTTAGTCATGATAAATACTTCAGTGTCATGACATGATTTTAATTCATCTTGATTGTCTGTAGGTTGTTAATCAACCTCATAACACTCTCGATGGCATCAACTCTTGGTGATATCATGGAGCTGTTCTGGGTGAACAATACCTTCCAAATGACGTGCTGGTTTTCTTGGGGAATTAGTCAGCAAAGAGCCAGAGTCACAGGAGACTAATCACAATTTTATTTACAAGAACAATTAACAATTTACAATATATTAGAATATAACTGAGGGTGCCACAGAGAGTCGGTACACACTCTGGGCTGTGGGAGAGAGGTCTGCTTGGTAAGAGAGTCAAACCCCTTCTCTGCTTAAAACCTGCCTACAGTATGTATTTAACAAAAATTTAAACAATAGAAAGGAATGTGATTGGATGATACACGCTTGGTTGTGTCCTAAGCTAAATGGATGGCTAGACAGAGGGGAATACTAAATCCTGTTTATCCTGTTGGACTGGCACTAATCTTGTTGACATATTTACTGGATGTTTTGAAAGAGATTAGGGTGTCACTATAGATGAGCTTGTGTGGGGGCTAATCCTTAATGCCCTATAGACGAGCTTGTATGGGGGCTAATCCTTAATGCACTATGGACGAGCTTGTATGGGGGCTAATCCTTAATGAGTCTTAATTGAAGTAATGTTATTCTAATATACCCCGGTAGGTGATGACAGATATACTTAAATAAATATCCTTTGTCTGGGAGATGGGATCTTGATACCTTAGGCTAGCATTTATCTAAAAGCTTCAAATCAATTAAACTATGTAGACGTAACTCTTGTCTTATTGAATAGTATGTCTAGAAGACGCGCTCCCATTACCTTAGGCTAGCAACCATCTAAAACAGCTTTAACTGAAACTACTGATATTTTATATATGCATTTTACCTAATGATATTTATTACTTGGTCAACTATAATTATATGAAATGATGTATAAATATTACACCACGATAACTCATAAAAGCACTTGATGTAGATCTAATTATTATAAGATAACTTAGTATAAATGTTATCCCATGATAACTTCCCCTCCGTCTGAAAAAGTTTGGACCCCAAACGTGTAAAAATAAAAATAATTAAGGCTTAGATGGACAATGTATAAAGTTAAACTGGTAGTAGTGAATAATAATTATTATAGAGTCTCTTTGACATAAGGAAACATAATATAAAAATGCTGTCATCAGGGGTTCTGGATGTGGAGCTGGCTTGTCTTGGCACTCTGTACTGGTGGCTTTATGGGTGATGTAGGAGGCCTTGAGTTCCACATCCTGGATTGGGGTTGTAAGGTAGTAGGCTGTGTCCATGGAGGTGTTACATGGAAACAAAGAAAAGAGAGATAGCATGTTCAAATAATATGTCATATATAAATATTTCCTTAGTTTGTCTGTAATAACTAGAAAATAAAACAAATATGATAATTATGATGTAAAAGATCAGTACATAATTATTACTAAACGGTGTCATGACCAGGAAGGATGTATTGGCGGCAAATTACAAAAGTTTATCATGAAAAAAATAGTAATATCCTTCTACTTTTGGATACAAACATTAGACACATTATATGTGCATGTGCATATAACAAGTGCCCTGATTAGTAACATTAATACGGTATACAAAAGGTGTATATCATTGTTAGTTTTCGTAACTATTTGGTTTGCCTTTTTTTTGTTTTGGTTCATTTCGGTTGTTAAGTTTACTTTATTTGAATTTGGTTTGTTTCGCTTTGATTTTCCTTCGGTTCAATGCGATAGGGTTTAGTTTATTTTGCTTCGGTACGGTTTTTGGGTTCGATTCCCAGTATGGTTTGGTTCGCTTAGGTACGCTTTGGGTTCGATTCCCAGTATGGTTTGGTTTGCTTCGGTACGGTTTGGTTCGCTTCGGTAGGGTTTGGGTTTGCTTCGGTACGTTTTGGGTTCGATTCCCAGTATGGTTCAGTTCGCTTCGGTACGGGTTGGGTTCGATTCCCAGTATGGTTTGGTTCGCTTCAGTACGGTTTGGGTTTGCTTCGGTACATTTTGGGTTCGATTCCCAGTATGGTTCGGTACGCTTCGGTACGGGTTGGGTTTGCTTCGGTACATTTTGGGTTCGATTCCCAGTATGGTTCGGTTCGCTTCGGTACGTGTTGGGTTCGCTTCGGTGGGGTTTGGGTTTGCTTCGGTACGTTTTGGGTTCGGTTCGCTTCGGTACGGGTTGGGTTCGCTTCGGTGGGGTTTGGGTTTGCATCGGTACGTTTTGGGTTCGGTTCGCTTCGGTACGGGTTGGGTTCGTGTCATTTCACTTCGCTTTTGAGATTGGTTGATCAGGTCAATGCTCAAAATTTGTTGTGATACAAATAACTCAGATGATCAGGCTGATGCCATTTGTTCTCAACTGGCGACCCATAGTGAAAAGACTGGACACAAGAAAACATAACAAGATACAGCTAATAGCTGTTTCGTGATTTGCACCGTTTATTCAGGAGATTTTGTATTTTGATCAAGAATATGTGCAATTGGCATTGTTCGGTTTGTAAGGTAAGGTTATCAAAGTATGGTAGATGGGAACTATGGTCTGTGGCTAAAATACGGTAGTAAAAGGTGTCGATGTTTCCAAAGTCTTTATAAAGATTTATAAATTGGTGGTTCCTCTGGGTCATATCGAGGATTATCTTCTATACAGAACCAAAAACCGAGATCCTGCCAGCTATCATCAAGGTAGCGCTGTGTGAGGTGGGGAGGAACACTTTCAAAATAGCATGTGAATTGACCAGGATATTCTTTGTATGAGACCTTGACATAGCAGTCTCCTTGAATAATTTCAATGCCCATAACTCTTTCTATTTTATGATCTACTTTTCGTAGGTGTTTTGGAAAAAACCGATATGGTTTGACATCTAATTCTATGCATGGTTTGTCTTGCTTGATATTTCCGGACATTGTATTCCCTGACAGAACATTGACTGATTTATTGTCTTGTGCTGATTCCTTTTGGTCGAAAAACTTATGATTCTTGAGTGGACGTTTTCGTCGTTTTCCTGACATACTTCTTTTGAGGTGAAATTCTCTCCGAATGGAGTCTGGAATGCTGCTGCCATACTCCCATGTGTTACCTCTTTCTGGATCCTTCCATTTTACTCTGTAGTAGATTTTGCCATTTGCTCTCTTGGAACTAACAATTGAGTGGATGTCCTCTGGATTGAAGACCTGAGGGATATCCTTGGTTTGATTACCTGATGTTGGACTTGGAGGTTGTACCTGGCTGTCGTCGGGTTGTTTTCTGGATTTGGGCTGATGATGCTTACTATTCACTCCTCTTTTCCCTTTGTTTACCTTTTCATTTACCTTGGTTGGAGCACTAGGACCTGGTGTGGCATGATTTTCCTTCCTTGTTGCTGTGGGACTGGTAGGTTTTTCTGTTGTACTTGAAACAGGGTTTTTCTTCTTTGTTGGGGTCTTTTGCTTTGGACTCTTGTTGCTGGAAGTACCTGCCTTTGTTTTGGAATTGACCTTCTTACCTTTCTGTTGTGGAGGTGATTGATCAGTAGCCTGGTAAGTTGAACTTGTTGATGGGGAATTGTTGCTGTCAAACTGAGTATCATTGACTGGTTCCTCGTTGTCATCCATGACTCCTGAATCTATGTCACTGGGGTTATTGAGGTATAGTTCTGGAGGATACTGTGGACGATCAGCAGGATCAAAATATGGCTTCAGACGGTTGGCATGGACCAGTGGTTTGTGTATTTTGTCGTCAGAACATCGGAGCAGTTTGTAGGTATAATTTGGACCTGTATGGATGATATAATAGCTACCATACCACTTTTTGGTTAATTTGTTGGAAAGGCCTTTTTCAACTTTTTGACAGTAAAGCCAAACTCTTTGACCTGGGGCGAATTCTGGTTCTTTAGCCTTTCTATTATATTGTTCTGAATACACCTCCTTAGCCCGAGCAGTGTTTTCAGCTGCGATTGTTCTAGTGATTTGAAGCTCCTCAAGCAAATTGGAAAGATTTTGAACTTTTGTTATTGTGGCCTAAATTTTCTTTTGGAATTAATGCTACATCTTGTGGAGCTCTCATTTCCCGGCCGAAAAGCATAACATATGGGGATTTTTGAGTTGATGAATTTGGAGCCATCCGATATCATGATGCCAGGAATGAAACGGGGCCAATCATTTTGAGACTTGTTACAATAGGCTCTTAGTGATTGATTGATGTAAGAGTTGAGCCTTTCTACACAGCTGTTTGTTTGAGGATGGTATGGGCTGGTATGGGTAAATTTAATTGCCAAAAGTTCACAAATTGCTTTGATAAGTTTGGACATGAAATTCTGACCTCTGTCTGAAATTAAGGTCCTTGGAGCGCCATACCGACAAAATATTTCTCTGACGAAAACATCTGCTACTTCTTTGGCTTCTTGGGTCCGAAGTGGAAAGGCTTCACACCATCTAGATGAAGCATCTGTGATCACCAAAATGTACTTGTACTTATCTGGTGTTGTTGGCAGGGGACCGAGAATGTCAATGTGCCATCGGGTGAAGACCTCTTCTACAGGTAGTGGACGAAGTGGTGCCTTCTTGCCATGGTAGTGCCTCTTGGTCTGTTGACATACCTCACATGTCTGGACATAAGTAGCAATATCGCTGTACATTTTGAGCCAGTAGTACTTAGGTCTCATGGTGTTGTGCATCCTTTCTTTCCCATGGTGGCAACCGCCAAACTCTGAGTCATGATAGGATTGCAGGACTTGATTTCTGAGGGTTCTTGGGACTGCCAGCTGTTTAATGAACTTGTCTGCGTGGCCTTTCTGTCTTTGTGGAACGAATCTGTATAGGATGCCTTCATCAATTTCAAAAGTATTGGCTTCGATAAGAATCTTTTGACGATCCTTTTCATTTTGTGGAAGGACATCATCCTCTTTGTAGGATGAAATCTGGACAAATCCTTTGTAGGTGACGTAAATTTGGATGTTCTTTTATACTTACTTCAACCAATGTGTCTTGTGTAACATCAGCATTTGTAGCATGTAATGCTGCGACAACATTAACTGGTACTGACTGATAATCCTCTTCATATTCAAAGGTGACTGACCAATGTGTTGTCTGTGTGTCTGATTCTAAGTGATTGACAATGGGTGTGCAAATATCCTCAGTCTGAGTTGTCTGTGTGACTTGTGTTGATGAATGGGTGTTTGGCAAGATTGTGGTACTGCTAGTTGATTTGCTTTGCTGAGTTGAAGTTACTGAGTAGACTGTTTTCTCAGCATCTTCTTCTGTCTGATCATTACAGTTAATATTTTCCTCATATTCCCTACGTGAGAGAGCATCGGCATTCCCATTGGCTTTGCCGCTGCGGTGAACAATGTCAAAAGTGTAGGTAGAAAGTTCCAAAGACCATCGACCTAACCTACCTGTGGCATCCTTGATGGATTTCAGCCACTTCAATGCTATATGATCAGTGTAGACTGTGAATTTGGAATTTGCAAGGTATGGACGAAAGGATCTAATGGCTTCAACTAGAGCTAAGCCTTCCTTTTCTGTAATGCTCCAGTTCTTTTCGCTGCCATGAAGAGCTCTACCACCATAAGCTATTGGATGTTCGTTATTCTTCTCGTCTTTTTGACTCAAAATAAAACCTATGCTCATATCACTGGCATCAGTTGCAAGAAGAAATTCTTTGTCAAAATTTGGATACGCCAGAACAGGTGTATTACTCATAGCATGTTTGAGTGTGTTGAATGCCTGATCACACTCAAGTGACCATTGGAACTTTGGTTTCTTTCCTAGTTCTGCCTCCGAATGCTTCTTTAGCAAGGCATTCAGTGGAAGGGCTATGTGAGCGTAATTTTTCACATACTTCCTGTAGAAGTTCGTGAGACCTAAGAAGGAGCGAATCTGCTTTTGTGACTTGGGCACTGGAAAGGTTCTAATTGCTTCAATCTTTTTGTCATCAACTTGAACACCTCCACATGATAAAACATGACCCAGAAAAGATACTTTGTCCGTTGCAAAATTGCATTTGGATGGCTTTAGTGTTAATTTTGCCTGTTTTAGATAGTAAAATACTTGCTCCAAATGTTGAAGATGCTCTTCAAAGTTTTTGCTGTAAATTATCAAATCATCAATGTAGATCAGCGCAACCTTAAAAAGCAATTTTCGTAGCACTTTGCTCATGAGCTGTTGAAAACAAAGTGGAGAATTTGTCAAACCTTGGGGCAATCGTTTAAATTGATAAATGCCTTGATGGGTGACGAAAGCAGTTTTATGCTTTGAATCTTCATGTAATGGCACTTGGAAGAAGCCATTAGCAAGGTCTAAAGTTGAGAAGAACTTAGCTTGTGCATTGGTGATGTTATCAACAACATCATCAAAAACAGGAAGAGGCCATGACATTGGTAAAGTGACAGAATTCAACTTTCTGTAGTCACAAACAAATCTATATGAGCCATCACGTTTCTTGACTAGGATAATGGGAGCTGAATACATAGAAGTTGACTCCTCGATCAAATCATACTTCAGAAAATCATCTATAAGTTCTTCAGTGACTTTTTGGAGATGAGGAGATTGACGATATGGTCTACTCTTAACGGGTGGGTGGTTGCCAGTGTCAATGATATGTTGGTGCAGGTCAGTTTTACCTAAATCTGCAAGACTTGTTGAAAACATGTTTCTATTTTGTCCCAAAAATCTAAGTAGTCTGTGTCGTTGGTCTGGAGTCAGTTGTGTATTGGTCAAATCAAATCCTAACTCCTGTGCAATTTTGACATAATCCCTGGTGTCATTGTCTCTCTTCTCATTGTCGGTGTTAACGGTACTGATGAATGGTTGGTCAGAGCCGATTTCAAAAACAGAGTCTTTGTCAATGTAACTAAATTTGCCTACAACTGTACCCTTGTCAAGAACCTTTTCTTCTTGGGAGGGATTCATAAGCCTAAATGTAGCAGTCTTGCTTTTTGATTTAGAAAGAGTTCTACCGCCTGCTACTTCAGAATGAGCAGTGAGGGAAGCAATGGGTTCAATGAGGATGAGGGAATCCTCTTTGGTCTCTGATAGTCTGACCTTGAAATGAATTTCACTCTGAGGGGGGATGTAAATCTGATCTATTGTTTTTGCTAATCCACTAATCTCATGCACTGAATTGGCTATGAAATTGATATATTGCCTATCTGAGGTGCTGTTGTTGAGTATCAAGGAATGACAGCTATAATCTAAGACTGCATCATTGTCATCAAGGAAGTTCTCACCTAGTATCACTGCCTTCGGCAGTGTAGGCAGTACATAGAATCTTTGAGAAAATTCCTGATCCTCAATGACAAAATCTAACACAACTGAACCTAACACTTTATGCAATTCGCCGCCAACACCTTTTACCTGTGGAAAGGGTGAGTTTCCAAGAGTAAGGTTTTCAAAAGCTGTGCTCAGAAAAGCAGACGAAATACAATAAATGGATGCCCCTGTGTCTACTAAACAATTTGTTGTTGTTGTGCCAAATTTTGCCTGAATTACACTTTTGGCAAGGGGCGTAACTAAAGACACTGTTGGAATTTCACTTTCAAAGTTACTTTCCATACCAGACTCCATATTTGCCATGACACCTATTAGTATGTACCGTACTAAATTAAAGGATGACAAGAAATCAACAATGTATTACTTACAATATTTGAAGACTTTTTCTTCCTTTGTTGGTGTCTTTGGAGGAGTTGGTTGTCTTTAATCCAGTGTTGAGGTCAGAGGTTGATGCAGCTTGCTTGTTATTCCATCAGGTGATCACAGTTGGACATGTCCTCCAATGGGTTCTTGTAGCTGGTCGTAGTTAGTTCCTGGACTCTGTGGTTCCGAAAACGATGATTCTCCGCCAAATTATCATGGAGCTGTTCTGGGTGAACAATACCTTCCAAATGACGTGCTGGTTTTCTTGGGGAATTAGTCAGCAAAGAGCCAGAGTCACAGGAGACTAATCACAATTTTATTTACAAGAACAATTAACAATTTACAATATCTTAGAATATAACTGAGGGTGCCACAGAGAGTCGGTACACACTCTGGGCTGTGGGAGAGAGGTCTGCTTGGTAAGAGAGTCAAACCCCTTCTCTGCTTAAAACCTGCCTACAGTATGTATTTAACAAAAATTTAAACAATAGAAAGGAATGTGATTGGATGATACACGCTTGGTTGTGTCCTAAGCTAAATGGATGGCTAGACAGAGGGGAATACTAAATCCTGTTTATCCTGTTGGACTGGCACTAATCTTGTTGACATATTTACTGGATGTTTTGAAAGAGATTAGGGTGTCACTATAGATGAGCTTGTGTGGGGGCTAATCCTTAATGCCCTATAGACGAGCTTGTATGGGGGCTAATCCTTAATGCACTATGGACGAGCTTGTATGGGGGCTAATCCTTAATGAGTCTTAATTGAAGTAATGTTATTCTAATATACCCCGGTAGGTGATGACAGATATACTTAAATAAATATCCTTTGTCTGGGAGATGGGATCTTGATACCTTAGGCTAGCATTTATCTAAAAGCTTCAAATCAATTAAACTATGTAGACGTAACTCTTGTCTTATTGAATAGTATGTCTAGAAGACGCGCTCCCATTACCTTAGGCTAGCAACCATCTAAAACAGCTTTAACTGAAACTACTGATATTTTATATATGCATTTTACCTAATGATATTTATTACTTGGTCAACTATAATTATATGAAATGATGTATAAATATTACACCACGATAACTCATAAAAGCACTTGATGTAGATCTAATTATTATAAGATAACTTAGTATAAATGTTATCCCATGATAACTATCTCAATATCAGGTCAAGGTCACTAAAACTTAAATTCTGAAATATGTTTCACAGGTCAGGACATTTCGGATTTATACATGAAAGATCAAAGGTTTAATATGCAATCGGTTAAGATTAGTTCAAAATAGAGAGATGGAGCTTTATTTCAGTAAAAGGGGCTACCGGCCCATTATACAATACATGATATCAGAGTTAGACAATTTCAGCGCCAATGAGAAAGTTATTATGCTTTTTAAAAGCAAAAAATATAAATTTAGCTAAAGCATTAATTATGCATGGGGTTTTAGATGTACAGAGTGTTACAAATTTATCAAAAGTTACATTTGTGTAAAAATAATAAGGTAGAACCTTACGTCTCAAACTGTCATAGTATGGACATTGTAAACAAAAATGATATTCAGATTCCACTTCAGGTCTTACACAAAATGGACATAGTCTCTTAGCTCTAGGTATATTGTACTTCCTTCCATTTTCAATTAGCAAAGTATGACCAGAACATCTAAATTTACTCAAAGCAATACAATAGGCACTTACTGGAATACAATCTAGATAATTTTCAAATACATTATATTGCTTAATACAAGAATAAAAAGAAAGTTTTGAGTAAGTTCTTAAACTGCTAGACCATTGTTGGTTATCTCTATCAATACATCTTGTTTTAAAGTTATCAATAAAACCAATATGATTTACTCCTTGACAATTCCAAACATGGCCAAAACCATATGAATAAGAAGTTGTTTTACTTTTAGTGCCAAACAATTTATTCCTTTTTCTTCCAGATTGTATTGATATGAATACGCATGGCTAAGGATTATATTAGTTTTTTGAGAAACAAGTCAGAGACAATATTTGACAATACGAACATGTTGATTGACTTTAAGTGAATAACGTCCAAGCTCACCAGGAGCAACTATATTGGGGACAAATCTCCCATATTGTAAAATATTCTTACAGAATCTATCATGTACATTGATGACATCCTGAGATGGGTGAAAGCCCCATATCTCTGAGCAGTAGAGAAGAACAGGTAGTATTTTTACATCAAATATCTGTAAAAGTACATTATAAGGAAGTTTCATAAAATCACTTGAGCCTGACCACTACGTCTAAATACAATAACTTTACTTTTGCTTATATTGATAGACAATTTCCATTTATGACAATAAATCTTCATTTTGTCGAGGCGTCTTTGCAACCCCACTACTGTACTATCGAATAAGACCATATCATCTGCAAACATTAGAATAAAAAGTTCAATCATTCCTAATTAAATATTACGTTGCCCGTCTGAATTAAGAAAATCAACAATATCATTTACAAAGAATGAAAACAGAAAGGGAGATAACTCACATCCCTGTCGTACACCTGACTGGCAATGGAAAAAGTCTGTGTAGCCACAAACAAATATACAAGATTTAATGTTTTCATACATATTTTTAAGTATTCTAAATATTTTACCATTAACATTACGTTTCCAGAGTTTGTAAAATAAACTTGTCCTACACACTGAATCGAACGCTGACTTAAGATCTATGAACACACAATAGAATCTACTTTTATGTAACAATAGATATTAATCAATCAAAGCATTGATAACATACACATTATCAGATGTTCTAAATCCTTTTCTAAACCCAGCTTGCTCAGGTACTAAAACACTATCTTGATCTGCCCAATCGTTCAAACGTTTACACATTATCTTAGCAAATATTTTCCCTGAACACTCAAGTAAAGAGATGGGTCTATAATCGGAAGGGTTGTTTCTACTGCCTTTTTTTAATAGAGGCATAATTACACCTAGTGACCAGGCTTTAGGATAAACACCAGTATTTAAAATGAGATTAAATAGTGAAAGTAACATTTCAATACATATGGTAGGGGCATTTTTTTAAAAATCTATCGGTATTCCACTATAACCAGGGAATTTAACCATTTTTTTCATATCATTTATAGCATCAACAATTTCGCTGTGAGTTATATATCTATATCAAGTTCACTATTAATATCAATATTATCTTCAATAGAAGAAACAGACAAGGATAACACAATATGGTTTATGTAATTATAAAAGTCTTGCTGTTCTTCGTATAGGAAGTTGTTATTAAACACACTCTTAAAATAATTCACAAAGTCAGATGGTTTTAAGTTATCAAAACAAAGGTTTTTTCGTCCTTTCTATAATTTCCAAAAGTCTGTATTTTTTTGTTTTTAGTGCTGTTTTTAAACTGTCACAATATGTATTAAAAGCGTGTTTTGACTTCTGGTTGCAAAGGTGTTTATAGTAGTTCCATGACTCGATGTATTCATGCCGTGCACGAGCGTTGTTGGCAGCATGAAATGCACACAGCTTGTATCGTGCATGTGACCTAGCGTCTCGGCATTCGTCGTCATACCAGTTGCTTCCATTTGCAGAATTTGACATTTTGTATGTTTTCTTACAGTCATTTGCACAGGTTAATAACTTATTTTGAAATTAGGAGATAAACATACTGTGTTTGCAATGTAGAGCTAGGTTACCTGTAGTTAACCCCGCTAAATTGAATTTGGAACTGAACGCGCAGCTCTACATTGAAAACACAGTATGTTTATCACCATTCTACCATGACTAAATAAAACGCGAACTCTTTGGTGTTAGCAAATATACTGAGTGAAGCGGCATGGGTTGAGTTCAGTGTTTTGAGTGGGTTATTGATCTGAATTATGGAATCACCGAACAAAATATGGTGCTGTATATACTCAAGCAGTTTGTTTACACCGTAATACTTCACTCGAACATATGACAGGCATTGAAAGCATATAAGCACGGCAACTTGGTAAGCTAACATGAGGTGAGCATCCCTAAAGAAAACAAAGCAAGCTTTGCAAGTCTTTCGCTCTACATCGCGCGTCACCATTATGACGTCATATCGCTCATTGTGACGCAAAAGATATGACGTCACAGTCGTATATAGAAAAGCGCCAAAATTTCAAGCTCTCTGTTGTCTCCAAAACGTAAATACATTCCCTTTGTTAATTTCTGTCGTGTTTTTCTGCACGAAATGTATTGCCACACATCCTTTGAATATTGTAGTAACCGCATCTGTGCATTTTGTAACCTGTAATTGTAGATATAGTTATTTAAATATGCCTACCGACAATGACTAAAAATAGTACTATTCTATGAATATTAGCTTCCGCGGTGATGTGGCCGTCAAACCAGCTGTTTCAATCAGAGGGGGTTTATTGTGATTTAATAGCCTCTGATTGACCAATCAGAATCGAGTTAATTCCAAATTCATGGTAGAATTCTTCATATACGCTGTCTACATCGTCAGAATGTTCAGTTTGGTTGTTTTCACCATTCCAGTTTTCTACATATTTTTCATTGAAGTTCTGTGGCAAGGTATATCTAACTCTTGGTAACACATATTCGTGTCCATTAACGGGATGGTTATCTGATGAAAATAATGAAAAACAAAGCGGCATAAGGGAAGATCCTCCTTCTGTCATTACCTTAAAGTCTCTAATAATTGATCTTGCGTTGTCATCACATATCAAATAGTCAGTAACACTTTGCCCATCATTTGTGATATATGTAGATTTACCAATATCTAGGTCACCGAATAGTCTCCCATTACTGATCCTGAGACCATTTATTTTACACAATTCAAGCAGTTCACGACCCCGTTTATTAACGACTGTATCCTGTGATGTTCTTGCGCATGGAGTATCTTGTGAATAGCCTGCTTCTTCTTCAATTGGTAACAGAGTGACGTCATCTTCTACAATGTAATCGGGTAGTGTCCCAGTTCTGGCGTTTAAATCACCAGTGATGTAAACATGACAGTGTTGCTATTGAGATGTGATGTTTGATATATCATCTTCCAAGATATCAAATATAGGGTCATCAGCGTGGATGCAAGACCCAACAGGAGAAAAGTAGCAAATACATATGAATACTGGAAATTAGTTCAAAATAACTAACTTAACACTTTCCATGTGTCATGATTCAGTCATAATGGCATGGCTGTTTTGAAATGACTTGTAAATATTAGCATTCATTGGTATGTAGTATGTGTTTGCAATATCTTGGGTGTTAAATAATGGAAATTTGACAAAACTTTATGGAGATTATCTCTAGGAAGTTCATGAATGAGATTTAAAAACGTGAATCGCTTCTGTCTTTGTTATTAAGGTAACTACAGACTTTGACTTTCTGTTTCAAAGTAATACACCCATGAAGATTCCGGGGTAGAATAGGTCTTCAGCAACCCATGCTTGCCGTAAAAGGTGACTATGCTTGTCGTAAAGGCGACTAACAGGATTGTGTGGTCAGGATCGCTGACTTGGTTGATGCATGTCATCAATCCCAATTGCATGGATCGATGCTCATGATATTAATCACTGGATTGTCTGGTCCAGACTCTATTATTTACAGGCATATAGCTGGAATATTGCTCAGTGTGGCGTTAAACAACAAACCAACCAACCAACCAAATCAAAGTAATACTATATTCGATTGTGTTTTCCTGATGCAGGAGCGATGTCATTAAACCGATAGTGCATTGGGCAAGTGTGATGTCAACTGTTACCTAATGTGGTAAAGTCAAAACGGTTCATGATACATTCTCCTCATGGGAAAGTTATAGGTCATTCAGGGAAAGGTGGGGATGGAGCTGTTTCTGTATTTACATCTAATGCAAACACCTTTCTAGTTGTAATTGAAGGATCATTTCTGTTTTCCAGTTGCCATCAGCTCACATGAATCTGGGTGCTATCCTGCATATCAATGGGAAGTTGGCCGAGGCTGAGCGCAGCTACCTGTCTGCTCTCAAACTGAAACCTGATGATTCTATGACAATGGCCAACCTACAGAAGCTGCGAAACCTCATGGCCAACACAGAAAGGAAGGGAACTCCATAATGTCATTCCCATTCAAGTGATGTTTGTGATTATATGAAGATGTCTTAATGTCATTCCCAGTGACTTTACATGATCATGTTCTAAACAAACTGAAAAAGAGTAGAAGGCTGATTTAATACTGTATTCTGAACTGTCGCTGTCTCGATCAGTGCCATGTCACTGCTGCATACTAGATGGGAGCTCGGTAATGTTTCCCACAACTACAAGGATTTAGAAGGAACCCCAAGTATTCCACACTGATATGGACATAGCTAGGTTCACTACTTGTCTTCAGTAATGAAGGAGGAATGTTCCTGTTTAAAAATTACTATTTGAAAACATTTATGGATCATGTTATGTTACAAATACATTGAAAAATGTTATATTCCTAATGTTAAGTGGATATGTGCTGCATCAACATTAAAGTCCCAACCAAAGTCGATGCCCATGTTAAGCTGTTTCTAGTGTATATATTTTTACACTGTTTTTTCCTGTCTATTGTTAAATGATATTACTATTTATGATCTGTACAATATGTAGACTTGACAACATTCCTGCAACTGGCACCACCTTTAGCTGTCAGTGTAAGTATCACACAGTATGCCACAGATGTGAGATTTAGCCTTGCTTGAAGAGAGGCATACATTTATATAGATATATATTTAACTACACATATAATCTCTATGCAAATTGTTGTCATTGCTCACACAGAGAGTATGTATCGTCACACTGTGGTAGTGAAGACACATCAAATACTAGCATACATAAATTGTGCCTTGACCTACCTTAGACCTGTGATTGTGTTGAGTCATAATGTCTCAACCTGTAGCCTGCACACAGAAGATTAGCCTACTGATTGAGACTATCAGGACAAGGGATAATCACAATGTGCCAAACAGTCTGGACCCTTGATACAAGATCTGACATTTTCTATTACTATACACAAGGAAACCAATAAGTGCCACAATGCCAAAACCAAATAGATTACATACAGATTCAAATAATGGATAAGAGATGTGTCAGCACTTGTGGAGAGATCAACCTTCATGTTCTGGAGGTTACTTATGACCAATGCATCACATCCTGCTGACACCATGAAGAAATGAGCTGATAACTGCCACAGAAATAGGCTGAATACAGTCAAGTAGTGTGTAAGACTCACCTGGCCTATTGGATCATCTCAGATTTTGGTATTTGTGGGGTTAGTTGTTTTTTTTACCTTTGTCTTCTAGTATCTGTTTTGGGTATCATGAACCTTTTCACTGTTTTAGCTCGCCTGAACTTAAGTTCAAGTGATTTTTTTTGTAGCTTTGGTGCATTGTCTATTGCTCTGTCCAACACTAGAGCATAAACTTACAGTTTTCACTTCCTCCCTGTAACTATAATGCCTCTGGTCCAGTAACTTTGATTGGATGATTCAAATTATGTATCTATATCATGCTCATGAAATTTTGTTCTTTTTAACATGTGGTTGCTATGGTAGCCATACTGGAGATGTCATAATTGTCAAGTAGTTGGTCATTTCTGCATGTATAATTATGAAATATGAGCCACAGCTTTAGGTCTGTGGAATATAATACTACTTTCTCTCTGCTCTCCCTGCCTCTCCCCCCCACAGCTCCCCCCCCCCCCCCCCCCCCCCCCCCCCCACACACACACACTTTCACTTTTGACATTTCCTCTGAAACCACCTTTTTTAATGTAATTTGTGTGTATGATTACAACAATAATGTGTCTAATTCCAGTCCCAGTCAGGTGGGATACAGAGTCTTGTGGTACTATGTTTGTTTTGTAATGTATTGCCTTTGGCAGGCAAACTTACAGGACCCACATCGGCTGGAAAATGCCTTTAATTTAGATGCTGCCTTAAAATGCATGATCTGTGAATCCCTTGAATTTCCCTAACTACTTCATGTCAATTACTTAATTAAAGACATCTGCCCTGAGAGCGGAAGGTCGGTGGTTCAATCCCTGGCCATATGGCTTCTTATTCAATACCCCAATAGGAGCGCAGCGAGAATAGTGTCGAACCAGTCAAACAGGATATCCTTCAATATTCTTCTTGCAAATGGCTCTGTGTCATGTTGGGTCAAAGTTCCAGGTCACGACAGAAGAAACTCATTGAAAAGTTTGTGAATCTGTCTACGCTTGACTTTGATTAATCCGGATCTCTGTCAATACTGACCAAGTTTACAGCCCTGAATTTAACTGCATTCATTTATCATCAACTAAAGTCTGTCTGATCCAGATTTACTTCACTCCATATGCAGACCAATTTATTATGTAATTGATGGTCTCGAGTCCTGATTAACTTCACACACGTCCTCGCATGTCCAGTAATCTGTTTTCATTAACAAAGAATGTGATGACACAAGATTGATTGATGTTGAGAATGGCCTTGGCTCTATGGTAACATACCTTACATCATAGCATACAATAAAGTTTTATTCTAAATTCCATTTACATAACTATCAAATACCTCAAACAGATACATTTGATAAGGATTTATAGTATATTTGACTGTTGAGATTAAGTTTGTTTGAATAATAGTGTTTACCCTTTCTCTCCCCTTCTTGTCATGTGATGTCTTTCTTCTCTGAAAAGAATGCCAGAAAATGGGAAATAAAGCATGTTGAGACAGGTCAGGTCAACCAGGGATGACTGTAAATGTTCCAAGTATTGTTTCACAAGTTAATCGGATCTTTTGAATGTAAATATGCCTTATACAAACATAAATATGTTATTTGCACATGGTATCTCAGTGGGCTAGCGCTATTAAGAATGATTTTAGTCGCTCACACATGCATGTCTCTATAGTAATGCAATAATCTTGAATGCGATATTAAGCCCCATTTTACCTCATCTAATTTAGCAAAGCCACATCTGGTACTGCGGGAGGCAATGTCATTGTTTTGAATATTTATTGTGTTTATTTGTGATCAGTTAAGACAAGTGGGCTTTGCCAGTGTAGGCTGGATTCCAAGCATCATGGTCATGTACACGGTGGACATCAAGAGACATATGGTAACTGTTTGCTAGAATCAGATTTGTCTCTCATTCAGACTGCTGTCTAAACCAGACTTTATAAATCTCAGTTCACACCAGTCTGATTTAGACAGATTCCACTGTGCCTACTCTAGGATGGGACCCTGCTGTTAAAAGATTAAGGTATTGAGGTTTCTGTGAACCGTGATTTTTTCATTCTTTGGTAGTAGCTTTGCACAGTTACATGTAGAATCTTTAGATTTTAGAGAATCATTAGTAGTTCAACTGATTTATATCAAAGTCAAGGCCACAGCGTCATTGAATGGAGTCAGTAAAATGTTGTTTAGCAGTGGTTGTAGTATTTAGATATATAATTTATGGACAACAGCTAATGACGTCATAACAGTTTTGGTTCACCGCAACCAGCAGTGCATCTTAATTACTTTTTAAGTAAGATTGAGGTACAGGGAATGTCCTTCTTTAAAGTCCTCCTGCACTGTATAAATATGTTTCTTAAAACCAGAGGTGACACTGGATATGTTACTTTCTTATTATTAGGCTTGGAAGAGCTCAAGTTTTCCTTCATTAGGCATGTAAGTTCCTGGTCCAGATTGGAATTTTATTTAAGTTCTTTGTTATTGTAACTGGAGACATGGTATTTTCTGGATTGAGATTTTTCATAGTAAGCAAGTACCGTATTCAACGTAATAAGCGCCCAGGGCGCTCTCAAAATTAGAAATAGGGGGCGCTTATTAGAATATTATTTTGAGTTGAAAGCTCGTAAATTTCGTGGTTTATGCTAACAGCCTGAAATGTTTACATGCGACGGATGTATTTTTCCAGAATTTAATTGCCAATAATTAAGGGTGATATAACACACGAGTGCGTATTATACATGAATGAAAAGGTCCTGTGTACATTGATCAATCGGAAGGGGTGCTGATTGGGATTGTTCACTAGCCAATATATTAGCAAATATCGCCGTGGGCGCTTATTAGAGCGGGGCGCTTATTACGTCGAATACGGTAATGGTTTTGAACTGGAAGTGCATAGTGGTATTTGTCTATTTTTCAGGCTTTGATGAAAATGATTGTAAGAAACATGTTTCTGCTTTGACAAGTACTTGCAAAAACGTTTTGTTTAATTTCTCTGCTCTAATTTCAGATCAGTTGTTAGAAGGCTTATTGATTGGTTCTCACTTTAACTAGTATGATCCCAAGAGGATGGATATTATGCTCACCATGTCCTCCATCTTGCCTGTAACCTGACTTGTATTTTAAGGATAATAAACACTTAAGAATAATATTCCACTTCCACACTTCCAAAATCAAAATATTATCTTAAATGATTGGAAAGTATGATTGATTAATATTTGATGTAATACAATATCCACATCACCTGCAGAGCCGGATGGCTGAGGTTTTTTTCTTTTCTTTCAATCTGTGCATCCTGATGATCCAAGTGACAGGAAATCTTGACTTAGTTCATGTTGAGCTATATAACCTATCACTAGTATAAAGTTAATAATACATTCATTTATAGTCCATTCTTACGATGCTTAGTTGAGCAAAGATTTTCTATTCTTCAGACACCCTTACAAGGTATGTTGCCTTAAGGTTAATTCAAAGTACATGTAGTTTGATGAAAATAGTTTTTTTCTCATGTTGTGAGGAATGATGTTTTCTTGGCCGTGTGTCATTATTATACTGACCAAGGTGTTCATGCATTAACATATTCCGTTAACTTCAACCTAGCTGACACTGAATGGATCAACCAATTCATATGCCAAACTGAAGACTTGGAGTGGGCCAAATAAATTGGCTACTTGTTTATGAGCATCTATCATACTCATATCCTGTGTATGGGAAGATTCCCAAATCTACATTTTATATCATTGTACAATTGCATGGTGAAAGAAGGACACTTTTTGTATGGTTTACACTTATTTTTAACAAGTAGTTTGGATAGGTAGAAAGAAAAGTAAATTATAGTATCTCAATGTTTATATATTTTTATTTGCCGGTGAGTAGCTTGGGGCAGTCGGTTTAGAGGGAATATAATAATACAATATTGTGTATTCATAATAATACAAGTTCATTTTTAGGTATCTTTACTGTTTTTAAGGTTTTATGGATTTACTTGTCCGAGAAGGCTTGTTCTCAAGATAGAGTGTTTGTAGAGGCTACAGAATATATACCATTCATTTGATCAGTTATTTATGAAGTTAATAAGAACCTTTCATTTCATTTAAGCAGCTCTATTTACTTTTCTATTTAATTAAAGATGAAGCAATCGCAAATAAAAATATATTAAAGCTAGTTTGACTAACATCACAATAAAAAAATCCCTAGATTTTTAACAGACATTAACTTCACTTGCAACCATCATGCAAAAGCCTTTGCACATGGCGGGAATCGGCACTCCCTTCCTTTGTGTGCAAGTTACAAAAAGCCTGAACTTTTTCAGTCCACACTTGCACACATTATTTTGTTCACTACAAAAGTTAAAGTTCTAAATTGCAAAAGACAAAACTATACATTCATTCTTATCTGGGTGCACGTAGGTAAGATTTTGTAATGTATTTTGGGAGCATGCACTCAACCCCATTGCCAGCCTGCCTGGAGTACCGCAACACCATGACAGTCGGGGACCCGCATACTCAGTGTAATCTCTTTCGAGCAGTGTTATGCACTATTACATCTCGACACATTGAATGTACCGGTGTCTCTGACTCGTCTTTCGTCATTCTACGATCATCATGGGAAGGCATTGCTGCTATGTCGTCATCTTCAAAGGAATGTAGGGGAAGGCATCTACCGAGTCCTCCACCAGGACATTTTTTATGCAGAAGGACTTTGTGACTCTGTCCTATATCCCACCCAGGCAGGAAGGATACAGTAGTGTCCTCCCATCACCATCGACTTAAGTCACTGATGTCATCCATTAATGAGTCCATGCAAGCCTTAATCACAGCGTTGTCAGCTAAATCCTTTTCGACTTATATTGATCATCGTTTAGAATCCATGACAACAGGCTGCATCTCTGGACATTTGACTTACCAATCCGTCTGACCACACCTCTATCTCCCTGCTCAGATCGCTGTAGTAGCCAGGGGTCAGGGTTTATCAACACGGAAAGGTTATCCCAGACACGACAGTTGTCTGTTGAGGAGTAGCATGATTCACATTTCTCTGTAACATTACCACTCACTCATGTGATGGTCAAGTGCACAGTGTTTACACGCAAAGAGAGGCAAAGAAGTATATGCCAGGCATAAATCAAGAGGCCGACTGTTTCTTCATGCTTGACATGGGAAAATCTGGACTGTTTCAGTCTGCTCGGTCTCATTAGGACAATTGCTAACAGTGGCAAGGAAAAGTGTGAGCCTGAAGGATTATTTTTTCCGGGCTACTCATGTCCTCGCCCCTCAGACAACCATAACTTCCTAGCATCACAATCGAGGGGGAAGCAGGCCTAGCCCTAGAGGCGAGAGAGGGTGCCAATTCTGCAGGCTCTCGCAGAGTTCATTGCCAAATAATCAGACTATGGCAAGAGGCCTGTTAGGTCATTGGCAATACTCCATCCCTCCCTCCTCTAGGCTGAAGTGTGGATTCTGACTTTTATGTCCAATGCGAGCACTCAAGTATTACTTTGCAGCAACGCAAAACCATTGTCACCACAGGAAAAGTCCTGCAAGCCGTCTGAAGACATCTCCAAACCACTACCCCCGAAAGTACCAACATGCAGAGCTCTCCCCGCCTTTCTGGAGTGACTTTAAGGCTCATGAGATCAGAGCATTATCAACTTCGCTAGTTTCTTGGGGATCAGTTTCAGTAGAACAAGTTGTATCAAGCTGTCAGTGGAGGTCCCAAAATACATTTACCAAGTTTTACTTCCATGACATATATCCAGATTAAAGGGGTCTATATTCCTTGAGGCATTTGGTTGGTGCACATGCTATAGTATCCCTGTAACAGGTCATGCTTTTTCTTCAAGAAAGAACAAGGGAAATTTGACCCTTTTATCAAATATCGGCCTCAGGGGGACAGATCCAGGTTAACACTGGTTTTCATACTAACATCTTGTGGTGATCTATAGTTCTATGGAAGTAAGGACAGATAAGATGTCAATAACACCACATGTGATGACAAAGAAGAAAGTGACATCAGGTTGTCTGAAGTGATGTCAATGAATCCAGATGGAGATCACTCATAGAAAAGTGATATCATCACAACCAGAAGTGACATAATAACAGCCAGAAGTGACATCATGAAGATGCCAAATATCATGGTATTTCCAGTGAAAGTATCAAGGTATTGTGCATTTTCTTAATGTTTCCATGGATTATTATCATTATTGGTGTGAGCTATCCTAGATTACTATATGCTAGATCCCACCAATCCATCTTGTGTATTCTGGCTATGATGTAAGAGGTTGGGTATTGATATATGGCTATACATATCATTGTGAATAATTCTCAGAATACCACCTCATTTACATCAGGAGCAGTCCCTCCCACCTCCCCAATTTATCTTCATCTAGTGGATGCAGTGATTAGAAAGAAGTGATGTTGTTCCCGCCATGTGCAATGGCTTTTGCATGAGGTACGGTATACCTTACAACTGTTTAGGATAGCTGACTGTGAATTGGAGGTCTGATGAAAATCTAGGGAGTTTTTTAGTGTGATTCCACATTATTCCTGCAACTTGGCAATGATGTAATTGAGGTAGTATTCTTCGAATAATACACAATGATGACTATTTTTTTATTTATAGTTTATCTTCCGATTCTCTTGGTTCCAGATTTTTAAATCTGTACTTAAATATTTTTACAAACATGTATTCGTCAAAATCTAAACAATTTAGACAGATGTTGCATTTCTATATTTGCAATTAAGATTTTTTTTTGTCTTAGAATTATACCTTTTCTGATGTTTTGGGTTCAGTGGTTTTGAGGTTTATCTTGTGTGTATAGATATTTACCTATATATGTTATGCTATACAAATATTTTATGAAACCCTACGTTGAGAGGGACATAGTTAACAAGTGAAATATGTATATTGTGCAGCTGATCTCGGTTATATGGGCATGTTCAGAGTGATAAGTATTACCTGGGATGTAGGCATGTTGTGATATGTGTGGGCTGAAGGAGGACATGCCTGTACAGTGACTCACCTAGACTGGGAGGAAGCAACAGGAAGCTATCCTAGGAAGAAGAGCTTTGACAGTGTTATCTTTTACAGTAATTATGGTTCCTGACATTTCCTGACTTCATCAGCATTCTGATGTGAATAATAAGTAATGAGGGATGGATCTTCCATGTCCTTTTTCCAGGGGCTTTAATTTTTGCACTTCAATAAGTTTCTTTCATTTGTTTGAATGCTGTATACTATATTTATTTTTTAAATGAGCAAATTTTGGTAAGCTGAACCAACAGAAACCTCTCATATTGTATTTAAAGTACTATACCCTGGTAGATGACTCATCCAGGTCCTGATCTACATCAACATTCCATGTGCTCCTTGTAAATCAAGATTTCACTACACTGTCCATGTTTCCTTTTTGCATAAGATGTTTGTTTTCATCTGTAAATATGACTGTCCCTAATTTGCAAAAACATTAGTGTGTTAGTTTTGAGCACTAATTCAGACTTTAGTCCATGTCAGGTGAATATGATGTGTTACTTCATGACCTGCTCGGTATGTCAAGTGACCTTGTGCAAAAGTCACTGTTTAAGTGGCATGTCACCTGTCTCATGGTTGTGAAAGAATCTTAGACCATTCCTCAACATATCTTGCATGTTTCCTCTATATTCCATCAATGGACACCACTGTCACACCTTTCTTCTACTAAACACATTATCAGTAGCAAGTGTCACACCAACAGATGTACAGTGTTGGATGTCTGTACATGCTCCTCCTTCCTGGAGAGAGACATGGTGCTATGTTCAAAAGCCATGTAGAGTTCACTAACAAGGTGAAAGTTTTAATCCCTTCAGTCATTGTTGATATTTCGAGGGGTAGGGGCTGGGATTTGGGATTTTGTATGGACACTACATAATTTATCAGCTACAGCTGCAAACCCATTTTTTTATTCAACTATCTGAAGCAAAGAAATGTCAAGAATTTTCACAGGGACAATATGGCCACAGTGGCTGATGGATTAGTGATTAAGTGGAGACAAACTCAGTACTTTCAAACCCCAATGATTGCTCACACTATCAACCCGAGTTTTGTGTGAAATTTACCTTTTCAAACAAGCAGAGGGAGTGACTCGTCTATGATTGTCAGCAAGTTGACTGTTAACAAGACTGAACACCGTGGACCTTTATTCATCTGAACTATGTTCATAATCGTTGTTTTTTTACAAATTATTTACATCAACCTTTTGTTCTTCAGTCTTCTGTAGAGTTTTGTGTAGTGTTATTTGTAAGTGAAAGGGGCCCGGCCCATGTGACTCTTGGTGAAACCCATGTTATGTCCTCACTGTGGGACAACACTTAGTAAAAAATATCAGATCTGCATCTTAATCAAACTGGTATTCCCTAACTTCTAACATGGTTTAATATACTCCTCTAACATTTGTCTTGGGTTGTTGGAGTTGAGATGTGTGCTGTAAATTCTGTAGTTTTCACACCTGTCTCATGTCCTTGTACATGTGTTGTTTTACTTATTTCTTATTTCAGAGCTGACTTTCAATGATTTGGCTAATTTTGATTTCTTGTTGTCATATTATCTTTATACTTATTTGAAGACCGCATTGCATCATCGGCAATAAAGTCAGTTTCATATATATTGGTGTTTACTTGTCCTTAAGCATGATCAACCATACTCAATAAATAGTAGCAACATGATATCTTTTCATTAATAATGTCCACCCTTCATGCGTACAGAATTTGAAGAGTCTGTACATATGTGTATGTATATCAATATTTGTTTAAGTTATTGTTACAAAATAGTGCCACGACACTGACCCAGATAAGTATGTCTTTGTTGACTATTTAACTGAATTAAAATATTTTCCATGTATAAGTATTAAGAAATATGGAATGCATGATGATATTGTTTCTTAGTTTGAAATAATGAATATAATATTTTATATGGTACACCATACTCTGTTGCAATACACAACAGTTAAGTTTAGTTACACAACTATGAGTAATAGGAGGTATGAGCATTTGCAAAGAAAACAAAAATGTTTATTTGCCATAACTACAAGGACTGTAATTGGGGATAAATGGAGGCAGTATACGTATGATAACTGTAAGGAATGAGATGGACAGATCAACAAGTACATGTCTTAGTTACGCTGTACCCATGTCACAGTTAAATGATCAGTGCAAGTCAATATCTGTTGCAGCCACCCTGTGTTGCCATTCCTAGTGCAATGCCTGAGTCAATTCTTGAAGATTCCTTACTGGAGGGTCCCTGGCTCTAACCCTAAGTCCCAACTGGTCCCATAGATGCTTGATCGGATTCATGTCTGGGCATCAAAAGGCCACAACAGTCTCAATGACGTTGTTCTGGAGTCAGTCTAAGCTTGTGCTCAGTGGATTTAGGGTTTTGTCTTCCATGAAGACAGCATGGTTATCAAAATGAGGCACAACAAAATTACTGTTAATATTGTATCTTGGTACCTTTGTCTGTGACCAAATCAAGTTTACAATCAAAGGAACAAAATATGCGTACAATCACAGAGCAGCCACCACATGATACTGTTTAGTGGATGTTGCACTGATAAGATGTTTCCTTTGCCTCCAACCATCAGTGTGGTGCAATAAAAAAAGAATAAAAATCGCCAGACCAATGCCCTCATGTGTTTAGGTGAGAGGAGTGGCAGTCTTATTGATCTTCTGACCCCTAATCCTTCCAAATGGTGCAATGGGACACACTGTGTTAATGCCAGTCCAATAACCAAAACCAACCGCTGTAGACACTTAGCTTCTTTCATTCCTCAGCTTTACACCATTCACACAAAAACAACCTGTCACGCTGGCCGGCACATGCTCACTCACTTTCTCACAACACAAGATTTTCCCTGCAGCCCCACTTCCGACATGCGCAGTGGGACTAGCTTAGCAGACTATCGATATATCAACATTCAATACATTTTCTTTTTCTATTTTTTCTTCTTCATTACTTGCCAGCAGAGAAGTCAGTGTCAAACATTGTTAATAAAAATCTGTAAAGAAATTAATGTTTTCAAAAATATTTTAGGACTTTTTAACTTATATTTAAAAGAATGCAATGTACATACAATGTACACAGGCATGTGAAAAGCAATCTCAGGGGTAGACTTCCCTCCTGCCTTGGGTATTATTCTGCCCCATACTATCACTCACATGCATCTTTTAAACCATCACAAAGTCGCCATCAATCAATTTGAAGAGTCCAGTTTGCAACACACTCAAAAGCTGAACCCAAGACGCTCCTCTTTTTGTCATTGCGTTAGCAAGTTGTTGATAACCAGGAATCCACTTGACAGAGGTCACTTCCTTGTTTTGTAGAGACTGCTTTATGCACATGTGTAAATATACCCCCAATTCATGATAAACATGTAACATAATCATATCTGCATATTGTAATCTTCATTCAATTGGAGGAAATAAAGAATATCTATCTATCTATCTATCATACTCAACAAGGGCATAGTAGCTCCTCCAGAGGACAGATATTCAAAAGTAAAAAGACATGGTATTAAGCGCACTCGACCAACCAATCAAATTAAGTCGTTGGTTGATGTCTTGCCTAGGTACGATCACTTCCATCCAGGATCTGACCTACAGAGGCAGACTACAGTTACGACCACTGCAAAACTGGATGAACACCACCAAAGAACTAGAGCTAAAAGCAATAGTTCAACCTCCACCATTTCTAATCTCAGAACTACATTCGTGGTTAAAGGGGCACTGATCTAACGCAATTCCCCGGGACTGGTTGTTGCCTTTGTTATTGTTTTTTCCCAGTGAATACCCGGATGTATAGCAGAAATCTAGACTAGTTCGCGACCTCTGATGCGCCATTCGTAAGCGCATTAGTCACTTTTATGGGTAGTAATAAGGGCGTATGGTCACATTGATCAACAAAATGAAATACAGTTTTCGAGATAATAAGGAAATGTAGGTATCTTTGTGAGTAGCATCGGTAATGGTGACGAAGTTTTGATAAGTCACTAGCTTGGTAATTTTGCGATTTTCGTTTACACTATTTTGACTTGCAACACAAAGTATATATTTCACCTGAGCATATGCTTTTTTAAAGGGGCACTGATCTAACGGACTGGTTGTTGCCTTTGTTATTGTTTTCCCCCCGTGAGTACCCGAATGATACGCAACGCAACTGAGCGTGACCAGAGACTGGGGTACCGTCTGCAAGGACAGCTAAATAAACTTGGAGGCTGGAGGCAATATTTGTTTTACGCATTTTTGAACACTGATTGGTAAATTGTGATCTATAAAGATTTCGACAAAGGGCGCATGTTAATTCATTTCTTCAGCCTAAACAAACAGACAAAAAGAACAAGGGAGCTCATCGGATGTCGTCATTTGGAAATACCCCAGATGGTTATAGTTTAATACTAAAAACAGTAACCATGCAGTGAAAGCATTTTCGGATTTCGGCTTGCGTCGATAATACGATTACTACTCCCTTGTTGTCATCCACGTTTTCTCGTATAACCTACACTTGTGTATTTGTCGTCATTCACTTGATGCTCAGTTAATGAATTTATTACAGGTACAATTAGTGGTAGCACCACTTATATTACCTGACAAAGGTTCCCATTTGGCATTTATTGTGTCTGGGGTAATTATTCAATCTAAATCCAGGTTTGAAGTGAGGTGAAATGTGTGTTATGTAATATGCACGTGGCAGCCCAGCAAGAGATGAATGATCAGTTGATTTACTTTTTTTGTAAATCAACGGATCGTTCCTAGTCATCAAAGGATTAACAGAAAATACGTTGATTGATTAATCACTGTTATCTTGCACAGTGGATATGTCAAGAGTGAGTGTTTACATGTCTAGGTTTACTAAAACAAAGGGAATACACTCATATCATGGCGCGAAGTGCCGATGTAAAAACAACATACTTTGTTCAAAGGGTTAACTGATAATACGTTGATTGATCATTGTTATCTATCACTCAATGGAATTTTTAGGAACCGTGGACGCTATGAAAATAGTTGTCACGTGGGCTTTCTCAGCCGACCATTGAGACTTGACACCTATGTAAAACACCTGAAACAATCCAAGCGATCAGTTGAGAAACGAACACGGGTTATAATATCCCGAAACGATATATATCTTTTAAAATATTTGATTGTTACTGAGACACGTGACATCGAATAAGTTTCTTTGTACAGCTGCAGACGAGTTGGATATTGTTCCTTTGTGTGGATATTCACGGATACATTCCTCGAACAAGGAAGCTGCCTAAAACTTATACACATAAATTTGGTAGGTTGTAATTATGATATCTGCATTTTGTTTTCCTTCATTTGAACCGATTCGTTCTTGTTTCTTTACGTCTTGGTAGGGAAATTCTTCAATGCGCGATAGACGTTGTTGTCACAGATCTTTTCCTTTGTAAGCGTGTATATATTACCGTCAATTTGTAAAATGTGATTCTCTCAGGCAATTTATAAAATGTGTAAATATTTCAGTCATTTTGACTAAAAAATCTGCCCAGATTGATCAAGACGATCAAAAGGGCCTACACACATCACAACAGATTATTATGTAGAATTAAAAGCCAAACAACTTAGAAATGTACTTTTCAACGTTACATTTTCAGTCTCTTGGTGATGACATTAAACATCAAAATGGTTGGAATTCGTTGTCATAATAATACAGATGGAAATGTTTTTCAGTCACTTTGTAAAATAACTGAATATTTAGACGTTTAATAAATTTGTTACACATTTGACAGTAAAAAAATATACACACTATAAAAAAAGCATATGCTCAGGTGAAATATATACTTTGTGTTGCAAGTCAAAATAGTGTAAACGAAAATCGCAAAATTACCAAGCAAGTGACTTATCAAAACTTCGTCACCATTACCGATGCTACTCACAAAGATACCTACATTTCCTTATTATCTCGAAAACTGTATTTCATTTTGTTGATCAATGTGACCATACGCCATTATTACTACCCATAAAAGTGACTAATGCGCTTACGAATGGCGCATCAGAGGTCGCGAACTAGTCTAGATTTCTGCTATACATCCGGGTATTCACTGGGAAAAAACAATAACAAAGGCAACAACCAGTCCCGGGGAATTGCGTTAGATCAGTGCCCCTTTAAGTAATGTTATGCCTAAATGGTCGAGGAAAGAGATTATAATATTTCAAACCCGTATTTTAAGTAATTTCGATGTGAAAAATGCGAGGCTACCAGATGTGCCACTAAGTTTTAGCCTATTTCAATAGAGACGTTTGTATAGAAAGGCTCCCGTGTTTGAGGGAAGCTATATAGTTCCCAAGAGGGGGTACAGAGGGACTCCTTTTAAGTAATGTTATGCCTAAATGGTCGAGGAAAGAGATTATAATATTTCAAACCCGTATTTTAAGTAATTTCGATGCGAAAAATGCGAGGCTACCAGATGTGCCACTAAGTTTTAGCCTATTTCAATAGAGACGTTTGTATAGAAAGGCTCCCGTGTTTGAGGGAAGCTATATAGTTCCCAAGAGGGGGTACAGAGGGACTCCCTTTAAGTAATGTTATGCCTAAATGGTCGAGGAAAGAGATTATAATATTTCAAACCCGTATTTTAAGTAATTTCGATGTGAAAAATGCGAGGCTACCAGATTTAGCCTATTTCAATAGAGACGTTTCTATAGAAAGGCTCCCGTGTTTGAGGGAAGCTATATAGTTCCCAAGAGGGGGTACAGAGGGACTCCTTTTAAGTAATGTTAAGTACGTTTGGTCGAGGAAAGAGATTATAATATTTCAAACACGTATTTTAAACTATTTCCATGCGAAAAATGCGAGGCACCCCGGATGTGCCACTAAGTTTTCAGGCTATTTCCATTCGGACGTTTGCATGGACAACCCCCCGTGTTAAAGGGAAGCTATATAGTTTCCATTAGGGGGTATAGAGCGACTGTTTTAAAGTTATTTTATGCCTCAATGGTTCAAGAAAGAGATAATACTATTTCAAACCCGTATTTTAAACTATTTCCATGCAAAAACATGCGAGGCTCCCAGATGTGCCACTAAGTTTCCAGGCTATTTCCATAGGGACGTTTGCGGAGACAATCCCCCGTGTTAAAGGGAAGCTATAAATTTTCCGAGACAGGATATAGAACTATCCTTTTTACTTATTTTATGTCTAAACGGTTCATTAAAGAGATAATAATATTTCAAACCCGTATTTTAAACTATTTCCATGCGAAACATGCGAGGCTCCAAGATGTGCCACTAAGTTTTCAGGCTATTTCCATAGGGCGTTTGTATAGAAAAAACCCTGTGGTAAAAGGAAGCTATATAAATATTCCGAGAGAGGATATAGAGCTACTCCCTTTACTTCATTTTATGCCTAAACGGTTAAGTAAAGAGATAATAATATTTCAAACCCGTATTTTAAGTAATTTCGATGCGAAAAATACGAGGCTCCCAGATGTGCCACCAAGTTTTCAGGCTATTTCCATAAGGACGTTTGTATAGACGTTCCCTGTGGTAAAGGGAAGCTATACAGTTTCCAAGACAGGATATAGCGCGACTCTTTTTACTTTATGTTATGCCTAAACGGTTAAGTAAAGAGATAATAATATTTCAAACCCGTATTTTAAGTAAAATCGATGTGAAAAATGCGAGGCTCCCAGATGTGCCACTAAGTTTTCAGGCTATTTGCATAAGGACGTTTGTATAGACGATTCCCTGTGGTAAAGGGAAGCTATAAAGTTTCCAAGACAGGATATGGCGCGACTCTTTTTACTCTTTGTTATGCCTAAACGGTTAAGTAAAGAGATAATAATATTTCAAACCCGTATTTTAAGTAAAATCGATGTGAAAAATGCGAGGCTCCCAGATGTGCCACTAAGTTTTCAGGCTATTTGCATAAGGACGTTTGTATAGACGATTCCCTGTGGTAAAGGGAAGCTATAAAGTTTCCAAGACAGGATATGGCGCGACTCTTTTTACTCTTTGTTATGCCTAAACGGTTAAGTAAAGAGATAATAATATTTCAAACCCGTATTTTAAGTAAAATCGATGTGAAAATGCGAGGCTCCCAGATGTGCCACTAAGTTTTAATCTATTTCCATAAGGACGTTTGTATAGATATCCTCCCGTGTTTGAGGGAAGCTATATAGTTCCAAAGTGGGGGGTATAGAGGGACTCCTTTTAAGTAATGTTATGCCTAAACGGTTGAGGAATGAGATAATAATATTTCAAACCCGTATTTTAAACTATTTCCATGCGAAACATGCGAGGCTCCCAGATGTGCCACTAAGTTTTCAGGCTATTTCCATAGGGACGTTTGTATAGAAAAAACCCTGTGGTAAAAGGAAGCTATATAAATATTCCGAGAGAGGATAAAGAGCTACTCCTTTTACTTCATTTTATGCCTAAACGGTTAGGTAAAGAGATAATAATATTTCAAACCCGTATTTTAAGTAAAATCGATGCGAAAAATGCGAGGCTCCCAGATGTGCCACTAAGTTGTAGCCTATTTCCATAAGGACGATTGTATAGATATCCTCCCGTGTTTGAGGGAAGCTATATTGTTTCCAAAAGGGGGTATAGAGCGACTCCTTTTAAATAATGTTATGCCTAAATGGTTAAGGAATGAGATAATAATATTTGAAACAGGTATTTTAAACTATTTCCATGCGAAACATGCGAGGCTCCCAGATGTGCCATTAAGTTTTCAGGCCATTTCCATTCGGACGGTTGCATAGACAACCTCCCGTGTTAAAAGGAAGATTTAAAGTTTCCGAGACAGGATATAGAGCGATCCTTTTTACTTAATTTATGTCTAAACGGTTAAGGAAAGAGATAATAATATTTCAAACCTGTATTTTCAACTATTTCCATGCGAAAAATGCGAGGCCCACAGATGTGCCACTAAGTTTTCAGGCTATTTCCATAGGGACGCTTGCACAAGACAACCCCCCGTGTTAAAGGTAAGCTATATAGTTTCCATTAAGGGGTATAGAGCGACTGTTTTAAAGTTATTTTATGCCTAAATGGTTGAAGAAAGAGATAATAATCTTTCAAACCCGTATTTTAAACCGTTTCCATGCGAAACATGCGAGGCTCCCAGATGTGCCACTAAGTTTCCAGTCTATTTCCAAAGGGACGTTTGCATAGACAACCCCCTGTGGTAAAGGGAAGCTATATAGTTTCCGAGACAGGATATAGAGCTTAAGAAATAAAATAAAATTCTACCATACAAAAACGATCGGGTCCGGTGTCATCAAATTTATGCATGTATATGTTCTTTTATTAAGAGTATCTTAATTTCCAGAAAACAGCTTTCCTCCTAGCCATGGCCACTGCGGCTCGGCTCGTGTATCAGAATTACACGCTATTGACATTTCCACTGTAACTCATACCCTTGAATGGAAATCAGTGTCGTTCAGATCACTTCCGGATTATAATGCCAAAAACCAATCATCGACCTTAGGCCCTCTCGGACACAGGCAATATACGATACCAGCCCTAAGTAAAAGTGTGGACTATCCAGACAGATTACTTTGTCCCACAAGAGCCTTGAGAATATTTCATTACAGCTACTCAACCCCACAGAAAGCAGAGAAAACGCCTTTTATCTCTTCCACACCTTCGTCAGGAAAGGGCAAAACCAAGGGTATGAAGATTCCATAATACCTCATGAACTCAGGGCAAGTTGGCCTTTGTACGGATAGTGAGTGAGTGAGTATGGTTTTACGCTGCTTTTAGCAATATTCCAGTAATATCACGGCGGGGGACACTAGAAATGGGCTTCACACATTGTACCCATGTCGGGAATCGAACCCGGGTCTTCGGCGTGAGGAGCTAACGCTTTTACCACTAGGCTACCCGACCGCCCCGCTATCGGATAGTAGGCAAGTCAAGTGGCAACACTGAAATCATAGATCGAAGGGATATAAAGTCATATACAGTTTCTACATGATAATCTAGGATGTATAATGTACTACCACCGGAAGAGACTTGAGATCTGGACTAAGAACTTACCAATAGCCTAGAAGTGGTGATACTACCGTCAGTAAAATGATGTCATATAAGGCGTAAAACCGGAAATGAGGTCATAGGAATTGCAACCAGAAGTGACGTCACAAGTGATGTCATCACCAGAAGTGACGTTATAATATGTCTGAGTATCACATTGATGGCTAAATATAAGTATAATACATCAGTAATATGACATCATCTATGTCTAACCCAGAACAATTATCTAACAATACTTATCATTGTGTACAATTGTAAGAATTCTACCTCTATTACATCAGGAATTAATCCGCCCCGCCTCCCCAACTATCTGCATCTAGTGGATTAGGGGTAAGGGATTGAAAGAAGTGAGGGGTACGGTTTCCCTCACAACTATTAGATATGTTGCCAGTGAAGAGGACGACTGTTGATAACCTATAGTTATGTGACGTCATAACATTTAGGAGAACTATGACGTCACAATACCAAGGTGACTATGGACAAATAACTTACGCCTTCACATTTATGAACGAAATGTTGCTCTTTTTGAAACAATGTGAGTTCATGATCAAAATTTGGCTTATATAGCGGGAAAACTATAAAAGTTGCCGCTTCCACATGTATCTAAATGTTCACTGAGTGGAATCGTGCGGTTGTGTGGCTCCTTATTTGTGAATGGTGAAGATTCATTCTTCCTTTTAATTTAAGTTCTGTCTTTCCGATATACTTTTCATTGCATCCGCTACAAACAATCAAGTAAATAACATTTCTTGTATCACAAGCCATATTTTGTTTTACAGTAAATTTACTGTCCTTTGTAATTTGGACTGAACAGCCTTCAAATTATATTGCTGCAAGTAAGGCAACGTTTGTCACCGCACTTAGAAACCTGTGGGGTGATGACAACAGAATCACATTTAGAACTTGTCAAAATCTTTCTAAGATTTTTGGGTTGTCTTTGGCTGTTGATAATTTTGTATTTGCTCAATATCTTCTCCATTTTAATACTTTGATTCAAAATAGGCAGGTATCGTTGAACCATGAATAATGTTTTTTACATGATCAGGGTTGAAGGTAGATACTAGAGTTAAATTATTCCCCATATTGTTTTCTTCAGACCTTTCTCTCAGTTTTAGTTGCTCAATACTAAGCGCCTTCTGTATGCTATCTTCTATTAGCTTTGCGGATAATTTTGATGCAGTAGGAAACTCTTAAGTTCAGCAAGGCAGGTAGTTTTAACATCATTCCTGGAAACAATGGTACAAATACGTCTTGCGAGACAGTAGGGGATATTACGTTTTGTATGATACGGGTGACATGATCCAAAATCCAAATATTGGCCCGTATCAGTATCTTTATAAAATATATCAATTTGTACAAATCTCCCAGATATTAAATTGATCCTTACATCGAGAAAGGTTAAACTGGATTCGCTTTTTTCCATAGTGAAACTGAGTGACGCATTAAGTGAATTTAGAATTTCATGAACAGCTGTAAGTTGACTTTCACTTGTTTTTAATATGATAAAACAGTCGTCTAAATACCTTTTCCATGAATATTCAATTTGTTCTTTCATAGATTCACCAAGAGTATCTCTCACCTTATCATAAAACATATTCTCTAAAAATCCCAACACAAGGGTTGCATAAGTAGGGGCTACCTTAATACCCATGGCTACTCCTAACTTCTGTGAATAATAAGATCCATCAAAATAAAACATGTTGTTGGCTATAACCAACTTCAATGCATCAATGATAAACTCAACCGAAAATCTATCTGCTATTTCATGGCGGTATTCTTTCAGCCAGTATCTGATAGCTTCCAGTCCGAGCTCAGTTTCAATATTACTATACAAACAAACAACATCAAAACTAACTAACATAGATCCTTCCGGTACCTCAGTAGGTAATTTACATAAAAAATCAATGTCATCTCTGAGAAACTTTTTTACATGTTTACATAAAGGCTTAAGAATAATATCTATGAAATTGCTAAGACGCTGAGTACAGCTCTCTGATCCTCCCGCAATAGGTCCAAATGGTAAATCTAAATGGATTTTCAATGGAAATAACCTCACAATTTTTATCATTGATTTCCTTGGAATTCATTTACTTTTATGTACTTTGGGTAGGCCATACAAATTTGCGGTCTTAGGTTCAAAATTGGTAAGATAGTCTTTTTCTTTGTCTAAAATTTCGTCATCATACTAACTATCTAACAATTTCTAAACCTTATTCTGGACAGAGTTTTTTCTCTTTTACTAGAATTGCTATAATATTTATCATCATTTAAAATGGACATTATCTTTCTTTGATAAATGATTTATTCATAATAACAATAGCGCCTCCTTTATCGGCTTCTTTAACAACGATGTCTGTATTATTTTTAAGATTAGTAAGGGTTTTTCAATTCACATTTAGATAGGTTTTGTTTTGTTTGTTTTACATGAATATGAGCACTTTCAAGTCTTACCACAAAAGGCTTACAAATATTTTTCTCTCCCGCGTGGAGGTATAAATCTTTATTTAATTTTCACCAGACTTTCACCATTTTTCTTATTGCCTGCGCCATCATCTCATTCAACGTCGTTGTCCTATTCAGGTTCAAAATATCTGGCCAGTCTCAGTTTTCGAGTAAAGTTCTTTAAGTCTGTTTTGATAGCCTCCGGATTGGGCGTGGGTGTAGGTGTAAACTTTAAACCTTTTTTCAGTAAACTGACTTCATTTACACTGAGGGGATGACAAGACAGGTTTATGATTTTAGGATCTTTTATGTGATTCCCTGCCTGGAATTGAAAGCGCTGGCCAATTAAAACTGTGTTCAATCTTACTCCACTTATTTAATTATTACTATATTGTGCCTGAGAGTAAGAACTTTACTCTGCTTTATTGCCTGCTAACTCTGACTATTCTGAGCCGGGGCACAATTTCCTTTTGAGGCACATTTGTTTATATGCCATTGGTTTTGCTGAAGAAACTGTTTTTATCGTTTGTTATCATACACCATAATGTAAATAGTACATAAATATAATTTAGAAGTGAGATCCGTTTTGTTATATTTCAATTGTTTTAATGTGTGTACACTTGCTATTGTGATACATTTACTCAAGCCAACAAATAGAAAGAAAGTATTGTGTATTTAGGAGATTTAATTATGTTATGCTGCCTTGGACCTGAGAATTGTCCACAGTCACCAGCTGGGAGGCAGAGGGCCACATGACCCCTTATCCCTAATTGTATGTGGCAGAGGAATGTAATGTTCAGAACATAGAGTGGGAAGCTGAAAGGCTGTAACTGGTGGTGACTGGGTTGGTAATTTGGATGTGATGATTGATATGTAGAATGTCTGACTGCAATCGGGTAAGATTGAACAGATTAGAGGTGCAGTGCATGACCCGACCATTGCTGCAAAGTACCTAAATAATGACCGAAGTAGAATGTCTACTTGAGTGGACGCCTGGCAAGTTAAATTTAATCTACAGAAGACCGAATCTACCAAGTTCACATGTAAAGTAACTCCTATACCTGATCTAAAAATGAGACATTATCATCAAGGAAGTTCAATTCTACAAACATTTAGGAATTAGTCTCGAATACCATTGATCTTGGGGTGAGCATATCAGTAAAATAGTTACAAAGGTTAGTCCTATGATAAACTGTCTCAGAAGTTTTAAATATCGTTTAAATAGGAAAACTTTAGAAACTATGTACATATCATTTATAGCACCAAATGTTGACTACTGCTCTCACATCTGGGATAACTGTTTGAAGGAGCAGTCACTGATGCTTGAACAACTAAACTTAGATGAGTTTAGGACAATATGTGGGGCGGTTCGTGGTACTAGGCACTGCTAAATATATATGGAAACAAATTTTCTGCCTCTTAGTGAAAGAAGATATCAAACCATACTAACATACATAATCTTGCAGCTAGCTTTCTCTGTGAACTAATCACTACAACCTGAAGAATAGTTCTAAAATATCGACTCTAAATTGCAGAACAGCAAGATATACCAAATAGTTTCTTCCGGATACAGTCAGACTACTGCATATACTGAAGCCAGTACATTGAAAGACTTTTTAGAATGACAAAAGGTGATGAAAAGCATTGCAACAAACAACGTTTTACACTATGACTCAAGCTTCAACCAAATTGTGCACTGTCGCCTGAGACTTGGCTGTAGTGACCTCTATGCTGACAGGCTTAAAATGTTTACATCAGCTAATCCACACTGTTCCTTTGGCTACCACCATGAAGATGCACTTCACTATTTCTTTACCTGTACCAACTACTACAGCAGAAGAAAAAACATTCACTTTTACTCAAAAGATTGTGATCTAAACTCTAGTCTTTATGGAAATGCAAAATACTCAAATCTATTTATAATTTCAGAACAGCCTCTGGCAGATTTCCAAACTTTGTCTAAATGCAAACTATCATTTAATCTCTCATGTTACTGACTTGTGCTTGTAGCGTTTTTCTTCAGCAGGTTCAGAGTCGACAACTGTGTTTTCATGCAAAAATAATTACCCTTTTACTTACTTTTGACTCTACACTATAATTGTTGACAACTGCAGCGGTATTGACATAAGTCTTTACTTGTTTGCCAAACCAGTTTCACACATTCTGTGAAATAAATATGTTCAAAACAAGAGAAATTTAAATACGATGTCAAAACCTTTTAACACGATAACAGAGATACATTCAAACGAAAGTAGCATATCACACATGGAATTGGAGGCACTACAAAACCGTGTATTTCGTATATAATCGATGATACATATTGACATTCAGAAAACAAGGTTAACTCGTTAACAGATTAATACTTGTTGATTGTTGTTATATTAAAGACCTCTATGTCAATTTACTTGCTTCACCTCTATATCGTGTACTTTTTCCCACAAACAATCTCCTCCAAATACATGTTGCTGAAAACTCTATAGCAACATGAACTTGTTCACCATGTGCATCAAGTTTTGTATCCACATCTCTGCACATTCAACCCCTGTTTCAGTTGTATAGTTGGTTGTATTTGCGAGTTGAGTATGCGTTGAATTATTTATGTCAGAGAAAGACCCTCGTCCTTTCTTTATGAACATAGAAGTCAGTTCGATCCCACACAAAGACTTTGTTAATTCATAATGTTATTGCCTATTTGCTAGTCCATGAAATGAACAAACAAATGCTTATTCTCACTTTGTCACCACACTGCATGGGATTTATAGTTACTGTGTTTATACAAGCACAGGGATCATGCCCAAAACGCTAACAGTAGTTAGTGAGGAAACTCAACCGAGGATTGTATGACTATCCATCAAAACCTAAGAAAGCAAACCCTGTTCACTGGAATTTAAATAATTAAGGCACTTGCAGTATACATCAGAGTAAAAGATACTGAGAACTTTTTTTAAAATGGCAAATGTACATGTGATTGTCAAGTTCCAGCATACACGGGAAATGCTGTATGTCTAGTTACCTCTAATTCAAGAGGTCGCCTTCTGCCTTTGACTGACCTGTCCCTCCTTGGGACTCATGTATGTGAGTAGGGTACACATACCTATAATGAGTTTTAGTATTCATAGATTTTCTGTATTTGTATTGATATTATTTCTATTTTCGTATATTGATATGATTTCATTTTTATCTTTGGCTGCTCTGTTTATATGCGTTTGAGTAGCTGTCCATCTCTCAGAAATAAAATTAGTTTGGCCCTCGCTATTGCATCACTTTGCTTTAAATTTTAGGAGATCTACAACAGATAGCGGATCTAACTGCATTTCTTGTTTTAACCCAGCCGGGGCTGCAGTATAGTCTTGACATTCCAGTAACAAGTGGGCAATGGATTCAGGTTGATTGCAAGTTGGACATACCTTGTCATAGTACTTTTTGTGACCAAGGTTGAGGCGTTAGATGGCTATTTCAACTTTCATTTCATTTGAGTATGAGTATGGCTAGCCATCTGCCGATCTTACTTGCGTCCCACTGGGCTTGCCATCTTTGCACTTTGGAGGTTTTGACTTTTACTAAACTGGGCGGCAAAAGAAAGTATAGGTCGAGTTCCATGATCAATAAAAAAATAACAAGAAGAGGTGTTGTTGTGAATGATAATATAATCTAGGGAGGGGTAACAAACGATTGATCAACCACAATTTACATGAAATTGTGCAATCACAGGTAATGTAAGCTCAAGGTAACAATGGTGGGGTAAGAAATTTCATTTTCAAAAGTTGTCTGATATGTCACCAAAACATTGTCAGACACACTACAAGTTCACTGTCGACACAGTTGCCTTCAATAGCGTGTATGACATCCAGCTGCCTCAATGCATGCTGTGATACGCTGCCTCATCGATGACATCAGTCTTCTGATGACGTGAACTGGAATCCGTTGCCACTCGTCTCTCAGGGCCTGCTGCAATTCTTGTCTGTTGACGGGAGGCTGATGGCTTGCTCTAATCTGTTTGTCAAGATGGTCCCACAGATGTTCAATAGGATTCATATCGGGTGAGTGGGCAGGCCAGGGCAAAACGTCAACGTTCTGCTGGTTTAGAAAGTTCCGAGTCAGTCTTGCAGTATGGAGCCTGGCATTGTCGTGTTGAAACAATGTCCCCTGCTGTTGGTTTTGTAAGAATGGAAGCACAACTGGCTGCAACACGTGGTCTCAATACTGAACAGCATTCAGGTTTCCCTGTATAATCACCAAAGTCGTTAAACGCGTTCTCTGACGTCATTTCGAAACAAGTTAAACCGACTTTCATCAGTAAACAGCGCTCGACGCCAATTTCTCACTTGCCAGCGTCGAACCTGCCTCGCCCATCGCAGTCTCAGGCGTCAATGTTGAGCAGTCAGTACCATTCCTCGGAAAGGACGATACGCTCGGATTCCAGCAGCTTGAAGTCGTCGTAGTACTGTACGTTGGCTAATGAGATGTCCCAACGCTGTTGCTGCCGTCGCCGTCGCCGTTACGAATGTGTTTCGCAGATTAATGAGCCGTATCTGACCCGTCTTCCAGTGGTGTTGTCACACGGGGTCGTCCGGTTCTAGGCCTGCCCTGTGTCCTCCCTGTCTGCCTGTACTGTTGAATCAGCCTGGCTACTGTCAGTGGTGTACAACCAAACTTTCTGCCAATTTGGACCTGTGTTGCCCCCATTTCAGCCATACCGATGGCTCTCTCTCTCTGCTCCTGTGACAGTCGTGGCATTTCTTTTGTGTGCTTTCATCACGTGTGGTTATACCATGCACACGAACGCATTTATACAGCTTACATGCACGTGCTGAAACCTGTTTCACCATTTTTTTGTCACCGCACGTGGCGCGTTCGGGTTGGGTGTTTTGGGGTACCTGTTCCTGGGCAGCCATATTCCCAATACCTACTTTCCACCAGTTATTGCTGTTTTTAGGAAAATTACAAATTGCCAACCTATACTTTCTTTTGCCGCTTAGTTTAGTTTACTAAAGGGAATAGTCAGTATCTCTTTATGGTCTAGTGCTAACATCGCCCATGAGTATGTCTGCTTTTTCATTTCCATAAATTATATATATGTGAGACGGGATCCAACCCAGCTCCACCTGTTGCCCTTGGTCCGATAGTTTTGTATATTCGTATAGAATATTGTTGACTGTGTTTGGCCTGGAGTTGGAGTTTCTGCCACTGATGGCTTTGAAGTGCACTCAGCGAGTCTGATAGGACGACTGCCTTTACTTCGGGTAGTTCCGGTATGAGTTTGAGTGCATGATGAACTGCCTCCAATTCAGCAGTGAATACAATACTGACTGACCATCAGGCAGGCGAACTGAATGTGCTTGGGGTTTGGAGCTGTGGATACGTAACCAGCACTGTTGTTGATATGATTCTTGGATCCATCAGTGTATATATAGGCCCAGCTGTCCCCGGTAGTTTGAATTTTAGTGATAGCTAATGATCGTAGTAGGGTTGGGTTTTCTTTTTTAGTGACTTCTGATGTTAATGCAGTGTCAACCTTTGGAGTCCGGGAGGTTGTTACTTTTTGTGGTGACTTTCTGGTGGCTGCATGGCATCACGATTGTTGAGTTCTCATACATGTATCCAAGATTTATTTAGTGAGGGATTTTTCCGAGCTAAGGCTTCATCTCTGTTGTTTTTGTCTAGTCAAATCTTTTTCACCAAAGGGTTTGATGTCCATCGCCAGAATGATAATATTGCCTACACTCTCCTTTCAATGGGAGTTCTCCTGTTTCTACTTGCAGTGCTTCTAGTGACGTACCTGTTGCTGCACCTGTGGCTGATGAATATGAAATGGGTGTTCTGCATCAAAGGGACGGCATTCTGATTGGTTAACAGGAAGGGACGTGCTTCTGATTGGCTAATCATGTCCAAGACGGTGACATCACACTAGAAATAGAGATCAGTAGCCATGAACCAGTGTATTTCAAGGTGTGGTGCGATAACCGGGAAATCCCGCGCTATAGACAGATCAACGGTTACACATTCAAACATGGTCTAATAAGTATCAAAATCTGTAGAATAGTATGTATGAAATTCCTTTGAAATAGTGAGGAAGCAATGTTGTCCGTTCTTTTATGTTTACATTAGTTGCATAGGTAAAGGAGAAATGTTTTGTTACTGTGAACAGAGTGATGAACTAGGACACATACCAGCCTTGTCCACTGAAGACAATCAGCTGTGTAAACAAACCTTTGAGGAAGGCAGTCCTCTGTATCCACGGGTTAACATAAACGCACAAGTACGTTTATCACTGAATGTAGCCCAGCCCCGTCTCTATAATTATGAATGACTATGTAGTGGATAAATATTTAGGCTCTATTTACATCATGTAGCCTTCATTTCACATGTAACCATGCCTGCTGACGGATGGAAAGCATATTTGTCTAGTATTTATTTGAATCCCAAACACCCAGCCTCCTTTTCTGGCCCTGCTAAGTTGTATCACATTGTGAAAAAGGAGGGGAAATTTGATATTAGTTTACATCACATCAAGAAGTGGCTGGCATCACAAGATGCCTATTTGCTTCAGCGACCTTTAAGATACAAGTTCAAGCAGAACAGAGTGGTGGCTTCAGGCCTCAATGCTCGATGGGATATTGACTTGGCTGATGTATCTAATATAGCCTCGGACAATGATGGTGTGAAATACTTACTCATAGCTATAAATGTATTTACACGATTTCTGTGGGTGGAGCCCATTAAAAATAAAACACCAGATGCGGTCATTAAGGCCTTGAAAAAGATATTTTCCCGCGCTACCCTGCCACAAATTATACGATCAGACAAAGGGCGAGAATTTGATAATAAGAAACTGAGGTCTTATTTAAGACACAAGGGCATCACTTACTATGTCACACAGAATGAAACCAAGGCTTCTTATGCTGAGAGAGTGATACGGACCCTCAAGAAAACGATGTACAGATATTTTACGTTCAAACAAACATATCATTATTTGGATATTTTACAAGACCTCGTCCAGGATTATAAACACAGACCTCACAGATCGTTGAACTGAACAGAATCCTCAGATATTAATCAAACTAATGAAGCTCTAGTATGGAAGGAACAATACATTGATGCTTTGACGAAACCGGCAATATTGAAAGTTGAAATCACACAGAAGTCAATGAAGAAACCCTTTAAGTTTAAAGTGGGCGATCAAGTGAGACTGTCTCATTTGAGACATTCATTTCAAAGAGACTATCAATAAAAAATGGACTGAGGAAATCTTTATCATAAGAAGAAGGTACTATCGTGATGGTATACCAATCTATCTGTTGAAAGATATGGCAGAGGATCCGGTTCAAGGCAGTTTCTATATAAATGAACTACAGAGAGTAGACAATCCTGCTGACACTGTGTGGAGAGTGGAGAAAATACTCAAGAAAAGAAAGAGATCCGGTCAGAATAAAGTGTTTGTGAATTGGATGAGCTTTCCTAAAAAGTTTAACAGTTGGATCCCAGAAGCTGATCTTCAGAGTATATAAGGGTCTTCCTCTTTGGAAAATCTTCATTTACTCTCCGCTCGTCATGAAGTCCACATCGTGTCCTGATTGTGGGAGACAGTTCTCTAGACATGATAATATGCATAGACATATGAGGCAGATGCATTCATATCCTCCTTCTCCTCCTCCGTGAACCTAACCTCCTCCGGGAACCTAACCTCCTCCTCCTCCAACACTAAACGAACAGTTCTCTACTTTACCATCCCCTCTAATGCAATGGTCGTGGGTCCATCTGGTTGTGGCAAGAACAGAACGATCTGTGAGGTCTTTGGTTATAATCCTGGACGAGGTCTTGTAAAATATCCAAATAATGATATGTTTGTTTGAACGTAAAATATCTGTACATCGTTTTCTTGAGGGTCCGTATCACTCTCTCAGCATAGGAAGCCTTGGTTTCATTCTGTGTGACATAGTAAGTGATGCCCTTGTGTCTTAAATAAGACCTCAGTTTCTTATTATCAAATTCTCGCCCTTTGGCCCCATGGCTTCCATAGCTGTGCACAATACTGAAGTGAGTGAGATGGATCGATAAATGTTTGGTAGGGCTTTGTCTTTCCATTGCTTTAGAAGCGGGATAACTGCAGTACGTATCAGGTAGGTTTTTCAATATCTCGTGACTGGTTGTGTCAAGACCAGGTGCAGTGCCTTTTCTATGTTGTATCACATCATCAAACTCTGTCACAGTAAAAGATATATTGTATACCAGATGCTTGCTTTTCGCGGCTGTTTTGATATCTTAAGCAATTTTTCATGTTTGAATTCTTTGCTGTAATTTGTGTTGATGCTGGCAGATGAGAAGTGTTTAGCAAAAATGTTGGCCTTTTCTTAGACTGTAGGGGGCGGTCGGGTAGCCTGGTGGTTAAAGCGTTCGCTCGTCACGCCGAAGACCCGGGTTCGATTCCCGACATGGGTACAATGTGTGAAGCCCATTTCTGGTGTCCCCCGCCGTGATATGCTGGAATATTGCTAAAAGCGGCGTAAAACCATACTCACTCACTCACTCACTCTTAGACTGTATGGGCGTTGGCTAACTTGGGAATATTTGTAGATTTATGCTTACCCCTGATTGCGTGTATTTTGCTCCAGAGTGTTTTAGCATTTGTTTTTTCATAAGAGATTTGCAGATGGTCTGCTATGACTCTTTTTTAGAATTGTCTATGAGCCGTCTTACTTTTGTCTTGGCTGCTTGGACTTGGGTGAAGACTGAATTGTCCCTTTTTGACCTATTAAGGGCTCTATTTCTCACTCTCCTAGCTTTTGCTATTTCTCTGTTCCACCATGGTACTGGAGTTTTGTTGGCTTTTTTAAAAATATAATTTTCAGCTGCGGCAATAATTGCTGAGACAATTTCTGAGGATTTGAATGGCATCCATTCCTTCCTGAATTTAGGCCTATCTGCCTTTGCATAATCCTATGTGGGCTGAGGATTGGGCTATTCCCATAATTGTGAACTACCTAGGTCCAGTAAGTGAGCAATGGGAAGGTGGTCGCTTCCCAAAGTGTCATTATGGACTTGCCATTGGCAATGTGAGGCGAGGTTGTTGGTGGCAATTGTGGGATCATTTGAACTCCATGCTTTGTGAACATGGTCTTAACGTGTGTGGCTGCCGTTGTTTAGAGTTATGAGTTTTAAAGTGATAACTTGGGTTTCAAGGTTTCCTACATTAGATTCGATGTGTTAGAGGTACAGCTGTCGTGGACAAGGGTGATTAGTCCTCTTCCCTTGTTGACAGGCTGTTTCTGTCTTTTCTATATTAGGGGTACCCAGGTAGCATGAATTGGCCCCTGTATTAGAATGACATGCAGCTTGATCACCTATTTTTTTACGAGTGCATTTAGTTCGTTGCTGTGGCTCTTAAGGCCATTTGCGTTCCACTGTAATAATAGCAAGTCCATGATTGTTTAGAGCTCATTGAGTTTTAGGGCATACACTATTTGGGAACGGTTTCTTGTTCCTTTGTATTTCAGTATTTTGAAAACCAGTTCGAAGATGCGGGTGGCTTTGGCTTTGGAACTGATTTTCCTGCTTGTCATTTAGATCAACTTTGTTTGAGATCTAAGCCTTTTGTTTGAGTAGTAGAAGCCATGAGGTTTGATTTGGGGGCTTTGGTCTTCTTCCCCTTGCGTGTAGCAGTGACTTTGTGTCTTTGAGCAGTGTCAGTGCTCACAGATTCGATTGTCTGCTCAGTAGAGTGATTAGTAGTCACTTGGATTTTTCAACCTTAGAGAGTTGAAAACACATTACTAGGACATTTTATGGTATCCCATTTTAGTTTGATTTTGCTAATGCTTTTTGGCATGTCAATTGATTCTGTAAGGTTGTCCCAGACAACAACGTAGCCTCTTCCATAATTATTTATCCTAATATTTTTGTGCTTCAGCTCTTTGGGAATATCTTGAGCTGTTAGGATTTTATTTAAGATCTTGGGAGAAGTCAGTGCTAAAGACTACTTTTTCCCCATTGGGTTTATGACCTTTTATTCTGTTTTGTCTTCGACTCTGATGAGACCATTTTTTTTTTCTTTTCTGTTTGATTTTAGCCTTGGGTGGGCTGGATCGAGCGTGTTTTCGTTTAAGCATGCCTTGAGCACTGAGAGCATGGTAATTGATTTGTTCTTTGTTTTTAGTTCTGGGAAATGCGAATCTGTCCTGAAAACGGTCAGGGACATTTAATGAGGCTTGACTATAAGTCACTTTGGCTGTTTTTCTGGAAGTTTTTTTCTCTGGTGACCAGAGTGAAGGGATTCCCTTCAGTTGGGTTGGGCTGGCCCTGGTGAGCGCGGAGGGTTGTGTTCAAGGCAATCGGAGGTATGCAATCCACTTCATATTCCAAATTGTATGATACAATGGTTTGGCCAGTCTTGAGCTATGGGGCATCTATCTGGGGTCTATGTGACATTTCTTCTGTAAATACTGTTCACCATCGTGCTTTGAGATTTTTCTTAGGGCTGGGTAAATACGCTCCAAATGTTACTGTTAATGGATATATGGGATGGATTCCCCCGATAGTTAGACAGTGGATGTGTATTGTTAGACAGTATTGTCATTTTACTAAAATGTCCCTTAGATGAAATAAGTATGTTTTTATGTGGTCTGAAAGGTATGCTGGTGGACGTGTGAAAAACTGGAATTTTTGTGTGAGGGCAAGGCAAACGAATGGGGTCTGAATATTTCTGAGAATGTTAGCGTGAAAAGTGTAGTTGTACGTGTGAATGATATATGCATGGGAAAGTATGTGTCTGATTGGAATGAACCCCGTTATGCAAGTCTGTCGGAAGAACGGGTGGTAATAAATTACGTACGTATAGAATGTTTAAAGATATGTATGGGTGTGAAAGTTATGTAAGTATGTATATGCCTCATTCTTACCGCTCTGCCTTCTCCAAATTTAGATCAGGTACTGCTCCTCTGAAGTTGGAAACAGGCAGATATTAGAATATGAATGTGAATGAAAGAGTGTGTTTTCAGTGTAAGTAACGTATTGTGTACAATGATTTGCGTGAAAGTTTATACGAAAAGGTCAGTTTAGGTATTCCAACTTTCTAGAGTTATGCAAAACTCATAAACGTATTGTACTTTTTAAATAAACTGACGTCCAAAAGAAACTTTACCAGAGTTTGAAATCACTCTTGCTCAAAACAACAAAACATACATGCATGGAGTAAAGTGTATTGAGAAGAATTATATATCAACATAATCAACACTGAAAATGACAATCATACCGCGACCGAGAATGACGTCAGAGCCCCCCAAAGTTTGGTGTGGTACAAAACTCGAGGTCTCAGAATCATGGACAAAAGGCAGAGTACATAAACAATCGCTCAGTTCAATAACAAGTCATTGTGTGACCACCAAATGCCTCAATACATGCCAAAACTCTTCGATGCACAGAAAAAGTCAGTCGTCTGATGAGGTCACGTGGGATTTGACGCCATTCTTCTTGTGGTAGTGTGGTCGTTGTCGAACACGACGATCCATCAAGTCCCAGAGGTGTTCTATGGGGGACATGTCGGGTGAGCGTGCAGGCCACGGCAGGACGTTGACGTTGTTGGCTGCGAGAAAGTTAGTGACAATTCTGGCTGTATGGGCTCTAGCGTTGTCATGCTGATTAATGACACCACGTGGCTGCTGTTGGAGAAATGGTAGGACAACTGGACGAAGAATGTTATCCATGTAACGCTGAGCTGTCAAGTTTCCGTCAACGATGACCAGCGGTGTCCTCTCCTGCCCACAGATCCCTGCCCACACCATGACACTCCCTCCACCATATGGTACGACCTCCTGCACGCAACACGCCGCCGTTCTTTCACCCCTTCAGCAGTAAACAGATTGTCTTCCATCAGCCCTAATCATACAGAATCCACTTTCGTCAGTGAAGACAACCCTCTGCCAGTCACGTCGTTGCCAACGTCGTACAGTCCGGGCCCATCTCAATCGCAGACGACGATGTTGCGCTGTCAATAGCTGTCCTCTGTATGGTCTAAAAGCCCTGATTCCATGAGCCCTGAGTCTCTGACTGTGGATGTCTGACTTGCCGTTGCAATCGTTTTATACCCTTCCCCGCACGTGCATTTGCAGTTGTCCGTGGTGCACGTGTTTTTCACTTTTTTGCATGTTATCTCGCAAACATGTAACAGACGATTAACATTTTCTGCATACACTATAGTTGTATTTAGGTTATGTGTTTTAGATAGACTTCATCGTAAAAAATAAAATATTTTGTCTGAAATGTATATTTTCAGTTGGTAAAGTTTCTTTTGGACGTCAGTTTATTATGTATATTTTACAGCCAAAACCTGCTTTAAAATTATCCATCGAAAAACAAAATTATACGTCTAGTGATGGGTAGTATATTCTATATACCCCTTTTACATTAATATATTCATGCTGTATATACTGTGATATATTTTAAGACTCTCGTAAGCCTTAACGAGTGGCTCACTTTTATATCCTGTTATATGCATCTATGTAAATATTTTTGTGAGGTGAGTAGTATAGGTAATGGTAATTCTGGCTCACTTCCACTGGAGTCAGACTTATATACCTATACCAAGACTACAGGGGGAATTTTTTATGTGTAAATGATGACGCGATTCAACGGTCGTCATGAGATTAAACTAAATTGTAATGAAAATGGCTCTAGCTCACCACCACTTGGAGCCATTTTCAAACCTATCAATGCTTCTATGATATAAATTTTTATAGGTAATGGTGATTCTGGACCACTTCCACTGGAGCCAGATTTATATACCTTTACCACCACTACAAGGGGAATTTTTTATGTGTAAATGATGATGCGATTTAACAATCGTCATGAGATTAAACTAAATTGTAATGAAAATATTCTCTATTATTTTTATTCATACGTATACCATTATTTTTAACAAAGTGATATTCAACATTTTTACTAAGTTCTTCCTTCATTTTAGTAGGAGACCAGACTATATACTCTTCTTGGTAATTGGAAAGAAACAATTGATGACCGTATTTGGTTGGTTTGATATCACTGATATAATATATACCCTGTGGTAATTCTCTCCATTTGATAATTTTGTCCCTGAGCATAAATTCCATTATTATATATTTATGTAAGCATTCTTCTAAATGTTGGTTTTGACACGGATTAATTGTTGTCTCCCCTGTTCTATGACCTTTTTTTCCTCATCTTCGCTACTAATACCACTGGTCTTTGATCAAATCTCCTGCTTCATTGCGTTGTATTTGGTGAGTTCTGACAACACTAAACGAAACTCCTCTTCGGATATCTTACAATCAGCCATTGCTGTTGAAATATGATCCTCAGTGCTGTTCAACTTTGCTTCGGCGAGTATCCGAATATTATCGTGTTTTAATGCTTTCTTTTGCAACTTACGAGAAATGAATTTTATCGCTATTCCTGCCAGTCCTGAGACTCCGGCAGTTATTTGCATGCCAAGTACGATAGGCGCGGCAATTATAGTTGATATATAAACCAACACCGGCTACACCGAGTGCCATGCTAGCCGTTACAAGCACGGTGTTCGAAATTCATCAACTTCATCGAGCGCTGGATATAAATCCATATTATTATTATATCATATAATAGTCTTTAATTGGTCTTGCTTAAATGTTTTGAGAGTATACATCAACCTTATCAAATGTATATTATACAGCATGAATATCTTAGTAAGAGAAATACTGCCACTTTTAATAATTTGGACCCCATCAAGGGTTCAAATGGGTGTTACTCCCATATAAATAATACTGCAACGTTGACGTTGGTGTTTCTTTAGCCATTTAATCGATAGACATGGTGATATTTCGAAGGCATCTTCCGGTGCATCTCCGAACAAGACTTCAATAATAAGCGTAGAAAGATTAGGTATTGCACTCAAGTTCTGTTTAATATCATTGAGTTCAGTAACCAAATTAAAACTAACATTTTTTTATGCCAGACGACTAAATAACATATGACCTGGGTTTTCTGGCAGGGGGGTGACTAACACACTTTTTCTTTTTGATGGGATATAAGCCCCAAGTACGATCCCACTATTTATTATCTTAGTTAAATTATGTGCCTTACCAGTCATCACATATGGTGGGGTAATGACAATATTCAATAGCCACTCGATGTTTGCTTCGACCATAGTTCATTTATTATCATCGTTGTGAGTAAGATTATAGAAAGTGTTTTTATGGAGTCTTCTAACGTCGACATCGCTTAAATCTCCTAGATTACCTGTGAATGTAACTTCTTTCCGCTTGTATACATTATCTTGTAAGTGTAAAGCGTATAACTTACCATCGGTACCGGGTTTACCAAATCCTTTTGTGTCTCCGAGATCGGAAAGCCCAATTGTATTACATTGTCTGAGCGTTCCAGAGCCTGATGAATCAACCATTATTTATAATATGGAGTGTTACACTCAAGTATCCTATATGTACAGGTTGATGTTTTACATCTAATACAGAAATTTTGAGGTCTTAAATCATACCACGCTTTAATTTTTTATATTGTAATGATGAGAAAGATTCCGTTCTACTGCTATTGTATTTTTTTATCTTTGACTGGAACAGCTCTGAGTAGAGTTGAAGGACTTTCTAGTTGAATATTATCCGTCGTGCTTATTTGATCAAGATGGATGCACAACTCTTTATAGGGAACTAAATCAGGTAATTTATCTCCCTGTGCTGATGTCATGATTACTGTTATTTCTCCTCTCCATGCAAGTGTAATTCCTAAGTTCATAAAAAGCTTTACACCCTTTTCTCCAGCGTTTAAATTCAGTATCCCATTCGACTCATTTTGTGTGAGACTAATTCCATTAGGCTTAAAAATTTCATCATTGAGTGAGCATACACTGTAATACCCATCAGGTATAATAATGTATTTGTCAATAACATCATTTTCACCTAATATATATATCTCATTATTACCTCTTGCAGCACTTATATTTAGTCCATCGCGGGTAATACATTACATCGCATAGAGCGACTTCAAGTTGTCCATCCGAGTTATCGATAGTATGAAGCAGTTCAATAGACTGACCATTTGTTATTCCTGGGAGTGTAACATACATATTAAATATACAAAGATACTATATCATAACTTAAATATGAAATCAACTTACATTAGTAATCAGTCGATTTTAGTAAGTGCCTCTGGTGCTATTTTTTTGGTTAAATTCCCTGATATCTTTGAAAAATACAGGGTCACGGCAACTAGTGATAAAATGGTGCACGATTGGTTTCATAATCAAATGCAATTTTGGCAGAACCAGTTAAACTTTGCCATATGGTGTACCACAACGGGATGTGGTGTATCTCTTTATACCCCAGGATTTGAACTAAATAAGTCTGTTTTATCATTTCACGTGTACTATCAAATTAGACGTATACTTAAAGAAATTAGTGCTCCATTACCGCTGGATCGAGCATGGAATGCATCAAATAATCCATACAATAGGTGGGCATTCGAACGTATTTGTCAGGAATTTAATTTTTTTACGAGTAAAGATTGACGTCTGAGTGGAGTTAACCATGGTCTAGGTATTTCGTACGCTGGTGCACACTCTGTTAAAGAAGTCAGCGATGATTTACTGAAAAGGGGTCGGCTTCTTCCGAGCTTTGCTCTCTCGAGTAACGAGTGGAGAGATGATCGTATGAACTTTAAGGGTGGTGTTGCTTTCACCATCCAAAAGGTTGAGCAACCACCTGAAAATGCTTGGAATGAATTTCTTAATATTAAAACAGAAAATAATTTTACTAACCCAGGAGTTGTAAGAGTTAATGAATCAATAAGAACTTATGTATGGGCAATTCTTGGTGCACAATCGCAAATACTAACGGGAATCATCGGTTCTGGGATGGCGCTCGATGCGCATAAACAGTTTGTTGCAAACGTGGATGTTATTAATTCACCAGTTGACATACCATCTTCTATAAAGCGTTATCAAGATGTATTACAGTACGCTCAATCCAAAGAAGACTACGTTTATGCACCGGGACTCTACATGTCTCCGAGTAATATGGAACTTAAGATCGATCAAGTGATTGGCTATAATAATAAAATTGTTATTGCTACCGATCAACAAAAACCAGGTATAAATTCAGATATTAACACCGAATTAATAATGCAAACAAACACAGGTGAAACGGGAATAGTCAAGCCACAGACACCACGTTTCACAACCATCTACTAACGCACAACCACAAGTGCCACCACATATTGCGGCTAAAAATCAACAACATATCGATGAAAAAACAGGGCTTATAGTAGGTGGAGTCGCGGCTGGTTTGCTCATGATTTGGTTAATGAACTGATTTGGATAAATAGTCTTTAGCGGATACGTACAACAGCCCTGCAATTGCTACAATCAGTGCCCACAAGTTTTGACTAAGCCAAGTGGTGGTCTTAGCTAATAAATTCAAGAGCCAGGAAACAATACTCCCTATTATACCGGGAAGTGTAGACGCGGCTTTCCAAGCAAACTTTCCCAGTGCTTCTCCTAATGCTTTTAAATGCTTTTTTATCCACTCTTTTATACCACCCCTATCACTAGGGGGTGTGCAACCTCCTGTACCACTGGTTAACGCGAGAGTCAAAGTCGATATAATAAATCCCAATGCGGTTAAAATACTGGCAATGGTTATTCCCTGTTCTCTGAACAATGTTTTAATTTTATCGGCCAGTGTCGTGTCATCGTTGAGTACTTGATCGATAGTTTCTCGAATTCGACTTATTTTTGAACGAAGTGCCTTTCTATTACTGGAAGCAGCTTCGAGGCGGGCTGATCTTTCGTCTTCTAATTTACGCAATCGTTCTGCAACGGGACGTCTCCTGAATTCATCACCCGCCTGTTCAAGTTTTGTTTTCTCATAAGCTATATGCTTGTCGAGTTGATAGCTTGGCTATATTATTGATGAGTTCTCCCCGCATTGTTTGCATTGCCTTGTCAAGACCTCGTAATTCCCTGATACTGAACTCCTAGGATGGTACACTGACCGTGGAATTATCGTAGTAGGTATCCAAGATTTCTCCGAGTCCGACCGAGGCCACCTTCAAGCTTTCTTCCAAATTATCTTTGTCTATAGTACTGAGTTCATCACGCACAGTCCTGAGAACCTTAGTAGTCTTCGCGGAAAGTTTTTCTCGTCGTGGGTAGTCTACAAAACCCAATTCATTATGAACAATATCGATGCCATGTTTAGCGGCTATCGTAGACAAAGCTAGGGGCTTACGAGTACGATAATGCAGAAGGTCAATATCAGGTTCACCGCGTATTCTCAGTATTCCTTTCTATCTATCGTAAACTTCGAATAGTCACAACCAATTGGGCCAACATCTTTAAAGGTATCGTAATAATCATTAACGGCTGATTGTAAAAGTTCATCGTTAAGATTTATGCCACCAAAGCTGGTTTCATCAGTACCCTCTTCGATTGTACTAGGGTTATCAAAGTCATCTAGATTAAAATCATCCATTTTTATATTAAACATAAGGTTACATAATTTTAATATAACAATGTCTTTGCAATACGGACGCAAGTTAAACCCACAACGTAGACTTTGAGATCCATTAGGGGTCAAAGCAATTCGTCAGTCTGTAACTATAACTAATAATCCTAGTACCATCAATCAGAATCAAACACTTCTGGTTTGCTTTCCTAATCCCGGCGCACACGATGTGTTAGTTCCGGGAACTGTCCGACTAGCATTTACGATTAGTTTGACTTCTGCCAACATTAACAGGGAGTTAGCAGTAATGAGGTTTTGAGTATCGATGATAGCGATGTATACTATTGTTACATGGATCTCTGGAGAACGGATAAAGAGCGGGAAAACATACAATACCAAGGTATTTGTAATAAGAACACATTGAGACTGCGTTTGTGTGCTGAAGATGTAGATAATACCGTCGTAAAAGATCTCGCTGTTGCCGGCGCACTAGGTAACCGATTCTATAGTCCGCTAGACTTTGAATTACTAGATTCCCACATGCTTTGCTGAGTATATCGACCGGAGAATGCTAAATATGAAAGCATATCTTTCTTTTTGGTTAGTTCTTTACTCGCACTGCAATCGTCTATTATGAAAAGGGTTGATTCTCCTTTGTATTTTTTGTGACATACTGGTAAACAGTCTTGTAAACGATTGCCTGGATCAACTCTGTGTACCCCATCATCATTCATCACCCAATCTCTCGATAGGTATGTTTTATTAACGCTTATAGTCGGGCCCAGAATAATAATATGATTGAAAACGTCCCGATAATGACTTTGTAAAATATCTAGAATAAAAGCTGTTTTTCCACAACCTGTTTGCCCGCAGATGATAGCGCAGTGCGGTTCTTTAGGTAAAACATAATTAATAGATTGCTTGCACGAATCGTCCATTCTGTATATTAAGTTGCGCATCCATAATCACGTACAAATATATGTTTAATTTACCAGCCGATTCCTGGAGCTTCGCTATCTGTATAGTGACACCTTCGCTAGCATTTTCTATTCTCCTCCCACTGCCGTGTAGTTGGTCATCGTCCGTGGTTCTCATGTCGAGCCATAGCGCATACTTCGTGGTAAGGAATTCAGCCAGGGATACATCCCCAAGAGACAGATCTTTCACGACCGCGTTAACTTCTGGGCTTCATTTTATAGAAGGGAGTTTTTTAATCTCATCCCATTGTTGATACGCTAGCATTCCTTGACTATATAGTTGATTAGGAACGCCCTTGATAGTCAATTCTACTTTTGTAATCTTGGGATTGTAGAACTTCTCGGTATTTCTTCATGTAGTAATACTATAGTAGAAGTTTTAATAACTGTTTACTGAAAAGGACTAGAATAGTGTCACTACAACTAAGTGAGTGAGTGAGTGAGTTTGGTTTAACGCCGCTTTTAACAGTATTCCAGTTACATCACGGCGTGTACAACTAAGTGCTAGAGGAGGCGTTGATGACTCACGGACAGGAAAGAAGTGAGGTTTTTCCCACTTTCACGCATGAGAGGCTGTGCTATTGCGGGTACAACTACTTAAATTTGACAGTGAAGAGGACTTAATCCGAAAGTTAGTTTAGTGTGATTGCAGCCAAAATACAGGAATTTGGCAATGATGTAATAGAGGTAGAGGATTCATAAGAATTATTTGATTTTTCAACCCATGAACATCCGTGTTAGAATTGGTCTTCAGAAACCATGCTTGTTGTAAGCGGTTACTACTTCAGCAATATGAGCTGCTTACACAATGTCCACAATGGCCAATTCAACGTAATTTGATAACGTTCAACTTGCTACTAGCTGTCATAGACTTGTGAAAAAAGCATGTCAATGTTTTGGTATCGAATGGAACTAGATACCTGATTTTCATCTTTATTTTGACCAATCAGAATCAAGAATCCTTTAGTGTCATGGTGGAACAATTTAAGACACCTCATATTTGTAAATTATATTTCAGGTACATGTTCATACCCTTGATATCAATAATGTAATAGATCACAATTTTTCATATAAATTATCTCCTTAGGGATTTTGTATGTAATATTTTAAAAACAACCTTGCTTCTGTAGCGACCATAAAATTTCTGAGCAGGATACTGATACTTATTTTGCTTAAATTAAATATGAACATGCTCAGCCCCACATTGGGCGCCAATGTAGCGGCCATAAAATTTCCAAGTCCCGTGATGGGATTCGAACCACGGACCTTCTGACGCCTTGTCCACATGACCAAAGAGGTTTACCCCGTCAGCAAGCTGACAAGGTAAGGATGTCATCTGTGGGATGACTCCACGCCCTGCTACACTTCCATGATAATAATTTTATGGACACACTCAAAGAAATTAACCTTCCATAAATTGGTAATTACACTCATTTATACATTGAATATCTGCAACGGAAGAATTAAGACAAAATTGTTACCATTCCAACTTCTAAATGCCACTCAAAGAAGTTAACGGAAGAATTGTTACTATTGTTGAATATTCCACTTGTTTCAAACAGCCAAATTAATATAACAGATGTTTTTTGTCAAAGTAATTAAAAAATACACTTTCCTGGTTCGAGCATAGATTTATTAGAAGAATATGAATACAATATAGCTGAATGAACTATTTTATGTCTACATCTATGAGAGAACATATTCACAAAATGATGTACGGGTAATTCTGTGAGCACATGTGGACCACAGATGCTTGCATCATTCACATGCAAAATGTTAGCTTCATATGACTTTGGGTTCAGAGGAGATGAAGATGGAAAGCCTAAAACTATGATAAAAGTTCAATAGAACTCACAGACAACTCACCTTGACACAAAACTTTAAATTTTCTGCTAGTTTCAACCTTTTAGTTATATATCTCACAAACAACCTGACAGCTTTTCCCAGAAAAAGCATCTTAGGTCCTGCCAGCCTATCATTTTTTAAGTAAATTGACCTCTGCCTTGGTCACTGATTCACGCACCTGCTGCTTCCACAGAAGCTCTCTATCAAGGTTTAGCTTGTCAATATCATTCTTAATGTTAACCAAAGTTTTTTGTTTGTACACCTCATAGTCCACCCGTTCAGCATCTAGTTGTTCTCGAAGTTCAAACAGTTTCTGTTTTCTCACATCAAATGCTGCCTTCACTGTGGAACTTCTCTTAAGGAACTTCTTGCTTGCATGGCCATGGTATTCCTGGATGGGGGCATAGCGAATCTTCAGTTCTCTCAAGAGCCAGAGGAAGCGCTGATAGTCCTCCTGGCGAAGATACTTCAGCAGCTTCTTCCTCATCTGTATCTTCTCCACCAGCTGAGCCTTGGTCTTCTTGTCCTGACATTTCAACATCACTAATCTCAAATGTATGTGGGAATAGTCAGTCATTTCTCCCGTTATTCCCTCATGAAAAATAGGCTTTACATTCCCCTGACAAACATAGGAGAAGCTAATAAGGTGAAATGAAGTATTTCAACTCTAATTGTGCTAATGACCTTACTTCGAGCATAAGTATAGCTTTTCTGCTTCGGGATTTACATATCCAATGCAGTACAATTTTAAACCAGAAACTCATGCCCACAGCTACTCTCAAAAGAAAGTAATGAGCACTTTGGGTCTAATGATTGTCTTTCAAGCTCATCCATGAATTTCCAGATAATTTCAAATTGAAAGCATAAGTGGTTATTTAAACATAAAGTTACTGTAGCATAATGTAAATACAATCTTAATCATACTGTTCACACATCTTTCACTGTGTGACTGTCTTTGACCTTTGATATGACCTTGACACATGAAAATAAAAAAGAAAGTGTTTACTATTAATCAATGAAAAAACAAGCAATATTTATCATTGTGTACAATTCCAAGAATACAACCTTTATTACATCATAGCCATTAATTTCTGTTGAGGCTGAGAATGACACTATAAAATTTAATAAATTTTTGTCCTTCGCAGGAAATAAAACTGCATGCACAAGGCGGGAAATCATCACTTCTTTCAACCCACAACCCTCATCAATTAGATGTAGTTAGTTGGGGAGGTAGGACAGACTAACTCCTGATGTAATAGAGGTAGTATTCTTTCGAATACCCTACCTCTATTACATCCTATCCAGTATAGACCAGAGGGACTGGTGGGATCGGTGGGATGTGGGATCGGTAGGGTGTGGCATCTAGTATCCCAAGATAGCTGGCATTTTGTTCTCATGTCACTTCCAGTACTTACTTGGCTTTCACTTGTCACTTCCGGGTCTATTCATATAACGTCACTTCTGGTTATGATGTCCCCTCTTACATACCCACCTGTTCTGAGATCATCTTTAGATGTCATTTCCAGTTCTGATGTCATCTATGACCTCACTTGTGGTTATATGTACCGTATATCGCTGTGTATAAGGCGAGTTTTTCGTACCTAAAATGAGGGGGTTAAGAAGGGGGGTCGTCTTATACACGGAGTCGAAGATCTCACGTTTTTTTCCAGGTGTGTCACTTTCAGCTTCCACTGGCTATGTCGACCAGCGTCCAACTTCTTGGCTATTATCTGACATAAACATGCCAGTCTTTGTGCAGCTGATTTAAAGTAGCATCTTTGTCAAGTTAATTTCCAGGCGTAAAGGTTGGGGTTGTTCAGGCTGCCCCAAAATATGTCGCAGAAAGTAGGTCCTCTCATTAGGAGGAGTAGTAATTTCGGAAACCATGTCCTGATGGGCCATGCCGGAGCTATATGTATCATCCTGCATTCTGTCTCTTCTATTTTCCACAGTACTCTGTCAAGGAGAGACCAAGGGGAGAATTCTTAGGCGAATATTCCCTCCCAATTCATGGATAAGGTGTTGACCTGGAGGGCTAGCAGGTCTTACATGGGGCGAATATAAACAGGCAGTATCTTGTTGAGGCAGGATGTGAACAGGTCGAGATTTGGAGAATCCCAAACTGAGGTTATCCATTCGGAATATCTCTGGATGGAGGAACATTTCCGAGAACATGATTTTGTTCTCCTAGGAAATCAATCTGCTAGTATGTTGAGCATGCCCAGTATGTGACGAGTTTCCATCCGGCAGCTCAGTGTTCCTGCCAAGGCATATAAATGTGTAACCACCTTCAACCATGTGCCCCCTTGATGCTACACTGGCGAGTTGTCTGTAGCAATCAGTACTGATGATTGGTCCTCATGAACTTGCCATGCTTAGATAGCTAGAAATATTGCTAACATTTCCAGCCTATTGTCATGTAAGTCTCTCTTGAGTAGACCCTTTCCCCTGTACTGTGGCATCTTTAATATGAGTGGGTCTTGAATGGGTTCTAACTCTGACTTGTCGGGGAAAACCAGGAAGCCCATGTGAGTTAATAGTTGGATAAGGAAGTTTTCTTGAACTGTGACTTGTCCTGGTTGGCCGATAGGAATTTGTCGATGAGGACGTTTAGTCTTACCAACAATAGATAGGCAAACCCAATGATGGTGATCCTGGTGAACAACCATGGAGTTATGGATATGCCGAATGGTAGAACATTGAACTGATACCTCTGCCCGAAGACTGCAAACCGTAGATAGATAGTAACTTGGATGGATGGGGATGTGAGGATACGCTTCCTGAATATCTTCTAGGCTGACCATCCAATCTCTTTTTCAAAGGGCGTTTCTTAATTTCTTCATAAATTTCAGAAAGATTGGTGAGTAGAATTCAGCGTGGTATCTGATTCTTCTGAGTGCTCATGACTCCATTGTCTAGAAGCTAGTGTACTGCCAAGTTGGCTTGAGCTCCCTTGGTGCCTGTCAGATGAAAACGTTGTCCTGTAGGATGAATCACCAGACTTAGTCAAAGTAGAAAATGGAGACTCCTGGAAATGGAGGTTTCAGGAGTTGACTGTGACGGCATCACAGTTGGCACACTGCATTAGACATCCTCTGACTGGACCTGGTTTACGTGTTGTATTGCATATTGGTTGTCTTAAATCAATGTCAGTTAGACAGGCAAGGTCAACAGAAGAGAGGAGAGATGTTCTGAACTGTTGCTGAATCCCTTGCGACGAGGACTGCCTTTGGGGACGCCTCTGCCTCTTCGATGCTGTGAGAAGTGATGATCTTCTTTTGAGACTCTGGTCTTGGAACAAGATGATCTATCCTTCAAGGCTGGGGCATGAAAGGATTCTCACCTTGACATCACATGTCTTCTCTTGGGAGGCTGTCGCTGCATCTGGAAGTCTGGGAATTGCTTTTTGATATTGCATGCCAAGTTGATTCTTGGAAGTTGTGGTTGGTTGCCAATATGATCGCATCCTTGATATCCTTTAGTCTAATGTTGAAGATCTGTGGAGCTGTAATAGGCTGCGACAACATGCATCTTCTCAACGACTCCAGAAGCACATGGTGAACTTGTTGGTGCAGGTGATTCCTTTGAATGGTATGAGATGATCTGCCATCCATATCAGCACTGATTGTAGATCTTCCTGCATTTTTAATATATGGTCCAAGGAGCTGTAAACAAATGCGGCTTGATGCAGGGTCATTTTGACTGATGTGTCTGAGGGAAGGTCTGAGTTCTGGTCTGTTGGACTAATGCTGGCGGCAACTCAATTGATGTACAAGCTGGTATTCAACATCTGCTTTTTGACATCCAGATCTCTGATTCTAGCTGTCTCTATGTGCATCCAAGTGTTGAGATTCTTGACAAAATCATGATGGTCATCATCGATCATAGGATGAGGCAGGAAAGGAGATTCATGTGTTTTGTAACCATTACTGCTGATAGAAGGCATCCCAAGTCTAAGGATGTAAGCAGCTGATCCATTTAGAGAGAATTCAATCTTTTTCATGATGTTCTCCATGTATGACAGTAAGGGATGAATGTGGAATTCTTCAGTTTTAGGTACTGGACAGTGGTTCATCATACCCTGCGTGCTAGCAAAGGATTCGTAGGTTGCTTCTCCTTGGTGGTGGGACGTAAAGCTGACATCAAGTGATATAATCCTTCAATGATGTCTTTGAATGAGTAGTTATTGGAGACTTCTGAAGGAGATTCCAAATCCAAGAAAGTAGCAGTGTTGGATGTGGAGCCGCACCTGCTAAGTAATCTGCGCAGGGAGGAGAAGTGATGATGTTGAGAAGTATTGTCTTGGTCATCAGATCTGTGGCTTGAGGAGCAGGAAGCATGTGTAGTATAACCGTAGTGAGAATGACGCAACATCTTTAGTCAGTGTACACTTGGCTGGAGCATGTAACAGTATGAGAAGGGGCATGCTTATGAGGTCTTGCGTAACTAGCATGAGAGTCCCTTTCAACCCGACCCGTATTATGATGGTGACTAGAGGGGGAGTAGTGTCCACCTCTATGCCAGCTGAATTGAGATGCCCATGATGCATGATCTTCCTCATGCTGTGCATGGTAAAACTGGGATCCATGAGATTCACTACGCCTTCTAATGACCCTTCTATTGTCCTTGTAATCTGCTGATTCAGTTGGGCTGTGTCCATGATAACTCATGGTAATTGCCTGTCATATTCAATCAAAGATCTGTTGGGATACTGAGGTTTTTAGAAGCAATAATTCCTCAGCTCATAATTAAAAGTATATGTCTATCATTTTTTGTCTATGATTTTATCTGTGAACTCATTTAAGTTAAAGGGGGACCATGGCATTTGGTGGAGATCAGATACTTCTACCAAGTTTAGATGGCCCACCTTACCAGACATCCTTGATGTACGCAAGTGGCGTCAGAAAACCAGAAAGGTATGTCTGCTCTTTAAATAGTGTGAGAAGGTGGGATGAGCAACAAGACTGCCCCTCAAGTGACTTGCAGTGGTGTGTATCACACCAGAAACTTGCCCCTTCTTAATATTAGCGGATGATGATTATTAATTTTTTACTTATGACTAAGTGCTTCTAGAAGAGTCAGTATTTCTGTGCCACTCTTAGAAACCTTGTCTAACATTTTGTTAGAGAGACTATTGAAATAATTGCATCTTCAAATAGGCATGCAAGTGCTCATTCTGCATGACTGGCACCTTGGATGTTGATCCCCAGTGACTTGATCTTTACCACATCCGGAGAAGACACCAGTCACAATGGGGATGAAAGCCTCATCCCACAATACATTTGTAACCAATTACTATATCGTTCTTTCTTCTTGTACCCCCGATCTGATGTGGAACAGCTCTTAGCTTTTCTGGTGAGATGAGTGGACATAATATTTTAAAATAGCAACCAAAGTGTTCAGATGTGATCAACAAAAGTCTTAATTGTTTTCATCTGGAAACACAGAAAGAAGTGATGGTTCCCCGTCTAATTTATTTATTCCGATATCATGTTATTTTAGTTGCAGCTTTACTATATATATATATTTGAAATAAATTAATAACCATAAGTGTAGCACTTCGGTACAGCTGATCGCTATTGCCAGATATTTTTTCATACGGAACAATTTGACCAATCACCATCAATGCTCCCAGGCTCGAGATAGTGAAATCTTTATGTTGACACATAATAGTCAAACTACAACAAATATGAATTTCAGCGAGTCAATGTGAGGATAAAGTCCTGTGGGATATCTGTCCATATCTGCTGGAGCATGTTTCGAAGTTCCTGGAGTGTCTGTGGAACACGTGGTTGACGTCAAAGGCGCCGATCCATCTCATCCCACATGTGCTCGATTAGTGAGAGATCAATGGAGCAAGCAGGCCAGGGGATGACATTCACGTTGTTTTGTTGAAGGGAATCCTGAACAAGTCGAGCAATATGAGGCCGGGCGTTGTCATGTTGAAAGGTAATGCCTGGGCCATGATGATGCAAAAACGGTAGAACAACAGGGCTGATGATCTCGTCGCGGTAGTGCTGTCCATTGAGATTTCCCTCTACCACTATCAAACGAGTCCTCTGCCTTGCTGTAATCCCACCCCATACCATAACGCTGCCGCCCCTGGACCGATCTTCTTCCATGACACAATGATTGACGTAACGTGCGCCTCGACATCAGTACACTCGAATCCGTCCATCACTGTGGCTGAGGTGAAAACGAGACTCGTCAGTGAATAGAACTTGTCCCCACTGCATGGCTGTCCAGCGTAGATGCTGTCTGCACCACTGTAGACGTGCTTGACAGTGGTTTCCCGTCAAAATGGGACGTCTGGCACGTCTTCTGGCGTCCATCCCTGCACATCTGAGGTGACGACGTACGGTTTGTGAAGATATTCGTCGAAGGCCAGGGATGCTTCTTGCAGTCACTGTTACTGGCTGGAATTGATTTCGTAGGTGTGTTGTTCGAATCCAGTTGTCTTGTCGATTATTGGTTACGCGTGGCCTGCCACTCCGAGGATGGTCTCTGACTGCATTCGTCTGTTGCCAACGTTGCCATAAACACCAAATGGTGTTTCTGTGGACGTTAAATTGTCTTGCAACATCACGTTGACTCGATCCTGCTTCAAGCATACCAATGGCTTGCAGACGCTCATTTTCGGACAGGCGTGGCATTTCGTAATGTTGAATAATTGCGTAATTTTGTTGTTTTTCTGAGTGGCTGTTGTCAGCACGATGCTAAACAATACATATGGAATCCCATTAACGCACATGTTTTTATACCCATTCTTGGGTTGTGAAATGCATGGGACTTGCATAAAAGTCAACTTTTGCATGGAATGCATGCTTTTCTGTAGCAGTTGCGTTTTTGTGATTTGATTCCATACATGTACTACAATATTGAAAACCAAACTTTACTTGGTTGAAAAATACACTAAAATATTGTTGTCACAGGAACTTTTGTTGTTGAGTATATATATATTCATTCTCTATCCACTAAAGTCAATAGCGGTAATATGACCGTGGCTGCTGTACATAACAGTGAGTTGTGCAATCTTCCGATCACTTCACATATGATTTCGCCGAAATGAATAGAATATATATTGAATGAAATTTTAAATAAAATTAATAAAATAGATGACAAACATCAGTCAAGATATATAATGAACTCTTTTTATAACCAGACAGTGTAATTGCATGATTAGTTTGCATACTCCAGTACAGATCGATTTATTGACATGGGATTTCTGGTGTTATGTGCTCACAGTGATGTCCTTGTGTTGGGGGGGGGGGGGGGAATCAAAACTCTTCAACCCTGTGTATAAGATGACCGCACTTGAAAGTCCCCTAATTCTAGGTAAGAAAAACTTGCCTTATACACAGCGATATATGGTATCATTCTCAGCCTAAACAGGAATTTTATGTTGTTACAGAGGTATATCCCTGTTGTTGTTTTTTGTGGAAGTTCAACATTGTGGGAGTTCCACACTCAAGTTGTCAGAATGCAAAACTACATCCTTGCTACTGTCAGTTACCTGACTGAACTTGACACAGTGTGGGATGACTGTTCGAATGTCCACTGTCAATTTGGCAACTGAAATTAGAAGTCCAACTTTGTGAAAACATTAAAGACAGCAACCCATATTCAATGCAGTGTAAAACATTAGGTGGAATGAAGTTTGATAGTTTGGGCTGAGGATGGAAAATATTCACAGGATGAATACAGTTGTTATCTTCAAGGGGCAGGGGGTGGGGGATGTGGCATAGGTTATAAGGAACTGACTTACTTCTAAGTTCAAGGTGTGCACCAGCCCCGAAAAGGTCCTCCATCCTGTCTTGTATGTCCTCCACATAATGTGCTTTCCTCTCCCTCTGTAAATATACAACAATCTCAAGACACAAGTCCACTGATTTAATAATTGACTTCTGAAGGATGATGATGATGATGATTAAGTAAGGATAAGAATTTATGGATGAACAATTTCTTTATTACAATTAAGAGCGACGTTTCAGTGTAGGTTCTAACACCGTTATCAAGCAAGTGACAAGTATATGTACAGGTACACCATGTGAGAATGACATATTTTGAACTATTTCTAGTGGCCAAACAGCAAGTAGAATGTGCTACGAAACGTTTTATTCCAGATTTGTCCATAAGAATTGAAACATATGACTTAATCATTCAAATGTAACTCATAAACACTGTGATGTCAACAGTCTTTTCAACTTTCGGTTACCAGCTGGTTACTCGTGAACATTTTCTGGCTGCTGCACATGGCAAACATGCTGCCTTCTGCGGGAAATAAATGACTTAACTGATGCTAATTAAACAAAAGAGTGAACCTGGAACAATATTCATTGTATAATAGACATATGATGAACTGGCATTACAAATTAATTGAAAATTCAACAAAATTTCTTTCGATACGGTACACATTACACATATTTCTCAAATGTAAATAATACTGGGACTGCCAGTTCATAAGCCCTGGGTTTAATTATGGATTTTGCCAACTCAATTGAGTAACACTTTATCCAAATTTAAACCCAGGGCTTAAAAAAAGAAAAAAACCTGATAGAAAGAATGAATATCCCAAGTTTAAAGGAGATTTACAGTAAACTATAAATATGTGACTACATCATTTACAAAGCATATTAAAAAATGTATCTAGAAGGAAAAAATTCTGAAGCCATTATTTGTGGCAAAAAATGTTAAAACCTACTCATATTCCAGAGACTACCGAGAGTTAATGAGCTGAGTTATCATCAGATGTCATGACATTGTAGTGTAGAGTTGACTTGCAGATGATAACTGTTTCTGTATAGTGTTTTGTAGATTACTAGCATTCACAATGGTGAGGTGAGGTGAGGTGAAATGGGGTTTAACATCACGTCCAAGATTGCACTTATATAGCGACATACATGCATGCGTGTGGCTGCTTGTACTAGTCCGGACTGATGCCGATTTATAGTGCTAGCCCACTGAGATACCATGCCGCAGTTTAACATGGATACCCCACTCAGACTCAGTATACTGACTCCGAGCCGACCAGTCCTTGTTTTAGCTCCTTAATGCCAAGCGTCAGACAGGATAACAACAAGTACCATCTTTTAACGTCTTATGGTATGATCAAACCCCAGACCTTCCACATGTTCATAATGGCATCACCTTACATACCATCGATTTAGCCCCTTAATGCCAAGCGTCAGACAGGATAACAACAAGTACCATCTTTTAACGTCTTATGGTATGATCGAACCCCAGACCTTCCACATGTTCACAATGGCATCACCTTACATACCATTGATGAAAATGTTGAATTTTTGCTCAATGACCATACACATATTCATCCATATCGATATATGCCTGTGGTTAGTAAAACAAGTCTTGTCATCAGCGAGGAAAGCGAGGAAGATCTACAGAGTGAAGACAATCAGTCTGATGTTAAGACTGCTAGTCTAGGGACCTTGTCATGTTTGACATCAAAACATCATAATCAAAATAAAATAAAGACTCCAAGGCAACTTACCCCATCTGCATACCCAACTGTGCTAAGGCGTTGAACACTTTCTGAAGCTCTGGAACAAATTTGTAATTCATGTGAAAAATTAATCAGCTACTGACTATTTTTTTGACTGCCCAGCCACAAAATTAGTAAAATCTAAATATTTTTAGGGCTCCAAGCCGAAAGGCTGTAGAGCCCTATTGTAATCGTTCGATTTATTATACTCCCCCAAAAAAGAAACGCAAAAGGGATAAAAATGGTTACTGAAATAGTATTATAGATGATGTTGGTGTTTTTAGGAAAGATTTGGGAGATGTAGTGTTATGGGTACAAAATGCCATGAAGAATGAGATGGAAATTTGATTCAGATGTTTTCAGGGAGAAAAACATGCAAAATTGACCAAAACGCAGCCAAGTGCTAACCATGTCACCAAAACACACCCATTCACTGCACGTGTAACATGCTTCCATAGGCATTAAAAGCGCAGGGTTTTCACTCGAGTGGCAATTGTTGTTGACACACACTTTAATGCAGAACAATGCCAAGACTTATCGAAGCAGAGAGAAACAACGCAATAGGCAGATTGGAAGCTGGTAATTCACGATCTGCAGTAGCCAGGGTGTTTAACGTGTCGCCAAGCAATAACAAGACTGTGGGACCGATGTCAAAATCAAGGAACAACACGTGACCGTCCCAGATCAGGTAGACCACGAGTGACAACCAGGGGGTAGGACCGATACATCCGGTTACGTTATCTCCGGGACAGAGTCACAACCGCATCATCCAAGGCATCCAACATTCCGGGTATGCGAAGGATATCAGCCCAAACAGTTAGGAACCGATTACGAGAAGCAGGACTTAGGGCAAGACGTCCCCTTCGTTGGGTCGTTTTAACAGCACAGCACCGTCAAAATCGACGTCAGTGGTGTCAAGCACACAGGGTATGGCAGCAACTTCGTTGGAGGAGGGTGTGGTTCAGCGACGAATCCTGTTTCCGGCTGTATCGTTCAGATGGAAGAACTCGTGTGTACCGACTCTGGAAAAATCAGAGGTCAACTGGTCCGCCATCCAATCTTGTACCTGGTTAAGGCCTTAATGAGAGTTAAGCTCCAAAGTTGTTGAATCAAGTGATAAGAGCTGAGCCTGCCGAAGAGTCCGAGCCATAGTCGTATGATCGATGTTATGGAGAGCGACTACAGGATTGGCGTCTAGAATGGGATGATCTAGGGGTGTAGCTGCGTGAGTGAGACCAACGAAATGAAGTGGTGTCCTCTAAAGAAACCAACGGCGGATGACTGGTGGTCATCGTGATTGGTGATGATGGACTGTGCATGTGTTGCATAAGTGGACTAATTAACACAGGAGCAGAGGTTGAAGGCACTAGAGGCGCCGGGACTGGTGGTATAATTGGGGGCGCCATGTGCATCGATGGACTGCATCCAGTAAACCCAGGCGGGGTCCAAATACATAGTTGCAAACAAGCTGAAACCATGAGGAAAGATGTGGAGATATTAGGCGTGCCGGCGCCAGGATGCAGATGACACAGAGGTAATTGTGGATGCAGTCACGGCGAGGTGTGAAAGCATTAGACAATGGTGGTGAGGAGAGGGATTGTTCCATCAGTGAAGATTGCGGCATTGTTAGAGATAAAACCTCTGTGTCATTGTGATCGGCTATCTCCAAGATCTGAGAAGTGTCCCTGTGGTCAGCCATCTGCAGACACCTTGGTTGTATCTTTTTCTTAAGACTTTAATGTAAATAGCAAACTCACTAGGTGAGAGACTGCGACAAAAATCACCTCAACGACGAGGATGAATGCAAAACACAACACTAATATAAAAAAGATACATAATTCATTAGAATATACAAACATGTAAACAAAGAGACAAAGGGCATGGCATTGTAGCTCAAAACTTTGGAAAACTTGGCGAGATCAATGACGAGGTAAAGAGTATAATCATAAACTTATAACAGGCCCTTGATAATAAGGTATGTAGTACATGAAACAAGGGCTAAGATAGACTCTGAATTATCAAAGCACAAGACATGTAAACAAGACAGCGTGGCAAAACAAGATGACTGAAGGTATTACATGACCCAGTGACCACAGCTGTGTTTAAGCAATCCGTTCAGGGTTTCTAGACCTCAAATACACTGTTTTTTAAACACCTGTAACTCCGCTACCACTGTGTGTGTATATGTAGACTATGATTCTAGATTGTCATATCTACTTGTAGCCACATAGCTTTGAAGTCTACGGAGAGAAAATAACACATAATTCATGCATAACAACATCTCTTAACCTATTGTTCCTCAGCAGATCATCAAATAACTGTCAGAATTGGCACTTTTTAGTATTTACATATGCAAATCGATATTGAAAGGCATCCACAAATCCCAGGTTTGACTTCCATGTTTTCTACATACACTAAACTGTGATCTGACATGATTTGGTTTGTGTCATTTTGTGGTGTGACAAAAATAGAGTTTCTAAGACACTTCTGTGGGATCAGAAATTAACTTTTGAACTCGGTTATGCACAGAAAACATTGAAATTTGTATTATATGTCATCATCGCACGTTTTGTTCTTGGGTGTATGTTAAAAGATTGCTGAAAGCAGCAATGGCAGGCTCAAAGTGACACACGTGTACAAACGTATGCAAAAATATTAATGGCATTGATACAAGCAAACCATTTGGGGATTCAAACATGGTCGCAGTGTTCTGAATGGGTTTAGAAAATATGTACCCTTCTTATGTCAATAATCTTTACCTTTCATAAAGTTTGAAATAGCCCTTAACTTTCACCCATAATATTTCAGTGGGGAACCAAACTAAAATATATCATCGTACATTTGCTTTGTCAGTGCCTTATTTGCTTGTGGTAGAGTGGTATATACTCTGAAATTATCACTGTCAATAGACTTTGAATGATTTTTACAGTGAACATACTTCAGGTTTTATGCCATATACATCAAGTTTGTATGTTGTTATTTTATCAATGGGATTAGAATCTTTAAAACAAACAAAAGCTTCCTCTTTGTTTCTATCTTTAAATAATGAAAAATAAGCAAAGCATGCCTGTCTAAATGGCTCATTGGTGTTACCATTTGCTTTATTGGGTGGGTATAAGAGTTATCCATATTTATGTAGAAAGAAGGTAAATGAATGGTCCCTTATTATATCAATTCCTGTCTTCCATGGAGAAATTCGTCAACTCAAGAAAAAGTTATTCAAATTGGAAAAAGGTAACACCAAGCACCACCATATGAAAGTTCCATGTCTTTGGTGTAACCTTGTTATAAAGAAAGCTATTTCATTTACAAAACATCGATCTTACATGCATAATAGAAGAGTTAAATGCACTGATAATGAATGTTGTCGGTTACTGTACAGGGAGCAGTCATTTGCATTTTTATTTCATGTTGAATGAAAATATGTCTTTGGTGTTACTGTCCTTGGTGTTACCTGAATCATGACAAAATGTCTTTGGACATTACAACTCTTAAATCATATTGACACTTGAATTTGTATTGTTATGAAAATATTCTACCTTTGGGATAGATGAAGCTAAATGTCTTTGGTGTTACGTAATATGTCCTTAATGTTACCACAAGTCAGTAAATAATAATTTGAAGTTCATGGGTAAAACATGTCTTATGCCATTGTAATTACAACTCTTAACTCAAATTAACATTTAAGTTTATGATTACTGAGGTTCTTTTATGATCACTAAATGTCTTTGGTGTTACTTACCGTATTCAACGTAATAAGCGCCCAGGGCACTCTCAAAATTAGAAATAGGGGCTCTTATTAGAATATAATTTTGGTAAGAAAAAAACAGAGTTGAAAGAATGTAAATTTCGTGGTTTATGCTGACAGCCTGAAATGATACAAAAGAAGAATCTGTGTGTATTACCGTATTTTCTTGAGTATAGTGCGCACTTTTTTTCGAAAAAACATAGCTGTGTAGAAGGGGGTGCGCATTATACACGAATTATGAGTTTGGATGTTTTTTTTCCCCATGGAAAGACATTACCGTGAGCATGAAACACCGGGAATACCATGTCAACAAATCCATACTGAAGTACGCAAAATAATTATGTAATTACACTGTCTGGCTATAAAAAGTGTTCTTTCTATATCTGGACTTATGTTTGTAACTTATTTCATTGATTTTATTCAAAATTCCTTATAATATTGTTTTTATTAATTTCGGCGAAATCGTGTGTGAAGCGATCGGAAGATCGCACAACTCACCGTTATTAACAGCAACCACGGTCAGAATACCGCTATTGACGCCTTGAAACAAACTTTAGTTGACAGAGAATGGATACATATATCATAAATGACATACTTTGACTCGTTAAAAGTCATATTTGTTTTTGTTTGACGATTCTATGTCAACATGAAATTCTCGCGATCACGTGATCACGTGCGCGTGAGCCTTGACGGTGACTGGTGAGACATGTTCCATGTAAAAAATAATACCCGGGAATAGCGATCAGCTGCTTCGCTTAGGGTTATTATTATTTTAAATATGTTTATTAAAGGTTGCATATAATTAAGAAAATAATGAAATATATTATTCCTGATAAATAAAATAGTTTCAGATACAATTGTTGCCGATCCTTGCATTAAAAATCTTATAAAGTTATATCACTGGGTGTGTCTTGACCGAATCACCGGTCGATTCCAAGAAAACGTGTGTACAGCTGATTGCTGTTTCCAGCTTAGTTTACGAGAAAATACGCAAGGTAATCTTAATCCCTAAATATAAAACAATGCCTAGCAGAACAATAAATTCTATTTAAACGGTAAATAAACATGTCTGGTGATTTTTTATCTCAAATTTCGAATTTGTACTGACGAAGTTTCTCAGCACCCGTTCGTTTGCCGGACTTCGCTGAAAGGGTACGGTGTAAAAAATTTCTGCGCATAATATTCAAATTTCTTTTTTTTCCAAAATATTGAACCCGCTAGAGGGGGGTGAGCATTATACATGGGTGCGCACTATACTCAAGAAAATACGGTATACATGATAGATATATTTTCCAGAATTTAATTGCCCATAAATAAGGGTGCATATAACACATGAGTGCGTATTATACACAAATAAATAAGTCTTGTGTACATTGATCAATCGGAAAGGGATGCTAATTGGGATTGTTCACTAGCTTATATATTAGCAAATATCGCCGTGGGCGCTTTTTAGAGCGGGGCGCTTATTAAGTCGAATACGGTAATGTGTTGTTACCACAAGTTAGCAGTATTAACTTCAAAGTAAATGTGAAACAAAAATGTCTGATGCCATTGCAAATATGCAACACCAACTATACTGCATCGTTTCCTCATAGAATATTGTGACGTGACAGAAAAGTTGTAAGAGTAATGCTAATGTCCTTTGGTGTAACCGTTTTGTCTTTGATGTTACCAGAGGAAATTCTGAAAATTATTCAGGTAAACACACATTGCACAGCTTGATTTTCAATAAGCACAAAGAACATGTACAATAAACAAAGAATATTAAAATTATATCAATCATTTTGGCAGTGTGTGGGACACAGAGAAAAGAAAATTATCAATATCTTGGTATTTCTCCCAAAGAGTGATGAACCAGGCTTTAAGAAGATGCTGTTCCAACTGGTTGTGCAGCTAACACTATCACACAGCTCCCATATGATCCCGGAAGCGGTGACATCACTGAACAGCACATTGCTGCTGTAACAGCATAACTGAAGGCATCAAGGGGAGGTAGCTCAGCAAAGGGTGGGCCAATTCAGATGAGTAATGCAGGATAAGTATACAAAAACAAGTGCAAAAGTGAGTGTGGCTCACTAATACCCCCGACCCGCCTAGTGTGTCAAATTAAATAGCTAGGATAGGGTTAGGGTTTGAAAAATTCATTAAAAAAATGGAAAATTAATAAAAACAATATTTTTCTTTTGACTGCACCCCTTCATATGACACATATTATATGTACTAAGTAAGAGTGAATCCACTGAATAGTTTAAGAGAAATCGCGCGGACAAAGTTTTCAGACGGACGTTAGGGTTTGAAAAATTCATAAAAAAATGGAAAATTAATAAAAACAATATTTTTCTTTTGACTGCACCCCTTCATATGACACAGATTATATGTACTAAGTTTGAGATGAATCCACTGAATAGTTTAAGAGAAATCGCCTGGACAAAGTTTTCAGACGGAAGTTAGGGTTTGAAAAATTCATAAAAAAATGGAAAATTAATAAAAAAAAATTTTTCTTTTGACTGCACCCCTTCATATGACACATATTATATGTACTAAGTTGGAGTGAATCCACTGAATAGTTTAAGAGAAATCGCGCAGACAAAGTTTTCAGATGGACGGAACCTTGATATAACTATATACCCCCGACATTTTGTCGGGGGTATTAAAAAAAATATCGAGAATTTTATTAGATTTCCTAACTCATCCTGCATTACTCCTTAATGCATCTGCATCTGACAGTACAGAGGAGGGCTCTCTATAAACAGCATGCAACAGCAACAGCGATGTCCGATAGGTTGGCTCTGGACATTTGGAAGCATCAGTCTGTGGAGGCCTTCCACGTCTTCAAGGGCAACATCTCGCAGGTAGTGGCTGGTGAAGATGGTGCCTGAGGGCCAGAAGCAGCCTTCCATGATTCCTCGTATAGAGCAGTTTCTATGTAGTGTTATGGTGGAGGCGACTGCCCCGATCTCTTGAGGGTTGTTGGCTCTCGGAGGATCCAATCCCGCAGCCTCGTAGGCCTGAAGGATGAGGGCACTAAGCCACAGAGTGAACATATTGAGTGAACTTCCGCCTGCGATGTCTGAGCTATCGGTTTGAAGAAGCGACAACTTTTTCCCCAACGATTCTAGGAGCGTCGGATGAAACATCGCTGGCCCGTACCAACATAGTAGGAGCTCTTGTTCATCATCCCAACTATCGAAGATAGAGGCGGGATGGTGAAGGTTCCTTCCGGCTGTCCTGGGAGTTGATTCTCTGCAATGAAGTCCCAGCACAACCAAAGATGAACAGCTGCGCTCAAATCTGGCACAAGTGATGTCTAGTGCATGTACACGCCGAAGACCCGGGTTCGATTCCCGACATGGGTACAATGTGTGAAGCCCATTTCTGGTGTCCCCCGCCGTGATATTGCTGGAATATTGCTAAAAGCGGCGTAAAACCATACTCACTCACTCTAGTGCATGTATCTCACTCAGACATGCCTCTGTCGCTAGAGCCAAAAGAAATATGGTCTTTTTGGTGAGGTTGTAATATGACGCTGAGTGAAGTGGTGCAAACGGCGCACCTATCAGCAGAGTCAGGGGCCAAAGAAATTCCAAATGGGAGGACAGCCCACTGACTCCGAAGAAGAAGCGGAGAAATTTCCTTTCACTGGGGTTGGACGGTAAATGGAGGTACCGTATATCGCTGTGTATAAGGCGACCCCACGTATAAGACAACCCCCTGTACAGGCCTTCGAAATCAACCCAAAATCCTATACTCCGTGTATAAGGCGACCTGGAATGAAACACATCACAAGTGCGCGCACAAACCTTAATAATAAAAAAAATATGTTTATCTTGCGTTGTTTTTTTCTACGATGACTGGTCGCGTGTGTAACTCCAGCACATGTCGCCATTTTGTGTTTACACGGTGCAACACCAAATTGGTACCCGTAAAATAAAATTCATTTATGAAGTAATAACATAACAACATATTTCAAGTTATGAGCCATTTATTTACGTACGCCCATTTTTCTTAATTTAATTAAGTCACATATTTGTTTAATACCGATTCATCATTCAGAATAATTGAGAAGCATACACACATCATTCAGAATATAAATACATACATAAAAAAATCATACAGGTATTTTCCTGGCTTATATACACTTTCATCAGAACAGAACAGATCACAGATCTGCCTCGGTGAACCCATCGAATTCCGAGTCGGATTCTTCGGCACAGAGAATGTCCCATGCTGTTGAATCGGTTCTGTTGTCGTAGTAGTTGTTCAATTCATCCTCAAAATCATCAGGGATGTCTGCAACTATTTCTGTTGTGTCGGATCTCCCGGATTCTGTATGGACGAGATCTTCATATAAACAATCGTCCTCCGATCCGTCCAAAGCATTGGCGATCCCACATTTAAGAAAACTGCGTTTCACCATGTCCGTTGGTATGTCCGTCCACGCGGTCTTCACCCATTCTGCAACAACTCCTAGCGGTGCTTTTCTTTGTTTATTTGTTTTTGTATACGTGTGGTCGCCATTGATCATCCAAGTATTCCACGCACTCCTTACGTTGGCCTTGAACGGTTTGTTGAGGCAGACGTCGAGTGGCTGTAACAGGGAGGTGCATCCACCGGGGATCACGGCCTGACGTGTTTTGGTGTCGACCAACTTCTTTTTCACTGCTTCGCACAAATGGGCACGAAACATATCCCACACAAGCAGGGACTTGCATCATCTGGCAGCACCTGGTCGCTTCATCCATACGTTCTCGAGCCACTTGAGTACAAGAGACTTATCCATCCATCCTTTCTCCTGCACCGTGACGTACACGCCTCTTGGGAACTTGTCCTTCGGCATAGTTTTCCGTTTGAAAATAAGCATTGGGTCCAGTTTGGTCCCATCGGCCATGCAGGTTAAGACCACCGTGAAGTGTTGCTTCTCGGCCCCACATGTGCGAACTGTCACCGTCGAAGTCCCCTTGGTGTCGATGGTTCTGGATCCTGGCATGTCGAAATTCAGGGGAGTCTCGTCCATATTGCCGAGCTGGCTTAAATCGTAGTCTACCTTCTTTCGCTCACGGATCACAAATTGATGGAAAAAACCCACTTTGGTTTCCACTTCAGCAGGAAGTTTCTGTGCAATGTGTGTTTTCTGCCTCAGCGCTAGGTTGTGTCGCCTTAAGAAGCGCGAACACCAGTTTCCCGAAGCCTTGAATGATTTCGGGAGATCCATGTCTTTCCTAGTACGGTAAACATGGAGTGCTCGCTGTCGAATCATCATGCGTGTGACGATGCACGCTGACTGTCGCAACTCTCCGATCCACTGGAAAAGAATATCTTCCAGTGGCTTGTATGGCGTCTCAGATCCTCGTCTGGCCTTCTTCGTCTTTGGCAGCTCCTCAAGAGACGGCTTCGCTGTCCTCCATTTCCTTACCATTGATTCATTCACTGAAAACTCACGTGCAGCAGCACTGTTGTTTGTACTTTCAGCATAGGAAACCACCTTAAGCTTGAAAGCAGCGTCGTAGGCGAATCGTTTTCTCTTGGAATTCATGATGAAGAATGTCAAGTCAACGAATAACGAATTATTTATACCCATCCATGGCCTACTCAAATACTCAACCATCCATAATCCCTTAAATCTACTACACGGCTTCCCTCCGACTATGAAAAGAAACAATGGGTTTGATCTTTGGTGAGATAATGGGAGTAATTTAATCGCCAATTAACTATGTTGTATCTAACTAGGCTTATGTTTGCGTCACATTCAGCGTGTTTATTCAACATTCACTTATACACACCGTCTCCAACAGTTGTTAATACAACTGTAAAAACAACGGGAATTGATTTCAGCTTCACCGGTTATCACATGTTAGGTCACATGTGCAATATGCAAATGCTTACCGGTACTTCCGGCTCTCTACTCACGGATGTTGATTGTTTTACCGTGTCAGCTGGCTTGACATTCTGCATCGAGGCGAGGGTCATTTCAACTTTATTTGCAGAAAATATTCAACTTTATTCAAGGAAAATAGATACAAATCATGTTTATGTATGGAAATAGTTATTTGAACAGTTATTTAGGACGAAATGCGAAGTTTTATTGTCAAATGCTGGGCTGGCTATCGAACGCTGGTCGACATCGCCAATGGAAGCTGAAAGTGACACACCTGGAAAAAAACGTGAGATCTTCGACTCCGTGTATAAGACGACCCCCCTTCTTAACCCCCTCATTTTAGGTACGAAAAACTCGCCTTATACACAGCGATATACGGTACGTGTCCTTGATGTCAAGGCTGATTAAGGCGTCTCAGGCCTGGATCTTGGATCTGCGTAGCCTGAGTGTGGACATCCGAAAGTACATTGGACAGTCCAGGTAGTGCTTGTTGAATGTAGCCAAGTTGTGGATCATTCAATATTGGTCCGAGTTCTTTTTGGAGACGAGGAATATCAGTGAGTAAAAGCCTGGTGTAAATGCTGGCGTGTACGATAACTATGGCCTCTTTGGCAAGCAGCGTTTGGTGCGCGGAAGCTGCTGTTGTGTAGAGGGGTCAGTGTCGGCTAGGGGGGACGCCATCAAGGGCGGGTCGTCTTTCAGAGTGAGTTGGTACCCTCGGTGCAGTATGTTTATGATGTGTGGGTCCCCCAGGATGTCCCATTTCTGCCAGTAGCACCCTAATCTCCCACCTACAGGGGTCTCGACAACTTTAACAGCTGGGGGTGGGAGTTCCCAGTCGCTGGCGTCTGTCGCATCAATACTTTTACTTTCAGTCCCCACTCCTGCCCTGAGAACGGTCACGACGTGGCTGGTAGGTACTAGAAGTCTTGCCTTTGCTTTGGCCTCTGCCCCGAAAAGCCATGGTATCACGGCGTTGTTTTGGCTGGAGGGAGTTTCTCCTAGGCAGATAGGTGTCCAATCTAGAAGGCTTGGGAGCACTGGCTTGAGACACATGCACCAGGGACTTGAGGGCAGTCCCATCTGGCATAAGCGGAGACATGAGCATGTGTGGTGGATACCTGGCTGTTGAAGAAGGAAGTAGAAGACCAGCTTGGCAAAGTAGATCCCTCTTAAACTCTGTGTCCCACTCAGTAGGTGCTAAATAGCCAAGAAGACGAGTGCTAGCGAATTTGGCTAATTCCCCTCTCACATGGGCCCTCATGTAATCAATCTGGTGCTGTTTGTATGCCATGATCGTGGTCCTCTAATGGATCGTCAGATTTCAGTTTCAACAAAAGCCAGCCAATTGTCTGGGACACGGATGGTGGTAGAGATGTTGGAACCGGTCATCCGGTTGAGGTACTCATCCAAGATGCGATGTCCAAGGCGTGGATAGGAATACCTTCCTTCCTATATTTAGGTGCCTTGAAGGACGGTGCCAATGAGAGCTTGGCAAAGTCCTCGTCTAAGACCGTGACTATGTCCTTAATCATAGGGTCAGGAGGGACGGGTGTGGAAGGAGACTATATAGCGTCCATTCTGTTTACGTCAGAGCCAGGGGAGGGTGCCACAGCCGCCACACAATCCACCAACCAGTCTTGAACCTGGCTGAGGCCAAGGTGAGAGTCACTATCAGCGAGGGATCCCTCATAAGATGGGATGAAGGAGCCTTTCGAGGAGTCTGAATGGTAGTCTCTACGGTGTCAGACCGGAGAACAACTACGGGAGCTATGCCTAGATAGGAAGGACTTACTCCTACAACACCTTGAGGCAGGAGAGGTCAAGCTGAAGGAGGATGAAGTGCGTATCATAGTGGCACCACCGAGGTCCACTGGAGGCGCTGTATGAAGCACCAAAGGCGTAACAGAGGCTGGAGGCTCTGATTAGACTAGAGGCACCAGAGGGTCTGAGAGCATAGGTATGGCCGTGAACCTAGGTATGGGTTGCTGGAACATTGACTGCAAGATGTGGAACCAAGACGAGTCCATGTAGGGCGTCTGAGGCGGCTGGAGAGGCACAGAGAGGAAGGTTGACTGTCCAAATCCCACGACGCCTGAAGTGTCGTGGAGAGCTGGTAAGAGGCAGGTAGAGAGGGGCTCAAATTAGTCAGCGTCATGCATGCCATTGCCGCATTTACACCTAGAAGTCTTGGCGCAGATGGTGGTCCCACCCTGACTTCTTCTAATGACACATGCTACAAAGGTGAATGTATCTGTAATGATAACAATACCAAGTTTATGCAAGCAAAACAAAAACCTCCAGTTTTAGGGCAAGTTTAGATTTGAGGTGAAGATTTGAAGTGCTATGAGGGAAGTCTTAAACGGACTATAGAAATATGCGAATGTGACTCTGTTATAATAATAACAAGCATGAAATAGTCATATCTACCACTAATATGACATGTCCAGTTGTGTGCAAGCCATTAGCCCCCATAAACTGTGTTCAATGGACCTTTTTGTAAATGGCCTAATTGCAGCACTAAAAAGGTTATTACAAGTGTTTCTTGCCATCTGCAGTTTATGATAGAATATGTGAACTGTATTTGTGATGAGTTGTGTTATTACTTAAATAATAATCAGAGAAGTAAAGGAGTTCTTTCTTTACTTCGAGATCATTGAGAGCAGGGGTTATCATGACCATGAGGTGTGCTGAGAAGTACAGCACCAATCATCTGATGATCTGAGTAGTAGACTGGAGTCTGGCATGCTACAACACTGGCATGATCAGTAAACAACAAGTCCAGTGTAGCTCCAAGACAGTGAGTTGGAGAGTTAATGAGTTGAGTCATTTTCTGCACTTTATAATGACAATTCAACACAAAAATTGCAACAATGATTTAATACCTGAGACACATTCAATATAACACATACCTGACAAAGTTTGGCGTAAGGGGATTCTCACTGCAAACATGTGACTAGAAAGCTATTGGTACATGTACATGACTGAGCATCAGTCATGCCCAGCTAGGGATTGATTCGCCTTGCACAACTGACAACCTTCCCAAGCATTGGGTATAAACACAGGAGAATCGACTACATGTACCTGAATTATGTGTACCTGACTGAGCATCGGTCAGGCCCAAGCTGTTGGGATCAATTGTCGAGAGTGATACATAGAATACAAAGGTTTCGACAATTAACTACACATCTATCATTCTACACTACAGATAGAACGCATTGGATGCTAAATACCATGGAGATCCAGCCTGACCTGTGTTTTGACAACAGGCATTCAATGCATCCCATCCTAATGACTGCAGGGGTAAATATACCCCGACTGCAAATACAAAAAATTGAATACAACAGTGAGAATCCAGAAAGAAAAATAAGAGTGCAACAAGGATAAACATGGACGTTAGTTGGGGATGGAGGTGGGATTGCTTGTCATTGTTTATGAAACCTGAACAAGATGGCTGACCTTGAATCATTGTTGCGCATGCTCGTACTTTGGCATGCTGGAAAATTGCTATAAGTTACTATAAATAGCATCAAGCATGATACATGTATGTATTACTGACGTTTGTCTTACTGTAGATTCTTATAATAATATTAATACATAACCGGGTGGTTAGTGTTACCCTTATCTGGTAATAAACTGCAAGAAGATTGTCTTCTGGCTATTAATGTTGACTTTATGTTTACCTTATAATAAAAACCATAGAATATAATTAATGACGTGCCAATACCAAACGCTGTTGAAATTAATACATTATAATATATTGTATGCTACATTGAACTTGGAAAATATGAGAAAATAACGACATAGCAGTTTTAAGTAATCAATATAAGCTCCCTCAATATATACTCTTCAAAAAAAGAAACTTGACATAGATGTAAAACCACTTTTTGCCAAATATCTAAAATAATTACATTAAATGAGAACCAAATAAGTCAAACAGAAAGATGATGTGTCTATGATACGTGAAAACACATGCAAAGCACAAAAACGTAGCGTTTGGGGATCAATTTTACAGCTTCATCCAAACGCAACAGCCTGTAAAAAACTTGCAGCACAGGATCCTGCATTTAGGCATGCAGGCCACCCTGCTGAATGGGTATAAAAATCCACATCAATGGCTGTTCATACAGTCCTTATAACGGCAGTAGAGGCGGTGACAGAATGCCAAGACTGAATGCAGCTCAACGGAACAACGCCATTGGGAGATTACAAGCTGGAGCAACTCAGCAAGAAGTGGCCAGGCACCCGGACAGACAATCTCCGCACTGTGGACCCCATACAACAACACCAACAGAGTTGACGACAAGACCAAGGTCAGGAAGACCAAGGGTGACAACCCAAGCACAAGATCGATACATCCGGCTGCGACACCGCCGAGACCGCACTACCACAGCCACGTCTACAACCACACATATCTCTGGGGTACACAGAATATCAGATCAAACGGTACGCAACAGACTGAGCGAGGCTGGACTTTTTGCACGAAGACCTGTTCGACGTCATGTATTGACCCCACATCATCTGGCAGACCATCTGCTTTGGTGCCAACAGAGGGTTAGACGGGCACGTGCAAGGTGGAGAAATGTACTGTTTACTGACGAGTCCCGTTTCCTACTGCTTCCTGCTGATGGGCGCACACGTGTCTACAGAAGTCGGGGTGAACGTTACGCCCCCAACTGTGTGCAGCAGGTTGTCCTATTTAGCGGCGGGAATGTCATGGTATAGGCCGGAATTCATTACGGTGGTAGCACGCCTCTCGTGCATGTGGTAGGTGCATTGACAGGTGTGCGTTACAGAGACTTGATCCTACAGCCTTACGTTCTTCCTCACGTCAACGTTCATGGCGGACAGTTCCAGCAGGACAACGCTCGACCGCATATTGCACGTGTTTGTCAGGACTTCTTACAGCACAACAACATCCAGACATTACCTTGGCCAGCCCGGTCACCAGATTTGTCCCCGATTGAGCATCTGTGGGACGAGTGCGTTCGCAGAAGGAATCCACCGCCCCAAACCCTTCCGGCGCTTCTTGATGCACTTCAGCATGAATGGCAGCACATCCAACAGCGTGTTATTGACAACTTGATTGCATCTATGGGTCGTCGGTGTCAAGCGGTGATTGATGCACGTGGAGGGCACAACCGATACTAACAATTTCTGTACCCCTGTGACATTAACTGTATCGTGTATGTGTGTCTGTCTAGGTGACACGATTAATGTTTTGAACATTGTGTACATTGATCTTCAAACAGTGTTTCAATTATGGTTTCTGTGTCCTATTTTGAAACAATCGCATTATATTACAAATTAGAAAGTCAGTGTTAAGTTTCTTTTTTTGAAGAGTATACATTGAGCACCAAATTAAAGAAATCTCCAAATTTCAGTTTTTCACTCAGATGACAGATGAAATCCGCAGTTACTAGGACATGTTCACATTCAAGCTGCTTGGAGAAATCCTGAAGGTTTTACCTGAAATCAGTACCGGTAAGTGAATGGGACAACCATGTCCATGACACTTTTGGAGGAACGTAAACACTACAAGCAATGCAGAACTTGCCAGCAGGAAAGGAAATGTATTCAATACTCGGAGATCCTTGGAGGTCTCTTTTACTGTAATCATTGATGTGAGTTTCAGTGAAACATAAAACATGAATCACACTTACAAACTTCACATCTAGTATAGATGATGGGGGTTCTGGCTCACTTCCACTGGAGCCAGATTCATATACCTATACTGCTACTACAGAGGGAATTTTTTATGTCAAAATGATGATGCGATTCAACGATCATCATAATTGTATTAAAAGAATCATCAATATTAATTAATAATGAATAAAATTTACTATAGCCCACGAGGATATTGGAAAGGTATAGGAGCAATACAAAAATTAGTCACTGCGGTTAAGGTATCTAAAGATGTGGCCAAGGATTGGTTAAAGTAACAAGCGATGTGGCAAATATACTTACTAGCACCGCGTTATATACCGAGGAAGAAGTTTGATATTTTTACAATGAATGAAGTTCATCAGGCTGACCTCTTGTTTCTTCCCCATGATAAGGTAAGACGCAAAACGTATCAATACGCTTTAACCGTAGTGGATGTGGCTAGTCGATACAAAGAGGCTGAGCCATTAACCTCGAAAGATTCAACAGAAGTAGCTAATGCACTGAGCCGCATATATAAACGTGGACCACTAAAATGGCCCAAGTTGTTTCAAGTAGATCCTGGTCACGAGTTTATGGGATCAGTAACTAAACTGTTCACAAAGCACAATGTCGCAATCAGGCATGGTGAAAAAGAGGCCCACCGTAGTAAGGCTATCGTTGAAAGATTTAACCGGACATTAGCGGAACGTTTGTTTGGATATCAGTATGGGATCGAAATGAAATCGGATCGATTAAGATCAACCGAATGGGTGACACGATTATCAGCTGTTGTATCAGCGCTGAATAATAAAGTAACGAGATTAATCAGGAAGAAACCATCCGATGCGATTAAAATGAAATCTGTGACTTCCGAATCTTCAGCACCGAGGAGAGGCAAAGAACAAAAACTTCTGGATAGAGTAAGCGTTAGATATTTATACCAGCCCGGTGAACTCGAAGGAGGCCTATGTCGCGCAACCGATCCGATTTGGTCCCTCAAGACATATAGCATTAGTCGGTTGGTTATGAAAGAAGGAGAGCCTATTCTTTATTATCTTAAAGATGGATCGGGCAGGGCATTTATACAAGAAGAGTTGCTCATAGTTCCCAACGAAACTGTATTACCACCCTAAATAACCATAAGCATAGGTAGTTACACCATCCTTATCAATCCATCTCTTTGTATCTAAGGGGGATAATGATGTCTTGTTCATTCTTAATCCATATATCCTGTGATTGTCACTTCTTAAAGAGTTCATCTCGTGTTTGAATGTTCTACCGTTGAATAATGCTTCTTCATACTGTTCATGTTTGATATGCTTTTTTACTACATACTTCTTAACACCTTTAGCTTTTCTTATCTCTCCATTATCGGACTTCTTTATAGAATACATCTTAGGTCTTAATCTGACATACTCCGCTAAAAACATTTAAAGCTAAATTATTTTGCTTTTCCACCTTATCAATTTGTGAGATTGGTGTAGGTGTTTTGTCTACGGGGAACATCGCAGATCTTATCGTAATTCTGAAACAGTCATCGCCTTTTTTTTTTACATTAATTATGGCTTTTTTCTTTTTATAAAACGGGGGGAAATCTATTTAAGATCCACCTTTGAAAGACATATAATTTGTGCTATATCTAAATATAAACTATTGATTTTATCCACACCCCAACCCGAACCTCTATTAGTCCAGCGTTCTAAAGTTTTTTGTATCCTCTGAATTGATGTATCTAATGATGCGGTTATAGCATCGCATTCGGTTATAACTTCTTGCTTGCATCGGAAATAAGGTTCGGTATATTCGGTGTCATTTTTACTCAATGACATTTTCACCGTCAGCTGGTATTTTATACTATTTTAAATCATCTAACTCCTTGTTAATTTTGCTCGATACGATTGGCTTAACATCATTACCATCCATGTTGGAATTAATATCCATCTTACAACCTCTTAGATATTTACCCACACTGTCTGTGGGTACAAATTTTAACTCATCAACTGGTTGATTTTTATCAACATCATCTGGTTGTTTTTTTATCATCTGGTTGATTTTTATCTAGTAAAGCGTTCAATTCAGCTTTTCTCATTCGAGAATAACCTCTCAGCCCACTTTTTTTCGCTCGAGCTTTGAGCTCTCTAACAGTCTGGGGTTGGTTGTATTCCAAATCGAGTAGATCGATCAATTCAGCTTTTCTCATTCCAGAATAACCACGTAGACCAAAGCTTTCAACTCACTGACGAAAACCATTGTGGTATATATACAAAATAAGACATTTGTCTAAATGATTATATTTCCATATATCTTATTCTCCCCAACCTATTCCTCCCGTTGATGTAATCTCTCTTCCTAGCGTAAATAATCTGCTTCCTAACCCTATCAGCGCCGTGTTTCTTACATAAACAATAACAACATCTGACACCTATCCCACATACAGAACACGTATAATTTACATTTCCTTGTCTGATGTAAAAAGCGTAAGAACTACAATATACACCAACACATGGTTTCTGACATTGAATTGGCTTCCCCATGAGTGTATATCTACACAGATTCATGATTATACACCTATCATATCATCTGTCTAAATGAAAAGCACATATCGAGTCTCTCAACCAGCCAGATCTATTTATAGCTTGTGCATAATTGTGTAGCTATAAATAGCAACTGCAGACAACCCAAACACTATAAATGCTATCTGACGGTCCTTCTGAGCCTCTGATGGTGTATAAAACTGAGAGAGTGTTGGCCTCAGCATTGGATCAAGTGTCTTTCCATAAATGAGGAAGTATTCGTGCATGGCAGATTCAACATCCTTAAAAGTTTGAACTGAGTGCCCCTCTTTACGCAGTTCATCATTAATAAAATCTAATCTCTCCATTCTTCGCCTAGCCCATTGTGAGTGGGCTGCTTCGAGTTGTTCTAATGCTTTATTATGTCGTTTACGCTCCTCTTCAACTTCTTTAGCGTTTGATTCCCTATATCAAGAATCATCATACCGATATCATAACCATTAAAATCTAGCTTTGGTGGTGTGGCTTTAGTAATCATATACGAGCATAGCCAATGGCCAAGCCGCTGACCACCGCTGAATGATATGTTGCGTTTATCAACATTTTACCATCTGTAACTGGAGTAGTCATGCTTTTTATAACATTACATGAGGGCTTAACTCTAGATCAACCTCATCTAATTTTTGAACTTGTGACGTTTTCTCTTCCCTGTTCTTATAAAACAACCATACCGCCGTTATAGCAACAACTCCTAGTGCATAGGGAGCCCAAGTTTTAATCGGATGTTCAATATTTGAATTATGCATTAGTTTCGCCTTCCTCGCTAGCCCGCCCTTCCTACCAGCTGCGACTTTTCGAGGATTCTTAGTCACTCTGACTTATTGTGCTGGTATTTCCTCATTCACAATCGGGGTTATTTCCTCGTTCACTTGTTGTGATAGAATCGGGGTTTGTACTTGTTGTGATTGACTCTCCATTATTATTAAGTGGGCACTTATGTTTAAATTGACAATACCTAGCCGTTATTAAAGCGGTGGTTACCGGAGCTAAGAACATTCCGTATCTATGATAAAACTCACAGCTCACTGCGCTTATAGCGTGTTCGATGAATGGGTCTTTCTCGAGAGATTCGCATAAATACGGGCGATTTTCTGCCGGGATAGAAAGAAACGTACTAGCTACGACTGTGTATAGTTGTAACATAGCCGACCCTATTGTTTTAGTCATGGTAGCTCCCAGTCTAAGCCTCGTAACGCAAGTACAGTTTTTTAATTTCTTCATCGGTCATGTTATCAATTTTTTCGGTGGTATAATTTTCCACCAAATATTGGGAATATTTTCCACCAGCTACCAAAGCAGCGAGTCTTTCTCTATGTTTATCTAAAGATTTATCTACCATAAGGTTGTGGCTCATCTTGGAGTAGTTGTTCGATAAGTTCGTCGCATTCCATAATGTAATACCGAAGGAGATATTTAAGTCTAACATAATAAAATATTGCAGATCCAATACAACCTGAAATAATAAACTGTTGCGAAAGAATTAGGATTTCAAACCACATTATGTCATAATAACTGTAATGTTCAATTTACCGTATTTTTGCTATATTTTTGCTATATTTTTGCTTAGCAGTTGCTATAATTTTGCTTAGCAGTTGCTATTTTTGCTATATTTTTGCTTAGCAATTGTATAAGCAGCTGGTTGATCGGTTTTTAATACGAGTTAACAATGCTTGGTTGAAGCTAACAGTTTTCTGACTTTATCTCGTTCGAGCTTGGTATAAATAACATCATTTTCGCTTAAACATTCCTCGAATGAATCTCGGTCTTTGCAATGAAACAGGGCTACCCATTTGGTCTGCTCTCTGAGATCTTTCCGGACAGAGTTGTATTTTTGAGTAAGTACACAAACGCTATGCTCCATATGTCGACCACTTGGCTTAGTCAAAACTTGTGGGCATTGATCGTAGCAGGGCTGTTGTATGTATCCGCTAAAGACTATTTATCCAAATAAGAACTATTTAACCAAATCATGAGTAAAACAGCCGCGACTCCACCTACTATAAGCACTGTCTTTTCATCGATATGTTGTTGATTTTTAGCTGCAATATGTGGTGGCAATTGTGGTTGTGCGTCAGTAGATGATTGTGAAACATGTGGTGTCTGTGGCTTGACTATTCCCGTTTCACCTGTGTTTGTTTGCGCTATTAATTCGGTGTTAATATCTGAATTTATACCTGGTTTTTGTTGATCGGAAGCAATAACAATTTTATTATTATAACCGAGGACTTGATCGATCTTAAGTTCCATATTACTCGGAGACATGTAGAGTCTACTTTGGATCTACTTTGGATTGAGCGTACTGTAATACATCTTGATAACGCTTTATAGAAGATGGTATGTCAACTGGTGAATTAATAGCATCCTCTACGTTTGCGACAAACTGTTTTTGCGCATCAGGCGCCGTCCCAGAACCAATGATTCCCGTACGTGTTTGCGATTGTGCACCAAGAATTGCCCATACATAAGTTCTTATTGATTCATTAACTCTTACAACTTCTTGGTTAGTAAATTTATTTTCTGTTTTATCATTAAGAAATTCATTCCATTAAGAAATTCATTCCAAGCGTTTGAGGTGTCGTTCATTTGTACAAATTTTGTAACAATATAAATTAAACCACTCTTAAAACTGATAATATCCCCTCTCCAATCGTTACTCGAAAGTTCCCAGCCGTGATACCAATTATATGTTTTTAAATAAAGATCATGTATTCTTACATAAAGTTTGTTTGTCTGTAACAACCTAAATGGATTGAATGGTTTTTGGTGAATTTCTTCAACTAAATCATCACTTTCTTCTTTAACAGTTACTTGTCGATTGTACGGAACACCTAGACCATGGTTAAGTCCTTTAATATGCCAATCTTTACTAGTAGAAATACCAAATTCCTGACAAATACGATCATAAGCGAACCTATTGTACTGATTATTTGTGGAATTCCATGCTCGATCCTGCGGTAATGGGGCACTAATTTCTTTAAGAATATGTCTAATCTGATAGTACACGTGAAATGATAAAACAGACTTATTTAGTTCAAATCCGGGGGCATTAAGAGATACACCACATCCTGTTGTGGCACACCATATGGCAAAGTTTAACTGGTTCTGCCAAAATTGCATTGGATTGTGAAACCAATCGTGCACCATTTTATCGCTAGTTGCTGTGACCCTGTATTTTTCAAAGATATCAGGGAATTTAACAACAAAATTAGCACCAGAGGCACTTACTAAAATCGACTGATTAGTAATGTCATTTGATTTCATATTTAAGTTATGATATAGTATCTTTGTATATTTAATATGTATGTTACACTCCCAGGAATGACAAATGGTCAGTCTATTGAACTGCTTCATACTATCGATAACTCGGATGGTCAACTTGAAGTCGCTCTATGCGATGTAACGTATTACCCGCGGTGGACCAATATAAGTGCTGCAAGGTATAATAAAGAGATATGGATAAATGGAGCAAGCACACTATACCTGATGGGTATTACAGCGTATGCTCAGTCAATGATGAAATTTTTAAGCCTTCAGGAGCTAGTCTCACACAAAATGAGTCGAATGGGATGCTGAGTTTAAAAGCTGGAGAAGAGGTTGTAATTCTTTACGAGAACTTAGCAGATACACTTGGATTTTTTAGACAAAAAGTATTAATACGACCCAACAAAACAGAGTGTGGAGTTAAATTGCCCGATTTAGTTCCCTATAAAGAGTTGTGCATCCATCTTGATCAGATCAGTACAACGGATAATATTCAACTCGAAAGTCCTTCTACTCTGTTGAGAGCTATTCCAGTCAAAGATGAAAAATATAATAGCGGTAGAACGGAATCTTTCTCATTATTACAATATAAAAAATTAAAGCGTGGTATTATTTCAGACCTCAAAATTTCTGTATTAGATGTAAAACATCAACCTGTACATAAAGGATACTTGAGTGTAACACTCCATATTATAAATAATGGTTGATTCATCAGGCCCTGGAACAATGTAATACAATTGCGCTTTCCGATCTCGGAGACACAGAAGGATTCGGTAAACCCAGCACCGATGGTAAGTTATACGCTTTACACTTACAAGATAATGTATACAAGCGGAAAGAAGTTGCATTCACAGGTAATCTAGGAAATTTAAGTGATGTTCACGATAGTAGACTCCATAAAAACACTTCGTACAATCTTACTCACAACGATGATAATAAATGGGCTATGATCGAAGCAAAAATTGAGTGGCTATTGAATATCGTCATTACCCCACCATATGTGACATCAATTAACTAAGATAATGAATAGTGGAATCGTACTCGGGGCTTATATCCCATCAAAACGAAAAAGTGTGTTAGTCTCTCCCCTACCAAGAAACCCAGGTCATATGTTATATAGTCGTCCGGCAGCAAAAAATGTTAGTTTAAATTTGGTTACTGAATTCAATGATATAAAAGATAACTTGAAGGATATACCTAATCTTTCTACACTTATTATTGAAGTCTTGTTTGGGGATGCACTGTTAGATGCCTTCAAAATATTACCAGGTCTATCAATTAAATGGCTCAAGCAACACGAGCGTCAACGTTGCAGTATTATTTATATGGGAGTAACACCCATTGCAACCCTTGATGGGGTCCAAATTATTAAAAGTGACAGCATTTCTCTTACTAAGATATTCATGCTGTATAATATACATTTAATAAGGTTGATGTATACTCTCAAAACATTGAAGCAAGACCAATTAAAGACTATTATATGATATAATAATATACACTATGAGTTTATATCCAGTGCTCGATGAAAAGATGGATACTGTTGATGGATTTCGATTACATCAAATAAGCGACATAAAACATCGAATAGAGAAGGAGAGGGAGTTTAGACTTGGATTGTATAAAAAGTATCGAAGTGCCGTGAATGCCCTCGACGGAGTTGACACTGCTCTTGTAACAGCCGGCATGGGACTCAGTGTAGCCGGTGTTGGTTTATTATCAACTATAATCGCCGCGCCTATCGTACTTGGCATGAAAATAGCGGCTGGGGTCTCAGGACGGGCAGGAATAGCGATAAAATTCATTTCTCGTAGGTTGGAAAAGAAAGCATTAAAACATGATAATATTGGTGAAGAAACATTGTATGGTTTCTGAAACAAGCACTACCACCATTTTCTATGTCAAAGTCTATGTACCAAATTTAGATATCTCATGGTTTTTTAGTTCTGCTCCAGAAACGAAACCGGATGGAAGGCACCCATTCCTATATCCCCCTTCCACTTCCAGCCTTCATAAATCTAATCCACAACATGCAATACTCATCATAAGACCATGACTGAATACCAAACAAAACTAATTAGTGGTACCTTCGTTAAACGGAGGATGAATTTTCAACATTGCCATATTGCTCGTGTGATTTATTGCAGCTGTTATGTAAAGCAGAGATTTAACAGATTTTTGGAATGACTGTAGGAAACAAATCACTTCACAAGTCCTCACATACGGTAATAATGATCTTCGGTATAAAGCATAGAAGTCTAAAATATTCCACACAATACAAATATATACAAAGATTTATGGTTAGAATTGGTCTTCAGCAACCCCTGCTTGCCATAAGAGACAACCAATATTCAGTCTCGCCGTGATGGTTGATGGATGTCATAGTTTCTCAATTGCGAAGCTCATGATGTCAAACACTGGACTGTCTCATCCAGACTTGTTTATTTACAGACTGATGCCATATAGCTGGAATATTATCATGAGGTCAGGTAACCCATGTGTTTTCATGTCTTTGCACAGGACATCATTCTTTGATCATGAATTACCACGTAGCATGGAACTAAGACAAACTTGTTCAAGTACGTCTAATAACGCACCCTGCAGGAAGCAGAGAGCTAATCATCCCTTGCCCCGCCTGGACAGTTAAGTTCTTCAAGACTGACTGCACACATACATCTTTTGATGTAAGGTGTGACTGCTTGGTATATCTTTTTACGCTCTGTTAAAACTTTCAACCTGCATCTCAGTCATTGAGTAACACTATGACAGGAAGAGGAACGATCGACAACTACTCTCGGGGGCCTTCAAAACAAAACCATTCAATCATAACCACCGGTTGGTGATTGGAGGATTTGGGACACAGATCTATTAATAGCCAGCCGCGACTTCTGATGTGTTGAAGACATACAGTCTCTACAGACGAATCTCCTCCCTTCATAGGTACTGTAAATCTTGAAATGAATGTGAGTGTGAATTAAATGTGAAAAATGCAATGGTCTTTGCTTGCATTAATGAAAGTTCGTATTTATTTCTCCAAAATGTCTATCAACAATCAGACGGCCTCACTGCACACTTTGGATAGCAGAAATACCAACTTGAATATAAGCACAAACATTGTTTGTTGAGCAGCAGTTGTAACAAGTATATAACAATGTCATTGAAAGAATAGGAATTAAGCCCCTATCTCACATACACGATTTTAGAAATTGTGAACACGATTTAAGAAAAGTTGAAAAATCGTGTTGATCCGTGCTCGACCTTGTGGTTTATGCAAATATCTTAACCAAACACAACCCTCACACGACCAAAAACGACCCTCATACAACCTTCATACGACTGAACACGACACTCATACGACCATTATTAGATATTTATACAATACAACACGATTTAACCTTATTTAACACGACCCCAATACGACTGTCATACGACCAAACACGACTGTCATACGACGCCCATGCGACTTAACACGAATCAACACGACCCCCATACAATTAAACCCGAATCATTACAATGTCCACACGACTACAAAAATAAACACGATCTCCATATGACTGGGCAAGACCTTCATACGACATATTTTTGTTTATTTTGGTCACGCGGGTCATGTAGTATATAAGCGGCATTGCAACAGCATTTCTGTGTCAGTCTTCACCATGTTCAACAACGAACATCCGGTGTGTTATCACTGCTGGGGTCAAGAGTTCAACCCACTTGTGTCAAACTAGGCATCATTGACTCCAGCAGACCAGACAGATGCCATCCACACAACTCTTCGTCAGTGGCCGACACGACACAATTCGCACCGATAGGCTTCACCACACTCCTCAGATCTGCACCCTTTGTCTTGTCATCTGCCTTCAAGTTTGTTGACACCTTCTACGCATGCCACTCAGTGAACTGTTGTTGTGTCAATTATTTTATTGCCTTTGAACTTCCTTAATGCCAGTCAACAGAATAAACATATAAACTGTGTGTTGTCCTTAGGAAAACATTGTTTACTGTTTTTACGGAAGTCCTCTTCTCAGCGCTCATTGGCGGTGCTATTTGCTGTTTGATTAGATTAAGGAAGGGATATGTATCATTCCACTGTGGATGGGGTGGCGGGGAGTCGTATTGATATTGAGTTGCATTTTTAGCTCGGGGTCAGAAGTCGTATTAATTTGGAGACACATTAATTTCAAGATTTACAGTATTCAAGTCTGGGAACCCGAACTATAAGTATAAGGACTACAAGATGATATAAATTCAAAGATTTCTTCTCGTCTATACACAATAAGACACACTGGTGTAGTACTGATCCTTGATCATCTGCGTTGGTGCGCTGCTGTCATTTGTAGAGACAGTACGATTGGTCCAAACTGGTGCAGTCCCTGCACATCCAAGACAGAGGGGTCCCTCAGGTAGTGAGAAGCAAACACTGTCTCGGACATCCAAAAACAGCCCTCCATTATCGCTGACCCGCGTATGAAAAGCTTGCCGAATGACTGATCGCAGCCAGAACCTGTGGACCTGGAGAGGGAGAGATGAATAATCTCCTTCATAGTCTACGAAGGGGTTTGAAAGCTTGTAGTTAGATCTTTAACTCTTCAACACCAGTCAACTAGAAGCTTTTATTGCCATGAAATTGAGTTCACAGTTCTGGGGTGTCTACATATATTAAGGAAATTATCTGCTTGTAAAACATCTTTGCTGCTTTATGTTATACACTGTTTGAAAGGTCTATTCCTACTGTTTAATGAATAAGAAAGTTATGTTTATCACATTATCTTTTAAGAAAAAAAGGAAGCTAATGCATTCATACTGTCCTGATTGATCACCAAGGAAGCGAAAATCGTGGCGATTTTTGGCAATAGTAAGATTTCATAACATCCACTTACCTTTTTCTTATTTTTTTTCATTGTTTACAAAATCGGAAAATTATTATTAAAAAAATACTGAGGCCTAAATTTACCTTTCCATGACTGTGTCTTTCAAATCATACCCTGTTTACATTAAGGTCATGGACCTCGCCAACTCAAGCTGCAGTAGCTAGTGCTAGTAGAAAGTCTGTCTTAAATAGGACAAGTTTTTAGGTCTTTGTCTTCCAATGGTTCATAAGCTTCTGCTGATAAATGGCGTAGTAATGTAAAGATCCGAGGATGGAGGCCGGAATCTCAAAGGTTGAAGTTCCGCAACAGTGGAGATTTTTAAGACTGGTCGCAGCAATCGCTAAGTTGATAACAGCTAGATAGGTAGCAAGAGTAGATCCCTTCAACTTTCTTGAAGGTATTCCACTATGTGTTGAGGTGTTGCAGTAGTTGGGGATGGTATATCCCTAGACTTGCAATTTCCATCAAATGACTTCCATTTATGGTCATAAAGACTCTTCGTGGAAGTTTTGTAGAATTTTCCTCTTCGGAATATTCTATAAGTAATACGTTACCACTGTTATACCGAGGCTGTTGTCTCCCACAACTGCTCTTATAGCGAAATCTACCACAGAGATGTCAATTACCTCATGCAGCACGTGTGTAGCCACCTAAGCTGCCATGTGACACCCTTCACTCTTGTCTCTTGCGAGAGCAAGTGCTCGGGGGACATTCAGGCGGGCATCAGCCCAGTGGTAACGTATTACTTATAGAATATTCCGAATAGGAAAATTCTACAAATTACATTAAGTAATACGTTACCACTGTTATACCGAGGCTGATTACCACAGTAGGCGGTGGGGAGCGCTACAACCCAAACCTGACTGCTTGTTGTTCCTTTTCCGACCAGCGGAAGTAAACAAGGCGGAAGAACTCGATGCGCATGCTCCCAGCTTGGCATTACCCTATAGGAATACCAAAGCACTGTCAAGGGCATACCGTAAGGCTCAATCGTCTTTGCCAAACGATTGGTGACTCCAAACGGCCTCACTGGATAGGTATTTCATCGCCGCAGTGGATGAGAACACAGTACCCGTGTGAGCTGAATTTTAGATCAGGTTAAACAGTCGGGAAGAGGGAATTTAATTTCATCCAGACCGTATATCCCAAAAGCAAGCCTACTTAAAGTATGCGTTAGGCGCGTGACCTAATTCCAGTATTTGTAAGCATGCATTACAAGGTTGGAACACATGACGGACAATTAAATACATAATTGTCAAAAAGACAAAAAAGGACAAAACACACAAAAAGCCGCCTCACCTGTGGTGTGAGAGCGCTGGTTTGCGGGACCCCCACTCCTGTTTCCCACGGCGGTGGGAACATTGGAGTTGACCCAGATTGACCACCGTGCAAAGGTCTGAAGCCTGAGGAGTTCGGAACTGCGCTAGGCACACCCCTTAGATGACCGCTTGCGCCGCGATCAGCGGCCCAAGACGGTGCACGCCCTCCACGTCTTCATCAGAAACCTTTCTGAGGTAAAGATTGGCAAATACCGAGTCAGAACGCCAGTAACAACCTCTCAAAATTCTGTGAACAGAGATATTAGAGTGTAGGGCAAATGTTGCCGCTAGCGCACAGATCTCGTGTGGGTTTGACCCCGCAACCGGTACCCCCCGTGACCGGAACGCCAGATTGATGACAGAACGAAGCCATAACGCAATCGAGTTGCGAGTTTTGTCAGCAGTCCGATTAGGGTTACACCATATGAACAGACGGTCGCGCCCTTGTCTACGTTCATTCGAGGCCTTAAGATAATGCTTAACGGCCCTAACCAGACACAGTGATCTGTCCTCGGTATCAGCAGGATTTCATTGAGTGATCTTACAGTGAATTCTCTCTCCGTTTGGCCAAATTTCTGATTCTTAGCGACGAAGCCCATGAGCAGGCCCAGGCGGACCGCTCCTTCGTCGCCCCAATCAAATCGAACCTTGGTGACATCGAGTGCATGTATGTCCGACACTCTTGCCGCTGTGGCAAAGGAGAGGAGAAATGCTGTTTTCAAAGTCACATGCCGGAACGAAGCACTACTCAAGGGTTCATACGTAGCCTCCGTAAGTGATTGCAACACTAAGGAGAGATCTAAGGCCAGTGCCCGAAGGCGGCCCTTTTTAAGATCTTGCTGCTTGAAACCCTTGAAAATACCCCGAATCACCGGCTCTTTTAAGAGACTGGTACCCATAGCAACGTCCCGTACCGTAGCAACGGACGAGACATAGTTGGCAATGGAACCCCCGGAGAGTTTCCGGGTCTCTCATAAGTGAGACATGAAACGAGCAACGTCCTGCACAGATACCTTATCTGGCGAATGAATGTGATGTTTACTACACCAGTTCGTGAAAATAGCCCAGCGTGCATTATACACCTTCTGGGTAGAATCACGATGCATACTAATGTATGCCCGAGACGCCCGATGAGAGAAACCTTTCCACCTCAGTCGCTCGGTGACAACATCCACGAGTGCAGATTGAACTGCCCTGCGTTTAGATGAAGTTGACGGGTGTGAGGGTGGATCAGCAGATCCGGTCTCACAGGCAGTGGAAGTGGCGACTGCGTGGCATGGGCCAGCAAGTTGGGGTACCACGATCTGTTCGGCCATTGGGCGTGATCAGTAACATTCGACAGCGGACTCCTCGGAGCCGGCTTAGAATGAGTGGTATTAACGCCGTCGGCGGGTAAGCATAAGTGTCCATGCCCATCCAGTCTAACATGAGTGCATCATGATCGATGGCCCTCGGGTCCGGGACTGGTGATACAAACAATGGGAGTTGATTGTTGAACCGTGTTGCGAACAGGTCGACCATCGGACAACCCAGACGTTCGCACAGCCACTGAAACACTACTGGATTGAGCATCCACTCCGTGGGGCTCGGATCCCGAGGCCTCGACAGAGCGTCTGCCAGTATGTTCCGCACACCGGGGATGTGACGGGCGCGCACCTGGCACGGGATACTGTCAACCAGAGCGTTAAACTCGAAAGTGAGATCAAGTAGTGAGTGACTGTGGTTCCCCAGGGTTTGTTCACATAAGACGCTACCGTCGTGTTGTCAGTCGCCAGCATGAGTCGGGCGCCGACTAGACGATGCTTCCAGTGATTGACTGCGTTGATCACTGCCTTGAACTCTAGGCAATTGATGTGAAGACCTAGTTCGACTACGCACCACAGCCCCGAGCTCACCTCCCCCTTTAGATGGGTGCCCCAGCCCACTAGAGAGACGTCTGTATACAGGTTCAACATGGCCTGGAAGGGCCACATAGAGACTCCTGATAAGACGTTGTATGGGACCGTCTGGGAGGGCGACTGACGCACTGTTCTCCCCCTGTACTAACAACTGGATGAGAAACCGTTGCAGCGGGCGGAGTTGGAGACGACCCCGTTCGGTGGTGCAGTCTTGGGCTGATACAAGTAGCCCTAACAGCTGTTCCCAAAAGTGAACAGTCTGTTGCACAGCTAAGACTTTGGCAATCATCGCCTGAATCTTGTGCCACCGATCTGGAGGGACAAAGAGGCGATGGGTCACCGTGTCGAACCGACCTCCGATGAACTTCAAGTTCTGCGAGGGGGTTAACTCGCTCTTGGAGAGATTGACAATCCACCCCAAATGCTCCAAGAGCCGAAGTGCAAAATCGAGTTGGCGTGACAGGGTGTCCGTCATTCGATTGGCCACTAGCGAGTCGTCCAGGTACGCAAAGTACCTGATACCCCTCTGGTGGAGGAACCCCACAATGGGGGTGGTTAACCGGGTGAACAGCCAGGGAGCGGACGATAGGCCGAATGGGAGTGCTACCCATTCGTAGTGCCGGCCTTGAAAGACGAATCTGAGATACTTGTGATGGTCCGAATGAATCGGAACATGCAGATAAGCATCCTTCAGGTCGTTCGATGCTAGCCAGTCGGCGGGCATGACCAGTGCTTTCAGGTCCGCCAAGGTCAACATTCTGAACTTGGGCGGTTTGTGTAGGTAAAACTCGTTGAACGATTTCAGGTTGTGAATCATTCTGAGTTCGGCACTGTCCTTGGGAACGAGAAATATCCTGGAGTAAAACCCCGGTGTTATTTCTGGTAGGGCTAACTCCCGTACCACCCTCTTCTCCACCAACCTGCCAATGGCATCGGCAAGGATAGGAAGATCGGCTTCCGAATAGAAACCTTTTTTAACGGGGTGACGGTGAGCGGCGGATCCGCCTAGTAAGTCTGGCTCCTACCGGGGAAGGAAAGGGAAGCCTGACAGGCTGCGGCAGGTGCAACTGTCCAGGGCCGAGTGATTCGGGTTCGCCTACGGGCCAACCGAAGTTGACGCTGTCGGCATACGAACCCCTCCAGTGAGAGTCACCTGGAGGAGCCCTTGCTGTCCTTAGACGGTTTGGGCTTCCCCCAGTGTCCCTTCTTCCCGCGAAAGGGCGGCAGATTGCCCTTACCGGCGCCCTCGGGGCGGGGCTTCTTCCCGAAGGAAGAAGGACCCGACCCCTTGGACTTACCAGCTGCAGCATCCTGGGGGGCGCTCCGCCTAGGAGCGGCACCCAGGCATCGATGCAAGGACCCATCAAGATCCAGCGTTTGCCGAGAGGCCTCGGCGGACAAAGCAGCCTGTTGTTCTTTCAGAACGCCAGGGATCTTGTTAATAAACAGGGTCCGTGCAGACCAAGGCTGCGAAAGGAGGACCTCCTGGTTAGCAGCGTCCAACCCCGGGGCGGCAAGTGGCATGTGCCGGAAAGAAAGGCCGAAGCCCCGGCGACGTACTCAAGCGAAGCATTTAAACAGATTAAACAGTTTAAATGCGCTGGTCTCGGTCCGTGGGAGAACCTTTGACCAGACTGGCTGCTGCTGCCAAGTAGGTATCCCCGTGCGACATAGCGAGCATTGAGCGCCTAGCGAGGGTGTCCAACTGCTGCAAGGTAGCCTGTGGCACCGTAGCAGCCGGTGGGGCACGAACACCCAAACGCTCAACGTGGGCCTCCGCGGTGGGACCGGCCTCGGGGAAGGCAAGGTCATGCACCGGGAATGAACCCTTTCTCCATGACGGCGGAGGCAACGGGAGTCCCCGACCAGAGGCATTGCAAAGGCTTTCTCCAGGGAAGGCTTAATACCGTGCAACAAGGTTGAAGCGGGGAAAGCCTTGTCGGACGACTCCTCGTAGACCTCGGCGGAACCCACGGAGCCGTGGATTCACCGCGGTACCTGCAGGGGCTTAGGCATGGCCTCAAAGAAGTCATAAACCATGGCCACGCGGTCCTTAACCGATAGTGGAGCCAATGGTTCGTGGGAAGGACCGGTGACCACGGGAGCCCCCGTCGCACCGAAAGACCCCGCGTGTGAACCCCCGGCCAACGAAGAGGCCGGGGACAGAACAGCCAGCAGCCTATCCTTGGATAAGGCCGCCAGCTTGGAGTCAACAAGTTGCAAAAGCAACGTGGTAACAGAGTCCCCGGTCAGCCCAAGGGCCGCCAGGGGATCCGCTGCAGACGTGGAAGTGGTACCCGCAAGGGGACCCCGACCGGACGAGCTGGCCACCACAGGGGTGGAGACAGACTGCTCGTAGAGCCTGTAGCGCTCGAATTCCTCAGGCCCCAGACTGTCGCACAGGGCACATCGGGTGTCCCCGCAAGGAACCCTGCACCGCGGGCAATGATCGTGGGGATCCCGGGACGATAGAAATTTGCGGCACACCGCGCAACGCCTGGTTGCGGGAGTGGAGGGGGTGGAGCACGGCGAAGTGTCCATGTCAGACATTGTTTATGCTATAAACAAAGAACAAATCATGGTTACAACACAAGCGCTACAAATATTCACAACAAACATTTTCACAAGAAAATAAACGAGTATTGCGAATATAGATCAACCACATATTTTAGCGTTAGAGAAATAGGTGATGTGAAAAACCCAATCATACTATAACAGGGGAACGTAAGACGCAACGTGCAGACAAAACACCCCTTAATTATATAGAGAAAAGGGCGGGAATTTTTTTTCCTTTTGGCGGGAAAAATATTTCCGAGTGTAGTTAAAGCAAACGCCCTCAATAGATACAGTTTATATGCAAGTAATAAACAGTAATAAATATCACCAAAGGATGAAGAAACAGGAACGCTTCCGAGCAGTCTTTGTACGTCTTGCTGAGGCAAGCGAAGAGACAAGAGTGAAGGGTGTCACATGGCAGCTCAGGTGGCTACGCATGTGCTGCATGAGGTAATTGACATCTCTGTGGTAGATTTCGCTATAAGAGCAGTTGTAACGTATTACTTAATGTAATTGATGTGCATCTGTCATTGTTAAAGCCACTATCCTAGAATGTCCTAGAATGTCAAAATCGGAAGACTGAGTATCTATTGTGTCTGGGACGGGAGATCCAGCGGCGATCCTGTTGTACGGGTTTGTTCGAAAGTGATCCAGTTTAGTTAGGAAAGAGTCTGATGTATCATCATCAATTATAGAGAGCAGACAAATGCAGGGATTTTCTACCTACTGCTCTCGGTGTTATCTTCTTGGCCTTCTACTCATAAGATTATCCATGTTCTACTGACGTAGATTGAGATCTTCTGTTGCTAGTAAGTCTATTGCATGCTTGCCGTAAAAGGTGATGCATGTCGTAAGAGGCGACTAAAAGGATCGGGTGGTCAGGCTCACTGACTTGTCATCCTATCCCAATTGAGTGGAGTGATAGTCATGATGTCAATCACTGGATTGTCTGGTCTTAAAGATGCATTCAAAAGATTGCCCTTTTTCGAAAAATATTATCTTTGATAATTGTCTTTTTGTATTCTGATAGTCTTTCAATAATCAACCAAAGTTCATAAACACATAAGTCCTGTCTGAAGGGTCTTGTATGCCTAGTGTTGTGATTATACTTTCCTAAAACATCAAGTTAATAGAGTAACAATTATTGTAATTATTCCATAATAATTTTTTAATTTGAAGTTTACACGATATAAGGCTTTTCCATTGGACGAGAGGTCGGTCACATGACCGCGAAATTGACGTTCATAAGTATATGAACGAAACAATTTGACCTTCATACGTTTTTCACGAGACTGTATTCTTGAAATGACGTAAACACTGACGGACTACTTCCACATTCCTGGGGAAACCCCTGGGAATTCCCTTGCAGGAAAACATACATAAGCGGTCTTTCTGATCTTTTAGAACCTTTAATCTTGGTCTCAGCGTTTCAGTATGCATTGAGTAAAGTCAGAGAGCTTGACTGCATGATTGTTCACGAATATCCTCGCTACGGCCCATCCTAATGAGCAAACGAAGAAATGCACATCCAAACTATCGTAGTATCGTCTCGATCCATGTCTAGGCTGACAGTGACTGTCTCCAGTAATCTATGAATTTACCTTAGTGTCCTAAAATGTCCTAGAATGTTCCTTGGCAATTAGCGAATTCTGGAGATGCGCCAAACGCAAATATATAGCATTTCCAAAGACAGATGGAGATGGCTTGAATGTGGATAAGTAGTAGATCTGATAATAGAGGAAGTCGAAGGGGATGTCTTTCTGTGATGTTTACAAGCACTGAGAACCAGCCTCTCTCTGGCCAGAAGGGCACTACAAAAAGTAGCTGAAGCCTTTTTGTGTCCGAGAATTTTTGCAGTACCCAAGGTAGAAGTATCGACTCGATCCGTGTCTAGGCTGACAGTGACCGTCTCCAGCAATCTATGAATTAACCATTGTGTCTGTTTGACGCATTTTAATCACCTTTCAATGATCGGCCAGATCAATGATGACTAACACATGTAACCACCACAAGTTCATTAACAACTTCGGAAACCTCTCCCGTCACGTTTATCGTGTCGGCCATTTTGACGTCTTGTACTTGATGTCAATGTATTACGACGTGCTGTCATTGTGACTGACTTACTGAGGTAGTTCTTTACAGACCTTTCTCATCTAATGGTAATATTATTTGAAAACATGTGTTGCGTAAGATGATTGATTGACTTTCACTTTGTGTGAGTTCATTGGAGTATGAACCTTCATAGAGTGAGGGCCAAACATTGTATGAACATCGCCTCAAGCTCCAACGTATATTTTTTACATTTTCAACATGGCTAGAAAATCAGATTCAAACCTCCTGGAGATTTTTTAATTGTTCTTGGTTTTACTCAAAGACAGCTACCTGACAGCCAATTCTGATGCCTTGAACAACTTGAACCCCCTTGTTGTAACAAACATCCACACAGAAGTAACATTATGGGCATTATTACAATATGGCCAATAAAAAACTAACACAAAAATAAGTAAGGAAGAATGCCTATGAGCTACAGAAAACCAAATGGAAGTTCAGGGGCAGTTGACTTCAAAATGGGTGACCGATTTCCAGGGTGAGTTGGAGTGAACTGTTCACTTTGTGGTAGGGATATCGAAGTTAAGAAGCACATTGCACACTGTAGCAGGATAGCAGGAACAAGTGAAGTTTCAGCTTCATTTGTCCATTGGTTTCTGAGAAGAGATGACAACAGATGTTGGTCCCTATGCATCATGCCAGAAAAGTAGGCCATGACACAAGATCATTTGACCTTGAGTCAGGTGAGCTAGAATGTCCCCAGTAACTTTCATGCTACAAATTTTGGGGCTGCATTATTCACTTGCATTAAGCTTGAAAGAACATTGGTGGTATATATACATGGTATAGATTACTCACTGTTGCAAAGAGTCTGTCAGTCCCTTAGCACTGTACAGCACATTCTGTGGCTCCAGAGGCTTTCGCATGGCCAAGTCCCCTGAACAGAAACACAGATGGATCATAACATTATTATGAAAAAGTGTTTTCAAATACTTGCAAACACAGGAGCATCCCTTTCACCACCATCGTTAGAGTGAGTGAGTGAGTGAGTTCGGTTTTACGCCGCTTTTAACAATATTCCAGTTATATCGCGGCGTGTCAGCTTAATGTGGGAGGAAAGCCTGAAGTGATGCAGGTCTCAGACGTTTACCTCTTCGGTGAAACCCACGAACACGGGTATGGTGCTGACAAACCTAGAAACATAATCGGGGCGAACCGGGATTCGAACCCACAATCATAGGTTTTTGGCGTGTCCAAGGGACACAACTCTGCACAGCGAATCGCGGCACCTTAGACGACTGGGCCACCTGTGCCCCACCATCATTAGAATTAAAAAGGCACCAGAACTCATTACTGGTACATACCACCACACATTTCCAGTGTGATACCATTACCTTCAATTGGGTGGGATGCTCAGATATACCAGATGAAAGTACCGTGCCTCTAGCTAAAATTGTGAGGAACTACAAGGCATTTCCACTCAATGACATTGCTTTCTGTCAAATGGCATCATTTCTGTTTTGAAAAACACATGGGCAATGCAGTATAATTATAATATTAGTCCTATTTCTGTAGCTACCTAGATAAAAAAAAAGTAATAATTACTTCCTATTATAGTCTGTTTGCTGCAAAATTGTATCTATTTGGACGATATCGCAACAAACGGACAATGTGTGGCATTTGCAGTGCAACCATAAAAACAAAAGTCTGATCCAACAACCTCAACAGTTATATCAAACAATAGTTATCATTGTTAATAATATCAAAGAATACTTCTTCTATTACATCATAGCCCTAAATCCCATATTTTGGCTGACATCACACTACAAAATCTTCAGATTTTCAACAGTTGTCTTCTTCACTGTCAACTATCCGTGATAAGTTGTGCAAGTAATCGCATCTTGCTACGCAGGCCTCTTGCACAGGTGCAAAGCAGGAAAACCTCACTTCTTTTCAAATTGAGCAATCCTAGATGCAGAATACTGGGCATCTTCCCGAGGCAAGGGAGATAAGTGACTACAAAATTCCAGTTTCCATCCTTGTCGAATTAGGATGGTGGCTATTACAAGTTATGTCCCTTCTATGTCCCTTGCGTGAAATTACTTGAATCCCTTGAATAAAAAGCATGAAAAGACCTGGAACATATCTGCCAACGTCCAGTTGATGACACACATGGTTTGGAAACCCTACAATCAACTAAAGGCGCAACTGCAACTACCCTGTTGTTTACAAACCAGTGCCTATCATTCTAAAATAACTTCTTTCGTGGTTTTAGGCACTCACTCCACTCCACTCCACTCCACTCCCTTTCTATCTGAGATAGTTGTCTTTAGCCTGCTGCAGTGGCTTTAATTATGTCCTTATCCGAAGCTGATTTGCATGTTTTCTATGGCTCCGTTGACTTTGTGACGCCCTTTAATAATACCGGAGAGCATGAACAGGGCACAGAAGTCGATCTGGTGGATCCATCACTTTGCCAAGAAAAGGGATTTTTTAAAATCTTCCCAGAGACAAGGCCTGATATTTCGCCACCAATACCGGTAAGGCACTAATAGTAATAATGCTCCAAACCTCTGCTTGTGTCGTACTAGAGACATTGAGAGCATGCTAAACAGATACTCTTGCTGCTGTGGCCATGGCAAGCAGGAAAGCTGTTTTCCTCGTCGTTTGAAGTAACGTGGCTGAAGGTTCAAAAAGAGGTTTTAAAAGCGCCTATAAAACCACTGAAAGGTTCCATTTGGAAAAAGTGCATTGAGTCTTGATGTCCTCAGTCAGAAACGATCTCATAAGAAAATTGAGCACTGGATAATCTCAATTCTTAGCCTGTCATGCTGTAGAGCTGATGTAAGGGCAGACAGGTATCCCTCAATGTAGGGAGTTTGTCCACCATTCTCAGGTGGAACAGAAACTCCGCCACCATAGGCACTGGACCAGATCCCCAATCCAATCCTCGTCTTCAGCGCCACTGGCAGAACTTTCCCCATCTGTTATCATAAACGGCAGAGGAGGATGGTCTTCAAGATCAAGCAACTTCCTCTGAAGATAATATTTTCTGCTCAATAACCTCCAATTTGAAGGTGAAGAGCATGAAGACTTCTGTGCATGATGTTGGACCCAGGTTGTAGTAACCGACTTTAGTGTTCCAGTAATCTGAGAGGTACCTCCATCAGGTGCAGAAGTACTCAGGGTCCGGGTTTGATTCAAAGATGGACAGAAATTTAGTAAAAGAAAAATGCATACAAACTCAAAAATTCCAGTATTGGTATAAATGACCATCTACCTACTGAAATAATCCAGAGAAGGAAAGTGTTGTGGCCAAGATATAAACAGGCTAAGGCAAATGGTAAACAGGCAGTGTTTGTGAGGTACAGGTTGTACATAGAGAACAGAAAAATCTACCCAGACAGTGACTATCATGATCATAACACTGGAGACAGGCAATATGAGAGAGACTATCCGCCTTTGAGGAGTAACAGAGAGACACCTTACACCCTCATATCTCCACCAGCAACTGATCAACCTGGGGAAAAGGCAAGGTACAGTGACCCTTAGGGGCAACAAACAACAACAATAGTAACAACTACAGTTGTTGTTGTTGGTTTGTTGTTTAACGACGCACTCAGCAATATTCCAGCTATATGACGGCAACAACTACAGTAATAACAAGTGTGACACTAGTACTCACAACTAAAACAACAACAACAGTACCATAAACAACAATCCCTATAACATGACTGAACTGTGTATAAAATTTATTAATGTGTGTGGACTTGCATCCAAATTGATAAATCCTGACTTCTCTGATTTTATTGAAAGTTTGAATATTGGTCTATTTGCAGAGACCAAACTTGATGACACTGACACTGAAAATCTGCCTTTGTTTGATGTGTACACCAAGAACAGGAACTCATCTACAAGATCAGGGGGTCTAGCTGTTATTGTGAAGAGACATGTATTGAAAGTGTTATGTAAAAACACCTGGGTATACCAAATGATATAATCGATGAAGTAAATGACATTGATTGCTTATCTGACCTAGGCATTTCAGATACAAGATGTTCTAGTGATTCTGGGAGAGTGAAAAATCTTGGACATAAACTCACACACATGTGTAAAAATAACTCACTGTTTATTGTATATGGCAGAGTTGGTCAAGATAAGGGTTTTACGAAAAATACCTGTAAATTTTTATCCTATTTTATCTGATGCCTATTGCACTCTGAAATTGCTTTTAAAATGTGAATCAGCAAATGTAAACAATATCACGGGTCAAACCCAATCAACAAGGGACATCTGTCAATCAGACTCTGAAATTCACAACACTGACTCCACGTGCATTCTGGGACCCTAGGATAAGACACGCGCTGACGATTTTGTACAATCAATTAAAAAAAGTGAGATTTCTTGTATGATGTTTCACATTTATTCCTTGGTTTCCGGTGATATTTGTAATTCCGATGTAAACCTTATTGTACGTAATATTAACAACATTTTCTTACACACAGCAAAATCAGCATTTGGCCTGGCGCTCGTCAATGATGGTATCCGCCTGTGTAGACCTGGATGCAATAGACCTAAGCCCTGGTTTGGACGCCAATGCAAGACTAGTAGGGGATGGTATCACCAGGCAAAATGTAATTTTAACAAACAATAAAGTTTACAAAACAAAACTCAACTTTTAAACAGGAGTCAATGTTATTAAAAAAAACCTTCTCAAATTCTATAATAGTCATCACTTCAAAATGCAAAACAATATTTCTAATTTACGGAAAAATAACACCCACTCATTTTGGAAAATGTTACATCAGGAAGAGAATGACGCAATTTTGCCATCTATCGATAAACTATTTGACTCTTTTAAAAACCTAAATGCACATAATGTAGACTCTATCTCTGATGATTTGACTGATTTTAATATTGATGTTGATGTCAATAATTGTAATGATATTTTAAATACTGATATAAGCAAACAAGAAATATGAGACATCAAACTACTAAAGAGTAACAAGGCATGTGGCCAGGATAACATTATCAATGAATATATTAAAGCTTCAGTGCCAACATTTTTACCCTTGTATACCAGACGATTTAATCTTATATTTGCTACTAGGATGTTTCCCGAACAATGGTTTAACAGAATTAATCGTCCGATCTACAAAGGTAAAGGAAGTACAGATGACCCAGGAAACTTTCGGGCCAATAAGTCTTGTAAGTTGCCTCGGAAAATTGTTTACCTCAGTTCTTAAAAACAGATTATGACAATCGTGAAATATATGTTCGGACTATACCTTGTAAGTACGCGGAATGAGATGCTTGGCCACTTTCACAGATGGCGGGATCCCCTTGAAGCGCTGTGTTGTCGTGATTTGCAAATATACCGGTTATCACCGATTGTGTTGTTTATTTAATTTGATCCATTTGAAAATATTACCTGTTGTTTTCATGCTTTGGTATACCATGGTTTATTATAGACATGCTGCCATATTCAAACTCAGTATCAAGTTTAGTGTGAATGAGTCTTGTGTTGTGAGGGAGAGCAACTAAATTATTAACTTTCGCTCCAAAGAAACATAAACCTAACTTACCCTAAAGCTATTTTAACACTTATACCTTCACCTATATAGGCTAGTAGGTTTCCTTATTGTTTTTTTCTCATTGACAACAGACAGAACACTGAACTGAACAGACAATATAGCACGTATTTATCACTTACCATGCATACTAACATTTGCTATTTAGTAATTTAGTATTGTTTTGGGTCATGTATTTCTAATGGGATTAGTGTTTTATAGTTTGACCTTAGTTATTGGTTAGTCAGTGGTGTTGAACTCAAATAGGATATATATATATATCACGGTACCGTATCATATTCATTCAGTATTACTGGTGTTATATTCTACCTTGTAGTAGTTAGCCATGAAGTAACCAAGTCACATTAAGTAATTAAAGTTACTTTTTCCTATACAGTTACTTAGTACTACTAATACCTACCTTACATTGTGTAAGTGGGTGGTGAGGTGAAGTTATTGCTGTTATTAAGTGACAGTGTAATGTTGTGATTGTTCATTAAGAGGTGGTATTATCGGGTCATAACAGGTAACTTTTGAAACTGCTTTCACCTAAACTGTTCTATACTTACATTTTACAATGTACTTTGCTTTATAGTTGGACGTCAACTATGTTTACTTAAACCAATTTAAACCGAAATTAAAGCATCTTATCCAATTTAAATCCAAACTGTACACAGGTACACACTGCGCGTCTACAAAACAGCAGTTGTAATTGTTATACACTATGTGTTTATATAACGACAGTTGTATCCGTTCTACACTTAATGTGGTTTTCAGTTGTGTTTTGGTCGTTGACTCTGATAGTCATTGTGAACAATTCGTTCCAAGTCTTAGACAAATATTTATTTGTAAGGATGGGACTCACCGGTGATGAATTGAAGAATATTGTCCTGGCTTTCAAGAAGTTAGGTGTTAAACCCAAAGCAGACACCCAGAGGACTTTGCAACATGGATGAAGGAATACTCTGCAGTCGAATCAGAGGAGGAATCCAAGGAGGGAATAGCCCAAGTTACAGCTCCACAGCCACCATCAGGCATGCCTACCTACATGTATCAGAAGTTTCCCAGACTTCCGAATTTCAGCGGTGACAAATCTGGCAAAGACACATCTTATGAAGTCTGGAGATATCATGTAGATTGTCTCATTAACAACAAGGTTTATTCCTCTGATGCTAAGGACCAAGCTATAAGGGATTCCTTAAAGGTGGAGGTGGCCAAGATTACCGTTCACATGCAACCAGACGCCAGCACCACTGACTTACTTAGGAAGTTCAAGAGCGTGTTTTGTGTCGTGGAGAGGAGAGAGTGGAGTATGGCACTCTTCTACAGTGCTCAGCAGGAAGAGAAAGAGGATGTTTCTGTATGGAGCTGTAGACTAGAGGAACTTCTTTCAAGGGCCATGAGGGATAACTCAACGTATGAGAAACGGGATGAGATGCTCCATAATATGCTGTGGACTGGACTTAAACCTTCTTTGAAAAATATATCTGGCCACAAGTTTGACAGCATCCGTAACTTTGTGGACTTACTGGAAACACCTCGTTAAACCGAGGCAGATCAACACAGCGCCACATCAGTTAGAAATGTCTGATATGAAGACTATCCTACACCAACTTACTACAGAGAGGGCCGACATGAAAAACCAAAGAGGACAGACTTGGAGAACGTCCCAGGATTCTCGACAAGTGCCAAGGGGAGATAACCAGTGGAGGAGTCTACAGCCCTCCAACTATACTTACCCAAGACCAGAAACCATACTGAATATTTGCCTTATTCATCACAACGAGCAGGAAGTGAAGCAGCTGATCCAAAGTGTTGGCGATGTGGACAGAGAGGCCATTACCAGTATGGATGCCGAGTGAGACTCGAACACAGTTGTCGTGGGAGGACTTTAAACTCATGCAGGCCTATGGGCAGGGGCAAGCCATAGGTCCTTCAAAACAGAGTTCCTGAGGGATTAGTTGGGAATACGAATGAGGTTGACTTATTTATGGGATATACACAGGTCAGATCATTGTTGGATACAGGAGCATCAGTTTCTTTGGTGTCCAGGTCCTTCTACAATTCTCACCTCTCAAGTATTCCTATTGAGCCCTTAGGAGATCTGTTGGATATCGAATGTGCTGATGGCGAAACATTACCTTACGATGGTTTCATTGAGGTCAAGGTCAATGCAATAGGTTCTGGTACTAGTGAAGCTATTCCTTGTTTGTTTCTGGTGGTACCAGATACTCAGTACAATAGGAAAGTGCCTGTGCTATTAGGAACCAATGTGCTTACCTACTTCTTGAAGGATTGCAAGGTACGACATGGTGCCAGATACTTGCAGCATACCAACCTAACAACGCCTTGGTACCTTGCTTTTAGAACCATTACCTTATGTGAGAAGAACTTGGAGAAGAATGACTGGAGACTTGGACTTGTATACAACGCTGAAGGTTCCAGAGTTACCATACCAGCCAACAGCCGTGCGGTACTTAGAGGCCACGTTACCAAAGGAGTTAGATGTCCAAGAGTTTGTGCCCTTTTACAGCCAACAAACAGTTCAATCATTCCTACAGATTTGGACATAGCCAATATTGATTATGACATCAGTTATCCTAGATACATAGACGTGGATATTGCTAATGTTACCACACGTACTGCTGTGATAGAACCGAGAGTGATTCTTTGTGAACTCCAACCAGTTACTTTACAACGTCCGCCCATTGGCAAGCCATTTGAAGGAGTTGCATTGACAGAGCAAGTTGAGTTTGAGAGAGGGATACATGTCATCATGAAGTTTTGTGATATATTCTCAAAAGGTGAAGAGGACATAGGCCATTCAGATGCAGTCAAGCATAGGAAAGATCTGGTTGATGATGTCCCCTTCAAACAGCCACACCGGCGTATACCACTTGCCATGTATGATGAAGTCCGTACACACCTTCAACAACTCTTATCTGCTGGAGTGATACAACATTCTCATAGCCCATGGGCATCGAATGTTATATTAGCAGGCCAGCTGAGGATGTGAGTTGACTTCAGACAGATGAATCGTAAGACCATCAAGGATTCCTATGCTCTTCCCAGGATTGAAGAACCCTTGGATTGTCTCAGAGGGATGAAATATTTCAGTGTCCTGGACATGAAGAGTGGTTACCACACAAAGAGAGGTGTGCTCTACTGAGTAATCCAAGACAATGTGGAGGTACAGGAACAGTTAGTGCTACCAACAAGATGCCGTAAAGGAGCGCTGCATAGTCTTCATGACAATGTGGGTCACTCTGGCTGAGATCGAACATCTTCACTGATAAAGGCAAGATTCTACTGGCCAGGGATGACAAAGGATATATAGGGGCATGTACAGAAATGTGAACGGTGTACAAGACACAAGACTACCCCAGGAAGAGACCCATTAGTGAACACACAAAAATCACAACCTTTATTGGAACCATCCAAGGGCGGACAACAACATATTCTTGTAGTCACAGATCACTTCACCAGATATGCACAGGCGTATCCAACCAGAAATATGACTGCCAAGACCACTGCTGTTGTATTCTTTCACAACTTTGTTGTACATTATGGATAACCTGTGCGTATTCATTCAGATCAAGGTGCCAACTTTGAAGGAGCTCTTATGAAAGAACTGTGTAGGTTGACCAACATACAGAAGTCTCGCACTACGCCCTATCATGCCATGGGTAATGGCATGTGCAAACGGTTTAACAGGACACTTCTCAACATGCTTGGGACACTTGGCCCAGAGAGCAAGAAGGATTGGAAGAGCCACGTTGGACCTTTGGTACATGCATACAAGACAACAAGGCAAGAGGCTACAAATTATTCACCATTCTCTCTGATGTTTGGGAGAGCTCCAAGATTACCAGTAGACTTGGCATTTGGTTTAGACATTGAGCCAGAGATCCATGTCTAAATACATCAGGACCCTCAAGGACAATCTACAACAGGCTTATAAACTGGCGTCTGCCAATGCTAAGAAGTCTCAGACAAGGCACAAGTCAAACTATGACTACCGAGCGAGAGCAACCCAACTGGAAATTGCAGATAGGGTACTGGTGAAAAAGGTGGCATTCAATGGGAAACATAAACTGTCAGACAAGTGGGAGGAGGATGTGTATATGGTTATCAAACAGCCAAACCCAAGCATTCCAGTTTATGTTGTACAGAAAGAGCGTGAAGATGGAAAAACCCGTACACTCCATAGGAATCTGCTTTTGCCCATCAGTTCCTTACCATTGGAGACACCGATTCCTAAGCCAAGACACTTAGACAGGACACTTCTTGGACCATCCCTCAAAAGACAGGAGTCCCTTGTCTGATGAAGAACAGGACCAGGAAGAAGGACCAGGAAGAAGAAACAGACGACATCACCATTGTTTTTTCTCGTGACCCGAGAGACCCGTCAGTGTCAACTGATAATCCAGATGACAGGCCGACTGAGGGAGAAGCACAAGACAGTGCTGTTCTGGATGAGGTCGTGACATGAGAAAATGAAGTGGTAGATGCTGCTGAAGATGTCCACAGCTCTGATGCCCAAGAAACTGACCAGGATGCAGACTCTTCACAGAATGAACCTCACACTCCTGAAGACGGTCCTGGTGACACACAGACCCAACCCAAAATAGTAGTCCCACCTCTACCAGCACCAAGAAGATCTACCAGAGAGAGAACAAGACCAGCATGGCAGATCAGAGGAGATTATGTAATGTCTGCATTATCTCCATTATCATCATCATCACCATCATCAGACTGGCTAAGAGTACCTTAGCTCCCTAATGGCTAAAGGTGTATTTGCAGGCAGATCAGAGAAGGCACTTGATGCGTTGGTCAAGCAAGGTAAGCAAGAATGACTAGGACGTCATTTAACAGGGAGGGGAAGTCACTACCCTATCAGCTCCTTTGTGTCAGCCAGGGCAAATGTTCTGGTTGAGTGGTTGACCCTATTGTTTTCCGTAGGGTCAGCTTTGCATGATTTTTAACCCTCACTTGCACCTCAGTCACTACACAGACAAGTCACTGACAGACGACAGCAAGTGGGCACATGTTACAGATTTTGTAAAGTCAAGGTATGTTTCCAATTAAATACGTAAACATATACAAATCTATCTTTTCATAAATAAGATTATATAAATAGGTGTACGTTAAATAAGGTATTGGTTATGATGTGTGAGAGATTTAGTCAATGTCTGATTCTCCTGGACAGGGTGTTATTTGAATATGTTTATGAGGCTATTATCATATATGTGTTAAATATATTGTAAGTGTGTGGACATTCATGATAGTTTTAGGATGTTTAGTAACTTATTGTGTTTTATGGTAGTGCTATGTTCAGATCTGTAAATATGTATACACAGTAGCACTGATTTGATAATAATGTCCACACGTTGCAAGAGCATTGTGTAGGGAAGCTAGTTTTATTGTACATTTAGAATAATTTCAATATTTGTAGGTATTTTGATGTCACTGTAGCCCTGGCCATGTAGTCGTGGCAGACTAAAGTGTAACCTACACCTAGAAGCCATACTTCTGGTATGTTTACTTATCACCACATGTAAATATATATTATTATTATGTTTATCTTTGATTACGTTTTACACGAGAAGTGTTTTGATTTGACGTATGCATATACAATATGTATGTATAATGCAATTCTTACGATGTATCATGTTCTGACGTATACGTATCCTCTATATATATAAGGTAATCCCAATGAAGTAAGTAGTATAGGTAATGATGGTTCTGCCGCAACTCCACTGGAGCCAGATTTATATACCTATACCACCACTACAGGTGGCATTTTTTATGTGTAAATGACTATGTGATTCAACGATAGTCATGAGATTAAACTAAACTGACTCTAGCTCACCACCACCTAGAGTCAATCAAACCTTCTATGATATAAATTTTTATAGGTAATGATGGTTCTGCCGCAACTCCACTGGAGCCGGATATATATACCTATACAGTTACTACAGATGGAATTTTTTATGTGTAAATGATGATGAGATTCAACGATCGTCATGAGATTAAGTTAAATTGACTCTAGCTCACCACCACCTGGAGTCAATCAATGCTTCTATGATATAAAATTTTAGAGGTAATGGGGGTTCTGGACCACTTCCACTGGAGCCAGTTTTATATACCTATACCTCCACTACAGAGGGAAGTTCTTTGTTCATTTTACTAGGAGACCAGACTATATACTCTTCTTGGTAATTGGTAAGAAACAATTGATGACCGTATTTGGTTGGTTTGACATCACTGATATAATATATACCCTGTGGTAATTCTCTCCATTTGATAATTTTGTCCTTGAGCATAAATTCCATTATTATATATTTATGTAAGTATTCTTCTAAATGTGATCTCATGATAGTAAGCAGTCTATTTTTAATCTCCAACCAGTTCTTTGGTTTTGGCACGGAATAATTGACGCACTTGTTGTCTCCCCTGTTCTATTAACTTTTTTCTCTCGTCTTCGCTAATACCACTGGTCTTACGAGAATTTGACCGAATCTCCTGCTTCATTGCATTGTATTTGGTGAGTTCTGACAACACTAAACGAAACTCCTCCTTGGATATCTTACAATCAGCCATTGCTGTCGAAATATGGTCCTCAATGCTGTTCAACTTTGCTTTGGCGAGTATCCGAATATTATCATGTTTTAATGCTTTCTTTTTCAACTTACGAGAAATGAATTTTATCGCTATTCCTGCCAGTCCTGAGACTCCGGCAGTTATTTGCATGCCAAGTACGATAGGCGCGGCAATTATAGTTGATATATAAACCAACACCGAGATCGAGTGCCATGCTAGCCGTTACAAGCACGGTGTAAAATCCGTCGAGAGCATTCACGGCTCTGCGATACTTTTTATACAATCCAAGTCTCAACTCCCTCTCCTTCTTTATTCGATGTTTTATGTCGCTTATTTGATGTAATCGAAATTCATCAACAGTATCCATCTTTTCAAATGCCTCATCGAGCGCCGGATATAAACTCATAGTGTATATTACGGTCATACAATAGTCTTTAATTGGTCTTGCTTAAATGTTTTGAGAGTATACATCAACCTTATCAAATGAATATTATACAGCATGAATATCTTAGTAAGAGAAATACTGCCACTTTTAATAATTTGGACCCCCTCAAGGGTTGCAAAGGGTGATGCTCCAATATGAATAATACTGCAACGTCGACGCTCGTGTTTCTTGAGCCATTTAATCGATAGACCTGGTAATATTTCGAAGGCATTTTCCGGTGCATCTCCGAACAAGACTTCAATAATAAGCGTAGAAATATTAGGTATTGCACTCAAGTTATGTTTAATATCATTGGATTCAGTAACCAAATTAAAACTAACATTTTTTTATGCCGGACGACTAAATAACATATGACCTGGGTTTTCTGGCAGGGGGGTGACTAACACACTTTTTCGTTTTGATGGGATATAAGCCCCGAGTACAATCCCACTATTTATTATCTTAGTTAAATTATGTGCCTTACCCATCATCACATACGGTGGGGTAATGACGATATTCAGTAGCCACTCGATGTATGCTTCGACCATAGTCCATTTATTATCATCGTTGTGAGTAAGATTGTACGAAGTGTTTTTAAGGAGTCTACTAACGTCAACATCGCTTAAATCTCCTAGATTACCTGTGAATGTGACTTCTTTCCGCTTGTATACATTATCTTGTAAGTGTAAAGCGTATAACTTGCCATCGGTACCGGGTTTACCGAATCCTTCTGTGTCTCCGAGATCGTAAAGCCCAATTGTATTACATTGTCTGAGTGTTCCAGGGCCTGATGAATCAACCATTATTTATAATATGGAGTGTTACACTCAAGTATCCTATATATACAGGTTGGTGTTTTACATCTAATACAGAAATTTTGAGGTCTGAAATAATACCACGCTTTAATTTTTTATATTGTAATGTTTAGAAAGATTCCGTTCTACCGCTGTTGTATTTTTCATCTTTCACTGAAACAGATCTGAGTAGAGTTGAAGGACTTTCTAGTTGAATATTATCCGTTGTACTGACCTGATCAAGATGGATGCACAACTCTTTATAGGGAACTAAATCGGGTAATGTATCTCCATGAAATGTTTTGTTGGGTGGTACTGTATATAATCCTTCTTTTACAAATCCAAGTGTTTCTGCTAAGAACCCTCCAAAAGTCATTTCCTTTTCTCCAGAGTTCAAAATTAGCATCCCATTCGACTCATTTTGTGTGAGACTAACTCCCAAAGGCTTAAAAAATTCATCATTGAGTGAGCATACGCTGTAATACCCATCAGGTATAACAATGGGTTCGCCAATAAAATTGTTTTCAATTATCCTTACCCCATTATTTCTTTTCGCAGCACTTATATTGGTCCACCGCGGGTAATACGTTACATCGCATAGGGCGACTTCAAGTTGACCATCCGAGTTATCGATAGTATGAAGCAGTTGAATAGACTGACCATTTGTTATTCCCGGGAGTGTTACATACATATTAAATATACAATGATACTATATCATAACTTAAATATGAAATCAACTTATATTACTAATCAGTCGATTTTAGTAAGTGCCTCTGGTGCTAATTCTTTTGTTAAATTCCCTGATATCTTTAAAAAATACAGGTTCACGGCAACAAGCGATAAAATGGTGCACGATTGGTTTCACAATCCGATGCAATTTTGGCAGAACCAGTTAAACTTTGCCATATGGTGTGCCACAACAGGATATGGTGTATCTCTTTATGCCCCCGGATTTGAACTAAATAAGTCTGTTTTATCATTTCACGTGTACTATCAGATTAGACATATACTTAAAGAAATTAGTGCTCCATTACCGCAGGATCGAGCATGGAATGCATCAAATAATCCGTACAATAGGTTCGCGTATGAACGTATTTGTCAGGAATTTAATGTTTCTACGAGTAAAGATTGGCGTTTTAAAGGAATTCTAAAGGAATGGTCTAGGTGTTCCGTACAGCGGACAAAAAACTGTTAAAGATGAAAGCGATGATTTAGTTAAAAAAACTCATCAACCATTCGATCCATTTAAGTTGTTACAGAAAAACAATCTTTTGTAAGATTGCATAATCTTAATCATGGCTGGGAACTTTCGAGTAATGATTGGAGAGGTTCTCTTATGAGTTTTAAGGGTGGTTTGGCTTATATTGTTACAAAATTTGTACAACAGAACGATACCGCAAACGCTTGGAATGAATTTCTTAATGATAAAACAGAAAATAATTTTACTAACCCATGAGTTGTAAGAGTTAATGAATCAATAAGAACTTATGTATGGGCAATTCTCGGTACACAATTGCAAACACGAACGTCCATTATTGGTTCTGGGACGGCGCTCGATGCACAAAAAAAGATTGGCGCAAACGTGGAGGACGCCATTAATTCACCATTTGACAAATACAGGCGAAACGGGAATAGTCAAGCCACAAACATCTACTAACACATCTACTAACGCACAACCACAAGTGCCACCGCATATTGTAACTAAAAATCAACAGCATATTGATGAAAAAACAGCGCTTATAGTGGGTGGAGTCGCGGCTGGTTTACTCATGATTTGGATAAATAGTTCTTAGCGAACTGATTTGGATAAATAGTTCTTAGCGAACTGATTTGGTTAAATAGTCTTTAGCGAATACGTACAACAGCCCTGCAATTGCTATGATCAGTGCCCACAAGTTTTGACTAAGCCAAGTGGTGGTCTTAGCAAATAAATTCAAGAGCCAGGAAACTATACTCCCTATTATACCAGGCAGTGCAGACGCGGCTTTCCCAGTGCTGAACCTCATGCTTTTAAATGCTTTTTTATCCACTCTTTTATACCATCCGACCTAGGGGGTGTACCACCTCCTGTACCACCACCGGTTGACGCAAGATTCAAAGTTGATATAATAAATCCCAATGCGGTTAAAATACTGGCAATGGTTAATCCTTGTTCTCTGAACAATGTTTTAATTTTATCGGCTAGTGTAGTGTCATCGTTGAGGACTTGATCGATAGTTTCTCGAATTCGACTGATTTGTGAACGAAGTGCCTTTCTATTACTGGAAGCAGCCTCGAGGCAGGCTGAACTTTCGTCTTCTAAGTTACGCAATCTTTCTGCAACGCGGCGTCTACTGAATTCATGGCCCGCCTGTTCAAGTTTTGTTTTCTCATAAGCTATATGCTTGTCGATTTCAGGTAGCTTGGCTATATTATTGATGAGTTCTCCCCGCATTGTTTGTATTGCCTTGTCAAGGCCTCGTAATTCCCCAATACTAAACTCTGTGTTTGTACCTGTAACGTGGAATTATCGTAGTAGGTTTCCAAGATTTCTCCGAGTCTGTCCGAGGCCAGCTTCGAGCTTTCATCCAAATTACCTATGTTACCGAGTTCAGTACGCACAGTTTGAAGAACCTTAGTAGTCTTTGTGGAAACTTTTTCTCGTCGTGAGTAGTCTACAAAACCTAATTCATCACAAACAGTGCTGATGCCGTGTTTAGCGGCTATCGTGGGCAAGGCTAGGGGCTTACGAGTACGAGAATTCATAAGATCAATATCCGGAGCGCCACGCAGTCGCAATATTCCTTTACTATCTAATTCAAACTTTGAATAGTCACGACCAATTGGGGTTTCTTTAAAGGTATCGTAATAATCATTAACGGTTGATTGTAAAAGTTCATCATTAAGATTCATGCCGCCAAAGCTGGTTTCATCAGTACCCTCTCCGATTGTACTGGGGTTATCAAAATCATCTAGATTAAAATCATCCATTTTTTTATATTAAACATAAGGTTACATAATTTCAATGTAACAATGTCTTCGCAATACAGACGCAAGTTAAACCCACAACGTAGACTTCGAGATCCATTAGGGGTCAAAGCAATTCGTCAGTCTGTAACTATAACTAATAACCCGAGTACCATTGATCAGAATCAAACGCTTCTGGTTCGCTTTCCTAATCTCGGCGCACACGATGTGTTAGTTCCGGGAACTGTCCGACTAGCATTTACGATTAGTTTGACATCTACCGACGTTAACAGGGAGCCCGTTAAGAACATAGGTCGTGCTATCGTTAAGAAAATCGCCATTAAACTTAGCGGTAATGAGGTTTTCAGTATCGACGATAGCGATGTATACTATTGTTACATGGATCTCTGGAGAACAGATAAAGAGCGGGAAAACTTACAGTACCAAGGTATTTGTAATCGGAACACATTGAAACTGCGTGTGGGTGCTGAAAATGGTGATAATACCGTCGTAAAAGATCTCGCTGTTGCCGGCCCATTAGGTAACCGATTCTATATTCCGTTCGAATTTGAATTATTAGATTCCCACATGCCCTTTTATCAAGCATCCCTAGGCGATAGGTTAGAATACGAACTCACTTTTAATGACTACGGCAGAGTAATCAGAGCTGCTGAAGATGCTAGCTATTCCATTGACAATATCTCGCTGGAGTATTATATGATAACAGATCCCGAATTAGCCAGACAAATTCGTAACCATTATACCGGAAGTTTAGCCATTTTGTACGATCGCGTGCTTCGACATTGAAAGAAAAACAAAAAGGACACGACGTGGAATATCAATCTAAACGTCCCCACGAGGTCGTTGAAGGGTGTTTTAATGTTGTTCGAGGACCCCTCCGATGCATTTAAAAGAAATACCGAGAAGTTCTACAATCCCAATATTACAAAAGTAGAATTGACTATCGAGGGCTTCCTAATCAACTATATAGTCAAGGAACGCTAGCGTATCAACAGTGGGATGAGATTAAAAAACTCCCTTCTATAAAACGAAGCCCAGAAGTTAACGCGGTCGTGAAAGATCTGTCTCTCAGGGTGTATTGATGGGTGAATACCTCACCACGAAGTACGCGCTATAGCTCGACATGCGAACCACGGATGATGACCAACTACACCGCAGCGGAATAAAAAATGCTAGCGAGGGTGTCACTATACAGATAACGAAGCTCCAGGAATCAGCTAGTAAATTAAACATATATTTGTACGTGATTATGGATGCGCAACTTAATATACAGAATGGACGATTCGTGCAAGCAATCTATTGATAATCTTTTACCTAAAGAACCACACTGCGCTATCATATGCGGGCAAACGGGTTGTGGAAAAACAGCTTTTATTCTAGATATTTTAGAAAGTCATTATCGGGACGTTTTCGATCATATTATTATTCTGTGCCCGACTATAAGCGTTAATAAAACATACCTATCGAGAGATTGGGTAATGAATGACACCGGGGTGCACAGAGTTGATCCGGGCGATCGTTTACAAGACTGTTTATGAGTATGTCACGAAAAATACAAAGGAGAATCAACTCTTTTCGTAACAGACGACTACAGCGCGAGTAAAGAACTCACAAAAAAGAAAGATATGCTTTCGTATTTAGCATTCTCCGTACGGCATACTCAGCATAGCGTTTGGGTACTTACTCAAAAATACAACTCTGTCCTGAAAGATCTGAGAGAGCAGACCAAATGGGTAGCCCTGTTTCATTGCAAAGACTGAGATTCATTTGAGGAATGTCTACACGAAAATGATGTTATTTATACCAAGCTCGAACGAGATAAAGTCAGAAAACTGTTAGCAGCAACGAAGCACTGTAAACTCGTATTAAAAACCAATCAACCAGCTGCTTATGCAATTGCTTAGCAAATGTGGCAAAATTATGGTAAAATTATAGCAAAATGTGGCAAAATTATAGCAAATATAGCAAAATTATAGCAAATAAAGCAAAATTACAGTAAAAATACGATAAATTAAACATTAGCAGAAACACAATCACAACAAGTGACACCACAACAGATTGTGAACGAGGAAATAATTACCCTGATTGCACAACAGATAGTGAATGAGGAAATACCACAAACACAAAAACAAGCCAGAGTGACGCGGAAAAAACAAAAATAAATCTCAGCTGGAAGAATGGGCGTGCTTGCGCGGAAAGCGAAACTAATGAATAATTCAAATATTGATCCAATTAAAACTTGGGCACTAGTAGGAGTTGTTGATATAGCAGCTGTATGGTTGTTTTATAAGACCAGAGAAGAGAAAACATCACCCCCGATGTCACAACAAGTTCAATTAGAGGTTAGCCCCCATATAATGCTATAAGAAGCATGACTACTCCAGTTACAGACGGTAAAATGTTGGTAAACACAACGTATCATTCAGCGGTGGTCAGTGGCTTGGCCATTAGCTATGCCCATATAGCTAAAATGATTACTAAAGCCACACCTCCCAAGCTAGATTTTAATGGTTATGATATCGGTATGGTCATTCTTGATATTGGATTGGCTATGGCAACAAAAGATATGCTCATCAAACAAGGGCTTATCCCAGAAGACATAATGAAGTAATTAAACATTTGAATATTTTATATTCATATAGTATGGCAACAATTGCGATCATGGGCGGTGGAGCTATTGTTAATGCTCTAGCTTTTTCGGGGAGTAATTTTTTATTTTCTAGTATGAGAGGTTCTGAGAGTAAACGACATAATAAAGCATTAGAACAACTCGAAGCAGCCCAGTCACAATGGACCCGACGGAGAATAGAGAGATTAAATTTTATTCATGAAGAACTGCGTAGACAGGGACATTCAATTCAAATGTTTAAGGATGTGGAATCTGCCATGCACGAATACTTCCACGTTTATGGGAAAAAACTTGACCCTATGCCAAAACCAACAATAAGTCGGTTTTATACACCGTCAGAGGACCAAAAGACCGCGAGGTAGCATTCATACTAATGGGGTTGACTGCTGTATTGATTTTAGGTTACACAATAACTACGCATAAACCATGACCTAGTTAGAGTGCGCCAGCGAGTCAGAGTGACTGCTAATCAATAAATCCCCAGTGGAGATGTTAGGCTGGGCATGCATTTAGACAAATGATACTAGAAGTGTATATTTATCACAATGGCGAGAGGCACATCAAAATGTAAATTCATACGCATGGGCCAATCACAAATTTGTGGAAAGAGCTGTATGGCGGATTTTTGTGGAATCCATTCCATTGCAATTAGAAGAGGGCACATTAATTATTCGTGTTCTGTATGTGGGATTGGGGTCAAAGGTAGTTACTGTTTATGTAAGAAACACGGCGCTGACAAGAAACGGTTTCAATTTTTTTATGAGAGGAAAAAGGCTTACCGAAATGAGATAAATAGATTGGGTAGAATTCAAACCAATTAGACATTAGTTCACATGTATTTATATATCACAATGACTTATGTTGTCAGAGAGCTGAAAGCTTTAGCAAAGCAACGTGGACTACGTGGATATTCTTGAATGAGAAAAGCTGAATTGATCGATTTACTCGGTTTCGAAAACAACAAAGCCCAGACTGTTAGAGAACTCAAAGCTCAAGCAAAAAACAGTGGGCTGAGAGGTTATTCTCGAATGAGAAAAGCTGAATTGATCGATTTACTAGATAACAATGATGTTGATAATAAATCAGTTGACGATGTTGATAAAAAACAACAAGAATTAATATTTGTACCCACATCCGCCGGCGTTGGTAAATATCTAAGAGGTTGGAAGATGGATATTAATTCCAACATGGATGTTAATGATGTTAAGCCCATCATATCGAGCAAAATTAACGAGGAGTTAGATGATTTACATAGTATAAGATACCAGCTGACGATTAAAATGTCATTGAGTAAAAGTAACACAGACGATAGCACTGAATATACCGAACCATATTTCCGAAGCAATCAAGAAGTTATAACTGAATCCGATACTATAAACGCATCATTAGGTACATCAATTTAGAGGATACAGGAAACTTTAGAATGCTGGACTTATAGAGGTTCGGGTTGGGGTGTGGATAAAATCGATAGTTTATATTTAGATATAGCAAATTATATGCCCTTCAAAGGTGGATCATATAGAGAAATTACCCCCGTATTATAAAAAGAAAAAAGCCATAATAATTGTTAAAAATAAATCCGATGACTGTTTAAGAATGATGATAAGATCTGCATTGTTCCCCATAGATTCTAAAATTGCAAATAGACCTTCTAGCTATCCCCAAAACGATGGACTCAACTTCGATGGTATAGACAAACCTACACCAATATCACAAATTGATCAGGTGGAAAAGCAAAATAATCTAGCTATAAATGTTTTCGGACATTCTTCTAAAGGAATTGTTGTTCACAGGATAAGGTCCGCTCCAGAACATATTCCCAGAATCAATTCATTTCTAATCGAAAAAGATGGTAAATATCATTATACATGGATAAAGAGTTTAAGCAGACTATTATACGATCAAACAAAACATGCTAGAAAGAAATATTTCTGCGAAAGATGCCTACATGGGTACAGCAGACAAGATCTATTAGAAGCGCATAAAGAAGACTGTAGAGGTGTTGGACAGACTGCTATCAGGATCGATATGCCTAAAGAGGGGAAAAATATATTAAAATTTGAACATTATTGTAATCAAATGCCAGTACCGTACGTAATTTATGCTGACTTCGAAGCGCTTATAAAACCTATAGAAAATAATCAAGATAATTATCAAGATAGTAGTTTTACATACAATACTCAAGAACATATTCCTTGTGGGGTTGGATATATAGTTGTAAGGTATGATGGGAAAACAAACCCCCCCGTGATTTACAGAGGTCCCGATGCAGCGGGAAAGTTCCTAGAATATCTACAAAATGAAGAGAGAATAATCAGGGAAAATTTATCGGGTAAGAAACCAATGTGGATGACAAGGGATGATTGGAGGGCCTATAAGAGGTCAACTAAAAAAAAACCTGAATGGGGATTCCGTAAGAGATCATTGCGTCATTTGTTGCTGAGAAAAGGTGTATATCCTTACGAATATATGGATGATTGGTCTAGATTCGACATCTTTTTGGTAATCGCTCGTGTCGTACATATCTATTTTTTCTGCCATATCTTTATACACATCCTCAGTTTGTATTTCCATCAACAAAGAATCTGTGTCGGTATATAACACCTCGCATCTATCACCGTATTGCTTCTTAAGTTCGTTGTAATAAAAGTAACATTAAGTGTTTTGACAAGTCAAGAATACTCCAACGTACCAACCTACACCAGTCTGTTGAATATTTTGTCTTATCCATCAAATTTGGTACGAGTTTTTCTACGTTAGCTAACCTTGTGTTACCCATCAAGGAGTGTTGATATTCGGACATCCAATCTTTATTAACCATTAATCTTTCAGGAACTAGCGGATAACTGTTATGATCTTTGTGTAACTCTGTTGGATATACCAAGTCAACTTCTAGTATGTTCCCTTTATTCACATCTACCTCATGTATATCATTCACATCGATATCATTCACATCGACCCACTCAAATCCGCACAAATTGATGGCGTAGAGATATAATATGTGCGTATCGGGTTTACTCTGATCATATCCCTCCACTAATTTATTATTAGCCTTAGAATACCTTTTCGCCGCCATCGATATACCACCTTTTAATCCTTTCTCAATAAACAAGTGCATATCGTAATCGGTGAGTAGTTTTAGTTCTACACCAGTCTTCTTCAAAAATGCATCCCATGATAGTCCGGGATTGGAATAGTACCATGCCGGATCCAAGCCGTATTGTTTTAAACATGTCTTTCTAAATATCTCGAATATAATGGCGAGTAACAGTACATCAGTTTTTAAGTACAGATCGTGATAATCACCTAAATTCTTACAACCTAATTTATCCCACACCTTCAGAGCGTGTTCATAATCGGCATCGGTTATTTTAGATTCTGTTAAGTTACTATAGAATGATTCAAGGGGTGGTAATTTAGTTTCGTGAATCTAGACCAATCATCCATATATTCGTAAGGATATACACCTTTTTCAAATGCTGTGTTAACCGATCAGTATATTGATTTGTTATTGCAAAGTCATCCGGATTGTTTGCATTAGCTAAATTGTCCAGGGAAAGATAACAGAAACTGTACGGAGTATATGAATCAAAGTCCATTACTTTGCTTTATTCTGGCTTTCCCATCCTTGTCCGTATAATGTATAGTTATAGTCAAGGAGAATGATATGTATTTTTCCATATTATTAGGAATGCACGTTAAGCTGCCGTCGGTCTTTGACATAGAGGATATGATTCTCATCTCATCATGTAAGCTAAGGCTATGAAACACAACGGGGATGGGTATTGTTTGAGAATTCATTTTTAGTTTCAAGTTACACTCGTTATGAGCGGCTCCCCGATAATTACCCGTGACGTGGCAATGATCTCTTACAAATAACCCATTCAGGGGTTTATTACAAACATGACAACCCTTTGACTTCTTATAGGTCCTCCAATCATCCTTCGTCATACACATGGGTTTCTCATGCATTAAATTTTCCCTGATTATTCTCTCTTCGTTTTGTAGTTATTCTAGGAACTTTCCCGCTGCATCGGGACCTCTGTAAATCACGGGGGGGTTTGTTTTCCCATCATACCTTACAACCGTATACCCAAACCCACAAGGAATATGTTCTTGAGCTTTATACGTAAAACTATCTTGATTGCTTCGGTCGGTATTTTCAACAGGTTTGATAAGCGCTTTGAAGTCAGCATAAATTACGTACGGTACTGGCATTTGATTACAATAATGCTCAAATTTTATTATATTTTTTCCCTCTTTAGGCATATCGATCCTGATAGCAGTCTGTCCAACACCTCTGCAGTCTTCTTTATGAGCTTCTAATAGATCTTGTCTGCTGTACCCATGCAGGCATCTTTCACAGAAATATTTCCTTCTCGCATGTTTTGTTTGATCGTATAATAGCCTGCTTAAACTCTTTATCCACGTATAATGATATTTATATAATGATAAGAATTGATCCTCTGAATTGATGTATCTAATGATGCGTTTATAGTATCGGATTCGGTTATGACTTCTTGATTGCTTCGGAAATATGGTTCGGTATATTCAGTGCTATCGCCTGTGTACTTTTACTCAATGACATTTTAACCGTCAGCTGGTATTTTATACTATTTAAATCATCTAACTCCTCGTTAATTTTGCTCCATACGATGGGCTTAACATCATTAACATCCATGTTGGAATTAATATCCATCTTCCAACCTCTTAGATATTTACCAACGCCAGCTGTGGGTACAAATTTTAACTCGTTATTATCAACAACAGTGGGTTTATCAACATCGCCAACTGATTTATTATTATCTAGTAAAGCAATCAATTCAGCTTTTCTCATTCGAGAATAACCTCTCAGCCCACTTTTTTTCGCTTGAGCTTTGAGTTCTCTAACAGTCTGGGGTTTGTTGTATTTAAAACCGAGTAAATCGGTCAATTCAGCTTTTCTCATTCAAGAATATCCACGTAGACCACATTGCTTTGCCAAAGCTTTCAGCTCTCTGACAACATAAGTCATTGTGATATATAAATACATGTGAACTAATGTCTAATTGGTTTGAATTCTACCCAATCTATTTATCTCATTTCGGTAAGCCCTTTTCCTCTCATAAATAATTTGAAACTGTTTCTTGTCAGCTCCGTGTTTCTTACATAAACAGTAACTACCTTTGACCCCAATCCCACATACAGAACACGAATAATTAATATGCCCTTTTCTAATTGCAATGGAATGGATTCCACAAAAATCCGCCATACAGCTCTTTCCACAAATTTATGATTGGCCCATGCGTATGAATTTACATCTTGATGTGCCCCTCACCATTGTGATATATATACACTTCTAGTATCAATTGTCTAAATGCGTGTTGTAAGCAGTCAGTCAGTCATCGCGACATAGCTGAGTAGTCAGGGTTATTCATAGCTGATAAGACTCAGCCTGACATAGTGTGTTTACAGGTCATAGTGGCTGATATGTAATAGATCACACCAGTCAATCCAAAAACTATAAATACTAACTCGGGGTCTTTCTGAGCCTCTGACGGTGTATAAAACTGACTTATTGTTGGTCTCGGTACTCGGTCAAGTTTCTTTCCATAAACAAGGAAGTATTCGTGCATGGCAGATTCAACATCCTTAAATGTTTGAATTGAATGCCCCTCTTTACGCAGTTCATCATTAATAAAATCTAATCTCTCCATTCTGCGCCTGGCCCATTGTGACTGGGCTGTTTCGAGTTGTTCTAATGCTTTATTATGTCGTTTATGCTCCTCTCCTCTCATACTAGAAAATAAAAAATTACTCCCTGAAAAAGATAAAGCTTTAACAATAGCTCAACCGACCATCATCGCAATTGTTGCCATATTCAAATGTTTTATATGAATATAAAATATTCAAATGTTCAATAATATAAAATATTCAAATGTTTAATTACTTCATTATGTCTTCTGGGATAAGTCTTTGTTTGATTAGCATATCTTTTGTAGCCATTGCCAATCCAAATGAAGAATCATCATACCGATATCATAACCATTAAAATCTAGCTTGGGTGGTGTGGCTTTAGTAATCATTTTAGCTATACGGGCATAGCCAATGGCCAAGCCACTGACCACCGCTGAATGATACAATGCGTCTACTAACATTTTACCGTCTGTAACTGGAGTAGTCATTGCCTTTATAACATTATATGAGAGCTTACCTCTAATTGAACTTGTTGTTGTGATTGGTCAATCGGGGGTGACGTTTTCTCTTCTCCGTCTTATAAAACAACGATACCACCACTATAGCAACAACCCCCAGTGTATAGGGAGCCCAAGTTTTAATCGTGCTATGTTCAGTATTTGAATTGTGTATTAGTTTTGACTTCCTCGCTAGTGCACCCTTCCTACCAGCTGCAACTTTTCAAGGATTCTTAGTCACTCTGGCTCGTTGTTGTGCAATCGCTGGTATTTCCTCATTCACTTGATGTGCAATCTGTGTTTGTGGTGTTTCCTCGTTCACTTGTTGTGCAGTTGGAGTTTGTACTTGTTGTTGTGTCTCCACAATCGGTGTCACATGAGTCTCCATTATTAGTAAGTGGGCACTTATGTTTAAATTGACAATACCTAGCCGTTATTAAAGCGGACCAGAAAAAAGATTCTGAAGAAAGGGGTCGGCTTATCCACAGGATATACTTTCATGATAGTATTTTTCAGATCGTGATCCGACAGATCGTGATGACGGTCCGATAGATTACAACCTGAAAGTTTGGAAGTTGCCACGATTAGAGCCATTATTGTTATGAATTATCAATAAAGTTATCATTATACACCAAAGTTGTCATTATTAAAAAAATGTTATGCATGTTACTACTTCCGATAATAAGTTTTCAATTGAATGTTCAAATTTTATCATTCTTCATAAACTCCACAATCTTTACATTTGACAATATATAATTCACAGATGAAATCGCAATAACTATTACCGGTACATACGTTTTGCCAAAATCATAAATTGATAGTGAACAAGTATCTACCTTTATTGAAAGGGGCAAATAAACAACTGTAACGGTGAGTTATTCCGTTCGCCATTTGCAAAAACATGTGATCAGCTGTTTCCTGTGACGTCACAAACGGTGACTACTGTGATTGCTTCCTGTTGTTTTAAAAGCAACACGGTACACAAGGAATTGAGCACTGATGATAACGGGCCGATTGGTATTGTTATGTTGTTTACACAAACACTTTCAAGTTGTGGGTGCTTAGCGATCGTGTTGGGAGTAAGGGATAAATTCCTTTGTTTTCGAGAGATTAGTTTAATAAACTGAAGAAGCCTGTGAGTAAGTGATGGTCATTTAAGTTGTTCATAGTATATTTAATTCAATTGGATTAACATACAATAGTGGCAGCAATGTTTGAAGTTGAATTGAAGCAAATTGGTGAGTTACTGCAAAGGTGTATAAAAGTTATTTATTGACTGGCATTCTCATCATGAGTTCAAAACGAAAACGCCACGCTTACGATGCTGCATTCAAACTGCGAGTCGTTGCTGTTGATGAGTCGACAAACAACAGTGCGGCTGCACGACAGTTTGATATTAACGAGAGGCAAGTTAGAAATTGGAGGAAAGAAAAGACGGCACTAACAGAAATGCCGAAAACAAAGAAAGCTAGACGGTTTGCCGTATCACCATACAGTAAACTAGAGGATGTCCTGTATGAGTGGATAACGGAACAAAGACAGTGTGGTTACATGGGAACCAGAAATTTGATTCGCCAAGGGGCACTGACGGTTTACAAGGCGAAGAAAAAGGAATTCGACCTCCCAACAACGTTTAAGGCATCTTCACACTGGTGTTCAAGGTTTATGAACAGGAGACACCTTACACTTAGGCAGAAAACTCACATCGCCCAGAGGCTGCCTGACCAGGTAAACACAAAAGTGGACTTGTTTCATGCCTTTGTCATCAAAGAACGGAAGGCTATGGCCTATGAACTTTGTCAAATCGGCAACATGGACAAAACACCTTTGAACTTCGATATGCCAGGCTCCAGAACAGTTGACCACCTGGGTGCCAAGACGATATCGGTAAAGACAACGGGGAACGAAAAACAACATTTTACTGTTGTTTTAACCTGTTTGGCTGATGGGACGAAACTAAAACCTATGGTTGTGTTCAAAAGAAAGACAATGACAAAAGACAAGTTTCCGTCTGGAGTTGTTGTCGCAGTACACCCCAAAGGATGGATGGACGAAGACTTAGTTAAACGATGGATGACAGATGTGTAGATGTTGAGGCCGGGTGGCATGAGGGGATGCAAGTTGCTACATGTATGGGACATGTTTCGAGCTCACCAGTGCCAGAGTGTAAAGAAAAAATTGACAGAAAGCAAGACACACCAAGCAGTCATACCAGGCGGATGTACATCCCATCTCCAGCCCCTTGACGTATGCCTTAACAAACCATTCAAGACCCACGTCCGGAAGAAGTGGTCCAAGTGGATGCTAGACAGCGACCACACCTTCACCAAGTCGAACGCTATGAGAAGAGCTCCACTCGCAGAAGTAGCAAAGTGGGTGGTGGAGTCTTGGGATGAGATCCCCACAGACATGGTGCAGAAATCGTTTTAGAAATGTGGAATTTCAAACGCAATGGACGGATCTGAAGATGACATTTTGTTCGAGGAGTTCGTCTCCCCCGCCCTGGTTTCTATGGATGTGGAAGATGTCATGGCATGTGATGACCTCCATGATTACTACGACGATGCGACAGAAGAAGCTGCGTGGGCAATTCTGGCCAGTGAGGACAGCGACACCGAATTTGATGGATTTACCAGGGATGATGTGATGTAAATGATAATGTATATATGTTTTTATTTAGTTATTTGTACACAAAACAAATAACCAAAAATACAATGATTTGAAACTAAATATTTGACTTGTGTTTTCATTTGTTGGTACATTTTCTCACGGGTTCATAGTTCTATATACAACGATTCACAAAATGGCGCTTCGTTGTTGATGGCAACAAAAAACGATCATTATGAGTTTAAGAAAAGACAAAAGAAACAGCTTCCCACATTATGAAAGTGGATGACTGGTTTGTTAAATCTTTATTAGAAATAATAATGACTTTTTCAATATAATTACAACGTTTTTCATCTTATATTATTGAATATCTGCGAGTACCGGCACATGTCTTCCACCAGCGCAGTCCGACTTCGCAGTGTTTTCTGCGGGTCATATCATTTTCTTTCGTAATTTCAATGGTCAAGTTAACACCTCGGCTTATCTACGGGGTCCGCTTATCCGCGGTCATATACGGTAAGTACCCAAACGCTATGCTGAGTATGCCGACCGGAGAATGCTAAATATGAAAGCATATCTTTCTTTTGGTAAGTTCTTTACTCGCACTGCAGTCGTCTATTACGAAAAGGGTTGATTCTCCTTTGTATTTTCGTGACATACTCGTAAACAGTCTTGTAAACGATCGCCCGGATCAACTTTGTACACCTCGGGATCATTCATTACCCAATCTCTCAATAGGTATGTTTTATCAACGTTTATAGTTGGACACAGAATAATAATATGATCGAAAACGTTCCGATAATGACTTTGTAACATATCTAGAATAAAACCCGTTTGCCCGCAGATGATAGCGCAGTGCAGTTCTTTAGGTAAAAGATTATCAATAGATTGCTTGCACGAATCGTCCATTCTGTATATTAAGTTCCGCGTCTATAATCACGTACAAATATATGTTTAATTAACCAGCCGATTCCTGATGCTTCTTTATCTGTATAGTAACACCCTCACTGGCATTTTCTGTTCTCCACCCACTGCCGTGTAGTTGGTCATCGTCCGTGGTTCACATGTCGAGCCATAGCGCATACTTCGTGGTGAGGTATTCACCCATGGATACATCCCCGAGAGACAAATCTTTCGCGACCGCGTTAACTTCTGGGCTTCGTTTTATAGAAGGGAGTTTTTTAATCTCATCCCACCGTTGATATGCTTGCATACCTTGACTATATAGTTGATTAGGCACACCCTCGATAGTCAATTCTACTTTGGTAATCTTGGGATTGTAGAACTTCTCGGTATCTCTTGCCAATGCTTCAAAGGGGTCCTCGAACAACATTAAAATACTCTTCAATGATCTCGCTGGGATGTTAAGATTGATATTCCACGTCGTATCTCTTTTGTTCCTGGTGATCTTTCTGTGTCAAAGCACGTGATCGTAGAAAATGGCTAAACCTCCGGTATACTGGTTACGAATTTGTCTGGCTAATTCAGGATCTGTTATCATATCATACTCCAGTGAGATATTGTCAATAGAACAGTTACTAGGATCTTCAGTAGCTTTGATTACTCTGCCGTAGTCATTAAAAGTGAGTTCGTATTCCAACCTATCGCCTAGAGATGCTTGATAAAAGGGCATGTGACTATCTAGTAATTCAAAGTCTAGCGGAATATAGAATCGGTTAACTAATGCATCAGCAACAGCCTTATCTCCTACGACAGTATTATCACCACTATCAGCACCTACACGCAGTCTCAATGTGTTCTGATTACAAATACCTTGGTACTGTAAGTTTTCTCGTTCTTTAGCCGTTCTCCAGAGATCCATGTAACAAAAATATACATCACTGTCATCAATACTCAAAACTTCATTACCGCTAATTTTAATGAACGCGCTCTCTGCTAGCGTCAGTAGAATTCAAACTAATGGTAAATGATAGTCGTGCAGTTCCCGGAACTAACACATCGTGTGCGCCGACATTAGGAAAGCGAACCAGAAGTGTTTGATTCTGATCAATGGTACTCGGGTAATTAGTTATAGTTACAGACTGACGAATTGCTTTGATCCCTAATAGATCCCGAAGTCTGCGTTGTGCGTTTAACTTGCGTCCGTTTTGCGACATTGTTATATTGAAATTATGTAACCTTATGTTTAATATAAAAATGGATGATTTTAATCTAGATAACTTAACTGATACTAGTACAATCGGAGAGGGTACTGATGAAACCAGCTTTATGAATCTTAACGATGAACTTTTGAAACCAGCAGGTAATGATTATTACGATGCCTTAAAAGAAAGCCCAATAGGTTGTAACTATTCAAAGTTTACGATAGATAGTAAAGGAATATTCTCGTACTCCTAAGCCCCTAGCCTTGTCTACAACAGCCAGTAAAAACGGCATCAACACTGTGAATTAGGTTTTGTAGACTACTCACAAGAAAAACTTTCTGCGAAGATTACTAAGGTTCTTAAGACTGTGCGTGCTGAACTCGGTACCATAGATAAAGATAATTTGGAAGAAAGCTTGAAGCTGGCCTTGGATGGACTTGGAGAAATTTTGGATACCTACTACGATAATTCCACGTTACAGGTACCATCCTCAGAGTTCAGTATTAGGGAATTACGAGGTCTTGACAAGGCAATGCAAACAATGCGGGAAGAACTCATCAATAATATAGCCAAGCTATCTGAACTCGACAAGCATATAGCTTATGAGAAAACAAAACTTGAAAAGGCAGGGGATGAATTCAGTAGACGCCGCGTTGCAGAAAGATTGCGTAACTTAGAGGACGAAAGATTGGCCCGCCTCGAAGCTGCTTCCAGTAATAGAAAGGCACTTCATTCACAAATCAGTCGAATTCAAGAAACTATCGATAAAGTCCTCAACGATGATACTACACTGGACGATAAAATTAAAACATTGTTCAGAGAGCAGGGGATAACCATTGCCAGTATTTTAACCACATTGGGATTTATTATATCGACTTTGACTCTCGCGTTAACCGATGGCAGCAGACCACCCACATCGCTAGTGATAAAAATGGCGTAAAAGAGTGGATAAAAAAGCATTTAAAAGCATTAGGAGAAGCGCTGGGAAAGCTCGCTGGGAAAGCCGCATCTGCACTTCCCGGCATAATAGGGAGTATTGTTTCCTAGCTCTTGAATTTATTAGCTAAGACCACCACTTGGCTTAGTCAAAACTTGAGGGCAGTGATTGTAGCAATTGCCGAGCTGTTGTACGTATCCGTTTAAGACTATTTAACCAAATCATGAGTAAACCCGCCACAACTCCACCTTTTTTTAGCGGCAATATGCGGTGGCACTTGTGGTTGTGCGTTAGTAGACGGTTGTTGTGGTGTCTGTGGCTTTACTATTCCCATTTCGCCTGTGTTATTAATTCGGTGTTAATATCTGAATTTATACCTGTTTTTGTTGATCAGTAGCAATTACAATTTTATTATTATAGCCGATCATTTGACTGATCTTAAGTTCCATATTACTTGGAGACATGTATAGTCCTGCCCCATAAACGTAGTCTACTTTGGATTGAGCGTACTGTAATACATCTTGATAACGTTTTATAGAAGATGGTATGTCAACTGGTGACTTAATAGCATCCTCTACGTTTGCGACAAACTGTTTCTTGCGCATCGAGCGCTGTCCAAGAACCAATTATTCCTGTTCGTGTTTTAAGTTCTTATTGATTCCTTAACTCTTACAACTCATGTGTTAGTAAAATTATTTTCTGTTTTATCATTAAAAAATACATTCCAAGCGTTTGCGGAATTGTTTAGTTGCACAAATTTTGTAACAATATAAGCTTAACCACTCTTAAAACTCATAAGATCTCCCCTCCAATCGTTACTCGAAAGTTCCCAGCCATGATTAAGATTATGCAATCTTACAAAAAGATTTTTTTCTGTAACAACTAAAATGGATCGAATGGTTGATGAGTTTTTCAACTAAATCATCGCTTTCTTCTTTAACAGTTTAAGTCCTTTTATACGCCAATCTACTCGTAGAAATATTAAATTCCTGACAAAGACGCTCATACGCGAACCTATTGTACGGATTATTGCTCGATCCTGCGTTAATGGGGCACTAATTTCTTTAAGTATACGTCTAATCTGATAGTACACGTGAAATGATAAAACAGACTTATTTAGTTCAAATCCGGGGGCATTAAGAGATACACCACATCCTGTTGTGGCACACCATATGGCAAAGTTTAACTTGTTCTGCCAAAATTGCATTGGATTGTGAAACCAATCGTGCACCATTTTATCGCTAGCTGCTGTGACCCTGTGTTTTTCAAAGATATCAGGGAATTCAACAACAAAATTAGCACCAGAGGCACTTACTAAAATCGACTAATTAGTAATGTTAGTTGATTTTATATTCAAGTTATGATATAGTATCTTTGTATATTTAATATGTATGTCACACTCCCGGGAATAACAAATGGTCAGTCTATTCAACTGCTTCATTCTATCGATAACTCGGATGGACAACTTGAAGTCGCCCTATGCGATGTAACGTATTACCCACGGTGGACCAATATAAATGATGTGATAGAAAATAATAAGTTTATAATAGGAGAATTAGGTATTGATCACACTCGCATTGTTATACCTAATGGGTATTACTGCGTATGCTCAGTCAATGATGAAATGTTTAAGCCTAATGGAATTAGTCTCACACAAAATGAGTCGAATGGGATGCTGAAATTAAACGCTGGAGAAGAGAATTTACTTCTTGCCAAGATCTTTGCAGAAACACTTGGACTTAAAGGCAAAACGCGAATAATACCACCCAACGATACAGTGCATGGAATTAAATTACCCGATTAAGTTCCCTATAAAGAATTGTGCATCCATCTTGATCAGATCAGTACGACGGATAATATTCAACTCGAAAGTCCTTCAACTCTACTGAGAGCTATTCCAGTCAAAGGAGAAAAATATAATACCGGTAGAACAGAATCTTTCTCATCATTACAATATAAAAAATTTCTGCATTAGATGTAAAACATCAACCTGTACATATAGGATACTTGTGTGTAACACTTCATATTATAAATAATGTTTGATTTCACATTTAAGTTATGATATAGTATCTTTGTATATTTAATACAGTCGTGCCTCGTTTATACGGACACTTGCATCATTTCACAATTCGTCCGTATAAACGAATTTCCGTATAACTGAAACCAGCTCCTTACTGGAAGAGTTACTTCCCATCAATTATGCAACTCATGACAGATGACAGAGCAAACAGATACATCCATTTTCCAGGAGATTTAGCCACTTCTGTTTGTCTTTTAAAATGTCACCAATTGTCGATTTTCCTATGGTATGTCCAAATTCAGTGCCATTATGCTTACTGATGGTTTCTAAACTTGCTGAAGGGTGTTTTTCTTTAAACAGACAAATTTCCCTTTTTTTTGCGTGCTGTAACTGCGTATCGCTGAAGATTCGATGGTTGACAGGTTATACTTACACAACTTTGACCTCTGACCTCCACAGACGCCATATTTATCGAAGGGGATTACATGTAGAATAAACAAGCTTGTCTCAAACGTAACTCAGTGTCACTTGGTTAATTGACTTCTCAGGAATCAAAGGATTACCACCAGCGGAAGGATTACCACCAGCGAAAGTGTATTGTCCAGATAAGTGAGACAATATTGTGTGCATTTCAGTATTTTGTGTATGAAAATGACCGTCCGGTTCCGGAAACTAAATTTCCGGATATACGGGTAAATTTATATAGTAATTATTCCGTTTTGAATGAAAATTGTCCGGGAACCGAGGTTTCTGGATATCTGAAGTCTGTATAAACGAGGCACGACTGTATGTATGTTACACTCCCAGGAATAACAAATGGTCAGTCTATTCAACTGCTTCATACTATCGATAACTTGGCTGGTCAACTTGAAGTCGCTCTATGCGATGTAACGTATTACCTGCGGTGGACCAACATAAGTGCTGCGAGAGATAATAATTTGTTAAGACTAACTGAAGCTTTCAGTGGTGAAGGCAATCGCGTCATTATACCTGATGGGTATTACAGCGTATGCTCCCTCAATGATGAAATTTTTAAGCTCAATGGAATTAGTCTCACACAAAATGAGTCGAATGGGTTCCTGATTTAAAGGGCTGGAGAAAAGCAAGTAATTATTGATTGGAGCTTATCAGATACACTTGGATTTGTAATACAGGAGAAGAAAGAATAGCAATAGTAATCAAACCCAACGAAACAGGGCATGGAGTTAAAATTACCCGATTTAGTTCCCTATAAAGAGTTGTACATCCATCTTGATCAGATAAGTACGACGGATAATATTCAACTCGAAAATCCTTCAACTATGCTTAGAGCTATTCCAGTCAAAGATGAAAAATATAATAGCGGTAGAACGGAATCTTTCTCAACATTACAATACAAAAAATTAAAGCATGGTATGATTTCAGACCTCAAAATTTCTGTATTAGATGTAAAACATCAACCTGTACATATAGGATACTTGAGTGTAACACTCCATATTATAAATAATGGTTGATTCATCAGGCCCTGGAACACAGACAATGTAATACAATTGCGCTTTCCGATCTCGGAGACACAGAAGGATTCGGTAAACCCGGTACCGATGGAAAGTTATACGCTTTACACTTACAAGATAATGTATACAAGCGGAAAGACATTAGACATTACATTCATAGGTAATCAAGGAGATTTAAGCGATGTCGACGTTAGTAGACTCAATAAAACACTTCATACAATCTTACTCGCAACGATGATAATAAATGGACTATGATCGAAGAAAAAATCGAGTGGCTATTGAATATCGTCATTACCCCACCGTATGTGATGATGGGTAAGGGACATCAATTAACTAAGATAATAAATAGTGGGATCGTACTCGCGGCTTATATCCCCTCAAAACGAAAAAGTGTGTCAGTCTCTCGACTGCCAGAAAACCCAGGTCATATGTTATTGAGTCGTCCGGCACTTAAAAAGGTTAGTTTAAATTTGGTTACCGAATTCAATGATATAAAACAGAACTTAAGTGCAATACCTAATCTTTCTACACTTATTATTGAAGTCTTGTTTGGAGATGTACCAGTAGATGCCTTCGAAATATTACCAGGTCTATCAATCAAATGGCTTAAGAAACACGAGCGTCGACGTTGTAGTATAATTTATGTAGGAGCATCACCCGTTGCAACCCTTGAGGGGATCCAAGTTAATAAAAGTAATAGCATTTCTCTTACTAAGATATTTATGCCGTATAATATACATTTAATAAGGCTGATGTATACTCTCAAAACATTGAAGCAAGACCACTTAAAGACTATTATATGATATAATAATATACACTATAGGTTTATATCCAGCGCTCGATGAAAAGATGGATACTATTGATGGATTTCGATTACATCAAAAAAGCGACATAAAAACATAGAATAGAGGAGAGGGAGTTGAGACTTGGATTGTATAAAAAGTATCGAAGTGCCGTGAATGCTCTCGACGGAGTTGACACTGCGCTTGTAACAGCTAGCATGGGACTCGGTGTAGCCGGTGTTGGTTTATTATCAACTATAATCGCCGCGCCTATCGTACTTGGCATGGAAATAGCCGCCGGAGTCTCAGGACAGGCAGGAATAGCGATAAAATTTATTTCTCGTAGGTTGCAAAAGAAAGCATTAAAACATGATAATATTTCGATACTCGCCGAAGTTAAGTTGAACAGCATTGAGGACCATATTTCAACAGCAATGGCTGATTGTAAGATATCCTAGGAGGAGTTTCGTTTAGTGCTGTCAGAACTCACCAAATACAACGTAATGAAGCAGGAGATTCGATCCAATTATCGTAAGTCCAGTGGTATTAGCGAAGACGAGAAAATAAAGTTCATAAAACAGGGGAGACAACAAGCGCGTCAATTATTCCGTGCCAAAACCAAAGAAATGGTTTGAGATTAAAAATAGATTGCTTGATCACATTTAAACGAATGCTAACATAAGTATATAATAATGCAGCCAATCAAATGGCGAGAATTACCACAGGGTATATATTATATCGATGATGTCAAACCAACCAAATACGGTCATCAATTGTTTCTTTCCAATTTCGAAAAAGAGTATATAGTCTGGTCTCCTAGTAAAAAGAAACAAGAACTTTGTAAAAATGTTGAATATTACTTTGTTCAAAATAATGGTATGCGTATGAGTAAAAATAATAGAGAATATTTTCTTACAATTTAGTTTAATCTCATGACAATCGTTGAATCGCATCATCATTTTGACATAAAAAATTCCATCTGTAGTGGTGGTATAGGTATATAAATCTGACTCCAGTGGAAGTGAGCCAGGACCATCATTACCTATACTACTACATGCAACCAACCAATTCACCAAGCCTAACCTTCCAATTCTTACAACAAGCATAAGTTGCTTGGGATTCTTTATTCTTACCCGAAATCCCCATGGGTACCAAGCTGATCCTGCAAACTTACCAGAGTACGCAAACACGTTCTGTTTTGTAGCATAGTTTCTTGCAAATAACTGCAACAAGGTACCTGAAAAAAAAGAAATTAATACTTAAAAAACAGAGCCACTAGGATGTTGTGAACTAGTGGCACCAATAGAAAATCATATAATTGGTAATGGGAATAGAACTTTTAACATAACTGCTATGGCATCAGAATTTAATGTATCATTGAAAAACAGAACTTATGAGGGTTGATTGATACGTTGTAAGCCTAGAAGGAATTGCATAATAGTGAAATCTTTGTTGTGGACATTACAAGTAGTATAGGTAATGATGGTTCTGCCGCAACTCCACTGGAGCAGGAATCGTATACCTATACTGCTACTACAGATGGAATTTTTTATGCCAAAATGATGATGCGATTTAATGATAGTCATAAGATTAAGTTAAATTGGCTCTAGCTCACCAATACCTGGGGCCAATCATTGCTTTAGATGAGCCTAAATGGTAATAAAAATATTCTTCATTATTTTTATCGATAAAGCGATATTCAACATTTTTATTAAGTTCTTCGTTCATTTTACTAGGAGACCAGACTATATAACTACACTCTTTTTGTAAATTGATAAGAAACAATTGATAACCGTATTTGGTTGGTTTGACATCACTGATATAATAAAAACCTTGTGGTAATTCTTTCCATTGAATAGCTTTCTCCATTATTATATATTTATGTTAGCATTTGTCTAAATGTAATCACACGATAGTAAACAATCTATTTTTAATCTCCAACCAGTTCTTTGGTTTTGGCACGGAATAATTGACGAGCTTGTTGCCTCCCCTCTTCTATGAACTTTTTTTTCTCGTCTTCGCTAATACCACTGGTCTTACGAGATTTTGATCGAATCTCCTGCTTCATTTTATTGTATTTGTTAAGCTCCGACAGCACTAAACGAAACTCATCCTCGGATATCTTACAATCGGCCATTGCTGTCGAAATATGATCCTCGATGCTGTTCAACTTTGCTTCGGCGAGTATCCGAATACTATCGTGTTTTAATGCTTTCTTTTGTAACCTACGAGAAATGAATTTTATCGCTCTTCCTGCCAGTCCCGAGACTCCAGCGGTTATTTCCATGCCGAGCACGATAGGCGCGGCGATTATAGTTGATAGTAAACCGATACCCGCTACACCGAGTCCCATGCCAGATACTACAAGAGCGGTGTTAACTCCGTCCAGAGCATTCACGGCTCTGCGATACTTTTTATACAATCCAAGTCTCAACTCCCTCTCCTTCACTATTCGATGTTTTATGTCGCTTATTTGATGTAATCGAAATCCATCAACGGTATCCATCTTTTCAAATGCTTCATTGAGCGCCGGATATAAACTCATAGTGTATATAACGATCATATAATAGTCTTTAATTGGTCTTGCTTAAATGTTTTGAGACTATACATCAACCTTATCAAATGTATATTATACGGCAAGAATATCTTAGAAAGAGAAATACTGTCACTTTTAATAATTTGGACCCCCTCGAGGGTTGCAACGGGCGATGCTCCGATATGAATAATACTGCAACGTTGACGCTCGTGTTTCTTGAGCCATTTAATCGATAGACCTGGTAATATATCGAAGGCATCTTCCGGTGCATCTCCGAACAAGACTTCAATAATAAGCGTAGAAATATTAGGTATTGCACTCAGGTTAACTTTAATATCTTCGAATTCAGTAACCAAATTTAAACTAATGTTTTTTAAGGACGGACGACTATATAACATATGACCTGGGTCATCTGGCAGGGGAGTGACCAACACACTTTTTCGTTTTGATGGGATATAAGCCGCGAGTACGATGCCACTATTTATTATCTTAGTTAAATTATGTCCCTTACCCATCATCACATAAGGTGGGGTAATGACGATATTCAGTAGCCACTCGATGTTTGCTTCGACCATAGTCCATTTATTATCATCGTTGCGAGTAATATTGTACGAAGTGTTTTTAAGGAGTCTACTAACATCGACATCGCTTAAATCTCCTAGATTACCCGTGAATGTGACTTCTTTCCGCTTGTATACATTATCTAGTAAGTGTAAAGCGTATAACTTACCATTGTAACCGGGTTTATCAAATCCTTCTGTGTCTCCGAGATCGGAAAGCGCAATTGTATTACATTGTCTTACTGTTCCAGGGCCTGATGCATCAACCATTATTTTTAATATGGAGTGTTACACTTAAGTATCCTATATGTACAGGTTGATGTTTTACATCTAATACAGAAATTTTGAGGTCTGAAATAATACCACGCTTCAATTTTTTATATTGTAATGTTTAGAAAGATTCCGTTCTACCGCTATTATATTTTTCATTTTTCACTGGAACACTTCTGAGAAGAGTTGAAGGACTTTCTAGTTGAATATTATCCGTCGTGCTTATTTGATCAAGATGGATGCACAACTCTTTATAGGGAACTAAATCGGGCAATGTATTTCCATGTTGTGTTTCGTTAGAACTTATAATTTTAAGCTCAAATCCAAGTGTAATTCCTAAGTATGGGATAAGAATTACACCATTTTCTCCAGTGTCGATTTTCAGCATCCCATTCGATTCATTTTGTGAGAGACTAATTCCATTAGGCTTAAAAATTTCATCATTGAGTGAGCATACGCTGTAATACCCATCAGGTATAGTAATGTATTTGTCAGGAGCATCTTCATCTAATATATGTATCCTATTATTAATTTTCGCAGCACTCATATTGGTCCACAGTGGGTAATACGTTACATCGCATAGAGCGACTTCGAGTTGTCCATCCGAGTTATCGATAGTACGAAGCAGTTGAATAGACTGACCATTTGTTATTCCCAGGAGTGTAACATACATATCAAATATACAATGATACTATATCATAACTTAAATATGGAATTAACCATTATTTTTAATATGGAGTGTTACACTTAAGTATCCTATATGTACAGGTTGATGTTTTACATCTAATACAGAAATTTTAAGGTCTGAAATAATACCCCGCTTCATTTTTTTATATTGTAATAACGAGAAAGATTCCGTTCTACCGCTATTATATTTTTCATTTTTAACTGGAACACTTCTGAGAAGAGTTGAAGGACTTTCTAGTTGAATATTATCCATCGTGCTTATTTGATCAAGATGGATGAACAACTCTTTATAGGGAACTAAATCGGGTAATGCATCTCCATCAGATGTTGTCCTGAATATTGATAATATAAAGTCTCTTGATCTTTCTACCTGTGTAAATCCAAGTGTAATTGCTAAGTTCTCATGAATCCACATACCTTTTTCTCCAGTGCCGATTTTCACTATCCCATTCGACTCATTTTGTGTGATACTAATTCCATTAGGCTTAAAAATGTTATCATTGAGTGAGCATATATTGTAATACCCATCAGGTATATTAATGTTTTTTTCAATAATATTTTGTTTATCTGTTATAGACAACTCATTATTATCTCTCGCAGCACTTATATTGGTCCACAGCGGGTAATACATTACATCGCATAGAGCTACTTCGAGTTGTCCATCCGAGTTATCGATAGTATGAAGCAGTTCAATAGACTGACCATTTGTTATTCCAGGTAGTGTAACATACATATTAAATATACAATGATACTATATCATAACTTAAATATGAAATCGAGATACATTACTAATCAATCGATTATAGTAACTGCCTCTGGTGCTGAATTTTTCGTTAAATTCCCAGATATCTTTGAAAAGTACAGGGTCACGGCAACTAGCGATAAAATGGTGCACGATTGGTTTCACAATCCGATGCAATTTTGGCAGAATCAGTTAAACTTTGCCATATGGTGTGCCACAACGGGATGTGGCGTATCTGTTAATGCCCCAGGATTTATGCTAAATAAGTCTGTTTTATTATTTCATGTGTATTATCAGATTAGACGTATACTTAAAGAAATTAGTGCTCCATTACCGCAGGATCGAGCGTGGAATTCCACAAATAATAATTATGATAGGTCCGCGTATGAGCGTATTTGTAATGAATTTAATGTTTCTACGAGTAAAGATTGGCGTATTAAAGGAGCAAACCATGGTCTAGGTGTTCCGTACAGCGGACAAAGAACTGTAAAAGAAGTCAGCGATGATTTAGTTAAAAAAACTCATCAACCATTCGATCCATTTAAATTCTTACAGAAAGACAATCTTTTTGTAAGATTGCATAATCTTAATCATGGCTGGGAACTTTCGAGTAACGATTGGAGAGGTTCCCTTATGAGTTTTAAGGGTGGTTTGGCTTATATTGTTACAAAATTTATACAAATGAACGATACCGCAAACGCTTGGAATGAATTTCTTAATGATAAAACGGAAAATAATTTTACTAACCCAGGATTTGTAAGATTTAATGAATCGATAAGAACTTATGTATGGGCAATTCTCGGTGCACAATCGCAAACACGAACATCCATTATCGGTTCTGGGACGGCGCTCGATGCACAAAAACAGTTTGTTGCAAACGTGGAGGACGCCATTAATTCACCAGTTGACATACCATCGTCTATAAAGCGTTTTCAAGATGCATTACAGTACGCTCAATCCAAAGTGGACTTCGTTTATGCGCCGGGACTATACATGTCCCCGAGTAATATGGAACTTAAGATAGGTCAAGTGATAGGCTATAATAATAAAATTGTTATCGCTACCGATCAACAAAAAACAGGTATAAATTCAGATATTAACGTCGAATTAATAACGCAAACGATCACGGGTGAAAAGGGAATAGTCAAGCCGCAAACACCAACTATCGCTCAACCATCTACTAATGCTCAAGTACCACCGCATATTGAGGCTAAAAATCAACAACATATCGATGAAAAAACAGCGCTTGTAGTGGGTGGAGTCTCGGTTGGCTTACTCATGATTTGGTTAAATAGTTCTTAGCGAACACGTACAACAGCCCTGCAATTGCTACGATCAACCCCCACAAGTTTTGACTAAGCCAAGTGGTGGTCTTAGCTAATAAATTCAATAGCCAGGAAACAACACTCCCTATTATACCGGGAAGTGCGGCTGCGGCTTTCTCAGCGAGCTTTCCCAGTGCTGAACCTAATGCTTTTAAATGCTTTTTTATCCACTCTTTTATACCATTTTTATCGCTAGGAGGTGATCCACCTCCACCTGTACTACCACCTGTTAACGAGAGAGTCAAAGTCGATATAATAAATCCCAACGCGGTTAAAATACTGGCAATGGTTATTCCCTGTTCTCTGAACAATGTTTTAATTTTATCGGCCAGTGTAGTGTCATCGTTGAGGACTTGATCGATAGTTTCTCGAATACGACTGATTTGCGAACGAAGTGCCTTTCTATTACTGGAAGCAGCTTCGAGGCGGGCCGATCGTTCGTCTTCTAAGTTACGCAATCTTTCCGCTACGCGGCGTCTACTGAACTCATCGACCGCCTGTTCGAGTTTTGTTTTCTCTTGAGCTATATGCTTGTCGATTTCGGATATCTTGGCTGTATTATTGATGAGTTCTCCCCGCATTGTTCGCATTGCCTTGTCAAGACCTCGTAATTCCCTAAAACTAAACTCCGAATATGGTGATACACTGACCGTGGAATTATCGTAATAGGTATCTAAGATTTCTCCGAGTCCGTTCGTGGCCACATTAGAGGCTTCTTCCAAATCATCTGTATTACCGAGTTCAGTACGCACGGTTCGAAGAACCTTAGTAGTCTTCGCGGGAAGTTTTGCTCGTCCGTATTCTACAAAACCTAATTTATCATGAACAAACTCGCGACTATGTTTACCAGCTATAGTAGACAAGGCTAGGGGCTTACGAGTACTATAATGCATAAGATCAATATGCGGAGAGTCACGCACTCGCAATATTCCTTTACCATCTAGCTTAAACTTTGAATAGTCACGACCTATTGGGATAACATAATTTTTATCATCTTTTAATGCATCGTAATAATCATTGACGGTTGATTGTAAAATTTCATCGTTAAGATTCGTGCCACCAAAGTTGGTTTCATCAGTACCCTCTTCGTTTGGGTTATCAAAGTCATCAAATGTACTTAGATCTAATTCATTATGTTCAAAATTAGCCATTTTTATATTAAACATAGGGTACATAATTTCAATATAAACAATGTCTTCGCAATACGGACGCAAGTTAAACCCACAACGTAGACTTCGAGATCCATTAGGGGTCAAAGCAATTCGTCAGTCTGTAACTATAACTAATAACCCTAGTACCATCGATCAGAATCAAACGCTTCTGGTTCGCTTTCCTAATCTCGGCGCACACGATGTGTTAGTTCCGGGAACTGTCCGACTAGCATTTACGATTAGTTTGACTTCTACAGACGTTAACAGGGAGCCCGTTCAGAACATAGGTCGTGCTATCGTTAAGAAAATCGCCATTAAAATTAGCGGTAATGAGGTTTTGAGTATCGACGATAGCGATGTATACTATTGTTACATGGATCTCTGGAGAACGGATAAAGAGCGGGAAAACTTACAGTACCAAGGTATTTGTAATAAGAACACATTGAGACTGCGCATGGGTGCTGAAAATGGTGTTGATACCAACGAAAAAGATAAGGCCGTTGCCGACGCATTAGGTAACAGATTCTATGTTCCCTTAGACTTTGAATTACTAGATTCCCACATGCCCTTTTATCAAGCATCCCTAGGCGATAGGTTAGAATACGAACTCACTTTTAATGACTACGGCAGAGTAATCAGATCTGCAGAAGATGCTAGCTATTCCATTGACAATATCTCTCTGGAGTACGATATGATAACGGATCCCGAATTAACCAGACAAATTCGTAACCAGTATACGGGAAGTTTAGCCATTTTGTACGATCGCGTGCTGCGACACCGAAAGATCACGAGGGACAAAAAAGATACGATGTGGAATATCAATCTAAACGTCCCCACGAGGTCGCTGAAGGGTATTTTAATGTTGTTCGAGGACCCCTCCGATGCGTTTAAAAGAAATACCGAGAAGTTCTACAATCCCAAGATTACAAAAGTAGAATTGACTATCGAGGGCGTTCCTAATCAACTATATAGCCAAGGAATGCTAGCGTATCACCAGTGGGATGAGATTAAAAAACTTCCTTCTATAAAACGTTCTCCGGAAGTTAACGCGGTCGTGAAAGATCTGTCTCTCGGGAGTGTATCGATGGGTGAATACCTCACCACGAAGTACGCGCTATGGCTCGACATGCGAACAACGGACGATGACCAATTACACGGCAGTGGGAGGAGAATAGAAAATGCTAGCGAGGGTGCCACCATACAGATAACGAAGCTCCAGGAAGCGGCTGGTAAATTAAACATATATTTGTACGCGATTATGGATGCGCAACTTAATATACAGAATGGGAGATTCGTGCAAGCAATCTATTGATAATCTTTTACCTAAAGATCCGCACTGCGCTATCATATGCGGGCAAACGGGCTGCGGAAAAACAGCCTTTATTCTAGATATTTTAGAAAGTCAATATCGGGACGTTTTCGATCATATTATTATTCTGTGCCCGACTATAAGCGTTAATAAAACCTACCTATCGAGAGATTGGGTAATGAATGACGACGGGGTACACAGAGTCGATCCGGGCGATCGTTTACAAGACTGCCTCCGAGTATGTCACGAAAAATACAAAGGAGAATCAACCCTTTTCGTAATAGACGACTGCAGCGCGAGTAAAGAACTCACAAAAAAGAAAGATATGCTTTCCTATTTAGCATTCTCCGGTCGGCATACTCAACATAGCGTTTGGGTACTTACTCAAAAATACAACTCTGTCCTGAAAGATCTCAGAGAGCAGACCAAATGGGTAGCGCTTTTTCATTGCAAAGATCGAGATTCATTCGAGGAATGTTTACGCGAAAATGATGTCATTTATACCAAGGGCGAACGAGATAAAGTCAGAAAAGTGTTAGCGGCAATGAAGCACTGTAAACTCGTATTAAAAACCGATCAACCAGCTGCTTATGCAATTGCTTAGCAAATTATAGCAAAATGTAGCAAAATTATAGCAAAAATGTAGCAAATTATAGCAAATTATAGCAAATTGAACATTAGCGGTTAATATTACATAAAAATGTGGTTCGAAATCCTCATTCTTTCACAACAGTTCATTATTACGGGATGTATTGGATATGTCATATTATATTATGTTAGACTTAAATATCTCCTTAGGTATTACATTATGGAATGCGACGAACTCATCGAACAAATGCTCAAAGAATCTGATGCAGATCAAAATGTAGATAAATCTTTAGATAAACATAGAGAAAGACTTGCCGCTTTGGTAGCCGGTGGAAAATGTTCCCAATATTTGGGAGAAAATTATACCATCGAAAAAATAGATAACATGACCGACGAAGAGATTAAAAAACTGTACGCTCGTTACGAGTCTAGACTGGGAGCTACCATGACTAAAACGATAGGGTCTTCTATATTACAACTATACACAGCCGTAGCTAGTACGTTTCTCCCCATCCCGGCAGAACATCGCCTGTATTTATGCGAATCTCTCGAGAAAGACCCATTCATCGAACACGCTATAAGCTCAGTGAGCTGTGAGTTTTATCATAGATACGGAATGTTTTTAGCTCCGTTCACCACAGCTTTAATAACGGCTAGGTATTGTCAATTTAAACATACGTGCCCACTTAATAATAATGGAGACACAACAGATTGCGGAGACACAATCACAACAGGTGACACCACAGATTGTGAACGAGGAACCACAGATTGTGGAAACGCAACAACAGATTGCGGAACAACAAGTGAATGAGGATGTGAATGAGAAAACACAACATGTGAATGTGAATGCACCACATGTGAATAAGAAACCCAGAGTTACTAAGAACCCAAAAAAAATAGCTGCAGGAAGAAGGGAGGACTGGCGCGAAAAGCGAAATTAATAAATAATTCAAATATTAATCCGATTAAAACATGGGCACTAGTAGGAGTTGCTGGTATAGCGGTTGTATGGTTCTTTTATAAGACCGGAGAAGAGAAAACGTCACCTCCGATGTCACAACAACAAGTTCAATTAGAGGTTAGCCCCCATATAATGCTATAAGAAGCATGACTACTCCAGTTACAGACGGTAAAATGTTGGTAAATGCAACGTATCATTCAGCGGTGGTCACCGGCTTGGCCATTGGCTATGCCCGTATGGCTAAAATGATTACTAAAGCCACACCTCCCAAGCTAGATTTTAATGGATATGACATTGGTATGGCCATTCTGGATATTGGATTGGCTATGGCGATGAAGGATATGCTCATCAAACAAGGACTTATCCCGGAAGACATAATGAAGTAATTAAACATTTGAATATTTTATATTATTATACATATGGCATCAATTGCGATGATGGTCGGTGGAGCTATTGTTAATGCTCTAGCTTTTTCGGGGAGTAATTTTTTATTTTCTAGTATGAGAGGTTCGGAGCAGAAAAGACATAATAAAGCTTTAGAACAATACCAAGCAGCCCAGTTACAATATACACAGCAGAGAATGAAGAGATTAGACTTTATTCATGAACAACTGATTAAGGAAGGACATTCAATTCAAACGTTTAAGGATGTTGAATCTGCCATGCACGAATACTTCCTCGTTTATGGGAAAAAACTAGACCCAATACCGAGACCAACAATGAGTCAGTTTTATACACCGTCAGAGGAACAAAAGAACCGAGAGATCACATTTATTATTATTGGATTGACTTCTGTATTGATTTTCAGCTATACCATGCATAAGTCAGAGTGACAGCTGTGGATATGTATAAGCCATGACCTAGTTTAGAGCGATCTATAAATTGCATAATCAATATCTCACAGTGTAGCTGTGATTTGCATTTAGACAAATGATATGATAGATGTATATACCATGAATAACTGCAAGTTTACACTCATGGGAAAGACTACCCTTTGTAACCGGCGCTGTGTTGATTTTCTTTACTGCGGGATACACAACTATTACATCAGGCGCGGAAACATTAACTATAAGTGTTCTGTATGCGGGATAGGGGTCAAAGGTCGTTATTGTTTATGTAAGGAACACGGTGCTGATAGGGTCAGGAACCAGATTATTTATGCTAGGAAGAGAGATTACATCAATGAGAGGAATAGGTTGGGGAGAATATGTATTTAGATATATGAAAACAACCAATTAGACATTTGTCTCATTTTGCATATACCATTCAACCATAATGGTTTTTGTCAGAGAATTAAAAGCTATGGCAAAGCAAAGTGGACTGCGTGGATATTCTCGTATGAGAAAAGCTGAATTGATTGATTTACTCGGTTTGGAATACAACAAACCCGAGACTGTTAGAGAACTCAAAGCTCGAGCGAGAAACAGTGGGCTGAGAGGTTATTCTCGAATGAGAAGAGCTGAATTGATCGCTTTACTAGATAATAATCAACCTATTGATAATGTTGATAATCAACCTAATAATGATGATGATAATCAACAACAAGAATTAATATTTGTACCCACATCCGCCGGCGTTGGTAAATATCTAAGAGGTTGGAAGATGGATATTAATTCCAACATGGATGTTAACGATATTAAGCCCATCATATCGAGTAAAATTAACGAGGAATTAGATGACTTACATAGTATAAAATACCAGCTGACGATTAAAATGACATTGAGTAAAAGTAACACAGACGATAGCACCGAATATACCGAACCATATTTCCGTAGCAATCAAGAAGTTATAACCGAATCCGATACTATAAATTCATCATTAGATACATCAATTCAGAGGATACAGGAAACTTTAGAACGCTGGACTAATAGAGGTTCGGGTTGGGGTGTTGATAAAATCGATAGTTTATATTTAGATATAGCAAATTATATGCCCTTCAAAGGTGGATCTTATATAGATTTACCCCCGTATTATAAGAAGAAAAAAGCCATAATTAACGTAAAAAATAAATCCGATGACTGTTTAAGAATGATGATAAGATCTGCATTGTTCCCCGTAGATTCTAAAATTGCAAATAGACCTTCTAGCTATCCTCAAAACGATGGACTCAACTTCGATGGTATAGACGAACCTACACCAATATCACAAATTGATAAGGTGGAAAAGCAAAATAATTTAGCTATAAATGTTTTTGGACATTCTAAAGGAATTGTTGTACACAGGATAAGCTCCGCTCCGGAAAATATTCCCAGAATCAATTCATTTCTGATCGAAAAAGATGGTAAATATCATTATACGTGGATAAAGAGTTTAAACAGGCTGCTATACGATCAAACAAAACATGCTAGAAAGAAATATTTCTGCGAAAGATGCCTGCATGGGTACAGCAGACAAGATCTATTAGAAGCGCATAAAGAAGACTGTAGAGGTGTTGGACAGAATGCTATCAGGATCGATATGCCTAAAGAAGGAAAAAATATATTAAAATTTGAACATTATTGTAATCAAATGCCAGTACCGTACGTAATTTACGCCGACTTCGAAGCACTTATCAAACCCATAGAAAATACCAACCATAGCAATACTGATAATAGTTTTACGTACAAAACTCAAGAACATATTCCTTGTGGGTTTGGATATATAGTTGTAAGGTATGATGGGAAAACAAACACTCCCGTGATTTACAGAGGACCCGATGCAGCGGGAAAGTTCCTAGAATATCTACAAAATGAAGAGAGAATAATCAGGGAAAAATTATCGTGTAAGATACCCATGCGTATGACGAGGGATGATTGGAGTGCCTATAAGAAGTCAACGAGTTGTCACGTTTGTAATAAACCCCTGGATGGGGATTCCGTAAGAGATCATTGTCACGTCACGGGTAATTATCGGGGAGCCGCTCATAACGAGTGTAACTTGAAACTAAAAATGAATTCTCAAACAATACCCATCCCCGTTGTGTTTCATAACCTTAGGGGATACGATTCACATCTCATTATGCAAGCTATCTCGAAGACCGACGGCGGTTTAACGTGCATTCCTAACAATATGGAAAAATACATATCGTTCTCGTTGACTAAACCTATACATTATAGGGACAAGGATGGGAAATCTAGAACAAAGCAAAGTAATGGGCTTAGATTCATAGACTCTGTACAGTCTCTTCCCTGGACAATTTAGCTAATGCGAACAATCCCGATGACTTCGCGATAACAAATAAATATACCGATAAGATAACTCGTCATTTGTTGCTGAGAAAAGGTGTATATCCTTACGAATATATGGATGATTGGTCTAGATTCGAAGAAACTGAATTACCACCCCTCGAATCATTCTATAGTAACTTAACAGAATCTAGAAAAACAGATGCCGATTATGAACACGCTCTGACGGTCTGGGATAAATTAGGTTGTAAGAATTTAGGCGATTATCACGATCTGTACTTAAAAACCGATGTACTGTTACTCGCCGATATATTCGAGATATTTAGAAAGACATGTTTCAAACAATACGGCTTGGACCCGGCATGGTACTATTCCAGTCCCGGACTATCGTGGGATGCATTGTTGAAGAAGACCGGCGTAGAACTAAAACTACTCACAGATTACGATATGCACTTGTTTATTGAGAAAGGATTAAGAGGTGGTATATCGATGGCAGCTAAAAGGTATTCTAAGGCTAATAATAAATTAGTGGAAGGATACGATCCCAGTAAACCCGACACCCACATATTATATCTCGACGCTAACAATTTGTACGGATGGGCTATGAGTCAACCTTTACCCACGGGTGGTTTTGAATGGGTCGATGATATCAATGTGAATAATATCCATAATATCGAAGTGAATAAAGGGTACATACTAGAAGTTGACTTGGAATATCCAAGTTCGTTACATAAAGATCATAACAGTTATCCGCTAGCTCCCGAAAGATTAATGGTTAATAAAGATTGGATGTCGGAATATCAACGCTCCTTGATGGGTAATAGTAGGTTAGCTAACGTAGAAAAACTCGTACCAAATTTGATGGATAAAACAAAATATATAGTTCACTACAGAAATCTCCAGTTGTATCTATCGTTAGGTATGAAACTTAAGAAAATACACAGAGTTCTAAAGTTTGATCAAAGCCCTTGGATGGAGCCCTATATAAGGTTGAACACAGATTTAAGAAAGATAGCTACCAGCGATTTCGAAAAGAATCTATATAAGCTCATGAATAACTCGGTATTTGGTAAAACTATGGAGAATCTAAGGAAGCGTGTTGATGTTAAATTAGTCAGATCTAATGAGGAAGAAAGACTCAGGAAACTTATAGCCAGTCCGGCTTTTAACAGAAGCAAGATATTTGATAACGACTTAGCCGCACTACATATGCAGAAGAGTAATATAAAATTCAACAGACCGGTGTACGTTGGTATGAGTATTCTCGACTTGTCAAAACACTTAATGTATGACTTTTATTACAACGAACTTAAGAAGCAATACGGCGATAGATGCGAGGTGTTATATACCGACACAGATTCTTTGTTGATGGAAATACAAACCGAGGATGTGTATAAAGATATGGCAGAAAAAATAGATATGTACGACACGAGCGATTACCCAAAAGATAATCCACTGCACAGCGTTGTAAATAAAAAGGTGTTAGGTAAGATGAAGGATGAATGTGCTGGGACCCCTATAGCGGAGTATGTGGGATTAAGACCTAAGATGTATTCTATAAAGAAGTCCGATAATGGAGAGATAAGAAAAGCTAAGGGTGTTAAGAAGTATGTTGTAAAAAAGCATATCAAACACGAACAGTATAAAGAATCATTATTCAACGGTAGAACGTTCAAACACGAGATGAACTCTTTAAGAAGTTACAATCATAGGATATATGGATTAAGAATGAACAAGACATCATTATCCCCCTTAGATACAAAGAGATGGATTGATAATGATGGTGTAAATACCTATGCTTATGGTTATGGTGGTAATACCGTACCGTCGGGAACTATGAACAACTCTTCTCGTACAAATGCCCTACCCGGTCCATCTTGAAGATAATAAAGAATAGGCTCTCCTTCTTTCGTAACCAATCGACTAATGTTATACGTCTTAAGGGACCATATGGGATCGGTTGCGCGACGTAGGCCTCCTTCGAGTTCACCGGGCTGGTATAAATATCTTACCCTTACTCTATCCGGAAGTTTTCGTTCTTTGCCTCTCCTCGGTGCTGAAGATTCGGAAGTCACGGATTTCATTTTAATAGCATGGGATGGTTTCTTCCCTATTAATCTCGTTACTTCATTATTCAGCGCTGATACAACGGCTGATAATCGTGTCACCCATTCGGTTGATCTCAATCGCTCGGATTTCATTTCGATCCCATACTGATAGCCAAACAAACGTTCCGCTAATGTCCTGTTAAATCTTTCGACGATAGCTTGACTGCGGTGGGCCTCTCTTTCACCACGGACGATTTTGACATCGTTCTTTGTTAACAGTTTAGTTACCGATCCCATAAACTCGCGACCGGGATCTACTTGAAATAGCTTAGGCCATTTTAGCGGTCCGCGTTTATATATGCGACTCAGTGCATTAGCTACCTCTGTTGATTCTTTCGAGGTTAATGGCTCAGCCTCTTTGTATCGACTAGCCACATCCACTACGGTTAAAGCGTATTTATACGTTTTGCGTTTTACCTTATCGTGGGGAAGAAACAAGAGGTCAGCCTGATGAACTTCATTCGTCGTAAAAATATCAAACTTCTTCCTCGGTATATAACGCGGTGCCGGTAAATATATCTGCCACATCGCTTGTTTCTTTAACCAATCCTTGGCCACATCTTTAGATACCTTAGCCGTGGTGGCTAATTTTTTTATTGCTCCTACACCTTTCCAATATCCTCGTGGGCTATAGTAAATTTTATCCATTATTAATTAATATTGATATTTCTTTTAAAACGACTTTCGTTGAATCGCATCACTAATAGAAGCAATGATTGGCCCCAGGTATTGGTGAGGTAGAGCCAATTTAACTTAATCTTATGACTATCATTAAATCGCATCATCATTTTGGCATAAAAAATTCCATCTGTAGTGGCAGTATAGGTATACGATTCCTGCTCCAGTGGAGTTGCGGCAGAACCATCATTACCTATACTACTTTACATGATTTGGGTTCCAAAGCTTCTGACATCTGCATCAGGCACAACACGTCTCGTGATATTCTAGCTTTGTTCCAAGCTGATACAGGATGGTTCTAACAACAATTCGTGACTGAGGACGAAACCTGGGTTCACTGCTTCTAGCCTGAGCCCAAACAAGTACTTGACCACAGCACCTCAAGCTTGCCTAACTGGCTCTAACTGGGGAGCATCCAAAGATACCCTCCTCTCTCTCTACATATCACTAATTAGATCAAAACTAGACTATGGCTGCGCCATATACAACACCCTAAACAACTCTCTATCTAAAAAACTTGACTCAATACAATATCAGGCTCTCAAACTAATTACACGCACCCAACATGGCACCTCGTACACCTCACTTCAGACCCTAACAGGAGAAATGCCACTAAGTCTACGCAGGGAACAGCTAAGCTTAAATTTCTGGGCCGCGTCCCAATCAAACCCTCTCATCCAAAACTTAATAAACCAAAACATCAGCCCCAAAAACCAAGCTCTAGCTCGTAAACACCCCTTACTTACGCCAATATCCCAAAGAATAACAAACTACCTAAATGAACACCAAATTAAAAATCTTAAACAAAACTGCAAACAATCAAATATCTTCACCCCTAAACTTAAAATACCCAAAATAGACACAACACTAGCTAGCCAAATAAATAAACAAACCGACCCAAACATAGCTAAAACTACCACACTAGCATACATACACGAAAATTGGCCAAATTGGTGTCACATTTACACGGACGGATCCTCAGATCCGACCTCCAAACACACAGGTTTCGGAGTCCATACCACACAACCAACTAAAACCACACAATCCTTCTGACTCCCAAACAACCAATCAATATTCACGGCAGAACTAATGGGCATGGCCTCAGCCCTCCATAATCAAGAATCCAAAAAACACAAAAAAATCCTAATACTTACCGACTCCCGAAGTGGACTGCAAGCCCTCCAAAACAAAAATACCAAAAAACAGACCTAAATTAATAAATCAAATACTTAAAAGCTCCAACGACCTAACTAAGGCAGGCAAACAAATAACCTTCTTTTGGATACCCGCCCACGTAGGAATATACGGTAATGAAAACGCCGATAAAGCAGCTAAACTATCCCTTAAAATCCCAGAAATAAGCTTAAACTTACCCATCTCAAAATCAGAAATTAAAAGTGTAAACAAGCAAAAAATCACAAAAAAATTGCATAACCTATATCTAAACTCAAATAGCCAAATCAAAAAAGTGCTCAGCAAACCACTAACCAAGCCAAAAATTCTCCATCCATCCAAAAAAATCGACAGAGTAATCACTAAACTCCAAACAGGACACACCAACCTAAATAACCACCTCAAAAAATTTAAAAAACACACTACAGGTAACTGCCCACACTGCAAACAACTAGAAACCCCAGAACACGCACTCATCCACTGCACACACTACCTAACACATCGAACCGCATTACAAACCACCCTCAATCTAAACAAGGCTCTAACTCTAGAAGCAATATTAAACCCACAAAATAAACTAGAAAACTTCAAGGCCTTAGGCGTATTCTTAATAAAAACGGAACTAATAAAACGCATCTAAAAACACAATAATCTACCAAATCAAAATCACATGAACAAACAAACATCCACCATACCCAGCTCCCTTAGTTCTCCTCCCCAATCCCATCGGCATCTATTCCAAATCTCAAAATTCCCAAATTCTATATAAGCAACCCCTAAAATTCCCCTCTTGGGTTGCACAGACCACTTTCGCCCCTTTTGAAAACACATTAAATGGCCTGGCCGGGCCCGTGTGCGAAATACGCATCAGTCGGAAAGCACACGTTAAATCTCCAAAGTAAGTAAGTAAGTAAGTAAGAGATTGAGAGCTGACAAATGGGGCTTCTCCCTAAACTCGGAAAAAACAACAGGAATAGTATTCAAACACAAAAACATGAAACCGGCCACCCCTAATCTTCAGCTAAACAACAAACCAATCAAATTCCAAAAACAAACTAAATTCCTAGGCCTAATTTTCGATGAACATCTCTCATGGGATGCTCACATAAAAGACCTAACTACTAAATGCAGCAAAGACTTAAACACACTAAGATGTCTCATTGGCTTCAACTGGGGGGCCTCTAAAGACTACAGCTGTGCCATCTACGATACTCTAAACCAAACTCTAACCCCAAAACTAGACTCAATACAATATCAGGCTCTTAGATTAGTCACACGTACCCAACATGGCACCTATCTCACTTCACTCCAGGCCCTTACAGGAGAAATGCCACTAAATCTACGCAGACAACACTTAACCTTAAACTTCTGGGCCGCGTCCCAATCAAACCCCCTCATCCAAAACCTAATAAACCAAAATATCCGACCTCAAAACCAAGCTCTAACTAGGAAACACCCTCTACTTACACCAATATCCCAATGAATAACCAACTACCTAAACGAACACCAAATAAACAACCTAAAACAAAACTGCAAACAATCAAATATATTTACCCCAAAACTCAAAATCCCAAAAATAGACATATCTCTAGCCAACTCAATAAATAAACAAACCGACCCAAACATAGCTAAATCCACTGCACTAGCATACATACACGAAAATTGGCCAAATTGGTGTCACATCTACACAGACGGATCCTCTGATCCGATCTCCAACCACACAGGTTTCAGAGTCCACATCGCACAACCAACCAGAAATACACAATCCTTTCGACTCCCAAACAACCAATCTATCTTTACAGCAGAGCTAATGGGCATGGCCTCAGCCCTCCATAACCAGCAATTTAAAAAACATAAAAAAATCCTTATACTCACAGACTCCCTAAGTGGACTGCAGGCCCTCCAAAATAAAAACACCCAAAACCGCCCCAAACTCATAAACCAAATACTAAAAAGCGCAAACAACTTAACAGAGGCAGGCAAACAAATAGTATTCATCTGGATCCCCGCCCACGTAGGAATATACAGCAACGAAAACGCCGACAAAGCTGCTAAACAATCCCTCAAAATCCCTGAAATAAGCTTAAAGCTACCCATATCCAAATCAGAGATCAAAAGTATCAACAAACGAAAAATCACCAAAAAATGGCATAACCTCTATCTAAAATCAGCAAAATTAAAAAAGTTCTCAAAAAACCCTTAACCAAACCAAAAACCCTTCATCCATCCAAAAAAATCGATAGAATAATCAGTAAACTCCAAACAGGTCACACCAACCTAAATAGCCACCTCAAAAAAATTAAAAAACACGCAACAGGAAAGTGCCCACACTGCAAACACCTAGAAACCCCAGAACACACACTCATACACTGCATCCACTACCAAACACACTGAGCTACACTACAAACAACCCTCAATCTAAATAAGGCTCTTACTCTAGTAGCATTCCTAAACCCACAAAATAAAATAGAAAAATTTAAAGCCCTAGGCGTATACTTAATTAAAACAGACCTAATTAAGTGCATCTAATATCCAACAAACTAGCAAAACAAACCACATAAACCAACAATCACACCTTAATCAACTCCCTTAGTCCGCCCACCATACCCCCTTGGCATCTATTCCAAATCTAAAAAATTCCTAATTTTTCTATATATGCAACCACTACATTCCCCCCCTGGGTTGCCAATTTTCTTTTCCCTTTTCGGAAATACACTAAATGGCCCGGCCGGGCCGGTGTTGCGGAAAGTGCACGTAAAATCTCCAATGTAAGTAAGTAAGTAAGTAAGAGATTGAGAGGAAAAAAAGAAAGGTCTTACCCTTAGCCTAGCTAGGGTTAGGCTGGGTGCTCCGGGGCACCTAGACAACAACCACTACCACTATGTGCTGACCTGGCACATAGTGTCTTTTGTATGTATATATCTACATGTATAAAGTAAAACTGTATATACCGCAAGCAATAGTTTCCAAGTTGTCACTTCCTACTGAGAACCATATGTCGGCCCCTTGCATATACGATTATGCAAATTATTCATTAATCAACGTCAGACCACACGCGTTGTTAATTTGGAGTATATTGCACATATACAAAACTGAATTTTGGAAAGACACATTTTGGCATTAACATACTGGCTTTGATTAAACATACCTGGTTGCACTATTCAACAGTCACACAATATATATCCTTGATTGCGTTCATGTAAGTAAACACAAATTAGTTAGTCGCAATGAGATATCTTGTACACAGTGTCCACCTTGTAGGTGCCCGTGAGGCGGCCTCTGTATTGTGCAGGGTCTGCATGATGATGGCTGTGTTCAGATCTCTGTGGGATAGGTATGTATACTTCTTTTCTTTGGTCCTGTGCAGGAACGACATCTTGTTTTAAGAGCCTGGGTGGAGTTTGGAGACCAAAAACTTCTTGCCACTGACAAAGTTTTCCAAGATTATTTGAGTGCCAAAGGTACTTTTTAATTGAATCTTCACCTATCTCTCCTGAGTCGTGTGGGGATCATCTCCAATTTCTTGGCATTAACGAGCCAGCCTAGATGGTGTAACAATCTCATGGCGAACTGCAGTTGTTTCTTTAAGATACAAGGAATCGCATGAGCTTGAATGTGGTCGATGTATGGCTCGAAACCAATCCTCTCATAATAGGAAGATGACGTGAAGACATCTTCGATGATCAGGATAGATTGGTAAATGAAGGTACGCATCTTGAAGGTCCAGACAGACCATGTAGTCTCCTGATCAAATAATTGGTCGAAGCAGGTTCCAGCTGTGCTGTAAAGTTGACAAGTCCATGTGCTGAGTGCCCCATATTGTCCATTCGTTGATTGAAGATGACGTTTTTTTAGACTGTGGCCACTGGACTTCTGCCTCCTCAACAAAAGTTGGTCTTTTTGAAGCGAATGGCCTCCGATCTCTATTGAGCCGATCTCTTGCGCTGCTGAATCTCCTGAAGTTACTGACGCTGAAGTTGCAATAAGTCTACTGAAATCTAAAGCTGAGTGTCCTCAGTAACTTCACTGACTGCCTGAATACTGTATGCAAACAACATGGTGGAGGACCAGGGTAGTTGAATTAATTTAACTTGGAATTGACCGTCCAAGGAGCAAGTGTACCCTCCTACGCATAGCTGTTATATATCCAGAGAATTGGGATAGTTGGTCCATCACTCCCTGGAATCTGTCATGTATGAGCACTATCGTGCATGTTTTATATCACTAAATCAAGCCCCGCAAGGTCCCGATCACAAATGTCGCTCATTTAGGTGGAGGTTTAACAAACGCTCCTGTCAATCCTACCTTTCCTGATGATATCTATCCTAGAGGGGCAAAAGTCCTGATCGTGATCATCAATCATTTGCCAATACTTCTGGTACAAATACATTGGATGATCACTCTCTCGACAAAAGTCTCTGTCATATGAAAGCTGACAATCCAGATCCCGATCATCAAACCTCTGAGGGAGGGTTCATTGAATGAGGTGGTGTTTGCCGATTCTGATGCTCAACGTCCGATTGCCAAACCTCTTCCAATCTCTGGACGGTTCGTCGAACATCGAACAGTATGACGCTGTTGATGATCGTAGCTAGCTCCTGTCCATCAACGTCCCTGGGACTCTCTACCCGATGCTCCAATCTGTCTAACCGAACGTGTAGCAGAAGTAAAGTTCGTCATTCCTCTCTGAAGCTTGTGTCACAGGTCATGATAAGAAGCCAAAGACCTGATTGTAGCAGGTTTATCGACCTTGCTGATGACCGATCAAGGCGAAGAAGATGCTTCACCAGGTATGTCTGATGTTAGAAAGAGGAGTCTGAGCCTTCCAATAAGAAGAGTGACAAATCATTTGACAATGGTACATTCGTAACACCTTTCGTCAACGTATAGCCTACAAAGTCAAGCGTTTGGCTTTTTTAGCTGCCAACGGTCTATGTTCATCCATAGATTTTGAATGCCTAGCACTAACTCTTCTCACAGACTTTCTCTTATAGAGGGCAAATTGATCCTTAATAAGCTCTCTACATTGTTCACATCTGTCCGACTATGAGAGAGCACCGTGACAGTTACTTATTGTCCATGATCACAAAAAACTCTATACCTCAGGTAGTCAAGGTATAAGTTTTTTATGCTCAAGAGTGATAAGAAAAAGAATGAGTAGGCAGGGCAGATGACGCGGTCAGTCAGCATGAGGTTGCAACAGCTTATGAATATAGTGACCATGATAATGGCTGAGTAAGTTTGGGTGAGGTATTTTTATTTTCCCGCTGAAAATGGGTTCAGTGATCGTTTCCACTCTAGGATCGGCTAGGAATAGAGAAATGCACAGTGTGAGATAGGACAAGTTCTAAAACTTGACTGTACAACAATAACAACATAATGACCATCCCAACCACGATATTTCCTGGCAACAATTGACCATACAGACATCAATCACTGCAAAAAAATGTAACCTAAAGAAACAATAACAATGCAAAAAGGAAGCCAGCTAATCACAGAGGCCACTGAAAGTTACAAAAATATCATTTCTATGTCATTTGAACATTCCTAATATCAAGAAAATCCTTATCATCCTGATCAAGAGAGGTACACTATCATAAGCCACTGAAGTGTAGTGCAACATTTAGTTTTCTTAATTTATCAAAATCATAAATGTTGTTCATCCTAATGGTGAAATTTACACTGCTAAATGTCATAAATATTGTCAGAATTACCTGTAGCTTTTAAAAGGTATCCACCATGGCTAATGGTAACAAGAAAACAGAGTTGTCACTATCCCTCGACATGAGGCACATTTCTGGTTGATCATGTAGTGGTGAATTGTAAACTATAAAAAAAGAGTCCTATAAAGCCTTTAGAAGAGATAGGCACTTGGGCCGCTTTATGTCATCAAAAGAAATTATCAAAGGTGAAATTAATACACACAAAAGGCCCCTTCTCTGGGAAAAATAACTCGGCCTTGTTAAGTATCTCTTAGATAAGAAAACTTCAGTAGTTTCTGAGAAAACTTGTCCCTATTGCACACACTATGTACCAAGTAAAATAACATGGATCAAGAGCCATAACTAAAAAAATAATCCACCATTTTTGAACTCAGTCTTGATAAGCATCTCTTAGATAAACATGCAAGTTTTCATTCATGCAACTTTAGTAGTTTCTAAGAAAACTTGTCCCTATTTCACACAGTATGCACTAAATTGAGAAGCACAGGAGCAAGGGCCATTACTCTGTAAGAATTGAATTTATGACACCGATTTTCGAACTCATTTGAGATCATAAAATTTAATTTCGCTGACTTAAATAGTTTTTGAGACAATTGGTCCCCTTTGAGAAGCGGACGGACGTAAGGACAGACGACCTCCTTTCCCATATCCCCCACCTTACTTCGTGGCAGCGGATAATAACCACTTTTAGAACATTGGGGAAGCAGATCAATCATTAACTGTAAACATGATAACTTAATAACAAAAATCACAGGACGAAAAGAGTGTGATTTTAGATTTTGGACATCCAAGGCATCTCGGTTGGGAGGATTATGTTTAATTACATTTTGAGGGGAAAATATGTTTAGGAAGCTAAAAAACCCTCTTTGTGGAAGGTATGCTGCCACAACTGTTAGCATAGCATGTAAAAAGACTGTTATCTCATGTCATATTGCACAATATTAAAAGCAATAACAGTTACCAGCTGGTAACAGGTTACTGTTTATGCTGCTGCAAAATGGAACCTCGTGTCATGACTGATGGAGGGGATGAAATAATGTTGTTGTTGCATTAAGTGTTTAAGAGGTCGCCTTCTGCCTAAGCAATTTCGGTTGACCTGTCCCTCTTTGGCACTCCGGTGTGTGACTAGGGTACACATATCTATTGTGAGTTTGGTATTCACATAAATTCTGTTTTTGTATTGATATGATTTCTATTTTCTTATATTGATATATTTCATTTTTGTACTTGGCTGCTCTGTTTATATATGTTCGAGTAGCTGTCCATCTCTCAGAAATAGAGTTAGTTTGGTCTTCGCTATTGCATCTCTTGGCTTTAGGAGATCTATGACAGATAGCGGATCAAACTGCAATTCTTGTTTTAACCAAGCCCGGGCTGGGGCATGGTCTTGACATTCTAGTAACATGTGAGCAATGGTTTCAGCCTGATTGCAAGATGAACAGTCCTTGTCATAGTGCTTTTTGTGACCGAGTCTGAGGCATGAGAGGGCAATTTCAATTTTCTTTTCATTTGAGTATGAGTTTGGCTTTTGTTGGACCTTGGGTTGAATTTTGTATAGCCATCTGCCGATCTTACTTGCATCCCATTGGGCTTGCCATCTTTCTGCTATAGAGGCTATGATGTTGCTTTTTATCTCTAGTTTACTAAAGGGAATAGGCTGTATATTCGCTTTGTCTAGAGCTATCTTCGCCAGTGAGTCTGCTTTTTCATTTCCATGAATATCTATGTGTGAGGGGATCCAACACAGCTCCACCTGTTGCCCTTGGTCCGATAGTTTTGTATATTCGTATTGAATATTGTTGACTGTATTTGGCCTGGAGTTTGAGTTTCTGCCACTGATGGCTTAAAGTCACTTAGCGAGTCTGATAGGACGACTGCCTTTGCTTCCGGAAGTTCCGCTATGAGTTTGAGTGCATGATAAATTGCCTCCAATTCAGCCCTGAATACCGACTGACAATCAGGCAGGCGAACCGAATGTGCTTGGGGTTTGGAGCTGTGGATATGTATCCCGTAACCAGCACTGTTGTTGATATGATTCTTGGATCCATCAGTGTATATATGGGCCCAGCTTGTCCCAGGTTGTTTGAATTTTAGTGATAGCTACTGATCGTAGTTGGGTTGGGTTTTCTTTTTTAGAGACTTCTGATGTCAAAGCAGTGTCATCTTTGAGAGTTTTTATAGTCCAGGGAGGGTGTAACCCTTTGCAGTGACTTTCTGGAGGCTGAATGTCATCACAATTGTGACTTCGAATGAGTTCACGTACTAATATCCCAGATGGCTTTAGTGAGGGATTTTTTCGAGCTAGGGTTTCATCTCGAGTGTTTTTGTCTTACCATATCTTTTTAACCAAAGGATTTGATGTCACCAGAACGATAATATTGCCTGCTCTCTTCTTAGTTTCAATGGGAGTTCTCCCATTTCTACTTGTAGTGCTTTTAGTGAGGTGCCTGTTGCTGCGCCTGTGGCCTGAATTAGGGCTTTGGATTGTATTCTGTCTAGGCGGCTCAAGACAGTATTTGATCCTGAGTGAAAGACTTCACAACCATAGTCAATTTTTTATCTGATAAGAGATTTGTAGAGGTCCAGCTGAGTGTCCCTCGTTGTGCCCCAAGATGTGCCTGAAATTGCCCATAATACTATCATGATATAACATTTATACTAAGTTTTCCTATAATAATTAGATCCACATCAAGTGCTTTTATGAGTTATCATGGTGTAATATTTATACATCATTTCATATAATTATAGTTTAGCAAGTAATACTTATCATCAGGTAAAATGCATATATAAAATATCAGTAGTTTCAGTTATAGCTTTTTAGATGGGAGTGCATCTCCTAGACATACTATTCAATAAAACAAGAGTTATGTCTACATAGTTCAATAGATTTGAAGCTTTTAGATAAATGCTAGCCTAAGGTATCAAGATCCCATCTCCCAGACAAAAGATATGTCTACATAGGCTTATAGATTACCTTGAACTATTTTATTTAAGTAAATCTGTCATCACCTATATTAGAATAACATTCAGCAATTACTTCAATTTAGACTCATTAAGGATTAGCCCCCATACAAGCTCGTCTATAGTGCATTAAGGATTAGCCCTAATACAATACATAAACCTAGATCAAAGCGGTTTCACTCCTGGCCGCTCAACCCTAGATAACCTCGCCCGACTAGAGCAAGATATTAAGACAGGACAACTAAATAAACAATATACCACAGGCATCTTCTTAGACTTCTCTTAAGCTTTCGACATGGTATGGCACGACGGGCTAATACAAAAACTTAAAAAAATAGGACTCAAAGGTCAGATAATAAACTACATCCAGGACTTCCTAAACAATAGTAAAATAACCGTGGGTATAGACCAAACTCTATCGGACCAATGTCCCCTAGAAAATGGCACTCCCCAGGGCAGTATCCTCAGCCCCACCCTCTTCAATATAATGATAAACGATCTATTCGAGGGCCTATCCCCTAAAGTAAACACATCAAAATTCGCGGATGATGGAGCCCCCTGGATCCGCACTAAAAGCATGAAAATGGCCCAAAATTTACTCCAAAAATACAACAATGGGCTGACAAATGGGGCTTCTCCCTTAACTCAGAAAAAACAACAGGAATAGTATTCAAACATAAAACATGAAACCCGCCTCCCCAATCCTCCAGCTAATCAACCAAACAATCAAATTTCAAAAACAAACCAAATTCTTAGGACTTATTTTCGATGAATATCCCAAAGAATAACAAACTACCTAAATGAACACCAAATTAAAAATCTTAAACAAAACTGCAAACAATCAAATATCTTCACCCCTAAACTTAAAATACCCAAAATAGACACAACACTAGCTAGCCAAATAAATATAAAAAACCGACCCAAATATAGCTAAAACCACCACACTAGCATACATACATGAAAATTGGCCAAATTGGTGTCACATTTACACGGATGGATCTTCAGATCCGACCTCCAAACACACAGGTTTCCGAGTCCATACCACACAACCAACTAAAACCACACAATCCTTCCGACTCCCAAACAACCAATCAATATTCACGGCAGAACTAATGGGCATGGCCTCAGCCCTCCATAATCAAGAATAAAAAAACCACAAAAAAAATCCTAATACTTACCGACTCCCGAAGTGGACTGCAAGCCCTCCAAAACAAAAATACCAAAAACAGACCTAAATTAATAAATCAAATACTTAAAAGCTCCAACGACCTAACTAAGGCAGGCAAACAAATAACCTTCTTTTTGATACACGCCCACGTAGGAATATACGGTAATGAAAACGCCGATAAAGCAGCTAAACTATCCCTTAAAATCCCAGAAATAAGGTTAAACTTAAATCAGAAATTAAAAGTGTAAACAAGCAAAAAATCACACAAAAATTGCATAACCTATATCTAAACTCAAATAGCCAAATCAAAAAAGTGCTCAGCAAACCACTAACCAAACCAAAAATTCTCCATCCATCCAAAAAAATCAACAGAGTAATCACTAAACTCCAAACAGGACACACCAACCTAAATAACCACCTCAAAAAATTTAAAAAACACACTACAGGTAACTGCCCACACTGCAAACAACTAGAAACCCCAGAACACACACTCATCCACTGCACACACTACCTAACACATCGAACCGCATTACAAACCACCCTCAATCTAAACAAGGCTCTAACTCTAGAAGCAATATTAAACCCACAAAATAAACTAGAAAACTTCAAGGCCTTAGGCGTATTCTTAATAAAAACGGAACTAATAAAACGCATCTAAAAACACAATAATCTATCAAAATCACATAAACAAACAAACATCCACCATACCCAGCTCCCTTAGTTCTCCCCCCCCCAACCCCATCGGCATCTATTCCAAATCTCAAAATTCCCAAATTCTATATAAGCAACCCCTAAAGCCCCCACTTGGGTTGAATAGACCACTTTCACTCCTTTCGGAAACACATTAAATGGCCTGGCCTGGCCCGTGTGCGAAGTACGCATCAGTCGGAAAGCGCACGTTAAATCTCCAAAGTAAGTAAGTAGTCAGAAGGGGTTTGTCGCTCTTACCAAGCAGATCTCTCTCCCACAGCCCAGAGGGTTGTACCGACTCTCTGTGGCACCCTCAGCTATATTCTAAGATATTGTAATTTGTTAATTGTTCTTGTAAATAAAATTGTGATTAGTCTCCTGTGACTCCGGCTCTTTGCTGACTAATTCCCCCAAGAAAACCAGCTTGCCATTTGGAAGGTTTTGTTCAACCGAACAGAACCAAAAACATACCATAATACTACGTTCAGGCCCTTTTGACATCTGTTTTCCACATACCTGGGTATTTTATATGTTTGCGCCAAGTGAGGTGTCGATCAAGGATCACCCCAAGAAACATTGCGGATTTTTTTAATTTGATTGGTTTGCCTTTTATGTAGACACGGGTTATCATAGCATCTTTCCCTCGGTGTTTGAATAGAACTCCAACAGTTTTTTCACTTGTGGCGTGCCATTGTCCAGTGCCATTGGATCAGATTGAATGTTCCCTATTTTAACTGATAGCGACCTGTCTTGCAGGAAGCTGTCTATGAAGTTTGCCATGTTCCCTTCTACTCCATTTTGTGCTAGTTTAGTGGGGAGTCCATAATGCCATACCATGTTGAAGGCTTTGCTGAAGTCAAGAAATAGTGTGGCTAGGTATTGTCTGTTTAATTGTGCCTTTTTTTATTTCATTTTCCAGTCTTAGAATATGATCTAGACACGAGTGTCCCTTCCTGAAGCCACTTTGGTCAGGTTTGATGTGGTTGCCAGTTTCAAGGCGATGCATGAGCCTTTTCGTAACCATGGCTTCCATAGCTTTGCACATGTTTGAGGTGAGTGAGATCGGTCGATAAGAATTTGGTAGGGCTTCGTCTTTTCCTTGCTTTAGAAGCGGGATAACTGAAGCATGTTTCCATGCTTTTGGGTCTTCTCCTTTGGACAATATCGTGTTATACAACTCAGTGAGTAAGCTTTTGGTTGGATCAGGTAGGTTTTTCAATATCTCGTAACTGGTTGTGTCAAGACCAGGTGCTGTGCCTTTACTATGTTGTATCGCATCATCAAACTCTGTTACAGTAAATGGTAATTGTTGCTTGCTTTGTGGCTGCTTTGATATCTTAAGCATAAGCATTTTTTCCTGTTTGAATTCTTTGCTGCAAATTGTGTTGCTGCTGACAGATGAGAAGTGTTCGGCTAGAATGTTGGCCTTTTCTTTGACTGTATGGGCGTTGGCTAACTTGGTAATTTTTGTGGGTTTACGCTTACCCCTTGCGTGTATTTTGCTCCAGACTGTTTTAGCATTTGTTTTCTCATTTAGAGATTTGCAGAAGGTCTGCCATGACTCATTTTTAGAATCATCTATGAGCTGTCTTACTTTTGTCCTGGCTGCTCGGACTTGGGCGAAGGCTGATTTATCCCTTTTTGACCTATTTAGGGTTTTCTTTCTCACTCTCCTAGCTTTTGCTATTTCCTTGTTCCACCATGGTAGAATTTTGCCAGTTTTGTGGTCTTTTTTTGGAATTGATTTTTCAGCTGCAGCAATAATTGCTGAGGTGAGATTTGGGCAAAAAAGATCAGGATTATCCAAGGCAATTTCTGAGGACTTGAATGATATACATTCCTTCCTGAATTTAGGCCAATCAGCCTTTGCATAGTCCCATGTGGGCTGAGGATTGGGCTGTTCCTCTTATTGTGGTTGGCTACGTATGTAGGTGAGTATAGGAAGGTGATCGCTTCCCCAAGTGTCATCATGGACTTGCCATTGGCAATGTGTGGCGAGGTTGTTGGTTTCAATTGTGAGATCAATTGAACTCCATGTGTTGTGGTCTTGGTCATAACGTGTGACTGCCGTTGTTCAAAGTTATGAGATTGTCGTCCTCAACCCATTTTTCTGCCATTTTGCCGTATTTGCATGAATCATTCCTGTCTTCCTAAAGAGGGCTGTGGGCATTAAAGTCACCAAGGATTATCCCATTTTGGCCTACTATTTGAGCTAGTCTTGCTTGTTAGCCCTTCCATGTTCGTTTCATGGGTAACCCTGTGATGTATGTTAGCTATGCGTAATTCATTGCCATTTGCCAGTTTTAGGGAGATAACTTGGGTTTCAAGGTTTCCTATGTTTGATTCGATATTTTTGGAGGTACAACTGTCGTGGACAAGGGTGATTAGTCCTCCTCCCTTGTTGCCAGGCATAAGTCTTTTTCTGTCTTTTCTATATTGGGTGTACCCAGGTAGTGTGAATTTGGCTTTTTCACTGAGTTTAGTCTCCTGTATTAGAATGACATGAGTCTTCATCACCTGTTTTTTGAAGAGGACATTCAGTTCATTGCCTTGGCTCTTAACCCTCTGGTTGCCATTTGGACATATATGTCCCTACACAAAACGCAGAGGGTTAAGGCCATTTGCCTTCCACTGTAGTAAAAGCAAGTCCATGATTGTTTATAGATGAGCGCTTATTGAGTTTTAGGGCATACCCTATTTAGGAACTGTTTCTTTGTTCCTTTGTATTTCATTATTTTGGAAGCCAGTTTTTCTTCTTGTAATTTGGATCAATGCCGTTGCAATGAACTCTACAACTTTGTTTGTGTTCTGAGCCTTTTGTTTACCATGAGCTGGTGTTTTCTTTGCCTGACTGATTCGTTTGCTGTGTGCCTCAGTTTGAGAATTAGAAGGCATGGGGTTTGATTGGAGAGCTTGAGTCTTTTTCCCCTTGCGGTTTGCAGTGGCTTTGTCCCCGTGAGCAGGCGGATCAGTGCTCACTGATTCGATTGTTTGCTCAGTGGAGTGATCAGTAGTCGCTTGGGTTTTTTCGACCTAAGTGAGTTGAATAGATTTGGATTCAGATTGCTGAGTAGGTATTTTATTTATGCGTTTGTTGATGAGCAAGCGGTAAGGACATTTCGGCGCCAAGGATGAATGACCCTCTTTCTTTCAGTTTGTACACCATGTGTTGCAGTCGGGAGCAGTTTTTGCACTTGGGTGGCTGGTTGCATGATGTTTTGTATGTCCATAGAGCATACAGTTTGTGCATTGGGTTGGCATTTTCCTGTATGGCATAGTTTCTATGTCCTTACCACCTAGATTAAGGTGGTCGGGGACTGACTGGCCTAGTAATGTGAGTATTACTACTCAAGTGTTGGTTGTGCCCATTGATTTGATCCCGAACACCGACAGGATTGTGGGTTGAGTTACTTTCTTTTGGGCTTGACAGACAATTTGATAAAGCTTGTTGTCATAAATTTTCTTGTCCAGATGTACAGCGCATGACATTGCTAAGCCACTTTGAGGTTCCCCATTTTAGTTTGATCCTGTTTATGCTTTTGGACATGTCAACTGACTCTGTGAGGTTGTCCCCGACATACCCTCTTCCACACTTATTATTCTAATAATATTTTTGTGCTTTAGCTCTTTGGCAATATCTTGAGCTGTTAGGATATTATTAAGATCTTGGGGGAAGTCAGCGCTAAAGACTACTTTTTCCCCATTTGGTTTGTGGTCTTCTATTTTGTAGTGTCTTTGATTCTGATGAGACCATTCTTTGTCTTTTCTGTACTATTTTAGCTTTGGGTGGGCTAGATTGAGGCTGTTTGCGTTTAAGCATGCCTTGAGCCCATAGGGCACTATAATCGATATTTTCTTTGTTTTTAGTTCCTGAGAACGTGAATCTGTCCTGAAAACGGTCAGCGACATTTAGCGTGGCTTGACTATAAGTCATGTTGGCCTTTGTTTTTGCAGTTTTTCTGGTGACCAGAGTGAAGGGATTCCCTTCATTTGGGTTGGGCTGACACTTTTGAGAACTGGGCTGGTCTAGCATCTCCATTTCCAAGTTCATATTTGCCAGTCCCAGGGGCCTGTGTGATTGACAACCATGCAGTTTAAGCTGGTGAGCAAACCGAACTTGGTAGGTGTGGAGGGTTGTGTACAGTGGGGGACCTGTGACACAACTGATGGATGAAATAATGCTAATACACTGAAAGGCAAAAGAAACGTCACTTCCGAAAATACTGATAAAACTTAACAGACACTGGCAGTTACATGTTCTTTGGTCAATAAACTCATTTATCGTTCTACTGCTTCTTTTTGTTGCCTTAAAGTTCATTTAACAACTGAGTTTAAAATGGAGTGCTTTGCCCAAAAGTGCAATGGGACTCAGTTGTGGAAGGGTCTTGTCAAAAACATGATGCACGTGCATATCGTGGATGGTATGGGTATAAAAGACACCCAAAACTGTAAAGCTGGCTTTCGTTATTTCGATTCATCAGCCATGCCAAGATTATCAGGAAATAAGCGACAACAAGCGATCCGAAGACTGCAAAGGAGGCCAGAGTGCACAGGTCGTTATTAGGTGTAATATATCAAACGTAATTATTCATTTAGACAAATCATTGCTTTATGGTCTCGAAGAAAATATTGTAATATTTTCGTAGATGATTCAAGACTTTCGGGGCTGTTTCGGGTGAAAGACTTGAGCCAAGAATTGCACAAAGTGGACAAGATCCGATTACGACATGTACTACAAAGCATGAACCTGAAATTCGTAGACGATTCCTAGAAATTCTTTGATAAACAAATTTTTTCTCACGAATCCCACGAACTACAAGAATGTTTGGGAATCAAATAAGATATATTTAACATTCTTAAGAAATGATTAAGAATATGTACGAATATGTAAGAATTCATATCCGTTGTAATTCGGGCTATTACATGTCATAGTGAAAAACAGCGGTATATGTATTGCACTATTCTTGGTCCAACGAAATGCCCTCGTCGTCAGATTCGGAGTCTGTGCTGTCACCTAAATGAACAGCAGGCTGGACAGTATCTGGTCGGATACAGTCTTGTTTCCAATACTCTTCCTCAACTTTGATAACATGTTGGACACAGTTTGCCCAACGTACATCTGTAATTTCTCCAATCACTTTCAAGACAATCTGCTTGACGTCAGCAAGCTTGAAGGTCTTATTTTGCCATGCGACCATATTTTTCAAATCACCCCAGATTAGTTCGATGGGATTCAAGTCACAATGGTAAGGAGGAAGTCTAAGCACTACGTGACTGTGTTCTCTCAACATGTTGTCAATCAAATAAGTGGGCGGGGGTTTGTTCTGAAGAACCAGTTGGTAGTAGTCAGTTTTTTTGGCTTTCGTTGGCGGTTGTTGTCCAACCACTGACATATCTCACCTTTGGTGGAATTTGAGGTTGGACAATGGTTAATAGGATCTCGAAAACTGTGATAGGGAGCATTGTCTATAACCACTAAGGATTTATCAGGCAATGCTAAGAGGAGCTGCTCCTCAACATACGCAGTGAAAACCTGACTATTCATCTCGGTATAGTAGTCTCTGCCATCTGTAGATCTGGATCTGAACACTAGATCACACCCAGGGAGGAAACCTCTGTGGGAGCCTGCACGGAGGACAATTAAGTGCTCCCCTTTACCAGGGTATCTGGGTGAGACTATTGGTAAGCCGCTGTGTGGCAGGCGTTAACCCAGGTTTCATCCAAACAGACAGGCTCATAGTCTTCTTCTTCTTTTTAATAGTGCGCAAATAATTGATAATCATGTACTTTGAAATGTCAAAGAAGGGCGAACGTTGTTCACTTTCAGCCTTAAAGTATTCAAATATTTTAACAACGAAACCTTTCGCATCAGCGGAAAGATGCTTGCGCTGAGATATCATGAAAGCTAATGCTAACAGTGGAATTCGTGTGTGCGTGATTCCTGTGCAACCTTTCGAGTTAAGTTGATTGGTTCAACTGTGTCATATGGCCCTGTGACGCAGGGGTAGCATTATGCAGATGGCTGTTACAATGAATGCTCGTTCCACCTGTTACGAACAGGTCTGGTTGTTGATGAAATATAGTGATAGAGAAATAGACAGATTTTTTATTCATGCACCGATTGTCTTTAAATGTAATATCCAGTTATGTAAAACTGTTTAATAATCTCATACCAACTTTGACTGGAGTAGGTCCAATAGTTTTTCAGATATTGTAGTAAACGTCGGTACCTTAAATTAACTTCCATACTATAATACACAATTCAAATATTGAACATAGTCGTCCGATTAAAACTTGGGCTCCCTATACACTAGAGGTTGTTGCTATAGCGGTGGTATGGTTACTTTTTAAGACCGGAGAAGAGAAAACGTCACCCCCGATTTCACAATCACAACAAGTTCAATTAGAGTTAAGCCCTCATATAGTGTTATAAAAGCAATGACTACTCCAGTTACAGACGGTAAAATGTTGGTAAACGCAACGTATCATTCAGCGGTGGTCAGCGGCTTGGCCATTGGCTATGCCTGTATAGCTAAAATGATTACTAAAGCCACACCACCCAAGCTAGATTTTAATGGTTATGATATCAGCATGGTGGTTCTTGATATTGGATTGGCAATGGCAACAAAAGATATGCTAATCAAACAAGAGCTTATCCCAGAAGACATAATGAAGTAATTAAACATTTGAATATTTTTTATTATTGAACATGGCAACAATTGTGATGATGGTCGATGGAGCTATTGTAAATGTTCTAGCTTTTTCGGGGAGTAATTATTTATTTTCTACTCTGAGGGAATCAAATTCTAAAGAAGTTGAAGAGGAGCGTAAACGACATAATAAAGTATTGGAACAACTCGAAACAGCCCAGTCAGAATGGGCCCAAAATAGGCTGTTAAGATTAGATTTTATTAATGATGAACTGCATAAAGAGGGGCATTTAATTCAAACGTTTATGGATGTTGAATCTGCCATGCAAGAATACTTCCTTGTTTATGGAAAGAAACTTGACCCAATACCGAGGCCAACAATAAGTCAGAGACTCAGAAAGACCGCGAGGTAGCATTTATAATGTTTGGGTTATCAGTCATTGCAATTTTCAGTTATACAATAACTACACATAAACTATGATCTATTGCGTATCAGCCATTAATAACCCTGACTACTCAGCTATGTCGCGATGACTGACTGACTGCTTATGTTAGGCTGGGCAGGACTCGGCTGATGACACGTATTTAGACAAATGATACTAGAAGTGTATATTTGTCACAATGGCGAGGGGCACATCAAGATGTAAATTTGTGGAAAGAGCTGTATGGGGGATTTTTGTGGAATCCATTCCATTGCAATTAGCAAAGGGCAGATTAATTACCTATGTTCTGTATGTGGGATTGGGGTCAAAGGTAGTTACTGTTTATGTAAGAAACACGGTGCTGACAAGAAATGGTTTCAAATTATTTATGAGAGGAAAAGGGCTTACTGAAATAAGATGAATACATTGGGCAGAATTCAAACCAATTAGAGATAAGTTCACATGTAGTTATATATCACAATGACTTATGTTGTCAGAGAGCTGAAAGCTTTGGTAAAGCAACGTGGTCTACATGGATATTCTCGAATGAGAAAAGCTGAATTGATTGATTTACTCGGTTTGGAATACAACAAACCCCAGACTGTCAGAGAACTCAAAGCTCAAGCGTAAAAAAATGGGCTGAGAGGTTATTCTCGAATGAGAAAAGCTGAATTGATTGATTTACTAGATAATAATAAATCAGTTGATGTTGATAAACCCACTGTTGTTGATAATAATGAGTTAAAATATGTTCCCACAGCCGGCGTTGGTAAATATCTAAGAGGTTGGAAGATGGATATTAATTCCAACATGGATGTTAATGACGTTAAGCCCATCGTATCAAGCGAAATTAACGAGGAGTTAGATGATTTAAATAGTATAAAATACCAGCTGATGGTTAAAATGTCATTGAGTAAAAGTAACGCAGACGATAGCACTGAATATACCTAACCTTATTTCCGAAGCAATCAAAAAGTTATAACCGAATCCGATACTATAAGGACATCATTAGATACATCAATTCAGAGGATACAGGAAACTTTAGAACGCTGGACTAATAGAGGTTGGGGTGTGGATAAAATCGATAGTTTATATCTAGATATAGCACATTATATGCCTTTCAAAGGTGGATCTTATATTGATTTACCCCCATATTATAAAAAGAAAAAAGCCATAATTAATGTAAAAAATAAAGGCGATGACTGTTTCAGAATGATGATAAGATCTGCATTGTTCCCTGTTTATTCTAAAATTGCAAAAAGACCTTCGAGCTATCCCCAAAATGACGGACTCAACCTTGATGGTATAGACGAACCTACACCAATCTCACAAATTGATAAGGAGGAAAAGCAAAATAATTTAGCTATAAATGTTTTTGAACATTCCCATAAAGGAATTGTTGTACACAGGATAAGCTCCGCCCCGGAAAATATTCCCAGAATCAATTCATTTCTGATCGAAAAAGATGGTAAATATCATTTTATGTAGATAAAGAGTTTAAGCAGGCTATTATGTGATCAAACAAATATTTCTGTGAAAGATGCCTGCATTGGTACAGCAGACAAGATCTATTAGAAGCGCATAGAGAAGACTCCAGAGGTGTTGGACAAACTGCTATCAGGATTGATATGCCTAAAGAGGGAAAAAATATACTAAAATTTGAACATTATTGTAATCAAATGCCAGTACCGTACATAATTTACACCGACTTCAAAGCACTTATCAAACCTATAAAAAATACCGACCAAGCAATCAAGATAGTTTTACGTACAAAACTCAAGAACATATTCCTTGTGGGTTTGGATATATAGTTGTAAGGTATGATGGGAAAACAAACCCGCCCGTGATTTACAGAGGTCTCGATGCAGCGGGAAAGTTCCTAGAATATCTACAAAACGAAGAGAGAATGATCAGGGAAAATTTATCGCGTAAGAAACCCATGTGTATGACGAGGGATGATTGGAGGGTCTATAAGAAGTCAACGAGTTGTCATGTTTGTAATAAACCCCTGAATAGGGATTCCGTAAGAGATTATTGCCACGTCATGGGTAATTATCGGGGAGCCGCTCATAACAAGTGTAACTTGAAACTAAAAATGAATTCTCAAACAATACCCATCCCTGTTGTGATTTACAACCTTAGGGGATGTGATTCTCATCTCATTATGCAAGCTATCTCAAAGACCGACGGCGGTTTAATGTGCATTCCTAATAATTTGGAAAAATACACACCATTCCTGTTGACTAAAACTATACATTTTACGTACAAGGATGGGAAAGCTAGAACAAAGCAAAGCAATGGGCTTAAATTCATAGACTCCCTACAGTTTCTGTTATCTTCCCTGGACAATTTAGCTAATGCGAACAATCCCGATGACTTTGCAATAACAAATCAATATACCGATCGGATAACTCGTCATTTGTTGCTGAGAAAGGTGTATATCCTTATGAATATATGGATAGTTGGTCTAGATTCAACGAAACTAAATTACCACCCCTTGAATCATTCTATAGTAACTTAACAGAATCTTAAATAACCGAGGCCGATTATGAACACGCTCTGACGGTGTGGGATAAATTAGGTTGTAAGAATTTAGGTGATTATCACGATCTGTACTTAAAAACCGATGTACTGTTACTCGCCGATATATTCGAGATATTTAGAAAGACATGCTTAAAACAATACGGCTTGGATCCGGCATGGTACTATTCCAGTCCCGGACTATCGTGGGATGCATTGTTGAAGAAGACTGGTGTAGAATTAAAATTACTCATCGATTACGATATGCTCTTGTATACTGAGAAAGGTTTAAGAGGTGGTATATCGATGGCGGCAAAAAGGTATTCTAAGGCTAATAATAAATTTGTGGAAGGATATGATCCGAGTAAACCCAATACGCACATATTATATTTCGATGCCAACAATTTGTACGGATGGGCTATGAGTCAACCTTTACCCACGTGTGGTTTTGAGTGGATCAATGTGAATGATATCGATGTGAATGATATTCACAAGGTTGATGCGAATAAAGGGTACATACTACAGGGTTTCCCCTGACGCAGAATTCTTGCGTATATGACTCTCAATTAAGGAAAAATACGTCCAGAAATAAATGACTGCGTCATGACGCAATTTCAAAATATCTATGTTGTTGTTTACCAGCTTTGGAATGAAAATATTACAACTACTCACCTGAACTTAATTTATAAACATTTTCTGAAGACAATATATACAAACATCTTAAAATTTACGTCTAGTTTTTAATTAATCGTTGTTTTTAGAAGTAACATAACTTCGCATAACACCACTGCCACGGACTAATTTGCATAGCCTATCACATGACCAGACTTTTCTCTCGTTTTAAAACAAACGCCAAAATCAGAACAGCCGGGGGCTTTACATATTGTTTTGCATAATTATATAGATATGCTACTAAAACTGTGCGACTGTGAGGTACAGGACAAAATATATTTATTCATCAAAGTGAACGTAACTCTCACACTCCGTGTGGCTTCGATGACAGCACGTGATGTAAACAAAGGAAAACTCCGCAAATGGATAAGGTTTTTCACGTTTCGGCATATTTTCTCACTTAAAGTTTACCATGACATATGTTTATCTAGATGTGTAGACTCGTAAAATATGAAACAGAAGAAAATATTATCAATGTTGCGGAGAATAATGTGATTTGGCGCGGTCACAGTATGTGGTTAAGCGGAACCTATGGAACGGGGTAAACGGAAGTTGTAAGTGTCGGAGGGACACACGTTTTTGCCGAAATTTAGGTAAACATCATTAAATGAAATTTTAAATAATATTAATAAAATAGATGACAAACATAAGGTCAGATATACAGAGAACACATTTTTATTACCAGATAGTGTAACAACAGGATTAACTTGCGTAATTCAATTCGGATTTGTTATGCTATTTCCGATGACGGATCATGACAGCCTGAAATGAGACTGAAGAAAAGTCTGTGCATATTATACATGAGAGATATTTTTATCAGGATTTAATTGCCCATAATTAGGGGTGTGTATTATACACGAGTGTGTATTATACACGAATAAATATGGTATTTACGAAATGTAAAGCTTTGGGCGTGTTTGTTGTTGCTCATAAACTGTATTCAACCAGAAAATATTACGAGTGTTCACAATTCTTCAGTTCAACTTCACTGTTGATAGATAATACAAGATAACTAGATAAAACATGTAAATGAGTTAGTGGTATTAAATCATAATCTGACATGAAATGTATTTTAATATCCATCCATGATTAAAAATTATGTCTCACAGTTGAGACTGATGTTATTTATTCATCCTGTATTAGTGTCACTGTAAATTGTTTCATGAGCTGTGAAGTAATTAAAGATTGTGAAAAAATGTAACCAACAAACTTTGTTTTTCATTCATATATCCTTTATTTCTCTGCAGTACAATCAGCTGAGAACATTAATTAGCACTTGTTAACTTAAACTAAAGACATATAATATTTAAAAGATACTTAGCTTTAAGTGTAACATTAAAGTGAACACTTTAAATTTCATTAATCATACAATAAAACATTTGACTCTCAAAAAATATTTTTGACTCCCAAAAATTCATAGGCTGAGTCAAGGTGACTCTCAGATATTGAAGTCTTGGGGGAACACTGATACTAGAAGTTGACTTGGAATATCCAACAGAGTTACATAAAGACCATAACAGTTATCTTCTTGCTCCCGAAAGATTAGTGGTTAATAAAGATTGGATGTCAGAATATCAACACTCCTTGATGGGTAATACTAGGTTAGCTAACATAGAAAAACTCGTACCAAATTTGATGGATAAGACCAAATATATAGTTCACTATAGAAATCTCCAGTTACATCTTTCATTAGGCATGAAACTAAAGAAAATACACAGTTCTAAAGTTTGATCAAAGCCCTTGGATGGAGCCCTATATAAGACTGAACACAGATTTAAGAAAGATGGCTACCAGCGATTTCGAAAAGAACCTATATAAGCTCATGAATAACACAGTATTAGTCAGATCTAATGAGGAAGAAAGACTTAGGAAACTTATAGCCAGCCCGTCTTTTAACAGAAGCAAGATATTTTATAACAACTTAGCCGTGCTACATATGCAGAAGAGTAATATAAAATTCAACAGACCGGTGTACGTTGGTATGAGTATTCTTGATTTGTTAAAACACTTAATGTATGACTTTTATTACAACGAACTTAAGAAGCAATACGGCAATAGGTGTGAGGTGTTATATACGGACACAGATTCTTTGTTGATGGAAATACAAACCTAGAATGTGTATAAAGATATGGCAGAAAAAATAGATATGTACGACACGAGCGATTACCCAAAAGATAATCCACGGCACAGCGTAGTAAATAAAAAGGTGTTAGGTAAGATGAAGGATGAATGTGCTGGGACCCCTATTGCGAAGTATGTCGGATTAAGACCTAAGATGTTTTCTATAAAGAAGGCTGATAATGGGGAGATAAGAAAAGCTAAGGGTGTTAAGAAGTAAGTAGTAAAAAAGCATATCAAACACAAACAGTATAAAGAAGCATTATTCAATGGTAGAACATTCAAACACGAGATGAACACTTTAAGAAGTGTCAATCACAAGATATATGGATTAAGAATGAACAAGACATCATTATCCCCCTTAGATACAAAGAGATGGATTGATAAGGATGGTGTAACTACCTATGCTTATGGTTACTTAGGGCGGTAATATTGTATCGTTGGGAACTATGAGCACCTCTTCTCGTACAAATGCCCTGCCTGGTCCATCTTTAAGATAATAAAGAATAGGCTCTCCTTCTTTCATAACCAATCGACTAATGTTATATATCTTAAGAGACCAAATCGGATCGGTTGCGCGACGTTGGCCTCCTTTGAGTTCACCGGGCTGGTATCAATATCTTACGCTTACTCTTTACGGAAGTTTTTGTTCTTTGCCTCTCCTCGGTGCTGAAGATTCGGAAGTCACAGATTTCATTTTAATCGTATCAGATGGTTTCTTCTCGATCAATCTCGTTACTTCATTATTCAGCACTGATACAACAGCTGATAATCGTGTCATCCATTCGGTTGATCTTAATCGTTCCGATTTCATTTAAATCCCATACTGATAGCCAAACAAACGTTCCGCTAATGTCCGGTTAAATCTTTCAATGATAGCTTGACTACGGTGGGCCACTTTTTCACCACACCTGATTTCGACATCGTGCTTTGTTAACAGTTTAGTTACCGATCCCATAAACTCGCGACCGGGATCTACTTGAAATAGCTTAGGCCATTTTAGTGGTTCGCGTTTATATATGCGACTCAGTTCATTAGCTACTTCTGTTGAATCCTTCGGGGGTTAATGGCTCAGCCTCTTTGTATCGACTAGCCACATCCACTACGGTTAAAGCGTATTTATACATTTTGCGTCGTACCTTATCATGGGGAAGAAACAAGAGGTCAGCCTGATGAACTTCATTCGTTGTAAAAATATCAAACTTCTTCCTCGGGATATAATGCGGTGCCGGTGAGTATATTTGCCACATCACTTGTTTCTTTAACCAATCCTTGGCCACATCTTTAGATACCTAAGCCTTGGTGGCTAATTTTTGTATTGCTTCTATACCTTTCCAATATCCTCGTGGGCTATAGTAAATTTTATCCATTATTAATTAATATTGATGTTTCTTTTAATACGAGTCATGACGATCGTTGAATCACATCAGCATTTTGACATAAAAAAATTCCCTCTGTGGTAGCAGTATAGGTATATAAATCTGGCTCCAGTGGGGTTGCGACAGAATCACCATTACCTATATTACTACACATCCTTCTCAATCATGTGCATAATCAGTGTTAAAAATACCCATCCGAGAGTCCGAAACAATCTATTTTGCTGACCGACAGTCAGTATTGAAAGTTGCATGCCTGATAAGTTACCTAAGCATTCTAGTTTTAATGCAATATAAGAGGTAAATCAACTGTTTTGTTTTGTTTGTTTGTTGTTTAATGCCACACTCAGCAATATTCCAGCCATATGACGGCGGTCTATAAATAATTGAGTCTGGACCAGACAATCCAGTAAGTGACATCATGAGCATCTATCCACGCAATTGGGATCAATGACATGCATCAACCAAGTCAGCGAGCCTGACCACCCGATCCCGTTTGTCGCCTCTTACGACAAGTATAGTCACCTTTTATCAACTGTTAACGTTAAACACATTATTGATGTATTTAATTTCAATAAGTTAAAGTTACTAAGTTTACAATCCACCAGTTTATTGTTACTTGCTGAGAATTAACATTAAACTACCATTCTTTTTTACCATTTTCTTTCCTTTTTTGGTTAGTCTAGAAAATTCTGGACTGGCAACATTTTATCTGGTCTGGTAACTTTGCAAAGTTTCCAGTCCAGTTGTCTGACTGAAATTATAGGGAATTTTATACACTGGCATCATGATGACAATGTCTGAATTGAAAAATACTATATGCATAATAGTTCCTTTGTTATAATCTGTTATGTCCCATAAACTAACTTGAAACAGAAACATAAATAATATTGAAAATAAAAGTGTTTTCATAATCTAGTGCTTGCTATAAAATGTGCCGCTGCAAGGCTATGTTTAGTAAACAAATATTGAAAACTCTCAACATCACTGGGTTTATGTTATGTAGAGGTGATATATCAATGAGAAAAGCTTATGCACACTCAATGACCCCAGCAACATTGTTGCTTGGCTAATGTCACATGGCATTGTTTCGCCAGTGTGTTTGAAACAAAATGTCACAAATTACATCATAGGGTATTGTGGCCTGCGTGTAAACTTTGTGGTTCTGAATTCTGAAGGTAGGCCCAACGTTGTCCGATGGCTTGTATCCGCGAAACTGTGCAGAAAGCGATGAGCGAAATATTCATGGAAAACCTCTTACGACAAGCATAGTCGCCTTTTACGGCAAGCATGGGTTGCTGAAGAGCTTTTCTACCCTGGCTCTTCACGGATCTAGTACGATGGATAAGTGCATGTCCTGTCTCTGCTAAAGAGGAATTATAGTGGCGAGTTCAATAGCACATTATAGTATGTGCTGATGTGAGGTACCCGATGGGTGTACGAATTGTGTACAAATTGGCGAACAGTTCATTTGTAATTAGGCTTACCGTATTCGACGTAATAAGCGCCCCGCTCCAATAAGCGCCCAGGGCGATATTTGTTAATATATTGGCAAGTGAACAATACCAATTAGCACCCCTTCCAACTGATCAATGTACACAAGACTTATTTATCTGCGTATGATACACACTTGTGTGTTACATGCACCCTTAATTATGGCCAATTTAATTCTGGAAAAATATATCTGTCGTACATAAACATTATCTTTCAACTCTGTTTTTTTCACCAAAATAATATTCTAATAAGAGCCCCCTATTCCTAATTTTGTGAGCGCCCTGGGCGCTTATTACGTCGAATACGGTACTTTGAATTATTTTTCCCATGCATCATGGTAAACAAAACTAACCTTGACAGGTAAGCAATCGCCGGTCGAATTTATTTACGTTGTGGTGTTGTTGAAAGTGGCGCTGGTTGATACACAAAGGAATATTCGATTCGGTTATCCAATTTTTTGTTAACAGCCTTCTTGCAGTTATATACATTGAAGGGAGTTTGATACTCATCCTTGTTACTTTGGCCGGAAACGGATGTCTAAATCGGAAAACGCGAGGTTCCGTGAGTTGACCCGGAAGTACTTACCATAGCAACAGACCATGCGTAAACATGGTCATCCGGGTTGTTTGGCTGTTGCCAAGATACTGAGGTCTGGTATCCATATTATATTTGGTGTCGCGTTTACTCGGTAGCTATTTCGCAAGGAATTTCACCTTAGTTAAGTGATTTCACCTTTTCGTGCAGCATTCGACAAACAAGCCAAGATGCTAAAAGGCATCCCACAACAGTCCAACAAAGGAATGGGAAAACAGAAGGTAACTAGGCCTAAACGTTCGTGTTCAACTGCTTTCACATCGAAGAGCTATCAAACACAAGCCACGGTGAGTATGGGAATCACAGGAGTTTGGTACCCAACAACCTCTCATTTTTGCGTATTTTTGCGTCGCTTTTGCAGTATAACTTTGCAGTATAACAAAACTTTACTTCATAATTCGGTTGCTGCGGTTATTAATTATCGTAAAAGAATAATTATAAGGGAACAGAATATCCCCTATCATTAGTATAACCTTCAGTGAAATTTTCCGGAGAGACTTGAAAAAGTGTACCAAACGCCTGTTGGGATAAAGAAATTTCAAGCAGAGAAATCGACCATCCCTTCCCTATTCCGTAAGGACATTGTTCTGTTGTGTTTTGTTCAAGCTATTACTTTAGTGAATCTTCACGTCACATTGAACTCTGTGGTTTCTGTATCCCCTCGGCCATTTATAATAAATCGTAGCTAAGTTATCAGAATTTACTATATCCAACATCTACTGGTTGATAATGTAGTGACATGTCCCTCATACAGCCACATTCTTTCGGGTCTGCTGATTTTGTTCCAGTGAGGGTGCACATTAAAGAGACCCTCTAGTTCCCAAACCATTGTTTGCATTTAAGTACTGTATTTCCTTGAGAAAAAAATATATTAATTCAATAATGTATTTTGTCCCAAAATTAATATGATTTGAGTCCCTGTCTCGACCATGGTAAGTATTTTTAGAACTCAACAAGGGGAAAACCTAACTCAATACATTTTCAGAATATGTAAAATCAACATCGTACTCCAGGGTTAGAAACTAACAGTTTTCGTCCACTAGTCCTTATAATGATAACATATAGCAAAACCCTTAAAAAGGGCACATTTCTACTGGTCCTTATGATACCTTTACCATTGAGCAGTTTGGCAAGGACTATAGGACTAGTGCCAATTTCTAACGCTGTACTCTGCATTAGTTGTTATATTGTAGGAAATTGTATTGGCAAGGATTTTTCTAGACCTGCAGAGGGACTGATATTTGTCCCCAAACCTGCAGCAAACTTGGTTACGGGCAGGCATGGTGTCTAGTGTCTTTAGTCTATAGACACTTACCAGCGGTAGAAACTAAGAGTTTTAGTCCATTAGTCCTTAAATGATAACTTATAGTAAAATCCAAAAGGGCAAATTTCTACTTGTCCTTAGGATACATTAACTTGGCAAGGCCTATAGGACTAGTGCCAATTTCTAACGCTGTTCACGAGTGACCCCAATGTCATGTGGCACACTCGTCCCATTCAGTAATCTACAAGATACTGAGTGGTGAAGAATGAAGTGAAAACAGCTCTTGGCGTTAGACGTCAAACTCGCGGGTACCCATGAATGACATGGTTATTTTAATAATTCGTCAGATAATTTTTGTGACAGAAAATTGTGGTAGGGAACACTGTAAGGATAACATGGATAATTGTCAAGAAACGAGGGAGGCATAAGCATGGCTAATGATGGCATTAGGGCAGGTTGGCTTTTGAATCAGTACTGAATAAATGTAGCGGGTGAAAGTGGCTTGTGTGAATGTTCCAGGACAGTTTCCAGTAGCTAAAATATTCTACACTGAACCATTCCTTCCTGCTTTCTCAACGTTATTTTTTGTGAAGAATATTAGGAGCCGCTATAGAATCTATAATAGCCACTAAACGGTACCTAACCCTAATAATTGTAAAGCTAGGGTTGATAGATCGTAAAGGGGATTCAAGGGCTACCTAACCCTAATGATAGTAAAGGGGTGATTGATCATAAAAGGGATCCAAGAGCTAAGGATAGCGTTCGGGGTAAGCTACCCTAACACTGTCTACATTTGGATGTGTTCAGCGCAAATATAATATACCTAATAAATTGCATTCCTTTGCATAATAATGAAAGTTAATGGATTAAAAAAAATAAAATATGAAAATTAGTTCTCATTTATAATCATTTTAGCCAATTGAAATACGAAAAAATAAAAATAAAAAATGTATTGTAAATAAAAGTGCTTTCATTAACTAGCGCTTGCTATAAAATGCGTCGCCGCAGGCTATATTTAGTAAACAAATATTCAAAACTCTCAACACCGCTGGCGTATTCAATGACATTGCATGTAGAGATGATAGATCACTGGGTGGAGCTTATGCACACTCGATGACCCCTGATGTCCAGGGCATTGTTTCGCTGGTGTGACTGGCAACAAAATACTACAGATTACGTCATAGGGTATTGTCACATGTTTGAAAAGTTTGTGGTATTGTATTCTTAAGATAGGCCAAATAATGTTATGTCTTTGTAGATGTGACTTGTGTTTCACTGATAACAAGACAAGTATAATGGAAGAGGCTTTAATGCTCAGTTTAACTTTCTTGCATTGAATGTAATGTTAAAATTCAAAGTTAAGATTCTTCTGAATTCAGTAAAAATAAGAACTTTAAAAACATCTCAATGTGAAACAAAATAACAATTTTTCCCAAGTTGCCTGCCAAGGGCACTTAATTTTCATTCCTAGATATATCCCTAATCTGTGTATCAGTGACAGTAGATGATGGATTGGAAAAGCTGAGTGGTAACTACAATTTCTGATATGACCTGTGTTCGGATGTCCTCGGATTTGTGTGTAGTTGGAGCAAGCACTAAAATGTGATTTGAATGAGATTCTTAATAATGCACACTGTTGTTAGCACTGTTATTAGTCTTGCTGTAGATTTAATTTTCATGAATAGTTTATTGCACTTTTTCTTGATTGTTTTCAAGTTGGTGTTCCATTTTAGCTATGGTTTCACGTAATTACGATTATTTCAAAAGTGATTGCATACTCTTGTGAGTTCTATTGCACCCTGTTGTTAGCACTTGCTGTTTGATTGTACTTATTCAATGATTTTCTTTATTGTTTAAAGATAACATAATAATTTATGAAGTGAATTCATTAGTTTGCTTTATCATGATTTATTAGGAGTAGCAGCCCAGTGATTTAAGGCGCAACAATTTGCTGTGCAGACTTTTGTCCCGTTTTCATGTCAGAATATGATGATCTAGGCCATGTTTATTTATAATCCTTGGTTTGTCGCCAACAAAATGATATCTATTAAATTGTAGGTAAATGGTCCAGTTGTAGCTGACAAACAGTCAAAAAGGACTTATGAACTAACTTAATGTTCTGGGTTTCACGCTTTCATGTTGCTCCTCACACAATAAGAAGGCAATTTCATTCCAGCAATAGTTATCTTCAGACCGTGGTCAAAATTAATGATTTATCATCTGTGCCTCATGCTTAGTTGGATTAACACCAAAGAGATTTTGGAATCATGTACTGATGGAATGGGCAATGTAAACTTATGGCCAGTAAACTTTTCCTAATAATGACGTAATGCAATATCACCTCTCATTTGCACACAAGCAGTCAAAACACTATGTATATTGCTTCACAAATTAAGCTGAATATGAATCATACTACTTGATTGATCTACTCTTTTCATTCTTTCATACATGCAGAATATTGCTGATTGCATGGATGAACAAGAAACAAATCTTTCTTTGATAGTCTTATTGATATACTGTCAGTTGCCAGAAGATAGAAGCAATATTGTAAAGGGAAAACTCACACCTAATTGAAACTAATTTGTTATACCTTTTCAAGATATAATTTTGGTTGGTTGGTTTGTTGTTTAACGCTGCACTCAGCAATATTCCAGCTATATGACGGCAGTCTGTAAATAATCGAGTCTGGACCAGACAATCCAGTGATTAGTATCATTAGCATCGATCCGCGCAATTAGGATTGATGACATGCATCAACCAAGTCAGCGAGCCTGACCACCTGATAAAGATATAACAGGTTAAACAAACTGATATAAATCTACAAAATGAACAGAAAATATTGTGATACCTAAATTGACTTTAAGATTTCACCTCGTTACTAGAATTTGAAAAAGCACCAAAGCAGGACCCACTGTTAATAAAATGCATGCATAAAATGGTCAAATTAGGTGGTAAACATATTGTGTTTTAGGTGTATAACTATGTTACAATTATATTTGATGGCCCAAGAATGATTTGGAGCCAAACAGGCAGCCTGAGGTCTTGTACATGTTATCACTTTCATCTAGTTGTATGTACAAAAAAGTTATTAATTGTAGGGCACAGGCAGTGTGCCTGCCTGCTAGCCAAATGCCAGTGACTTTAAACTTGGGTTAGTAACATTTCCATGAAGCTTAGTGCCTGACTGTTTAGTAAAAATTCTAGTCAATACATATTTATTTCTACAAATCATCAAATCAGTTAAGGTGTCGCTTACTGTAAAAGTCTGTTGTCATTTTGTTTTCATTTCATAGGTTCTTGAAAACCAATGCGAAGTAGTAAGTAGGGTTTTTGCTGTACACTCATCATGAATCATATACAAGGACACACATTATTAGCGAAGCATGTGAAAGTGTAAGAACCACCACAAATGTCAGACAATGTTTAGTACCAAGGAGCATCACCCCTGTTCAGCATAATGGTCCCAAAACAAACAAAATACATTAAGGTTAACACAAATTATGTTGGCTAAAGCTTTAAGGCTAGTAAAATAGGATGAGATGCATGCAACATGTTTTAGTTAACAAGCCCTCATGGCCAGTTAACTTTGGAAACTAATTCTTACACTGGGCACAGAACACCACCATGCACCATGCACCATGCAGAGTTAGGTCACTTAGATATGCACAGATCTTGTTATCATGGGTTCAAATGCCAGATTTGTCCTTGGTTTATTAGCACCAATACTATGCTCATTGGTAAACATATGAAGCTGACATACCATAATATAAATGAAAGAAATGCTCAGAGTTGAGTTACATCCAAATCAATCATTCTTAAATTGTAGTACATTTTGTTATGATGTAGAAGATAATAATTACTGAACTTATGCATGTTTCTAAACTGTAATGCCTTAACATGTTACTGATCAAGTACTGACATTTTAAATCTTTCATAAAGAATAATGGTGTGTACAGGTGGATAGATTTAATTATGTCCTTGTTCATGATGTTCATTGATGCTACTTGCAGGTTGAAGGACCCCCTGAAGCTGGGGCATTCAAAGAGAGACGAAGCAAGGCAACAGCCTTCAAGAAGTTCTATGAAAGAGGAGATTTTCCCATTGCGCTAGAACATGACACAAAGGGCAATAAAATAGCTTGGAAGGTAAAATGTTTAAAATACTCCAACTCTGTTCAGTACATGTACATTCTATAAAAGGTTAAGATATTGGTAAATATGAACTTTTCCTGGGTAAGACGTGTGTATGAGTACTGCAACCTTGGCATCAGCCTCTCAGACATCTCTGTACATGCGAATATATTTGCAGCTAAAACACTGCAAAACATGAACTGTGGTATTGCACGACAGTGTCTGTTCCAACGATTTCCACTATCTTGGATGTAAGAATTCTCTGTACATGTAGTTCTGAATTGTCTTCAGGGTAATCAGGAATTACACCCCCAACTGTCAACTTGGTAATGACTCTTTTACAGTGTTTGTTTGTCTCTTTTCCCATCACAGAAAATTTGGACACACATGTAGGTGCCCCCATTTCCGGTGATGATTTACACATGCACAAACAGAGCATTCACAATTATTCTAAGAGGGTGCTTTCATCTGGCAAAACAAAATGTTGCGAGACTGTATTTGTGCATTGGTGGTAAAATATATATTCTGAATCTTCAGACATTGTGTTTTGAGAGATCAAGTGACATTTATTTGGTTGACATTCTCATCTGCATCTATTTTCCAGGCTTTGTAAATGCTCTTGAATGGTAATGAGTTTAAGGATATAGTGGAACGAAAACTCAAATCCATGAAAAAAAAGGTGCATTAGCTTACAATTGAAACACTATGCACTTTATAAAATGATTGCACAATCATATAAGACTATTTGTAAACCTATTTATGTTTAAAGTTATTTTTGGTTTTAACAATGCAGTTTGCCTAAATATATGACTAGTGTTGCTCTGATTAATCATATCCGTTTACTGGTTGTATACCAAAATTCAATTATTGATCAAGTAATCATAATATCCATAATAAAATACTAACCTACATATTTTAATGATCATATATTCCTTGAAAATCTCTTTCCACAATAACTGTATATTTTTGTGAACTCGATCCTCATGGCAGCTGTCTGCCGGACTGTCAGCTTCACTGCACCACATCTCTATAGTGCTTCAGTGTGGGGTTTGAGGTAGTGCTGTCAAGCGCTATAGGTCACATGCAGATCAGAGAGATGGAGTTCTATTTATTTATTCATACATCTTTACTGCACAAGTATCGAAAGAGATGTATGCTTTGATAAACATTAAAGTTTAGATAACTTTGCATCAATACTTTATTCACACATAAACTGGCTGTTTGTGTAGAAATGCTTCATGCAATGTATTCTAGTGTAAAGCTGTGACATGCATAGACTCTGAGTGAATACTTAATTGGCTGTTAAACCAAAAGCACTTTTGTGAAGATGGAAAACGTTGGTAGGGTAATTTGTTAACAGATAAATACTGTAAATCTTGAAATTAATGCGAAAAGTTGGAATGGACTTTTTTCTCATTGATTAAACACCACATTTATATATATCTCAAAATGACTAGCAACAATATGACAGCCTTACTTCACATTTTGGATAGCAGAAATGACAGCTTGGACATGAAAACAACACTATATATTCCACATAACTGTTTATTGAGCAGCAATTGTAACAAGTATATAACAATGTCATTCAAACACTAGACATAACATAATGTACATCTGGTGAATTGTCACTGTTGGGGGGTCAAGATTTCTACTCATTTCCTTCATGCCACCAGTCAACAGAATAAAGACATAAATTATATGTTGGGTTTAGGAAAGCACTATGTATTGTTTTTGCGGAAGTACTCTACTCAGCACTATAAACGCTGCTATGTGCTGTTTGATTGGATTACAGTAAGGTTGGATTAAGGTAAAGAGTCACATTTTTGGCTAGGGGCCAGCAGTTGCATTCATTTGGAGACACATTCATTTCAGGACTTAAAGTACATCTTTTGTGTCCACTTCTAAATTGATGAATAACAGTCAAGTTAGCCTACAATTATGACCATAATAAAAAAAAGACATGTTGGTAACTCAACCAGACATTGAAATGCAATGTAAAATGTGATGATGAACTTCAGAAAACATTCACTGTCAATATTAATTATTGTTTATCAATTGATGAGGTTGATTATCAGTCATAAATGTGAAGGTTGATTCACAACACTAGATGATGCATAGACAGTTGAACAGTTGTTTTCTTAGTTTTATTTAGTTTTATTTATCAACTTTCACACAAAAATTAATCATCACTGAACAGTTATGACATATTTCATTTCAAATCTCTCTGGAAGGCCTTTAAGTATACATGCTAAAAGAGTGAATTTAATTCAGGAAATCTATACCAAGGGAAAATTAAAATGTTAGCAAACTTGTCACAGTATATTTTTTTCACTTGTAATGCTTATGAAACAACCCAAACACAGACAGGCTCGTACAATATATCTAAAGCTGAGATATCACAAAGACATAACAGATCACAAGCGTAGAATAGGTTTTCATTGAATTGTTTGATAGGCATTACTTAGAAGTTGACGGATGACAAGGTAGACACAATTTTTCTAGATAACTTTTTTAATACTGTAAAAAGCGACGTTTGGGTATAGATCCTTATACCATTGTGAAGCAACTTGACAGTGTAACTTGCTTGACAACGGTATAAGGATCTATACCGAAACACCGATTTTTACAGTATTAAAGAAGTTATTATCAATAAATTTGGTGTCTACCTAGTTTTTCATCGTGATCAAACCCAGATACCCTCAAAAGCTAATGCAACAATCAAACACAACATCAAACCAACTCATCAACAGCAATTTTCACACTGGTAGCCAGGTCATCCTGTAACTGATCCACCAATTCTGCAACTGTCACAAACAACTTTCAGAAGAACACACTATTGTACATTATTTCAAATTTTATGTTATTTTATTTTTTACAAACATTTGAAATTGAAAGGGCATGCTCCTTGTGCCATGTAGTAGCTGCACCACTGTAATTCCTACTGTCTGGTAAGTATGCAATTTTTTACTTATCCTGCTTTACTCCTTAATGCATTCACTGCTTACCTTACGACAACTAGAAGGACAGCGCAACTGCGAAGGTCCTGGGTGAAGAAATAAAGTTGTTGTTCTGAAGTCCCTTTACTGACCTTCCGTCGCTGTCCTGTGACCTTGATGACACCTACGGTCATCTTCTTCACATCACTGCTTGTCGCACTACAGCAAGGACGTGTCCCAGCGGAGCTCTCCTTTTGGATTAATTTAGACCTTCAGTTTTTGTCTACAATCCTAAAATTGATCTGCGATGGGTGATGTATTCTTTTCATATTACTATCACCATGCTGTGTAGTTTTATGAGAATTAATTAGGAGTAAAAAGACCCTGTCTTTTTTCCCGCCACATATTTGTTGTTCGCAGCCATTTTGAATTGTGTTACATTTTTTGCCTGCCAAGGTAGTCAAATTGTTTACATTTCTCAGCTACGTATGTATAACATATTCTTGTGTTCTTAAATACTACTATCTTTGGCGTAACAGGGAGTTGTGTATATATAAATTGTTGTATACACTTTCACCTCCTTAAAAATATGTTTGCAGATAGATTAATATCAATTCTACGTCTTTCTTCCAGTCCCGCTTCATCAACAATTCTATAATTGCGAAACTTATGTTTGTGCATTGTGCAAATTGTCCTGGAAAAAATCTTACAAGATTATCATTCACGTTGCTAGGCTTGCACGCACAAAAATCTAAATGTAAATAGCTTTGGTTTACATTGAGTTGCGCGTATAAAACTGTTGTATACACTTTCAACTCGTATTTTTGCCGATAGATTATTGTTCAATTTTACAACATTCTTCCAGTACCTTCTCATCAACAGGGGTTTAATTGCGTAACTTATGCTTGAGTGTTGTACTTATTGTCGTGGAAAAAATCTTACACAAGATTATATCATCCACATTGTTTGGTTTGCAGGCAGATGTGCTCGCCAAACTCTAAATGTAAATAGCCTTGGTTTACATTGAGTTGTGTATATAAAACTATTGTATACACTTTCAACTAATATTTTTGCCGATAGATTATTGTTCAATTCTACAGCATTCTTCCAGTACCATTTCATCAACAATGGTTTAATTTCGTAACTTATGCTTGCGCGTTGTACATATTGTCATGGAAAAAATCGCCCAAAGATCTTTATCCACGTTCCTCGGCATGCACGTAGATGTGTTCGCCAAATTTTAAATGTATTTTTTTACGTAAATCTCTCGCCAACGAGTTTCACAATAAAGGCAGGTTACTCACAGTAATATTTTGCAGCAATCCCGTCGTGAGACAAGAGGAATGTCACAATCACTCAATAGAGAAGGACATGGTTTGGTCATTTCCACCCAGCTGTTATTATCGGCGGGTAATATGACGCCCGTAACTGTGACTGCAGAAGTGCACCCTCCACCAAAATCAACAATTCCGGAGGATTTTGTGAGTATTGTAACTGCTCCTAATTTTCAGCCGCCTGACACATCCAGATCTGTTAAATCTGCGACGCTGTCTCAAAACGCTTTGATGGGGGTAGCGCAGACGCAAACCATGGTCCAGTCAATACCAATGAGCTTTGTGTCTCAGTTACCTGCGCCGATCGCTGCACCCGACTACTACCCAAGAGCCTCTATTACACAGGCGCGGCACAATGAGCTTAGCGCTGTTCCAACATATCCAGATGTACGCTCAGGCGTCAACATCGTTCCCATACACTAATTGGACAATGGTCCAAACGCTACTACAATGATCCCGTCATCACCGATGAGCCTTGTCTCATAGACCTGCGCTGTACTCGGTTACACAACCGACACATGATACATCGCTGGGCAGCGCTAGTACGCCAGCACATACGGGAACATTGGCACATGACTCCTTATTCAGGCGGGTCATCAATACCTGCTGATAGAGGAGGCACTAAGCACCAGAGCAGATCACCGGCTTAGCGCAAATACCCGATTGGGTAGCAGACCATCTCGTGTCAGTGACGCCCTCTCCTGGTAACGGGGTAAATAAGAGAGACACCACGACGTCATTGGAGAAAGACTTCTCCAAACTTACATTTGCTCCGTCATTTAAGCCACCAACATCTTCAATGCTTGCAGTGGATCAGGATCTATCGGAGGATAACCCTATCTGATTAGAGCACTTCCAAACTATGGTGATTTTCCTACAGCGTCAGATTGAACACAGGAAAATTCATTTTGAGGCCACCCTGGTGGAGTTTACCGTCACACCAAGACTTTAGAGCATTTTCCAACTGGGACTCTGATTTCAAGGGCAGGCTGCTACATCAACCTTGGTCAACTACTTCCCTGTTCAATGCACGCCAAGGTCCCAAAACGCTTGGAATGACACTGTAACCAAGACTCGTCTAAGAGCACGTCTCTTTTAGTCTATCCCAGTGGCCTGGCAGGTCAGGCAATTTTAAGCCTAGACGTGTGTCTCTCAAGAAAAACCAGTATTCCCTTAGTGAGAAAGGGCGTGGCAGAGGCAATTCTCAAGGACGATTACGTACTCATCATACTATATCAGAGTACCGTAACCCATGAAGAACCCAGACAAGATGAGAATGATCCACAATCTCTCCGTGTTCAACAACCGTTATCTGAAGCATCCACGTTATTGCTGCCTCACCACGTTGAGATCACTCATAATCAACATCAATACATTTGATCCTTGATCAGTCTCGACTATTTATCCCAACCGCAGACTCCTCAGGTCCAGTTCAGTGGGGTTCACTACCAATGGGTAGTCATCCCACCAATATCGACTATTGTGGGAGCTGTACATGAAGGTGCATTTCTCCTGGGCTCGGTGCGAGCAGTTCGAGTTTTTCATTCGCCGCTCCAAGACTAGGCGTGGTTCGAGGAAGCTGTTATTTATACCTGTGTTTACTACGTCCACTACTGAAGTTAGTCGCAAACACCATATCTCTATGGTTATGCACAGTCATCCTTCAGGGCTACGAGATCGCTAAAACGGAATCCGCCAAGAGCGAATTACCCTCACGATCTCAGGGTGTTAGCCTTTACCAGGGCTTAACACTGCAATTGTTTTTTTATTATGAACAATCACGGAAGAATATTTTAGGAGGTTCGACACAGGTTTCGTTAGTCATTATCTTGGCGTTGTGGCTCTTGAGGACGTCGAAGGCGTGTGAAGTTTTTGCCCTCTGGTTGTAACCGAGCAGGTTACCAACCCCTGACGCAATAATGAACTCACCCTATACAGAGCCAGCCTACTTTCATGTGCAGTCACTCAGTTGCCGCCAGTGGAAGAATATTAGACAATCTTGTTTGTCTACGACGGCTCTATGACGTAGTAAGTAAAGAATTAGCTGATTAGCTATTATTTTCTTTATAACTAAGTGTGTACAGGGTATTTCTCTTTAATTCCTATGTTCAATAGGATATTTGAACAACCCTACCGTAATGACATTTTTCTGAACTTGACCAACTGGTGTCGTATTTCAGGGTGTGAATTATTGAGGTTTCTGTATTCTGAAGGTTTACCAACCTCCAAACCATCCGATACATATGCATTAAGGAGTAATGCAGGATAAGTAAAAAAATTAGTAAAAATCTAAATATTTTTTACATTTGTATACTTATCCTGCATTACTAAGTTTAAGGCCCATCCCTCGCAAGACTTGCCTCCCCACTTTGGCTTCAGAAAGCTGAAAAGTATGTTTTTCTAAGAGCTCGGGAGACAGGCAGTGATGTGAAGAAGATGACCTTAGGTGTCATGAAGGTCACAGGACAGCGACGGAAGGTCAGTAAAAAATGTAAAAAATATTTAGATTTTACTAATTCTACTGAGTGCTAACGTCAATATACATCTGTTTCTAGGTGGAGATAGAGAAGTTAGACTACCACCACTACCTGCCACTGTTTTATGATGGTCTGTGTGAGACTAAACACCCATATGAGTTCTTTGCCAGACAGGGTGTTCATGACATGCTGGAGCATGGTGGCTCTAAGATTCTACCTGTCATACCTCAGCTTATCATCCCTATCAAGAGTAAGTCCCTTGCCACGACAGCACAGAGTGTAACAAATATTTTAAAAAACATTCCATGCTATTTACAATTATATTGGTTCATGGATCAATTATGTATCTCAAGATTCTGTTCTACATATTCCTTACCAGGTCCTTAATGCATCTGTTTAATGAGCAACCCTAATTTAGTACTTGGCACAATATTGTTATACATGACATTGTAGCATATCATTTTGGTCTCAAGCAATATTGAGTGTTTTTTGTTAGTATATCAGACAATGTTCAAAATTAAGGATAGTCTTGGTTTTGAGCTTGACCACAATACTTTTTTAATCAAGGCACATTAGAAGCTGGACCAAATATAGCTTTGTTTACACTGAACTTTCTTCTGCATTCATCAGCTTGTGTCATACTTTCTGCATCATGTTGTGTAATTGTGATATATATTATTAATTTGTGTATAATCCCTGCATAAAGAATGTATATATTATGTATATATGTGTTTGTGATTATGTGACAGATGCCTTGAATATGCGAACACATATTGTTCTGTGTACTACCCTGAAAGTGCTGCAGCATCTAGTGGTTTCTGCTGACATGGTGGGAGAGGCCCTCGTCCCGTACTACCGCCAGATCCTTCCCATCCTCAACATCTTCAAACAGAAGAATTGTGAGAACTAGTCCGATGTTTATTTTGTGAAATGAGAAACTCAATAGTTACTGGAAGAAAGAATGATTAATAAGTTTCAATTTAATAAGAAACATTTTTGCTACTGAAAACTGTTTTCTCAAATATAAGAAGAGAAGTCAAAACTAGTTTGTTTTTTGCTGCAATAGCAAAGCTCTAATGTAATGGCCTCCCTCTTTCAATCAACTGTCAACATTGCAGTTATGTGAATTTCTTATCAGATGATAATCAAAGTAGTTTTATGGATAACAACTTCTTTAATATTGTAAAGGCGATGTTTCGGTATAGATCCTTGTACCAATGTCAAGCAAGGCGAAACTTCGCCTTTACAATATTAAAGAAGTTGTTATCCATAAAATTGTGTCTACTTTGTCATCCATCAACTTCTAAGTAATGCCTATCAAACAATTCAGATAATAATCATAATCTTCCCAATTGTTACCAGGAGGATCACACGGTGTATTGACCCTAATATGATTAACTGTGTTTCAGTGAATTCTGGTGATGGAATAGACTACAGCCAGCAAAAACGGGAAAATGTGGGAGACTTAATACAAGAAACATTGGAGGCCTTTGAGCGTCATGGTGGCGAAGATGCGTTTATTAATATCAAGTACATGGTTCCTACATATGAGTCCTGTATGCTCAACTAGCAGCCATATTTAGCATCAGCATTGAACACTTTATGTGAGGATTACATCAACCATTGTACAGTGACAAGATGATATTTTGTGATAAAGAAACACTTTGGCCAAACCCTGGATATTTTTCATTGTTGCAAAGTGAAAGATAGATCCGCCCATCAGTATTTCCAATATTTTCCATTGTTTACTTGAAACTGCAATGTATTAATCATCTTGAGCCATTTTAGAAATTTTCACTGTTTTCTTTTAAAGCAGCAAGTTCATAGAATCATATCTAAGATGGTTATCATTGTATCTAATCCCAGATTTTAAGGACATTACATATTGAGAAATAAGTTCATGTGGGTTCTTAATCAGTGTGAATCATCATAAATGGATTTGAAAGAAAGAACATTTGTTTTACATTTTTTTAAATATTTGTTTAATATTCAGTGTTTATTTTACTATGAAGAACAAACAAATTTCTATCATAGTTTTGAATTATTTTCCACATTGCAACAGCATGTTTGGTGTGAAAAGTGACAACAATTGTAGGAAACATTTTCCCCATTGATATTTTCACTAATTGAACAGGTAAATTATATATATGTTCATCTTTTGCTGTAGTTTTGCTTACAAACCTGTCTCAAATTAAGGATTGTCTGAAATTATTCCTGTAATGTTTAAATATAGGCCTCATTATTGTTATTATTTTGGTAAAACTTGTATATATTTTCAAAATTGGCCAGTAGGTTATGAATACGAAATGGATGCTATGATCTCTTGATCTAGATTTTGTTCATCAATAACTGTCCAGTTTTAGATGTGTTTTTTTGTTCAGGTGGTTACCTTACCCTCCTTCCTCCTGTCTGCCTGCCATTCATATGTATTACTTAATCTTTCTGTTGCCAGATATAACCCTCTGCCATGTACAGTTTAACCCTCTGCCATGTACAGTTTAACCTCTGCGTGTTTCTAATGGCAAATATCTGACTCCTTCAGTTGTTGTAAATAATAAATTTAATTACCATTATTCTTGTGTTGTGATATTTCAATTCGAATGTTATAGGCTTCACAAAATAAAAGAATTGGTTCTCAGGCAATGGCTTTTGAAAACAGTGCGGGCGGGCATTGTGTTTTGCTTTTGTTGTTGTTGTTCAGACTAATATGTAACCAAATTAACATTTGTGTACAATCAACCTGGGAAAGGGCCTCCCTACATACATGTATTCCTTGATGAGTAAAATACTGGAATATGGTATTTGCCTACCGTTGGACTTAAAGTGTGTGCACAATATAATACCCCAATACTACAGAGGTAATTTTTTGTGCAAAAACTATGATGGACACAAATAATCGTCATGAGACTAAGCTAAATTGTAATGAAAAAGCCTCTGGCTCACCACCATCTGAGCCATTCCCGAACCCCATCAATGCTTCTATGCTGTAAATTTTCATAGGGAATGCTGATTCTGGCCAGATTTATACCCCCAATATACTACAGAGGTAATTTTTTATGCAAAAAACGCGATGCGAACAAATGATTGTCATGACTAGTATTAAACGAATCATCAATATTAATTAATAATGGGTAAAATTTACTATAGCCGGCGAGGATATTGGAAAGGTATAGGGGCAATACCAAAACTAGCTGCAGCGGCTAAGGTATCTAAAGATGTAGCCAAGGATTGGTTAGAGAAACAATCAATGTGGCAAATATACTTACCAGCCCTGTGTTATATCCCGAGGAAGAAGTTTGATATTTTACAACGAATGAAGTTCATCAGGCTGACCTCTTATTTCTCCCCCATGATAAGGTAAGACTCAAAACATATGAATATGCTTTAACCGTAGGGGATGTGGCTAGTCGCAGCAAGGAGGCTGAGCCATTAACCTCGAAAGATTCATCAGAAGTAGCTAATGCACTGAACAGCGTATATAAATGAGTTCTTTGATAGGCATATAGAAGTTGGAGTACTAAGTAAGGATAAGAATTTATGGATGAACAATTTCTTTATTACAATTAAGAGTGACGTTTTGGTGTAGGTTCTAACAAGGTTCTAACTTGCTTGATAACGGTGTTAGAACCTACACCGAAACGTCGCTCTTAATTGTAATAAAGAAGTTGTTCATAAATTCTTATCCTTACTTATATAAATGAGGATCATTAAAATGGCCTAAGTTACTTCAAGTAGATCCCAGTCACGAGTTTATGGGATCAGTAACTAAACTATTAACAAAGCACGATGTCACAATCAGGCGTGGTGAAAAAGAGTCCCACGGTAGTCAAGCTATTGCTGAAAGATTTAACCGGACATAAGCAGAACGTTTCTTTGGATGTCAGTATGGGATTGAAATGAAATCGGAACTATTAAGATCAACCGAATGGGTGACACGATTATCAGCTGTTGTATCATCGCAAAGTAAGGAGATTAATCGGGGAAGAAACCATCAGATGCGGTTAAAATGAAATCTGTGACTTCCGAATCTTCAGCACCGAGGAGAGGTAAAGAACAAAAACTTCCGGATAGAGTAAGCGTAATATATTTATACCAGCCCGGTGAACTCTTACCATTAGTCGATTGTTTATTAAGAAGGTGAGCCTATTCTATATTATCTTAAAGATGGACCTTACAGGGGATTTGTAGAAGAAGAGTTGCTCATAGTTCACAATGATACAGTATTACCAGCATAACTATACTCAACAACAAAAGTTCCTGTTACACCAATATATTGGTGTATTTTTCAAACAAGTAAAGTTTGGTTTTCAATATTGTAGTACATGTATGGAATCACGTCACAAAAATGCAACTGCTTCAGAAAAGCATGCATTCCATGCAAAAGGTGCCTTTTATGCAAGCCCCATGCAATTCACTACCCAAGAATGGGTATAAAACGTTTGTTAACAGGATTCCATATGCATTGTTTAGTATCGTGCTGACAACAACCACTCAGAAAAACAACAAAATTACGCAATTATTTAACATTACGAAATGCCACGCCTGTCCGAAAATGAGCATCTGCGAGCCATTGGTATGCTTGAAGCAGGATTGAGTCAACTTGATGTTGCAAGACAATTTAACGTCCACAGAAACACCATTTGGTGTTTATGGCAACGTTGGCAAACATGCAGTCAGAGACCATCCTCGGAGTGGCAGGCCACGAGACAGCTGGATTCGAACAACACACCTCGATTCCAGCCAGCAACAGTGACTGCAAGAAGCATCCCTGGCCTTCGACGGATATCTTCACAAACAACGTCGTCGCCTCAGATGTGCAGGGATTGTCGCCAGAAGACCAGCCAGACATCCCATTTTGACAGGAAACCACCGTCAAGTACGTCTACAGTGGTGCAGACAGCGTCTACGCTGGACGGCCATGCAGTGGGGACAAGTTCTATTCACCGACGAGTCTCGTTTTCACCTCAGCCACAGCGATGGACGGATTCAAGTGTACCGATGTCGAGGTGAATGTTAGGTCAATCATTGTGTCACGGAAGAAGATCGGTTCGGGGGCGGCAGCGTTATGGTATGGGAAGGGATTACAGCAAGACAGAGGACCCATTTGATAGTGGTAGAGGGAAGTCTCAATGGACAGCGCTACCGCGATGAGATCATCGGCCCTGTTGTTCTACCGTTTTTGCGTCGTCATGGCCCAGGCATTAACTTTCAACATGACAACGCCCGGCTTCATATTGCTCGACTTGTTCAGGATTTTCTTCAACAAAACAACGTGAATGTCATCTCCTGGCCGGTTCGCTCCCCTGATCTCTCACCAATCAAGCACATGTGGGATGAGATGAATCGGCGCCTTCGATGTCAACCACGTGTTCCACAGACACTCCAGGAACTTCGAAACATGCTCCAGCAGATATGGACAGATATCCCACAGGACTTTGTGCTACGCCTGGTCCATTCCATGAGACGAAGATGTGTTGCTTGCATCGCAACCAGAGGTGGACACACACGCTATTGATTTGTAAATTGACATTTTGTCATCTTCATTTTTTTTTATGAAATCACGCATTTTCTGAAGTCAGTATGGCAAATGAAACCATTTGAACACTTATATGAGTCTTTTATCTGTTGCAAACCGAAATTGTTTCAGATCTGATCATTATCAATCCATCTCTTTGTATCTAAGGGGGATAATGATGTCTTGTTCATTCTTAATCCATATATCCTGTGATTGACACTTCTGAAAGTGTTCATCTCATGTTTAAATGTAAAATGCTTCCTTATACTGTTCGTGTTTGATATGCTTTTTTACCACATACTTCTTAACGCCTTTAGCTTTTCTTATCTCCCCATTATCAGACTTCTTTTTAGAATACATCTTAGGTCTTAATCTGACATACTCCGCAATAGGGGTCCCAGCACATTCATCCTTTATCTTACCTAATACCTTTTTATTATCCCCCCGACATATAATGACGGGAGGATATAGCCATCAGTATGTCCGTCCGTCTGTCCGTCCGTCTGTCCGTCTGTAATCATTGTTTGTCCGGAGCATTTTACCTAAAACGTACAACCTAGCTTCACAAAACATTGTACACTTAACAATCAGGCTCAGTAGAAGTGCCTTTTGCTATTTAGAGATTTTTTTATTTTTTTATTTTTGTCGTTTCCATGGAAATATGATGAACTTAGGAAATTTGAGGGTAGTGCTCTTGTCCGGAGCATATTACCTAAACCGTACAACATAGCTTCCCAAAACTTGGTACACTTAACAATCAGGCTCAGTAGAAGTGCCTTTTGCTATTTAGAGATTTTTAGAATTTTATATCTTTGTCGTTTCCATGGAAATATGATGAACTTAGGAAATTTGAGGGTACTGCTCTTGTCCCGAGCATATTTTCTAAACCGTACAACATAGCTTCGCAAAACTTGGCACACTTACCAATCAGGCACAGTAGTAGTTCCTTTTGCTATTTAGGGAATTTTTGAATTTTTTATTTTTGTAATTTACGTGGAAATATGATGGATGAACTTAGGTAATTTGAGGGTAGTGCTCTTGTCCGGAGCATTTTACCTAAACCGTACAACCTAGCTTCCCAAAACTTGGTACACTTAACAATCAGGCTCAGTAGAAGTGCCTTTTGCTATTTAGAGATTTTTAGAATTTTTTATTTTTGTCGTTTACCGATATCATATACTATATATGATGTGAGCTACATAACCTAGTACATTCTCTTTATGCCTTTGTGTCATGAGGCTACTACAGAGCTATTTATATGCGAATCTGCGAAGTTATTGTTATTACAATTTCATGAGATCATCAGAAAGTGAGCTACATGAACCAATATTTAATAACCTTCATTATATTTCTGGTTTTGGCATCAAGGAAAAAGATTTCCTTGCCATTCTAAATACATTTGAAGGTACACACAATTTACCGACATGCCACGTCAGGGGGATATGTCATCTTCGGATGACTCTTGTTTACTACGCTGTGCAGTGGATTATCTTTTGGGTAATCGCTCGTATCGTACGTATCTATATTTCTGCCATATCTTTATAGACATCCTCGGTTTGTATTTCAATTAACAAAGAATCAGTATCAGTATATAACACCTTGCATCTATCGCTGTATTGCTTCTTAAGTTCGTTGTAATAAAAGTCATACATTAAGTGTTTTGACAAGTCAAGAATACTCATACCAACTTACACCGGTCTGTTGAATTTTATGTTTTTCTTCCGCATATGTAATGCTGCTAAGTCATCAAATATCTTGCTTCTGTTCAAAGCCGGACTGGCTATAAGTTTCCTAAGTCTTTCTTCCTCATTAGATCTGACCAATTTAACATCAACACGCTTCCTTAGACTCTTCATAGTTTTACCAAATACTGAGTTATTCGTGAGTAATATATTAGGAATGCACGTTAAGCTGCCATCGGTCTTTGCGAAAGCTTGTATAATGAGATGAGAATCATATCTCTAAGGTTATGAAACACAACGGGAATGGGTATTGTTTGAGAATTCATTTTTAATTTCAAGTTACACTCGTCATGAGCGACTCCCCTGTAATTACCCGTGACGTGACAATCATCTCTTGCAGAATCCCCATTCAGGGGTTTATTACAAACATGACAACTCGTTGACTTCTTATAGGCCCTCCAATCATCCCTCATCATACACATTGATTTCTTAAGCGATAAATTTTCCCTGTTTATTCTCTCTTCATTTTGTGGATTTTCTAGGAACTTTTCCGCTGCATCAGCACCTCTGTAAATCATGGGCGCATTTTTTTTTCCCATCATACTTTACAACTACATATCCAACCCCACAAGGAGTATGTTCTTGAGTTTTGTATGTAAAACTACATTCAGAACTGTTTTCGGTCTTTTCTATCGGTTTCATAAGTGCTTCGAAGTCAGCGTAAATTACATACGGTACTGGCATTTGATTACAGTAATGCTCAAATTTTAATATATTTTTCCCCTCTTTAGGCATATCGATCCTGATAGTAGTCTGCCCAACACCTCTGGAGTCTTCTTTATGTGCTTCTAATAGATCTTGTCTGCTGTACTCATGCCGACATCTTTCCCAGAAATATTTCTTTCCCGCATGTTTTGTTTGATCGCATAATAGCCTGCTAAAACTCTTTATCTATGAATAATGATATTTCCCATCTTTTTCGATCAAAAATGAATTGATTCTGGGAATATGTTCTTATCCTGTGTACAACAATTCCTGTAGAAGAATGTCCAAACACATGTATAGCTAAATTATTTGCTTTTCCGCCTTATCATTTTGTGAGATTGGTGTATGTTCGTCTATACCATCAAGGTTGAGATCAACGTCTTTGGGATAGCTAGAAGGCCTATCAGGATTTTTGGCTGCGGGAAACTGGGAAGATATTATCATCGCCTTTATTTGTTCACAGTAATGATGTCTTTTTTTCTTCTTATAATACGAGGGTAAATCTAAATAAGATCCACCTTTCAAAGGCACATAATTTGCTATATCTAAATATAAAGTATCGATTCTATCCACACCCCAACCCGAACCTCTATTAGTCCAGCTTTCTAAAGTTTTTTGTATCGGCTGAATAGAAGCATCTAATGATGCGCTTATAGAATCAGATTTGGTTATAACTTCTTGGTTGCCTCTGAAATAAGGTTAGGTATATTCAGCGCCATCGTCTGAGTTATTTTTACTCAATGACATTTTAACCGTTAGATGATTTAAATAGTATAAAATACCAGCTAACTCCTAATTAATTTTGCTCGATACGATGGGTTTAACATCATTAACATCCATGTTGGAATTATTATCCATCTTCCATCTTTACCAACTCCGGAAGTGGGTTCAAATCTTAACTCAACGGGTTCCACAATGGGTTGATTATAATCAACGACAACATTCAGCAAAGCAATCAATTCAGCTTTTCTCATTCGAGAATAACCTCTCAATCCACTTTTTTTCGCTTGAAATTTGAGTTCTCTAACAGTTATCATGGAACTGTTCTGGGTGAACAATACCTTCCAAATGGCGTGCTGGTTTTCTTGGGAAATAGCAAAGAGCCGGAGTCACAGGAGACTAATTACATTTTTATTTACAAGAACAATTAACAATGAGCAAGTTACAATATCTTAGAAAGATAACCGAGGGTGCCACAGAGAGTCGGTACAACCCTCTGGGCTGTGGGAGAGAGATCTGCTTGGTTAGAGTGACAAACCCCTTCTCTGCCCTAACAAGGTTTCTGTATGTATTTAACAAAAATTAGAACAATAAAATGGAATATGATTGGTTGATACACGATGGGTTATGTCCTACGCTAAATGAATGGCTAGACAGAGGGGAATACTTAATCCTGTTAATCCTGTTGGACTGGCACTAATCTTGTTGACATATTTACTGGATGCTTTGAAAGAGATTATGGCGTCACTATAAACGAGCTTGTGTTGGGGTTAATCCTTAATGCACTATAGACGAGCTTGTATGGGGGCTAATCCTTAATGCCCTATAGACGAGCTTGTATGGGGGCTAATCCTTAATGAGTCTAAATTGAAGTAATTGCTGAATGTTATTCTAATATAGGTGATGTCAGATTTACTTAAATAAAATAGTTCAAGGTAATCTATAAGACTATGTAGACATATCTTTTGTCTGGGAGATGGGATCTTGATACCTTAGGCTAGCATTTATCTAAAAGCTTCAAATCTATTAAACTATGTAGACATTACTCTTGTCTTATTGAATAGCATGTCTAGGAGTTGCGCGCCAATTACCTTAGGCTAGCATCTATCTAAAAAGCTATAACTGAAACTACTGATATTTTATATATGCATTTTACCTGATGATAAGTATTACTTGCTAAACTATAATTATATGAAATGATGTATAAATATTACACCATGATAAGTCATAAAAGCACTTGATATGGATCTAATTATTGTAGGAAAACTTAGTATAAATGTTATATCATGATAACTTCCCCTCCGTCTGAAAAAGCTTGGACCCCAAACGTGCAAAAAATAAAATAATTATGGCTTAGATGGACAAAAACTAGTAGTATAGTAAATAACAATTATTGTAGAGTCTCTTTGGTATAAGGAAACATAATGTAAAAGTTCATTCTGTTGTCATCAGGGAATCTGGATGTGGAGCTGGCTTGTCTTGGTACTCTGTACTGGTGGTTTTATTGGTGATGTAGGAGGCCTTGAGTTCCACATCCTGGTTTGAGGTTTAGGATAGTTGGCTGTGTCCATGGAGGTTTTACATGGAAAACAAAGAAAAGAGAGTTAGCATGTTCAAATAATATGTCATATATAAATACTTCCTCAGTTTGTCTGTAATAATAAAAAATAAAACAAATATGATAATTATGATATATAATGGATTAAAAATATCCTTCTATTTTTGGATACAATCATTAGAGTGAGTGAGTTTGGTTTTATGCCGCTTTTAGCAATTTTCCGGCAATATCACGGCGGGGGACACTAGAAATGGCTTCATACATTGTCGGCGCCCCACAATCATTAGAGACATTATATATACATATTTGTGTAGTGCATATAACAAGTGCATTGATTCGTTTCGCTTTGATTTTCGTTCGGTTCAATGCGATAGGGTTTGGTTTCGTTTGGTTCAGTTCAGTTTATTTTGCTTCGGTACGGTTTGCTTTGCTTCGGTACGGTTTCGGTTCGATTCGCAGTATGGTTTGCTTTGCTTCGGTACGGTTTCGGTTCGATTCGCAGTATGGTTTGCTTCGCTTCGGTACGGTTTCGGTTCGATTCGCAGTATGGTTTGCTTTGCTTCGGTACGGTTTCGGTTCGATTCGCAGTATGGTTTGCTTTGCTTCGGTACGGTTTCGGTTCGATTCGCAGTATGGTTTGCTTCGCTTCGGTACGGTTTCGGTTCGATTCGATTCGCAGTATGGTTTGCTTCGTTTTGGTACGGTTTCGGTGTGATTCGCAGTATGGTTTGCTTTGCTTTGAGTCCTTTCGATTTGTTTTGGTTCATTTTGGTTTGACTCATTTCGATTCATTATGGTTCACTTTGGTTGGCTCGTTTCACTTCACTTTTGAGATTGGTTGATCAGGTCAATGCTCAAAATTTGTTGTGATACAAATAACTCAGATGATCAGGCTGATGCCATTTGATCTCAACTGGCGACCCATAGTGAAAGGACTGGACACAAGTAAACATAACAAGATACAGCTAATAGCTGTTTAGTGATTTGCACCGTTTATTCATGAGATTTTGTATTTTGGTCAAGAATATGTTCAATTGGCATTGACATAGCAGTCTCCTTGAATAATTTCAATGCCCATAACTCTCTTTGTTACATGACCCTCTACTTCTCGTAGGTGTTTTGGAATAAACGGATATGGTTTGACATCTAATTCTATGCATGGTTTGGTGTTCTCTTTCTCGACATTCCCTGACATTGTATTCCCTGACAGAACATTGACTGATTTATTGTCTTGTGCTGATTCCTTTTGGTCGAAAAACTTATGATTCTTGAGTGGACGTTTTCGTCGTTTTCCTGACATACTTCTTTTGAGGTGAAATTCTCTCCGAATGGAGTCTGGAATGCTGTTGCCATACTCCCATGTGTTTCCCCTTTCTGGATCCTTCCATTTTACTCTGTAGTAGATTTTGCCGTTTGCTCTCTTGGAACTTACAATTGAGTGGATGTCTTCCGGATTGAAAACCTGAGGGATATCCTTGGTTTGATTACCTGATGTTGGACTTGGAGGTTGTACCTGGCCGTCGTCAAGTTGTTTTCTGGATTTTGGCTGGTGATGCTTACTATTCACTCCTCTTTTCCCTTTGTTTACATTTTCATTTACCTTGTTGGCTCTCTGTTGTGGAAGTGATTGATCAGTTTCTTGATAAGTTGAGCTTGTCGACTGGGAATTGTTGCTGTCAGGCTGTGAATCATTGACTGGTTCCTCATTGTCATCCATGACTTCTGAATCTATGTTACTGGTGTCGTTGAGGTGTGGTTCTGGAGGATACTGTGGACGATCAGCAGGATCAAAATATGGCTTCAGACGGTTGGCATGGACCAGTGGTTTGTGTATTTTGTCGTCAGAACTTCGGCGTAGTTTGTAGGTATAATTTGGACCTGTGTGGATGATATAATAGCTACCATACCACTTTTTGGTTATTTGTTGGAAAGGCCTTTTTCAACTTTTTGACAATAAAGCCAAACTCTTTGACCTGGGGCGAATTCTGGTTCTTTAGCCTTTTGATTATATTGTTCTGAATACACCTCCTTAGCCCAAGCAGTGTTTTCAGCTGCAATTGTTCTAGTGATTTCCAGCTCCTCTAGCAAATTTGAAAGATAACTTTTGTTATTGTGGCCTAAATTTTCTTTTGGAATTAATGCTACATCTTGTAGAACTCTCATTTCTCGGCCAAAAAGCATAACGTATGGGGATTTTTGTGTTGATGAATTTGGGGCCATCCAATAGGCCATCATGATACCAGGAATAAAACGGGGCCAATCATTTTGAGACTTGTTACAATAGGCTCTAAGTGACTGATTGATATAGGAATCGAGCCTTTCTACACAGCTGTTTGTTTGAAGATGGTATGGGCTGGTATGGGTAAATTTAATTGCCAAAAGTTCACAAATTGCTTTATCTAACGAGAACATCTGCTACTTCTTTGGCTTCTTGGGTCCGAAGTGGAAAGGCTTCACACCATCTGGATGATGCATCTGTGATGACCAAAATGTACTTGTACTTGTCTAGTGTTGTTGGCAGGGGACCGAGAATGTCAACGTGCCATCGGGTGAAGACCTCTTCTAGAGGTAGTGGACGAAGTGGTGCCTTCTTGCCATGGTAGTGCCTCTTGGTCTGTTGACATACCCCACATGTCTGGACATAAGTAGCAATATCGCTGTACATTTTGGGCCAGTAGTACTTAGGTCTCATGGTGTTGTGCATCCTTTCTTTCCCATGGTGGCAACCGCCAAACTCTGAGTCATGATAGGATTGCAGGACTTGATTCCTGAGGGTTCTTGGGACTGCCAGCTGTTTAATGAACTTGTCAGCATGGCCTTTCTGTCTTTGTGGAACGATTCTGTATAGGATGCCTTCATCAATTTCAAAAGTATTGGCTTCGATAAGAATCTTTTGACGATCCTTTTCATTTTGTGGAAGGACATCATCCTCTTTGTAGTCAAAGATTTGGATGAAATCTGGACAAATCCTTTGTAGGTGACGTAAATTTGGATGTTCTTTCATACTTACTTCAACCAATGTGTCTTGAGTAACATCAGTATTTGTAATGCATGTAATGCTGCAACAACATTAACTGGTACTGACTGATAATCCTCTTCATATTAAAATGTGACTGACCAAAGTGTTGTCTGTGTGTCTGATTCTAAGTGATTGACAATAGGTGTGCAAATATCCTCAGTCTGAGTTGTCTGTGTGACCTGTGTGGATGAATGTGTGGTACTGCTAGTTGATTTGCTTTGCTGAGTTGAAGTTACTGAGAAGACCGTTTTCTCAGCATCTTCTTCTGTCTGATCATTACAGTTAATATTTTCCTCATATTCCCTACGTGAGAGAGCATCGGCATTCTCATTGGCTTTGCCGCTGTGGTGAACAATGTCAAAAGTGTAGGTAGAAAGTTCCAAAGACCATCACCCTAACCTACCTGTGGCATCCTTGATGGATTCAGCCATTTCAATGCTATATGATCAGTGTAGACTGTGAATTTGGAATTTGCAAGGTATGGACGAAAGGATCTAATGGCTTCAACTAGAGCTAAGCCTTCCTTTTCTGTAATGCTCCAGTTCTTTTCGCTGCCATGAAGAGCTCTACCACCAAAAGCTATTGGATATTCATTATTTTTCTCATTTTTTTTACTCAAAACAAAACCTATGCTCATATCACTGGCATCAGTTGCGAGAAGAAATTCTTTGTCAAAATTTGGATAAGCCAGAACAGGTGTATTACTCATAGCATGTTTGAGTGTATTGAATGCCTGATCACACTCAAGTGACCATTGGAACTTTGGTTTCTTTCCTACTTCTGCCTCTGAATAGTTCTTTAGCAAAGCATTCAGTGGAAGCGCTATGTGAGCATAATTTTTCACATACTTCCTGTAGAAGTTTGTGAGGCCTAAGAAGGAGCGAATCTGCTTTTGTGATTTGGGCACTGGAAAGGTTCTAATTGCTTCAATCTTTTTGTCATCAACTTGAACACCTCCACATGATAAAACATGACCCAGAAAAGAAACTTTGTCTGTTGCAAAGTTGCATTTGGATGGCTTTAGTGTTAATTTTGCCTGTTTGAGATAGTAAAATACTTGCTCCAAATGTTGGAGATGTTCTTCAAAGTTTTTGCTGTAAATTATCAAATCATCAATGTAAATCAGCGCAACCTTAAAAAGCAATTTTCTTAGCACTTTGCTCATGAGGTGTTGAAAACAAAGTGGAGAATTTGTCAAACCTTGGGGCAAATGTTTGAATTGATAAAGGCCTTGATGGGTGACGAAAGCAGTTTTATGCTTTGAATCTTCATGTAATGGCACTTGGAAGAAGCCATTAGCAAGGTCTAAAGTTGAGAAGATCTTAGCTTGGGCATTGGCGATGTGATCAACAACATCATCAAAAACAGGAAGAGGCCAAGACATTGGTAAAGTGACAGAATTCAACTTTCTGTAGTCACAAACAAATCTATATGAGCCATTACGTTTCTTGACTAGGATAAAGGGAGCTGAATACATAGAAGTGGACTCCTCGATCAAATCATACTTCAGAAAATCATCTATAAGTTCTTCAGTGACTTTTTGGAGATGAGGGGATTGGCGATATGGTCTACACTTAACGGGTGGGTGGTTGCCAGTGTCAATGATATGTTGGTGCATGTCAGTCTTTCCTAAATCTGCAAGACTCGTTGAAAACATGTCTCTATTTTGTCCCAAAAATCTAAGTAGTCTGTTTCGTTGGTCTGGAGTCAGTTGTGTATTTGTCAAATCAAATCCTAATTCTTGTGCAATTTTAACATAGTCCCTGGTGTTATTGTCTCTCTTCTCATTGTCAGTGTTAACGGTATTTATTGATGGTTGGTCAGAGTCGATTTCAAAAACAAGAGTCTTTGTCAATGTAACTAAATTTGCCTACAACTGTACCCTTGTCAAGAAACTTTTCTTCTTGGGAGGGATTCATAAGCCCAAATGTAGCAGTTTTGCTTTTCACTTTGGAAAGAGTTCTACCACCTGCTACTTCAGAATGAGTAGTGTGGGAAGCAATGGGTTCAATGAGGATGAGGGAATCCTCTTTGGTCTCTGATAGTCTAACCCTTAAATGAATTTCACTCTGAGGGGGGATGTAAATCTGATCTATTGTTTTTGCTTATCCACAAATCTCTTGCAGTGAAATCGCTATGAAATTGATATATTGCCTATCTGAGGTGCTGTTCCAGAATATGGAATCTTTGAGAAAATTCCTGATCCTCAATGACAAAATCTAACACAACTGAACCTAACACTTTATGCAATTCGCCGCCAACACCTTTAACCTGTGGAAAGGGTGAGTTTCCAAGAGTAAGGTTTTCAAAAGCTTTGCTAAGAAAAGCAGACGAAATACAACAAATGGATGCCCCTGTATCTACTAGACAATTTGTTGTTTTTGCACCAAATTGTGCCTGAATTACACTTTTGGCAAGGGGTGTAACTAAAGACACTGTTGGAATTTCACTTTCAAAGTTACTTTCCATTCAAGACTCAATATTTGCCATGACACCTATTAGTATGTACCGTACAAAATTAAAGAAAGACAAGTAATCAACAATGTAATGTCGTACTTACAATATTTGAAGACTTTTTCTTCCTTTGTTGGTGTCTTTGGAGGAGTTGGCTGTCTTTAATCCAGTGTTGAGGTCAGAGGTGGATGCAGCTTGCTTGTTATTCCATCAGATGATCACGGTTGAACATGTCCTCCAATGGGTTCATGTAGCTGGTCGTAGTTAGTTCCTGGGCTCCGTGGTTCCGAAAACGATGATTCTCCGCCAAATTATCATGGAACTGTTCTGGGTGAACAATACCTTCCAAATGGCGTGCTGGTTTTCTTGGGGAATTAGTCAGCAAAGAGCCGGAGTCACAGGAGACTAATTACAATTCTATTTACAAGAACAATTAACAATGAGCAAGTTACAATATCTTAGAAAAATAACTGAGGGTGCCACAGAGAGTCGGTACAACCCTCTGGGCTGTGGGAGAGAGATCTGCTTGGTTAGAGTGACAAACCCCTTCTCTGCCCTAACAAGGTTTCTGTATGTATTTAACAAAAATTAGAACAATAAAATGGAATATGATTGGTTGATACACGATGGGTTATGTCCTACGCTAAATGAATGGCTAGACAGAGGGGAATACTTAATCCTGTTAATCCTGTTGGACTGGCACTAATCTTGTTGACATATTTACTGGATGCTTTGAAAGAGATTAGGGCGTCACTATAAACGAGCTTGTGTTGGGGCTAATCCTTAATGCACTATAGACGAGCTTGTATGGGGGCTAATCCTTAATGCCCTATAGACGAGCTTGTATGGGGGCTAATCCTTAATGAGTCTAAATTGAAGTAATTGCTGAATGTTATTCTAATATAGGTGATGACAGATTTACTTAAATAAAATAGTTCAAGGTAATCTATAAGACTATGTAGACATATCTTTTGTCTGGGAGATGGGATCTTGATACCTTAGGCTAGCATTTATCTAAAAGCTTCAAATCTATTAAACTATGTAGACATAACTCTTGTCTTATTGAATAGCATGTCTAGGAGTTGCGCTCCCATTACCTTAGGCTAGCATCTATCTAAAAAGCTATAACTGAAACTACTGATATTTTATATATGCATTTTACCTGATGATAAGTATTACTTGCTAAACTATAATTAGAAAATAAAAAATTACTCCCCGAAAAAGCTAGAGCATTAACAATAGCTCCATAGACCATCATCGCAGTTGATGCCATTTAATGCTTGAACTGTGTTCAACAATGCTATGTTTATAAATATTCAAATGTTTAATTACTTCATAATGTCTTCTGGGATAAGCCCTTGTTTGATTAGCATATCTTTAGTAGCCATAGCTAAGCCTACATCTAGGACCATCATACCGATATCATAACCAATGAAATCTAGCTTGGGTGGTGTGGCTTTAGTAATCATTTGGGTAGCCTAGTGGTTAAAGCGTTCGGTCGTCACGCCGAAGACCCGGGTTCCATTCCCGACATGGGTACAATGTGTGAAGCCCATTTCTGGTGTCCCCCGCCGTGATATTGCTGGAATATTGCTAAAAACGGCGTAAAACCATACTCACTCACTAGTAATCATTTTACCTATACGTGCATAGCCGATAGCTATTCCGCTAACCACAGCTGATATGCTGCATTTACCACCATTTTACCATCTTTAACTGGAGTAGTCATGCTTTTTATAACATTACATGAGGGCTTAACTCTAATTGAACCTCGACTGGCGGTGTTTTCTCTTCTCCAGTCTTAAAAAACAACCATACCACTGCTATAACGCCGAGGGCATAGGGAGCCCAAGTTTTAATAGGGTGTGAACTAAGTTCAGTGTGTAGTAGTTTTGCCTTCCTTACTAGCGCTCCCCTTTTACCGGCTGCGACTTTTCAAGGATTCTTAGTCACTCTCACTTGCGGTGTTTCCTCGTTCACTTGCGGTGATTGTGCAATCACTTGTGGTGTTTCGACCTCCATTATTATTAAGTGGGCACGTATGTTTGAATAGACAATACTTAGCCGTTATTAAAGCAGTAGTAAGTGGCGCCAAGAACATTCCTTATCTATGGTAAAACTCACAGCTTATGGCGCTTAAAGCATGTTTGATAAATGGGTCTTTCTCGAGAGATTCGCATAAATACACACAATTTTCTGGTAGGATAGGAAGAAACGTACTAGCTTCAGCTGTGTATAGTTTTACCATAGCTCCCAGTCTAGACTCTTAACGCGTGTACAGTTTTTTTATTTCTTCATCGGTCATGTTATCAATTTTTTGAGTGGTGTAATGTTCCCCCAAGTATTGAGAGCATTTTCCACCGGCTACCAAACCCGCGTATTTCTCTATGTTGATCTGAAACTACAAGTTCTGGCTCATCTTGGAGCAGTTGCTTGATAAGTTCATCGCATTCCATCTTTTTAATGCTCGATCATTAACCGTGATTTTCTTTACAATTGCACGACCTATGTTCTGAACATTTGTTGACCCTGGTAAGGTCCACAGAAGTCAAATTAATTGTAAATGATTGTCGGGCAGTGGTAAATGGTACTTGGGTTGTAAGTTATAGATACAGACTGGCGAATTGCTATGACTCCTAATGGGTCCCGAAGTCTATGCTGTGGATTTAACTTGCATCCGTATATCGAAGAACTTGTTTATATTGACATTATGTAACCTTATGTTTAATATAAAAATGGATGATATTAATCTAGATAACCTAACTGATACTAGTACAGTCGAAGATGGTACTGATGAAACCAGCTTTATGAATTTTAAGCAGGAACTTTTGCAATCAACCATTAATGATTATTACAATGTCTTAAAAGAAGACAAAAAAATATGTTACCCCAACTGGCCGTGACTATTCCAAGTTTACAATAGATAGTAAAGGAATATTGCGACTGAGTGGCTCTCCGGAAGTAGTATAGGTAATAGGGGTTCTGCCGCAACTCCACTGGAGCCAGATTTATATACCTATACCACCAATACAGGGGGAAATCAGGCGTGGTGAAAAAGAGGCCCACTGTAGTCAAGCTATCGTCGAAAGATTTAACCGGACATTAGCGAAACGTTTGTTTGGCTATCAGTATGGGATCCAAAAGAAATCGGAACAATTGAGATCAACCGAATGGGTGACACGATTATCAGCTGTTGTATCAGTGCTGAATAATGAAGTAACGAGATTGATCGAGAAGAAACCATCTGATACGATTAAAATGAAATCTGTGACTTCCGAATCTTCAGCACCGAGGAGAGGCAAAGAACAAAAACTTCCGTAAAGAGTAAGCGTAAGATATTGATACCAGCCCGGTGAACTCAAAGGAGGCCAACGTCGCGCAACCGATCCGATTTGGTCTCTTAAGATATATAACATTAGTCGATTGGTTATGAAAGAAGGAGAGCCTATTCTTTATTATCTTAAAGATGGACCAGGCAGGGCATTTGTACGAGAAGAGGTGCTCATAGTTCCCAACGATACAATATTACCGCCCTAAGTAACCATAAGCATAGGTAGTTACACCATCCTTATCAATCCATCTCTTTGTATCTAAGGGGGATAATGATGTCTTGTTCATTCTTAATCCATATATCCTGTGATTGACACTTCTTAAAGTGTTCATCTCGAGCTCATGTTTGAATGTAAAATGCTTCCTTATACTGTTCTTGTTTGATATGCTTTTTTACCACATACTTCTTAACACCCTTAGCTTTTCTTATCTCTACATTATCAGACTTCTTTATAGAATACATCTTATGTCTTAATCCGACTTACTCCGCTATAGGAGTCCCAGCACATTCATCCTTCATCTTACCTAACACCTTTTTATTTACTACGCTGTGCAGTGGATTATCTTTTGGGTAATCGCTCGTGTCGTACATATCTATTTTTTCTGCCATATCTTTATATACATCCTCGGTTTGTATTTCCATCAACAAAGAATCTGTATCGGTACATAACACCTCACATCTATCGCCGTATTGCTTCTTAAGTTCGTTGTAATAAAAGTCATACATTAAGTGTTTTGACAAGTCAAGAATACTCATACCAACATACACCGGTCTGTTGAATTTTATATTACTCTTCTGCATATGCAGCGCCGCTAAGTGGTTATCAAATATCCTGCTTCTGTTAAAAGAGGGACTGGCTATAAGTTTCCTGAGTCTTTCTTCCTCATTAGACCTGACTAATTTAACACCGACACGCTTCCTTAGATTCTCCATAGTTTTAACAAATACTGAGTTATTCATGAGCTTATATAGGTTCTTTTCGCTGGTAGCCATCTTTCTTAAATCTGTGTTCAGCCTTATATAAGGCTCCATCCAAGGGCTTTGATCAAACTTTAGAACTCTATGTATTTTCTTTAGTTTTATACCTAACGATAGATATAACTGGAGATTTCTGTAGTGAATTATATATTTTGTCTTATCCATCGAATTTGGTACGAGTTTTTCTACGTTAGCTAACTTAGTATTACCCATCAAGGAGCGTTGATATTCCGACATCCAATCTTTATTCACCATTAATCTTTCGGGAGCTAGAGGATAACTGTTATGGTCTTTATGTAAGGCATTTGGATATTCCAAGTCAACTTCTAGTATGTACCCTTTATCGGAATCTGTGGGGATATCATTCACATCGATATCATCGACCCACTCAAAACCACTCGTGGGTAAAGGTTGACTCATAGCCCATCCATACAAATTGTTGGCGTTGAGATAAAATATGTGCGTGTCGGGTTTACTCGGATTATATCCTTCCACTAATTTATTTTTTGCCTTAGAATACCTTTTCGCTACCATCAATATACCACCTCTTAATCCTTTCTCAATAAACAAGTGCATATCGTAATTGGTGAGTAGTTTTAGTTCTACACCGGTCTTCTTCAAAAATGCATCCCACGACAGTCCGGGACTGGAATAGTACCATGCCGGATCCAAGCCGTATTGTTTTAAACATGTCTTTCTAAATATCTCAAATATATCGGCAAGTATCAGTACATCGGTTTTTAAGTACAGATCGTGATAATCACCTAAATTCTTACAACCTAATTTATCCCACACCGTCAGAGCGTGTTCATTATCGGCATCTATTATTTTAGATTCTGTTAAGTTACTATAGAATGATTCAAGGGGTGGTAATTTAATTTCATCGAATCTAGACCAATCATCCATATATTCGTAAGGATATACACCTTTTCTCAACAACAAATGACGAGTTATCCGATCGGTATATTGATTTGTTATTGCAAAGTCATCGGGATTGTTCACATTAGCTAAATTGTCCCAGGGAAGATAACAGAAACTGTACGGAGTCTATGAATTTAAGCCCATTACTTTGCTTTATTCTAGCTTTCCCATCCTTGTCCCTATAATGTATAGTTTTAGTCAACGAAAATGATATGTATTTTTCCATATTATTAGGAATGCATGTTAAGCCGCCGTCGGTCTTTGACATAGCTTGCATAATTAGATGTGAATCATATCCTCCAAGGTTATGAAACACAACAGGGATGGGTATTGTTTGAGAATTCATTTTCAGTTTCAAGTTACACTCGTTATGCGCGGCTCCCCGATAATTATCCGTGACGTGGCAATGATCTCTTAGGGATTCCCATTCAGGGGTTTATTACAAACATGACAACTCGTTGACTTCTTATAGGCCCTCCAATCATCCCTCGTCATACACATGGGTTTCTTACGCGATAAATTTTCCCTGTTTATTCTCTCTTCGTTTTGTAGATATTCTAGGAATTTTCCCGCTGCATCGAGACCACTGTAAATCACGGGCGGGTTTGTTTTCCCATCATACCTTACAACTATACATCCAAACCCACAAGGAATATGTTCTTGAGTTTTGTATGTAAAACTATCTTTGGAAGCAAGTTAATTTGTTACTAGCAGTGTAGCCCACAAGAACCCCTCCACAAAGCACCAGAGTGCTACCCCACACCCACGGGCACGCGATACGGGGAGATAGCATTGTTGCCCAGCCTGCCTATGTACTGAAAACATCCTTACTGGCGCAAAACAAGCGCCAGAGCATGCAAGAAATTGTCCTTAAACACACAGTCCTTTGTCACTGAGGTGGACGCTCTACCAGGCATACCATGTCTTGTCTGATGCTAGGATCTGGGGATGTGGCACTATTGTACCGCCAAGCTCTTTGACTCGGTTGCCCAGTCGGCGGTTGATATTCTTCCGCATCCCCTCGATCTTTAGTGGATCCCTGGCATCGTGCCAGTAGCGCCTGGGTAGCATTGACGATACGATGACCTTGGTGTCAGGAAGCTGGAGTTGTATCCGAAGGATTGATGCCACCATGTCAAGGTAGAGTTGGCTGCCCTTGACCGAGCACAGGTCGTTGGAGCCCAGGTGAATGATGAGGGCTCTGGGGCTGCGCCGTGTCGCCTTGACCTGTGCATCTAGAATGGTGTCCACCTCCTTCCACCTCATCCCCCCTCGTGCCAGCCATAGCATCCTCGGTTGGTTCGGACTGGTGCCATTCAGGAGCAAGTACTGTCGTGCCCTGGCCATGTAGCTGGATCCCACCATCCAAACTGTAAACAATAAGAAGTGTAGTAAGTACCATGAAAAGACTATTTGAATTGATTGTGCAGCATTAAATTTGTTGGTAAGCATATGTAAGCATTGTAGCAATCTGATTTCCACCTGCCGTATTGCTGTATGAGGTGTTCCGGCACCCCGTTCATGGCTGCTGATGTGGCTTGCCCCAATGCGGAAGGAGTGCAAAGAATAGCAAGCCGTGTTTATGTTGCTGTGTGCTAAGGCCTTTTTTAGGAGTGCCTGGAATTGGTACCTTGTAATGGGGAATGGTCGAAATGAACGAATGCATGTTGTGGGCCGGAGGGGCGCGCCTCCAGGTAGTGCTTGGTGGCGACTACCGGACATAGCGGATTACCTTGTATAGATGACATTGTAACTGTTGTCCCCATCCTGTACTGATCAGACTTTGAGTGTGGTAGATGGATTGAAAGCTGCTGGGGGTTGCCCGAGAATCTTAAATTCTGGATGGCGCAACCTGTTTTTGAGGGTCCAGTTTGGACCAGCCAGCTAACCCTAAAGAAACCAAAGAAGGCTGTGCAGTAGACTGCCTTGAACAGTCAGGCTTCATATGCTGATGAGCATACGTGTGGCAGATTGTTGGTTACTACCTGCAGCAGATCTGCAGTGATCGGTTTTCTGGTGTCTGGTCGGCCCGCTGATTTGTGTAAGCCTGTTAAAATCTTGCCCACCAGGAAATGGTTTGTACAGTCAGTGAGCCCGTGGAATTTGTGCTGTGAAGACAGCGCTGGGGAGTGGTGAGTGACTGACAGATAAGCAATAAAGTTTACGACCTGATCCAGCGGGACTGGCCACACCTTTTGTAGCTGGTGTGTGGACCGGAACTGGTGCAAGGCATTGATGACTGTTTGGTAAGTGGCCCATGTGTTTGTAGACAGAGATTGTTGTAGGAGTCTGCCGGCTTCCTGCCTCAGATCAGCCATATGTTGCACGGGATAGGTGTGGGGTTCTGGTCCGTGGCTGGTGCTGCCTCTCGGAAGCGTTTGAGCTGAAACCTCGAGAGAGCATCGGCAATAGTGTTAGCAGTGGAACAGACATACTTTGCCTTAAACAGAATATTATATAGGAGGCACTGCAGGATTAGGCGACGGAGTAGCTCATCACTCAGGGGGCCTTGGTAGACTGTTTGTTGATTATTGCTACGACAGCTTGGTTGTCGCAGTAGAAGAGGACCTTTTTGTTTGCAAGTTGCTTGCCCCAGAGTTGGATGGCCAGTGTGATGGGGAACAGCTCCAGGAGCGTCAAGTCCTGTGTAGTTCCATCCGTCACCCACTGGGTTGGCCATGCGCCGTTAAACCATTTGCCCTGCATGTAGGCCCCAAAGCGGGCACCACCCGCTGCGTCTGAAAACAGCTGGAGGAAGTCGCTGTCTACCCATAGTTGGTCCTGAAACACTGAAATGCCGTTACAACTCATAAGAAATGTTAATCACATTTGTAGGTCTTCCTTGACCCAGCTGGTAATCCTAATGTGGTGAAATGGTTGCTTACCTTTGCTAAGCAGATCGATTAGCCTTCGGCTGAATGCCCTTGCCATTGGTATAGCCCTGCACATAAAGTAAAGCTTGCCTATGAGGGACTGAAGGGCCCTTTTTGTGACCTTGATGTTACCTGTTGACAGGATGTCTTGGATTTCCCTTGTCGCCTCCTTGATCTTGGACTCTGGGATTCTGATCTGCATTGCATTAGTGCCGATTTCCAGCCCTAAAAATGTCTGTTTGGTCGTGGGGCCCATCGTCTTGTCGTGCGCAATAGGGACCCCAAGCTGTTCCAGTGTATTCACGCACCCGCTGAGGTTGTCTGAGCAGTGGCTGGTGCCTGCTGTGCCCCCTGTTAGGAAGTCATCCAGGTAATGCATGATCTGACACGTTGGAAGATGTGATTGCATGCACCATTGCAAGAAGGTACTAAACGTTTCAAATATGGCGCAAGATATGGAGCAGCCAAATGGTAAGCATTTATCAAAATAGAACTCACCTTCGAATCTGATGCCTAGCAGCTCGAAATCGGATGGGTGGACTGGTATAATTCTAAAGGCCGACTGAATGTCCAATTTTGCTAATAGTGCTCCCTTTCCCAGTTGTTGAACCATATGAGTAGCTTCATCAAATCTGACATACACAACGGAGCAGGCCTCTGTATATGAAGTCGCTTATAGATTTACCCCTGGGGTAGGATAGATGGTGAATTAGACGGAATTCCTCCGCATGCTTACCCAGATGCTGACCATAGCCTGGCTGCTTCTTGGGCACCAGGCCTATTGGGGATACTTGGAGGTTGTCCAGGGGGGTGTCCTTGAAGGGCCCCGCCATCCTGCCAATGTCGACTTCCTTTTGTCGTTTTTGTTTGACGTAGCCTGACGTGTCTTGATGCGTGGCTGATCGCAAGTTTTGTGCCAGGCGACCAGTGCGGCTTCCCTGGAACTCGAGCTTAAAACCAAAGCTAAAACCTACCCATAAATAATTTGCATCTCTGTTATTGATTTTAGCATATTGGTGTAACCAGGGTGCCATTTCATTGAGATCCACGGGGGAAGGGGCCATTGAATTGACCTGCCTAGACGGCTGGTTTTCTGTTAGGGTAAAGGCTGATTGGGCTTGTATGGGGTCGGTTGGACCCCATTCCCTCGAAAGCAGGTCCTAGAGCTGTGGGAATTTTTGCCACACTTACCGCATTTGTGAGTGTACTTACAGTTGACCCTGCTACAGCCAAATTTATTGAAATCCAAGCATACCTGACTGTCGATGTCCCCCTGTACGCGTGTCATTGTGCCCCGTCCGCCTGACTCTGGTTGGCGTACCGGCTGTGTGACCATGTACTTCAGCAACAACTCCCCGTCAATGTTGTCCCAGCGTCGTGAGGGGTCCCTTGACATTCTGTGTCGGAATTGTTGGTCGTAGGTTGACCAGGCATCCCCCCCGAATCGAAGTGCCGCCGTTCTTATGGTTTCCATGTAGGACAGCAAGCCCTGGGTTGTGCGGACCTCGGAGTGCCTTCTAACATAGATATACATGAAAATGTGGAAAGCTGAAGTCCAGCTTGCCAGGGACAGGTGCTTTGGTTGCTGCTTTAAAAATTATCTTACCTGAGGAATCGTGCCACGCCAGATTTTTTCCCTCACATGTTGTTTGACGTTTGCGTCTTTCCAATCAACACGGAAGGATAGGGAATCCCCATATCCTGCATTCTGATTGGCTGGCAAAGCTGCATCACCGTCGGCCTCGTTGTGAGCATCGGGGATTCTCCCTATGTTGAGCGAAATGGCAGGAGAACTAAAACCAAGCCTTACCTGTTTGTTTTTCGCTAACCGGGCCGGGCGCTGAATGTTTAAGCAGCTGGAGTATATTTTCCAGCTGCTCGTTTACCTGGGTAGCCGAGTTGGCAGCCTGCGTGGCATTTACGAGCTGTGCCGATTGCACGTTGATTGTGTTGCCACCTTCGATATTTCCATAATTGGAAGACTCACCATCAGCTGTTGCCTCCTGCATAATGTGTACTCCCAGGGTTTGTCTCCTGGTTGTCCTGGCCTGCTTGGCTCCCCTCACAAGCTTATGGTTGACGGCTGATCTTCTCTTGGGAGGCATCACGGAAGGTCGAGGTGGTGAGTTGGTATTCCACAAGTGTAAAAATGTCCCGAGGATGAAGTTCAGGAGTAGAACGAAATAAATGCGATACGGCAAGTGCTGAAAAAGGTGGTATTCAAACAGTAATCAGTGAAACGGTTGCAATTGTGTAAATACGATACGGCGAGTGTTGAAATAGATGTTATTCAAAGCGTAATCGGCGAAATGGTCGCGATTCCGTACAAAGGAAATGTACAAAGCGAAAGCAATTAGATACAGCGAAACGTGTGTACTTGAAGTGAGATGGCGCGCAAATGATGGACTATAACAAAGGCGGGATGATGCTTGCGCGGGATTATTGCCCCTGGCACGGTGCAGGGTGGTGACCCGGGGGTGATTGAGTTACAAGGGGTGATTGGGTCACGGGCGTAATTAGCCAATGGTTTGGATACGCGCGATAAAGTCATTTAGTAGTTAGTGCTAAATGTAAATACCACAGTAAATACCCACAGAATGTTGGTTGCATTGAATTTTTTTCCCCATGAGTGTAAATCTATCATATCATTTGTCTAAATGCAAATCACATCTCCACTGGTGAGTCATAGTTGTCATCGCTATTTATAGATTAGTTGACACGTAATAGATCATAGCTTATGTGTAGCTAAAAGTAGACAACAGTCAGCCAGACATAACTTAACAGCCAGTCAGGGTTATTTATAGATTAGCAGTCAGGTTGACATGGTTGATAAGACTCACCCTGACCAGGTCATGGTTTATGCGAAGTTATTGTAGTATAACTGAAAATTACATTGACTGTCCATCCCAAAGCTATAAATGCTTTCTCTCTGTTTTTTTGTTCCTCTGATGGTGTATAAAACTGACTTATTGTTGGTCTCTGTATTGGGTCAAGTTTTTATCCATAAACGAGGAAGTATTCGTGCATGGCAGATTCAACATCCTTAAACGTTTGAATTGAATGTCCTTGCCTACGCAGTTCTTCATTAATAAAATCTAATCTTAATATACTCTGTCTGGTCCATTGTGACTGGGCTGCTTCGAGTTGTTCTAATGCTTTATTATGTCGTTTACACTCCTCTTCAACTTCCTTAGCATTTGATTCCCTCAGAGTAGAAAATAAATAATTACTCCCCGAAAAAGCTAGAGCATTAACAATAGCCCCATCATCGCAATTGTTGCCATATTTATATGAATATAAAATATTCAAATGTTTAATTACTTCATTATATCTTCTGGAATAAGCCCTTGTTTGATGAGCATATATTTTGTAGCCATAGCCAATCCAATATTGAGAATTACCATACCGATATCATAACCACTAAAATCTGGCTTGTGTGGTGTGGCTTTAGTAATCACTTTAGCTATGCAGGCATAGCCACTGGCCAAGCCGCTGACCACCGCTGAATGATACGTTGCGTTTACCAACATTTTACCATCTGTAACTGGAGTAGTCATTATAGCATTATATGGGGGGCTAACCTCTAATTGAACTTGTTGTTGTGTAATCGGGGGTGACGTTTTCTCTTCTCCAGTCTTATAAAACAACCATACCACCGCTATAGCAACAACTCCTAGTGCATAGGGAGCCCAAGTTTTAATCGGACGATTATGTTCAATATTTTTTAATTATGCATTAGTTTCGCGTTCCTCGCTAGCCCGCCCTTCCTACCAGCTGAGTTTTTCTGGGGTTCTTAGTAACTCTGGCTTGTGATTTCGCAATCACTGGTATTTCCTCATTCACTTGTTGTGATTGTGTTTCCACAATCTGTTGTGATTGTGCAATCGCTGGTATTTCCTCGTTCACTTGTTGATGCGTCTTCACAATCTGTGGTGTCACTTGAGTCTCCATTATTATTAAGTGGGCACTTATGTTTAAATTGACAATACCTAGCCGTTATTAAAGCAGTGGTCACCGGAGCTAAGAACATTCCGTATCTATGATAAAACACAGCTTACTGCGCTTATAGCGTGTTCGATTAATGGGTCTTTCTTGAGAGATTCGCATAAATACGGGCGATGTTCTGCCGGGATAGGAAGAAACGTACTAGCTATGACTGTGTATAGTTGTAACATAGCCGACCCTATTGTTTTAGTCATGGTAGCTCCCAGTCTAGACTCGTAACGGGCGTACAGTTTTTTAATTTCTTCATCGGTCATGTTATCAATTTTTTCGATGGTATAATTTCCCCCAAAATATTGGGAACATTTTCCACCAGCTACCAAAGCGGCGAGTCTTTCTCTATGTTTATCTGTATGTTCTTCTGCATGCTGATCTGGTTCTTTGAGCATTTGTTCGATGAGTTTGTCGCATTCCATAATGTAATACCTAAGGAGATATAAAAGTCTAACATAATAAAATATGGCATATCCAATACAACCAGTAATTATTAACTGTTGTGAAAGAATGAGGATTTCAAGCCACATTATTACATAATAACCGCTAATGTTCAATTTATCGTATTTTTCCTATTTTGCTATCTTTTTGCTATCTTTTTGCTCTAATTTTGCCATTTTTGCTATAATTTTGCTAAATTTGCTATATATTTTTGCTTAGCAGTTGCTATATTTGCTATATTTTTGCTATTTTTGCTATAATTTTGCTAAATTTGCTATATATTTTTCCTTAGCAGTTGCTATATTTGCTATAATTTTGCTATTTTTGCTATAATTTGCTAAGCAATTTAATACAAGTTTACAGTGCTTTGTTGAAGCTAACAGTTTTCTGACTTTATCTCGTTCGAGCTTGGTATAAATAACATCATTTTCGCATAGACATTCCTCAAATGAATCTCGGTCTTTGCAATGAAACCGGGCTACCCATCTGGTCTGCTCTCTCAGATCTTTCAGGACAGAGTTGTATTTTTGAGTAAGTACCCAAACGCTATGCTGAGTATGTCGACCGGAGAATGCTAAATATGAAAGCATATCTTTCTTTTTGGTTAGTTCTTTACTTGCACTGCAATCCTCTATTATGAAAAGGTTTGATTCTCCTTTGTATTTTTCGTGACATACTCGTAAAAAGTCTTGTAAACGATCGCCTGGATCAACTTTGTACGTCCTGGGATCATTCATTACCCAATCTCTCGATAGGTATGTTTTATCAACGCTTATAGTGGGGCACAGAATAATAATATGGTCGAAAACACCCCGATAATGACTTTCTAAAATATCTAGAATAAAAGCTCTTTTTCCACAACCCGTTTGCCCACAGATGATAGCGCAGTGCGGTTCTTTAGGTAAAAGATTATCAATAGATTGCTTGCACGAATCATCCATTCTGTATATTAAGTTGCGCATCCATAATCACGTACAAATATATGTTTAATTTACCAGCCGATTCCTGGAGCTTCCTTATCTGTATAGTGACACCCTCGCTAGCATTTTCTATTCTCCTCCCACTGCCGTGTAGTTGGTCATCGTCCTTGGTTCACATGTCGAGCCATAGCGCATACTTCGTGGTGAGGTATTCACCCATGGATACATCCCCGAGAGACAAATCTTTCGCGACCGCGTTAACTTCTGGGCTTCGTTTTATAGAAGGGAGTTGTTTAATCTCTTCCCATTGTTGATACGCTAGCATTCCTTGACTATATAGTTGATTAGGCACGCCGTCGATAGTCAATTGTACTTTTGTAATCTTGGGTTTGTAGAACTTCTCGGTATTTCTTTTAAATGCATCGGAGGGGTCCTCGAACAACATTAAAATATCCTTCAACGATCTCGTGGGGATGTTTAGATTGATATTCCACGTCGTATCTTTTTTGCTCCTTATGATCTTTCGATGTCGAAGCACGCGATCGTACAAAATGGCTAAACTTCCGGTATAATGGTTACGAATTTGTCTGGCTAATTCAGGATCTGTTATCATATCATACTCCAGTGAGATATTGTCAATGGAATAGCTAGCATCTTCAGCAGCTCTGATTACTCTACTGTAGTCATTAAAAGTGAGTTAGTATTCTTACCTATCGCCTAGGGATGCTTGATAAAAGGGCATGTGACTATCTAGTAATTCAAAGTCTAGCGGAATATAGAATCGGTTACCTAATGCGCCGGCAACAGCAAGATCTTTTACGACAGTATTATGACCATTATCAGCACCCACACGCAGTCTCAATGTGTTCCAATTACAAATACCTTGGTACTGTAAGTTTTCCCGCTCTTTATCCATTCTCCAGAGATCCATGTAACAATAGTATACATCGCTATCATCGATACTCAAAACTTCATTACCACTAATTTTAATCGTGATTTTCTTAACGATAGCACGACCTATATTCTTAACAGGCTCCCTGTTAACGTCGGTAGAAGTCAAACTAATCGTAAATGCTAGTCGAACAGTTCCCCCAACTAACACATCGTGTGCGTCGAGATTAGGAAAGCGAAACCAGAAGCGTTTGATTCTGATTGATGGTACTCGGGTTATTAGTTATAGTTACAGACTGACGAATTGCTTTGACCCCTAATGGGTCTCGAAGTCTACGTTGTTGGTTTAACTTGCGTCCGTATTGCGAAGACATTGTTATATTGAAATTATGTAACCTTATGTTTAATATAAAAATGATTGATTTTAATCTAGATGACTTTGATAACCCTAGTACAATCGAAGAGGGTACTGATGAAACCAGCTTTGGTGGCATGAATCTTAACGATGAACTTTTACAATCAACCGTTAATGATTATTACGATACCTTTAAAGATGTTAGCCCAATTGGTCGTGACTATTCAAAGTTTGAATTAGATGGCAAAGGAACATTGCGACTGCGTGGCACTCCAGATATTGATCTTATGAATTCTCGTACTCGTAAGCCTCTAGCCTTGTCTATGATAGCCAGTAAACACGGCATCAATATTGTTCGTAATGTATTAGGTTTTGTAGACTCTTCACGAGAAAAACTTTCTGCGAAGACTACTAAAGTTCTTCGGACTGTGCGTGCTGAACTCGGTGCCATAGATATAGATAATTTGGAAGAAAGCTCGAAGCTGGCCTCGGACGGGCCCTGGAGAAATCTTGGATACCTACTGCAATAATTCCACGGTCAGTGTACCATCCTCGGAGTTCAGTATTAGGGAATTACGAGGTCTTGACAAGGCAATGCAAACAATGCGGGGAGAACTCATCAATAATATAGCCAAGCTATCCAAACTCGACAAGCATACTGCTTATGAGAAAACAGAACTTGAACAGGCGGGTGATGAATTCAGTAGATGCCGCGTTGCTGAAAGATTGCGTAACTTAGAAGACGAAAGATCGGCCTGCCTCGAAACGGCTTCCAGTAATAGAAAGGCACTTCGTTCACAAATCAGTCGAATTCGAGAAACTATCGATCAAGTCTTCAACGATGATACTACACTGGCCGATAAAATTAAAACATTGTTCAGAGAACAGGGGATAACCATTGCCAGTATTTTAACCGCATTGGGATTTATTATATCAACTTTGACTCTTGCGTAACAGGTGGTACAGGAGGTGGCACACCCCATACTGATAAAAAGGGTGTAAAAGAGTGGATAAAAAAGCATTTAAAAGCATTAGGTTCAGCACTGGGAAAGCTCGCTGGGAAAGCCGCCTCTGCACTTCTTGTATAATAGGGAGTATTGTTTCCTGGCTCTTGAATTTATTAGCTAAGACCACCACTTGGCTTGTGGGCACTGACCGTAGCAATTGCTGGGCTGTTGTACTTATCCGTAAAAGACTATTTATCCAAATCATGAGTAAACCAGCAGTGACACCACCTACTATAAGCGCTGTTTTTTCATTGATATGTTGTTGAATTTTGGCTGCCTATACATAAGTTTTTATTGATTCATAAACTCTTACAACTACTGGGTTTGTAAAATTATGTTCTGTTTTATCATAAAGAAATTCATTCCAAGCATTTTTGACATCTTGTGGTTGTTCAATCTTTTGGACGGTGAAAGCAACACCATCCTTAAAGTTCATACGATCGTCTATCCACTCGTTACTCGAGAGAGCAAAGCTTGAAAGAAGCCGACCTCTTTTCAGTAAATCATTGCTGACTTCTTTTACAGAGTGTGCACCAGCATATGGAATACCTAGACCATGGTTAACTCCATGCAGACGCCAATCTTTACCTCAGAGAAACATAAAATTCCTGACAAATACGCTCATATGCCCAACTATTGTACAGATTATTTGATGCATTCCATGCTCGATCCTGCGGTAATGGGGCGCTTATTTCTTAAAGTATACATCTAATCTGATAGTATGCATGAAATGACAAAACAGACTTATTAAGTTCAAAGCCGGCCACATAAAGAGATACACCACATCCTGTTGCCTATGGCACATTTAACTGGTTTTGCCAAAATTGCATTGGATTGTGGAACCAATCATGTACCATTTTGGCACTAGTTGCCATGAACCTGTATTTTTCAAAGAAATCAGGAAACTGAACAAAAAACTTAGCGCCAGAGGCTCTTACTAAAATCGACTGGTTCGTAAGGTAAGTTGCTTCAATACTACTCTTGGTATTAGCACCTCAAATATTGAAGTTATAATAAAGTATCTGGTAAAGTATCTTTGTATATTTAATATGTATGTTACACTCCCAGGAATAACAAATGGCCAGTTTATTCAACTGCTTCACACTATCGACAACTCGGCTGGGCAACTTCAAGTTGCTCTCTGCGATACGCGGTGGACCAATATAAGTGCTGCAAGAGGTAATAATAAGATATATATAGGTATGGACTGGCACACTATATCTGATGGGTCTTACTGTGTATGCTCACTCAATGATGAAATTTTAAACCCTTTTGGAGCTAGTCTCACACAAAATGAGACTAATGGGGTGCTGATTTTAAGCAGTGGAGAACAGGCTATTATTCTGCACAGGGACTTAGGAACAAATACACTTGGATTTATGAGAGGAGAAGTAACATTCAACACAATAGTGCATGGAGTTAAATTACCCGATATAGTTCCCCATGAAGAGTTTTGCATCCATCTTGAGAAGATCCGTACAATGCATAATATTCAACTCGAAAGTCCTTCAACGCTTCTAAGAGATATTCCAGTCAAAGATGAAAACTACAATAGTGGTAGAACGGAATATTTCTGATCATTACAATATAAAAAGTTAAAGCGGGGAAATATTACAGATCTCAAAATTTCTGAATTTGATGTAAAACATCAACCTGTACATATTGATATTTGAGTGTGACACTCCATATTATAAATAATGCAACGCATAACCTTAGACAATGTAATACAATTGCGCTTTCTGATCTTGGACACACAGAAGGATTTGATACACCCGGTACTGATGACAAGTTATATGCTTTACACTTACAAGATAATGTATACAAACGGAAAGAAGTTGTATTCACAGGACCAGCACCTAACTTAGGAGATTTAAATGATGTCAGCATTAGTAGTTTCCATAAAAACACTTCATATAATCTTTTTCGCAGTGATGATAATAAATGGGCTATGGTTGAAGAAACAATCGAATACTGAATATGGTCATACTCCACCATAAGGGAATGGACATCATTTAACTAAGATAATAAATAGTGGTATCATACTCAGGGCTTATATCCCCTTAAAACGAAAGAGTGTTTTAGTCGCTCCCTAGCCAGATGACACAGGCTATATGTTATTGAGTCGCCCATCATTAAAGGATATTAGATTAAATTTGTTTACTGAATTCAATGATATATTAAATAACTTGAATGCTGTTCCTGGTCTTTCTATAATTATTATTGAAGTATTGTTGGGGGATGCGCCAGAAGAGGTCCTAGAGATATTACCGGGTCTATCAATTAAATGGCTTAAAAAACACGAACGTCAACGTTGTGGTATTATTTATATAGGAGTATCGCCCGTTGCAATCCTTGAGGGGGTCCAAGTTAATAAAAGTTAAAGCATTTTGCTTACTAAGATATTTATGCAATATAATATACATCTAATGAGGCTGATGTATACTCTCAAGTCATTTTCGCATGACCAATTAAAGACTCTTATATATATATAATATACATGCTCGATACTCGGTGCTCGATGAAGCCTCTGAAAAGATGGATACTGTTGAAGGATTTCGATTATGATTGTCAGATTGTGCGACAGCATCTTCAAGATCGCTTTGTTACTGCTGCTCAACAGACCATGAAGACACACCAGCTACACATTAGTGCGGACACCATGCGTCAACGATTAATGAGCAGACACTTCCACTGTCACAGGCCACACCGAGGACCAACTCTGACACCACATCATCGCCGGGACCGTCTTCAGTGGGCAACACAGCACCAGCATTGGCGCCAACAGCAGTGGAGAAGAGTCCTCTTCTCAGACGACAGCCGTTACTGTATCTCAACAGGAGATGGCAGAGAGAGAGAGTCTAGCAACGCCCTGGGGAACATTATTCTGATGCTTGTGTTGTTGAGAGAGACTCGTGGGCGGGTCAGAGCATCTTAATGTGGGGTGGAATTGGTCTTGCACAGAGGGTTGGCCCTGTGGTCTTACGGAACATCAGTCCAGGAAGAGGCAATGGTGTCAGAGAAGCTTGGTACATTCTTTAAGTCTTGAGACCACACACCATACCTCATTTGGCACGTCGCCGCAACCATGAGTTTCAGTATGATAACGCCCGTGCCCACACTGCGAGAGCAACCAAAGACTTCCTCCAGCAGAATGACATCAGAATGATGCAGTGGCCTGCCCTCAGTCCCGATTTAAATCCCATTGAGCACCTGTGGGACGAGACTCAAAGACGGCTGAATGACATCCAACCAAGACCAACAACTGCAGCTGAACTGCATCAGACGTTCCTCAGAGTGTGGGCTCAAGGGCCTATGGCCTTTATCCAGCACCTCATCCATTCAATGTATCGTCGTTGCACGTCATCAATGCACATGGCGACACATGAGATACTGACTTGTGATGCCATTTTCTCAGAGACTAGTGTTGTGTTTCACTTTCAGAACATTTGACACTTTAATTTCAACCTTGATGATCAGTTTCGCCAAGTGTCATCTTTTTAATATGTCTCAAAGTATGTTTACTGTGTTTGGACAAATAAGGTTTCTCATATATCTGTCCATGGTGACGAACCTTTTGCGGTTCAGTATATAATCGCTGCGCCTACTTGTCATGGAAATAGCAACCGGAGTCTCTGGACTGGCAGGAATAACGATTAAACATATTCCTCGTAAGTTGCAAAAGAAAGCATTAAGACGTGATAGTATTCGTATATTCGCCAAAGCAAAGTTGAACAGCATTGAGGATCATATTTCAACAGAAATGGCTGATTGTAAGATATCCGAGGATGAGTTTCGTTTAGTGTTGCCAGAACTAACCAAATACAATGCAATGAAGCAGGAGATTCGATCAAATTCTCGTAAGACCAGTGACATTAGTGAAGACTAGAAAAAAATGTTCATAGAACAGGGGAGACAACAAGAGCGTCAATTATTCCGTACCAAAACCAAAGAACTGGTTGGAGATTAAGAATAGATTGTTTTCCTGGATATTACTGTAAATCACATGCAATAAAAAAAATCATTTAGATCGTTGGATCACATTTAAACGAATGCTTACATAAGTCTATAATACTGGAGAATTACAAGCTAACAAAGGAAGAACTTGAAAAAGCTATTGAAGCATTTATGCTCCGGGACAAAATTATCAAATGGTGAGAATTACCACAAGGTATATATTGTATCAGTGATGTCAAACCATCAAAATACGGTTATCAATTGTTTCTTTCCAATTTCGAAGAAGAGTATACAGTCTGGTCTCCTAGTAAAATGAAAGAAGAACTTAGTAAAAATGTTGAATATCACTTTCTTCACAATGATGGTATGAGTAAAAATATAAGAAATTATTTTCATTACATTTAAGTTTAGTCTCATGACGATTATTGAATCGCATCACGTTTTTGCATAAAAAAATTACCCCTGTAGTATAGGCATTGGGGTATTAATCTGGCCAAGGTGGCAGTGAGCCAGAATCACCATTGCCTATAAAAATTTATATCCTTTGATCGGGTTCGGGAATGGCTCAGGTGGTGGTGAGCCAGAGGCCTTTTCATTACAGTTTAGTTTCATGACGATTATTTGTGTGCATCGTGGTTTTTGCACAAAAAATACCTCTGTAGTACAGGTATTGGGGTATAAATCTGGCTCCAGTGGAAGTGAGCCAGAATCACCATTCCCTATACTACTTACACGCATACAATGGGCTTTGATTTTATTTCACAACCTGTGAGGACACAACAGAAAAATCATGTCAACATTGCTGTACTTCGGTACGCAAGTTAGTCCTTTTATTACACTATCTGGCTATAAAAGTGTTTCATGTGTATTGTAATCCATTACATTACTTTTATCCAAGATTTCATTCAATATTGTTTACATAAATTTCGACGAAACCTGTATTAACTGATCGGCAAATCTCATCAACTTACCATGAACTCGCCTTGAAACAAACATTAGATACAGTCTTCGGCCTTCCTATCAGTCTATTGAAATTTCTTTTCAGTTATGATATTAGCCATGACATTTAGTATTTTTAAACTAAATCACCCACTGATCAGGGAGAAAATGTGTGAACAGCTGATTGCTATTTCCAGCTTATCTTACGAGACAAATACACATGCAATCTTAACCTCTGCGTATAACACATTGTCCGGCATACAGTACACAAATACCATTGAATATGTAAATCTCATTGTTTATCAGTATTGTAGGATTTCACTTCCCGGTTCATGTGTTCGAGACATGGAATATTTAAGAATTTTTTTTTTTTTAAATGGAAAAAAAAACGAAATGTGCGTCAGACGTTTTGATGATTCGGGCGGCGCCTGACAACCAAGACTCTTTTTTAACCACATCCAAACTCAGGCCAAACCTAGACACGTAATCAGGGCGAACTGGGATTCGAACCCACAATTTAACGCGGCGCCTTAGACGACAATACCCTTCTCCCCTGGTCACTTGAGTGAGTGAGTGAGTGAGTGAGTGAGTGAGTGAGTTGAGTTTAACGCCGCTTTTAACAGTATTCCAGTCATATCACGTCGTGTCAGCTTAATGTGGGAGGAAAGCCCGAAGTGATGCAGCTCTCGTACGTTTACCACTTCGGTGAAACCCACGAGCACGGGTATGGTGCTGACAAACCTAGACACGTAATCAGGGCGAACTGGGATTCGAACCCACAATTTAACGCGGCGTCTTAGAGGACTGGGCCATCCGTGCCACCTGTGCCACCTGACATTCCAATCAAGCAGTAGTACTCAGAAATATTTGGTAACATCAAGACTGATGATTTATTCCATCCTTTCGTTTGCTCTCTGACACTTATATTGCAAGACCAGATCCTGCTAATTTCCTTTTACTTATGGAAAGTTATTTCTATCACCAAGAGAAGTAGAATCAATAATCTTTGGACTTGTTGATCCATGCCCTCACCCCGTACAGTCACCTCTCTCATGTCCATTTCGTATTTTAACCTAAAGCCTGATAGAATTTCATAAACCACATCTTAAGTTAATATTAAATCCCTTTTTCCAAAATACCCTGGTTATACATAACCAAACGGGAGGATACCTATAAATGTGCTAGATCAGGGAGTCTATCTATATAGGACTTAAGAACTCACCGGCTAGATCAATGCAAAAATCTGCAATGTTTTGTTGACAACATATGTAATTACTAGTAGTTATATTGTAACACCCTTGGGTTGCTAGTGTGAACATATATAACACAAGGAAAAGGTGAAGTTTAGTGGTCAAAGTTTGCATTAAAGTATACAAACGGTATGTTTAATTTGGTTTTAATGGCTACAATAAAGGTATAACTGATAATAACATGATAAAAAGATGCCAATAAATACCCCCTGTTCGGATCAAATACTAATATATGTAGTTCTTTAAAGATTTATTTATATTTGGACAGCCTGGTCTAGTGGTAGAGCATCCGCCCGGAGAGCTGAAGGTCCGGGGTTCGATCCCCTGCCGCGTCATACCAAAAGACGTTAAAAGAAGGTACTTGTTAACCTGCCTGATACTCGGCATTAAGGGGCTAAAACAAGGACTGGTCGGCATGGAGACAGTATACTGTGTCTGAGTGGGGTATTCATGTTAAACTGTGGTATGGTATCTCAGTGGGCTAGCACTATAACATCAGCACTAGTACAAACACACACACACCACACCCACACACACACACACACACACACACACACACACACACACACACACACAGTGCAGTCACATCGCTATGTAAGTGCAATAAGTGTTAAGTCCCACTTCACCTCACCCCATTAATATTTGATCTAAACGTGGGGCATTTATTGGCATTTTAGCATGTTGTCAATAAGTTATCTTTTTTTTTACATGAAATCAACATTAAACAATGTTTATGCAATTATACAAAATTTTCCAACACATGGAAAAGAGAACAGTAAGTTTGGTGGTGAAAGTTTAAATTTAATACAAACTTTCACCACCAAACTTCTTTTCCATGTGTTTGTATTCACATTAGAACCCCAAGGATGTTACATTTTGATGTCAGAAGTGGGATACAAATTTTCTCCAGACTGTTAAGGGATAGTAGATTCCTAAGACGATGGTTAGTTGGTTGGTTGGTTGTTTTACGCCGCACTCAGCAATATTCCAGCTATATGACGGTGGTCTGTAAATAATCGAGTCTGGACCAGACAATCCAGTGATTGATATCATGAGCATCGATCCACGCAATTGGGATCGATGATATACTTCAACCAAGTCAGCGAGCCTGACCATCCGATCCCGTTAGTCGCCTCTTACAACAAGCATAGTCGCTGTCAAGATCACAGATAATCTTGTATATATTAATTATATGTTAGTACTTTATATAGATGTATTATGGTATGGTTACATTAGTATATTAAGCTTAGCGGGTTGTTTTTAGATATTGTCAGGTAATACTATGGGAACAGGTAAGGTTCAGGGAAGCGTGACTGTATACGGATGATAGCTGGGGAGTTAATTGGTGTAACAATAGGGAGGTCAGGGGTAGCTTGGGCTTTGGGGTCAGTTTAAATAGCGGGGCAGGGAAATAATTTGTACAGTCAGCCAGAATCAGTATGTTCATTTAAGGCATGGACTAACATTGTGGGAGATTTCTACTCTGGTTGGCGTAAGTTTTTACATTTTTTTGTTTCATGTCGAATTGTATTTTAGAGGATAGAATTTTGAGTTATGCATTGTTTTCAAATGTAGTTATATACACATATAGATTGTTATAACGTAAAGCCACTGTAACAATAACAACATGATCAAAGTATAAACAGTTCCACTCAGTAAATTGTAAATCCGAGTATTGATGCATTGTTGTATGTATTGTAAGGTAGTGACACATACCTCAGTAACTCTAGTTGCTTATATTATATTGTTATGTCCCGGAACTGGCCGGTTATCCTTATAGTGAAGTACGTAGGAGGGAAGAAGTACCTCCGATAGTACGTAAGAGGAAGTATCAACCTCCAACATTACGTAAGGAGAGAAGTATCATCATAGGATGAACACAGCCTTGGCATCCTAAGTGACACAGGCACTTAACTCCGTGGGGAAAACATCCCCTGGTGTAAAGATCACCATTCTATATATATTACGAGGAGTTATCCTCGTGTGAACTGATCAGTGACATCAGAGATTCTTGAGTGTTCTGTATACAGCTGATGTGACAGTGACAGTGGAGTGGCTTTGTTTTTTTGGGTGTATGTGTTGTTGTTTTTTGTATACATGTACACCCACGAAGTTATTTAATGTGTATTAGTTGTGTTATTTTTGGAACATCTGTATTAGTGTTGTTTGTATTGTTAGTAGTAGATATGTGTATTGTTAGTAATAAGATATTAGTATTAGTAGTAGATGTTAGTATTGTTTGTAGTAGGACATTTGTAATAGAAGTAGGATAAGATAAGTTAAGCTAGTTTAGTTAGTTGTGTTAGTTAATTTGGTATTAGTTTGCATTTAAATATTGTTATGGGGTTTTAAAGTCAAGTTAAGGGAGGGAATAAATCTTTCTTAAAACTTCATTTGTGTTTGTGGTTGATTCAATACGCGACAGTCGCCTTTTATGCTTGTTGTAAGAGGAAAGGGGAATATTGCTCATCCCGTTTCATAGCTCTTTCATCATGTTTCCAAGCAAATATAATGCAGTACATATCCTAAATTGCTACTCCGTGAACGCACATGTCAATTAAGTACAATAACAGCAATATTTTGAGACCACCCCAAACGCAGTACCATTTGCACCTGTGAGAATGCACGGGACGGTGTGAGGTCATCACCTCGGGACAGGTGTTAGGTAATTACCTCAGGTTATAGGCCATTTCATACATGCATGACAACACACGAATATTTTGATCATCATTTTACCTTTAAAAGTACATTTTAAGCGTAATCACAGTGTCAGTTAGGACAGGCTAGATTAGGACAATTTGCGTTTATTTTGATATATGCTCTGTTTATATTTTTATGACTCGTATTTATTAAATGAAGCCAGAAAAGCAGTTTTCTAGCATTTCCGACAGTACTTTAGAATAGCTTATACGAGTATTCCAAAGCAGTATTCCCTGATGAACACACAAAATCAAAAATCGAAACATATATTGATAACTGTTTGTTCCTCCAGGTTGGGCTAATGCCACAAAGCCCCCTGCAGCAGCTACCACCCACACTAAGGTATTACAAGATTTCTCAAGATGGAAACTCAAATAACAGAGCACAATGAAGCAACAATAAGACTTGATAATGCACGTCCAGCCAATCAACTCAAGTGCACAAAAGAAAGTACAAAACTCAGTCCTTCTGAAAGAGTATATCAGTTACAGCCAAAAAGTCAGGAGAGCTTGAAATACAAGAAATGAAATAAAACTACTGGAGAAAACACTGCAATGTTCTAAAGTTGTATAGATGATGGGGATTCTGGCTCACTTCAACTGGAGCCAGATTTATATATCAATATTGCTACTACAAAAGGAATTTTTTATGCAAAAATGATGATGCGATTCAACGATCGTCATGATTCGTATTAAAAGAATCATCAATATTAATTAATAATGGATAAAATTTACTATAGCCCACGAGGATATTGGAAAGGTATAGGAGCAATACAAAAATTAGCCACTGCGGCTAAGGTATCTAAAGATGTGGCCAAGGATTGGCTAAAGACACAAACAATGTGGTAAATATACTTACAGGCACCACGTTATATCCCGAGGAAGAAGTTTGATATTTTTACAATGAATGAAGTTCATCAGGCTGACCTCTTGTTTCTCCCCCATGATAAGGTAAGACGCAAAACGTATAAACACGCTTTAACTGCAGTGGATGTGGCTAGTCGCTACAAGGAGGCTGAGCCATTAACCTCAAAAGATTCAACAGAAGTGGCTGATGCACTGAGCCGCATATATAAACGCGGACCAGTAAAATGACCCAAGGTATTTCAAGTAGATCCGGGGGCACGGGTGGCCCAGTCGTCTAAGGCGCCGCGATTCGCTGTGCAGAGTTACGTCCCTTGGACATGCCAGAAACCTATGATTGTGGGTTCGAATCCCGGTTCGCCCCGATTATGTTTCTAGGTTTGTCAGCACCATACCCGTGCTCGTGGGTTTCACCGAAGTGGTAAACGTCTGAGACCTCCATCACTTCGGGCTTTCCCCCCACATTAAGCTGACACGCCGCGATATAACTGGAATACTGTTAAAAGAGGCGTTAAACCCAACTCACTCACTCACTCAAGTAGATCCTGGTCGCCAGTTTATGGGATCAGTAACTAAACTATTAACAAAGCACGATGTCGAAATCAGGCGCGGTGAAAAAGAGGCCCACCGTAGTCAAGCTATCGTTGAAAGATTTAACCGGACATTAGCGGAACGTTTGTTTGGCTATCAGTATGGGATTGAAATGAAATCGGAACGATTTAAATCAACCGAATGGGTGACACGATTATCAGCTGTTGTATCAGTGCTGAATAATGAAGTAACGAGATTAATCGGGAAGAAACCATCCGATGCGATTAAAATGAAATCCGTGACTTCTGAATCTTCAGCACCGAAGAGAGGCAAAGAACAAAAACTTCCGGAAAGAGTAAGCGTAAGATATTTATACCAGCCCGGTGAAATCGAAGGAGGCCAACGTCGTGCAACTGATCCGATTTGGTCCCTTAGGATATATAACATAAGTCGGTTGGTTATGAAAGAAGGTGAGCCTATTCGTTATTATCTTAAAGATGGACCGGGCAGGGCATTTGTACGAGACGAGTTGCTCATAGTTCCCAACGATACAATATTACCACCATAAGTAACCATAAGCATAGGTAGTTACACCATCCTTATCAATCCATCTCTTTGTATCTAAGGGGGATAATGATGTCTTGTTCATTCTTAATCCATATATCTTGTGATTGACACTTTTTAAAGAGTTCATCTCATGTTTGAATGTTCTACCATTGAATAATGCTTCTTTATACTGTTCGTGTTTGCTATGCTTTTTTACCAAATACTTCTTTTCTTATCTCTCCATTATCGGACTTATTTATAGAATACATCTTAGGTCTTAATCCAACATACTCCGCATAGGGGTCCCAGCACATTCATCTTTCATCTTACCTAACACCTTTTTGTTTACTTACGCTGTGCAGTGGATTATCTTTTGGGTAATCGCTCGTGTCGTACGTATCTATTTTTTCTGCCATATCTTTATACACATCCTCGGTTTGTATTTCCATCAACAAAGAATCTGTGTCGATATATAACACCTCGCATCTATCACCGTATTGCTTCTTAAGTTCGTTGTAATAAAAGTCATACATTAAGTGTTTTGACAAGTCAAGAATACTCATACCAACGTACACCGGTCTGTTGAATTTTATATTTCTCTTCTGCATATGCAGTGCCGCTAAGTCATTATCAAATATCTTGCTTCTGTTAAAAGCCGGACTGGCTATAAGTTTCCTAAGTCTTTCTTCCTCATTAGATCTGACCAATTTAACATCAACACGCTTCCTTAGATTCTCCATAGTTTAACAAAATACTGAGTTATTCATGAGCTTACTCGTATATAGGTTCTTTTTGAAATTGCTGGTAGATATCTTTCTTAAATCTGTGTTCTGCCTTATATAAGGCTCCATCCAAGGGCTTTGATCAAACTTTAGAACTCTGTGTATTTTCTTTAGTTTCATACCTAACGATAGATATAACTGAAAATTTCTGCAGTGAACTATATATTTTGTCTTATCCATCAAATTTGGTACAAGTTTTTCTACGTTAGCTATCCTAGTATTGCCCATCAAGGAGTGTTGATAATCCGACATCCAATCTTTATTAACCATTAATCTTTCGGGAGCTAGCGGATAACTGTTATGGTCTTTGTGTAACTCTTTTGGATATTCCAAGTCAACTTCTAGTATGTACCCTTTATCAGAATCTGTGGGGATCGATATCACATCGATATTATTCACATCGATTCACTCAAAACCACCCGTGGGTAAAGGTTGACTCATAGCCCATCCATACAAATTGTTGGCGTTGAGATATAATATGTGCATATCAGGTTTACTCGGATCATATCCTTCCACTAATTTATTATTAGCCTTAGAATACCTTTTCGCTACCATCGATATACCACCTCTTAATCTCAATAAACAAGTGCATATCGTAATCGGCGAGTAGTTTCAGTTCTACACCAGTCTTCTTCAACAATGCATCACACGATAGTCGGGACTGGAATAGTACCATGCCGGGTCCAAGCCGTATTGTTTTAAACATATCTTTCTAAATATCTCGAATATATCGGCGAGTAACAGTACATCGGTTTTTTAGTACAGATCGTGATAATCACCTAAATTCTTACAACCTAATTTATCCCACACCATCAGAGCGTGTTCATAATCGGCATCTGTTATTTTAGATTCTGTTAAGTTACTATAGAATGATTCAAGGGGTGGTAATTTAGTTTCGTCGAATCTAGACCAATCATCCATATATTCGTAAGGATATACACCTTTTCTCAGCAACAAATGACGAGTTATCTGATCAGTATATTGATTTGTTATTGCAAAGTCATCGGGATTGTTCGCATGAGCTAAATTGTCCAGGGAAGATAACAGAAACTGTACTGAGTCTATGAATCTAAGTCCATTACTTTGTTTTGTTCTGGCTTTCCCATCCTTGTCTGTATAATGTATAGTTTTAGTCAATGAGAATGATATTTTTCCATATTATTAGTAATTCACGTCAAGCCGCCATCAGTCTTTGAGATAGCTTGCATGATGAGATGTGAATCATATCCTCTAAGGTTGTGAAACACAACGGGGATAGGTATTGTTTGAGAATTCATTTTTAGTTTCAAGTTACACTCATCATGAGCGACTCCCCTGTAATTGCTCGTTGACTTCTTATAAGCCCTCCAATCATCCCTCGTCATACACATGGGTTTCTTACGCGATAAATTTTCCCTGGTTATTCACTCTTCATTTTGTAGATATTCTAGGAACTTTCCCGCTGCATCAGGACCTCTGTAAATCACGGGCGGGTTTGTTTTCCCATCATACCTTACAACTATACAACCAAACCCACAAGGAAATGTTCTTGAGTTTTGTATGTAAAACTATCTTGATTATCTTGATTGCTTCGGTTGGTATTTTCTATAGGTTTGATTGATAAGTGCTTCGAAGTCAGCGTAAATTACGTACAGTACTGGCATTTGATTACAATAATGCTCAAATTTTAATATATTTTTTCCCTCTTTAGGCATATCGATCCTGATAGCAGTCTGTCCAACACCTCTGCAGTTTTCTCTATGCACTTCTAAAAGATCTTTTTGCTGTACCCATGCAGACATCTTTCGCAGAAATATTTCTTTTCCTTATGTTTTGTTTGATCGCATAATAGCCTGCTAAAAGTCTTTATCCACGTATAATGATATCTTTTTTCGATCAGAAATGAATTGATTCTGGGGCGGAGCTTATCCTGTGTACAACAATTCCTTTAGAAGAATGTCCAAAAACATTTATAGCTCAATTATTTGGCTTTACGTCTTATCAATTTGCGAGATTGGTGTAGGTTCGTCTATACCAGCACGTTTGAGTCCGTCGTTTTGGGGATAGCTAGAAGGTCTATACCTATTTTTGTCTGTGGGAAACAATGCAGATCTCAACATCATTCTGAAACAGTCATCGCCTTTATTTTTTACATTAATTATAGCTTTTTTCTTCTTATAATACAAGGGTAAATCTATATAAGATCCACCTTTGAAAGACATATAATTTGCTATATCTAAATATAAACTATCGATTTTATCCACACCCCAACCCGAACCTCTATTAGTCCAGCGTTCTAAAATTTCTTGTATCCGCTGAATTGAAGCGCCTAATGATGCGCTTATAGAATCAGATTCGGTTATAACTTCTTGGTTGCTCCAGAAATAATGTTCGGTATATTCGGCGTCATTTTTACCGTTTGCTGGTATTTTATACTATTTAAATCATCTAACTCCTCATTAATTTTGATTGATACGATGGGCTTAATATCCATCTTCCAACCTCTTAGATATTTACAACGCCAGCTGTGGGTACAAATCTGAACTCAACAACTGATTGATTATTATCAACAACAGCGGGTTTATTATCAACATTAAGCTTATCAATTCAGCTTTTCTCATTCGAGAATAACCTCTCAACCCACTTTTTTTCGCTTGAGCTGTGAGTTCTCTAACAGTTTGGAGTCTGTTGTATTCCAAACCGAGTAAATCAATCAATTCAGCTTCTCATTTGAGAATAACCACATAGACCACATTGTTTTGCCAAAGCTTTAAGCTTTCTGACATAAGTCATTGTGATATATAACTACATGTGAACTAATATCTAATTGGTTTGAATTCTACCAAATCTATTTATCTCATTGCGGTAATCCTTTTTCCGCTCATAAATAATTTTAAAAACCGTTTTTTGTCAGCACCGTGACTCTGGCCCATTGTGACTGAGCTGTTTCGAGTTGTTCTAATGCTTTATTATGCCGTTTATGCTCCTCTTCAATTTCCTTAGCATTTGATTCCCTCATAGTAGAAAATAAATAATTACTCCCCGAAAAAGCTAGAGCATTAACAATGGCTCCACCGAACATCATCGCAATTGATGCCATACTATATGTTTATGAAATATTCAAATGTTTAATTACACTACATTTCATAAGTAACTTCCCCTATTTTCGCGTAAATTCGCGAAATTTTCTCGCCACTATTGCGGCACTAACGCGGAATTATCGCGCCACTTTTGAGCCATGAACGCGAAACTATTGCGCCACTTTCGAGACACTTTCGCGCCATTTTCGCGATAACACTTTACAAGATCGCGGCACTATCGCGCCACTTTCACGCAACTATCGCGACACTTTCACGCCACTTTCACGCCACTATCGCGACACTTTCGAGACAGAATAGTCACGCTATCTTGTGACAGTTGTGCTAAATGTACGGTACAATATATTGTATTACTCTTTTCCTTGACTGATTTTGAGTTACATTTTCCATGGCATGCTAGTCTGCATTATTTAAGATCTTAATGTTAAGCTTCTTATCCTTTTACAAATACCGATATCTATACTTTATTTTGACTGCAAATGTAAGGCGATCTTGTGGTCATGACTCCAATCACAGATACTCGTACACAAATTAGCTGAGGTGATTTTCACGGCAACAAATAAGATAGAACAGAATCAAACACAATCATGTGTCGGCCAAAATGACTGTCAGGAAACCTCATATCCAACTAATGTTTTGTGCATGTCTAGTATCCCATAATGTTTCGTGATAAGTTTTATTCTGAATATAATGTGAAATAGTCTGGACAAAATCGTTTGGTTATTAAAGATTTCCTATGATACACGAAGTCCTTCACAAATATTACGTCGTTAGGTATTTGTATTACACGGTGACTTGTTCTTGATGTGTGGACGATTATTAACATTGTAAAAGAATACGCTCCTATTCGAAACAAAATAAACAAAACCATTTCCATAATTTACTTCTTTTCCATTCCATTCCATTCCATTCCGACTATATCATAAGCATGTGTTAATGAATCATACTCATGAATCAGGTTTAGAGCGTATCCACCACAAACACATGCAAATGCAAGTCAGGTATTTGCAAGTCAAAGACATACATGTACAGTTACCACATTGAAATAACACAACTTTATACGAAGCTTCTGAAATAAACTTAGGGAAGAGCTGGTTTCGTGTTTTAGAGGAAGACACTAGAATATACATGTATGTATTTACATAGACTTATCAGGCTGATTATAACTAGATTTGATTGAGAAATTTTAATCAATTAGACGTACATTTCTTAGAATTGATGAGTAGATGTAAATCTTCCATGAACTGCTATTTGAGCGTGTTCGGGATTTATAACATGGTGCCCCGATTTTGATTTCAGTGGGGGGCACGGGTGGCCCAGTCGTCTTAGGCGCTGCGATTCGCTGTGCATAGTTGCGTCCCTTGGGCACGCCAGAAACCTATGATTGTGGGTTCGAAACCCGGTTCGCCCCGATTATGTTTCTAGGTTTGTCAGCACCATACCCGTGCTCGTGGGGTTCACCGAAATGGTAAACGTCTGAGACCTGCATCACTTCGGGCTTTCCTCCGACATTAAGCTGACACGCCGCGATATAACTGGAATACTGTTAAATGGGCAATTCCCCGAGAGTTGTTGCCTCTGTTATTGTTTTTCCCCGTGAGTACCCGGGTGATATAGCAGAGATCTAGACTAGTTCGCGACCTGTGCTGCGCCATTCGTAAGCTCAGTTGTCACTTTTATTGACAGTATAAGGGCGTATCGTCACATTTATCAACAAAATGAAATACAGTTTTGGAAATAATAAGGAAATGTAGGTATCTTTGTGGGTAGCATCATTAATGGTGACGGTGTTTTGATAAGTCACTTGCTTGGTAATTGTGTGATTTTCGTTTACACTATTTTGACTTGCAACTCAAAGAAAATATTTCACCTGCCCATTGCTTATTTTATTGTGTTTATATTTTTACAGTCAAAATGTGCAAAAGTTTCACTTAGGAAATTTATTAAACGCCTAAATATTCAGTTATTTCACGAATTGACTGAAAAATATGCCCATCTGTATTATTATGATGACGAATTCCAAACATTTTCATGTTTAATATCATCACCAAGTGACTGAAAATGTAAGGATATTAAAAGTACATTTCTATATTGTTTGGATTCTAATCCCAGCATAATTAATCTATTGTGATGTTTTTAAGCCCTTTTGACCGTCCTAGTCATTTTTAGTCAATCTGTTAAATAAATGAACAGATTTTTCAGTCAATCGCCTGAAATTTTTAGACATTCTATAGATTGTCTGAGTGAATCATATTTTACACGCATACAAAGGAAAAGACTTGTGAAAACGTCTATCGCGCATCGAAGAACTTCCCAACCAAGACGTAGAGGAACAAGAATGATTCTGTTCAATGCTACAGCAAATGAATGAAAACTAAATGCAAATATCATAATTACAACCTACCAAAGTTATATGTATATTTTTAGTCAGCTGCCTTGTTCGAGGAATGCAACCGTAACTATTCACATAAAGGAACAATATTCCACACATCTGCAGCTGTACAAAGAAACTTATTAGATGTCACGTGCCTCTGTAACAATCAAATATTTCAAAATATATTTATCGTTTCGGGATATTATAACCCGTGTTTGGTTTCTCAACTGATCACTTAGTTTGTTTCAGTTGTTTCACATAGGTGTCAAGTCTCAAAGGTCAGCTGAGAAAGCCCACGTGACAACTGTTTTCATAATGTCCACGGTTCTTTAAAAAAATCCATTGAGTTAGATAACAATGAGCAATCAATCAACGTTATATCGGCTTTGAACAAAGTATGTTGTTTTCACATCGGCACTTCACGCCCAGATATTTGGGTATACCGTCTGCTTTAGTAAACATACACATGTAAACGCTTACTTTGGACAAATCCACTGTGCAAAATAACAGTGATTATTCAATCAACGTAATTTCTCCTGACCCTTTGATGGCGAGGAATGATGGTGATCACTCCTCTTGCTGGGCTGAAACGTGCATATTATATAACATACATTTCACCTCATTTCAAACCGGGATTCGGTTTAAATTGAATAAATACCCCAGACACACGAAATGCCTAATGGGAACCTTTATAAGGTAATCTGAGTGGTGCCTCCAGTAATTATACCTGTAATAACTGGTATAATTAACTGAGCATCAATTGAATGACGACAAATACACAAGTGTAGGGTTATACCAGAAAACATGGATGACAACTAGGGAGTAGTTTACCCACGCAATCCTAAATCCGAAAATGCTTTCACTGCAGGGATACTTTTCTTATTATAAACTATAACCACCAAGGGTATTTCCAAATAACGACATCCGATGAGCTTTTGTCGTTCTTTTTGTCTGTTTATTTAGGCTGAAGAAATTTATTAACATGCGCCCTTTGTCCAAATCTTCATAGATCACGGGTAACCCATCAGTGTTGAAAAATGCGTAAAACAAATATTGCCTCCAAGTTTATTTAGCTGTCCTTGCAGACGGTAGCCCAGTCTCTTGTCACGCTCAGTTGCGTTAGCGAGCAAAATCGACTCCCGGCAGCTGGTGTGCCCAAGCGGTCAATGGCAGACTACCGAGAAGCTAGAGATTAGCGGCATTAAACCCAACTCACTCACTGATTTCAGTGATTCGTTCTGATAAGTAGTGCCCCTTCTAACTATTCACTTATTGTACCTGTTGTCAGTGTTAGAAACATTTCAATGTTCTAAAACAGATAATTAAATAGTTGGTTAACATACGCATCGACCCGTTGGACGCGGACATTTCGCAATTTCATAAATCAATTTCTGAAGTGGTCTAACGGGTTCATTTTGTGACACGTGTACGTAGCAAAAGTGTCAGTTTAATGTAGGTATATCACGTACGGGCTTTGCCTTAAATACATGCAATATTATTATTAAAGCAATACACAAACTTCTTTCTTTAGATACGCATGTATGTGTTTAAAAGAACATCCTTGAAAGGGGCCCGGGGGAAATATTATCTGGGATGGTAGGTGGCAAGACGATTATGTTGTATTATTTTCCACTTACATGGAATTAACATTTCACGAACGCCCGATACCATCACTATTTGATAGTGATTTATAAACACATGCTCACGATACAGTCGGAATGCTTTTAGCAGAGATTTTCTTTTGAATATGGAACGGATTGTGTCGCTTTTATTATGAAACTGTAGCATATTAAATATTTCACTAACATTGTTGGCGGGTGTTAGTGCAGTCAGTATAGACGCTTGAAATATAGCTTATAACAAGCCAATTGGACATATCCGATAACACACTCGCGAGTAATCAGGACCTCTCTTACTTTCTTAAACATATGTTCGTCAAATTAATGAATTGAATTGTTTACAAATATCAAACGATGCATGGAACCCACGTCGCCAATATCTTCTCTATCCAGGGAATATTTACAAGAAACAGTGTCAAAAGAAAACCAAATCACTCTATTGCGAAAAGCGTTTTTGTAAAACGATAGCCAATGAAGCGTGTTGATTGGTAAAACAATAGAGGATTATAGGGGCCGTCTCACAGGCAAGTTAGCGAAGCTCACGATGGTGAGCAGAGGTTTCAGCTCCCACAGGATCCCAAACAACCAGCCAGGTCGAAGGCTGGCATTCTAATAAAAGTAAGCGGGGTCCGACCAGACACGCATTTATAGACGGAACAAAAAGCTACAGAAACCCTGGTCATGCAGCTGAATGCCGGGGGTCGCCTGACACCTAAGAAGAAACAAATAGGGCGCCTGATAACGCCCTGCAGACCACCCAACAACTGCTATGGGAGGCTAAGCAACCATTCAGCAATATCATGACACTGTGTCAAATTATGTTTGCTTGTAAATGTAAACGTGCTTATTTGAACATATGTACATTCGTATTTGAATAATCGCTTATGTATCCTTGACATGATCATCATGCTTGTGACAACCCTTACGTTCGGGCGTAGCGGTAGTAAACCCTCCATTATATCTAAAATGTTAACTTTCTTTAAACACGACCAGGTACTATAAGCGTACGCATAGACAACAAAGGCACACATTTGAACCGACTGTCGCCGCTCATTCATCGTCATGCATATCATGAAGTAATTAGGGTATTGTCACTAAAGCTTCGCGCCCGTCTGTTAGTTCTGTTAGTGAGATTACATCGTTACCGATTACATAAGCTTTGTATTGATATGCGTATCGAGACGAATCAAAGTACGCGAGGGTCGTAAGAATGTTTTAATGCCTCGCCGTCACACGAAATGAAAACCGGAGTCACTCGAATAGTTTAAGTAAGACAGTGACAATAAATAAGGGCGTCATGAGCGTCACACTTTACAGACAGGCGATAGTCAATTTACGTCAGACCTCTATACAACGTTAACATATGCTCCGATTAAATCCGGGGCGCATTCAAATATTATTGTTTTATCAGCAGCATATTGGGTGAATTATAACTATAACTGTCGGATGCTAAACGTAAGTTAGGGACATAATCTAGAATATTTAAGAGTTTAAAAATGATAATTTAGTTGATTTATTTCGATAATAATTTTTATTATTATGAATATCTCCAGAACGAATATCTAATATCCGAAAGAAGATTGCAGCTCGCTTTAAAGTGCATTCTATCCCCGGCAGTTTGTTTTTTCGCAATTGTTTGCATATACGAATGCTAGTCACCACTCCGTAACAATTGATGCGATGGTATTTGTGGATTAGCCTTCAAATGTTATTACTGTAGAATATCACTTTTTGTAAGAATTATGAAGTGGACATTTGGAGGCGTCTCAGGATATCTTTCAGGATGTGTTTTCTAGCATTCACCACTAATTATAACAGGATATTGGAAACATGTATAGACTGCCTGGCTGCAGATAGGATTTGTGATAACCGGGTGTGACAAGTATACATGATCTCATTAGGGGATACCAAGGGTATCAGTTTAATATTAGAGGACGTTGGTAGTGAATACGTAATAGCATGTCGATTTCTAATCCTTTCCTTCTCTGTGGGTAATCTTTTCAACCTGATGAAAGGAGGTCACTCAACCAGTTCGTGCATTTTTTTGGTCAAATGTGTCTGTAAATGAAGGGCAGCTGAACAAAGAGTCAAATCTATTTCCCATGGCACTTTCCTGCTGGTGACATGTAGTGAACTTAACATGTGATGATGACTTTTCATGTTTATATTACAATAGTTTGTCAAACTGTAAATGAAACTGAAATATAAATTATTAATATATTCAATGTGAGGAAATGTCAGTACGGGATATTGTCCGAGTAGGGGACTGTCAGTGTGGGGGAAATGTCCTACACTCCTTAAATATATGGTGTGGTACATAAAAAGTGAGCCAACAATCCCGCGTTGTAAATGTTCCTATTTTAGAACGTAATATGTGGCAAGGTGTATGATAACCTTTTTATTCAGATCTTCGGAGAGGCAGCAACAGAAGCCAGCACTGGCTTGTGCTGTCCTATCCGTTTTACAAAACGTTATAAAACAGTGTCAAACCATACCTACATTTTTTTTCGTGATGGATGATACAGGTACATGTTATCTCGTCTTCTTAACATTCACTTACTTCATTAGTGAAGGCGCACACGTATACCTAAACACAACGACATGAGAAACATATTTTCATGACCTGTAGCCAAGAGGTCCTTGTCAATTGTAGCCCTCCCTCCTTTAGTGAACATTAATAAAGACAGACAGACAGACAGAATTTTATTCAGTAAAGAAGGCCACATGACCCATAGTTACAATATATTTTGGATGCGCTCTATTAGCTAATAAACCTCAATATAAATATAGAAACAGATAGCATACTGACAGTGATGGGATTATATAAAGTGTTATATAAATCTGACAAACTAAGATTTTCCAGACGCTTCAGTTAGTTGTTTTCTTTTCTTAGTACAGTGAACCCTGAAACATTTCAAATAGTGATAACTGTAAAAATACTAGACATCCCCTCTGATACTGAAAATGGTATATAGAAATCTGGAGAAATAATATAAAATCTCACTTTGATCTGATGTACACAACATATTTATAGTAACAAATGATTTATTCTTTTTTCTCAACTCCTCTAGAAAAACCTTTCGGCTATCTTCATACCTAGGACATTGAAATATAATATGATTTTCATTCTCAAAAACATTACAAAAAAAACCAAATTGCTTCTTTATCCTCTTTAACACATTTACCTTTTCCAACATTCTGGATTCCAAATGAATTAAAACCACTTCTGAATTTTAACAACGCTCTTCTAAATTTAGTTACATTTATACAAACCACATATTTTTCACATTCTAACAAAGATTTAAATGAGGAATAAAAAACAAGCATTTTCTTTTGTTCCACATCTGAATGCCAATCCTGTGTTGCACAATCCAACACTCTTTGCTTAAATATGTTTAGAAATAATTGCTCATCTCCCACTTCATGCGATACCCATACTACTCCAAAACCATAAAAACATAATAAATTTCTAACATGAGTGTCCCAATTAGGTTGTTTCCTATCACAACAACTTCTTAGCATTTGATAACACTGATATGGGTACCTACTTCTGGACATGGCGATAAGCCGTAACCAATATTTTATACATTTGACATAATATACAACTTTAAGTGGACGTCTGCCACATTCTCCATAGGCTACTGCATTTGGTAACTTATAAGAAATATTCAAAATAAATTTACAAAACTTTCTATGAACAATTTCTATACTCTCCCTCTCCATAAAACCCCATATTTCACTACCATATGTAAGAATTGGCATAATTTTCTTGTCAAAAATTTGAAATGAATTTTCCACTCGAATAATTTCCTTATCAAAGACCTTATTGGGATTAATGCTTTACTAGCTTGCTGTGATAATACTTTACATGCTTTAGTCCAAACAAGCTTTGGTGTTACCATCAACCCCAAATATTTATAAAAACTTACAGTTTCCATTTTAACACCATTATATGTCCAATTCTCATATCTAGAAAGTTTACCTCCATTCTTAAAAACTATTATTTTTGACTTATCCATATTTAACTCCATTCCCCACTTAAAACAATATAACTCCATTCCCCACTTAAAACAATAAACAGCAAGCTGATCTAATCGCTTTTGCAATCTAAGAGGGGTGTCTGCTACAAGAATGAGATCATCAGCAAAAAGGAGAGCAAGAATATTATACATTTCTTCGGATATAAATATACCATCATCAAAAGACTTGCTAATATAATCAACAAGCTCTTTAATGAATATGGAGAACAGCAGGGGACTTAATGTACATCCCTGGCGAACACCAACAGTACAAGAAAAATATTCTGATAATTTTCTACCACCATTAACTACAACAGCAGATTTCACATTATCATACATACTCTTGATAACATTATAAAATTGTCCATGTATACCATTTTGTAACAATAAAAAAAAATAACTTATCATGACTAACTCTATCAAAGGCTTTCTGAAAATCTATGAATGCGCAATAAAATTTTCCCTTTTTGCGCGTTATGAATTTCTGAGCCATAGACTGTAAAATAAAAATGATATCACAGGTGGAATGTTCACGTCTGAAACCACCCTGGTATTCACCGATAATTTGATGAGATTCAACAAAATACTCCAACCTAGAATTAAGTATTGATAAAAAAATTTTACTCATGGAATTCAAAAGAGAGATGCCACGAAAATTATTGGGATCACTTACACTGCCCTTTTTAAACAAAGGTATGATAATACCAGATGTCCAGGCTTCTGGAAACTGTCCGTTTCTCAATATCTGATTAAACAATAAAGTTAAATAAAGGGTTAAGGTATTGACACCACACTTAAAAAACTCATTTGGGATACCATCATCCCCTGAAGATTTGTTTGAATTTAGATTTGTTATAGCTCTAGTTACTTCAGATGCTGTAAAATCTGCCGACAATATATCATCACTATTAGTACACATAAGGCAATCTGTAGCATCATGAACTGACACAACATCAACAACTGTCTCAGAAAATTCCTTATCAGCATAAACTTCCTGGTTCAACAATTCACTAAAGTGGCTTACCCACATATCTGGCTCTATCTTATTAAAAGTTGCTTGTTTATTGGTGTATTTCTTAATAATTTTCCAAAATGTCTTAATATCTTTATTACCAGCTGCTTCGGTCAGATTATCACTGACCTTTTGTTGGCACAACTTTTGTTTCTTATTACATAAAGCTTTAAAACTTCTCTGAGCTTGCTTATACTGAAGAAAGTCCTCCTTGGTAGATGTTCTTCTTAAATCATTTAACAATCTATACTTAACCTTTTTAGCATTTACACAATCTAAATCAAACCACTCTGGCTGCTTATATAATTTACAAATAAATGCCTTACTCTTCATTTCTGAACCACAACAACTCAATACCGCTACCAAATCACTGACTGCTGCACTAATATCAACATAAATATTTTGAGAAAAATCATTTAGTTTAATATAAACCTGTTCAGATGTCAAATTCTGTATATAACTAGAAGCCAGCTCTGGTTTCCATCTATACCTGACACGATCAGTACAGACCTTATTGTCCCTGTCATGGGAGGTAAAGGATACAATCGACATGTCTGCTGGGGGAAACTCAACACTGATAGAAAATTACAATGGTAGATGATCTGACTCAGTCCGAGTCAATACCTCAAAATTTCTAATAAATGGAAAAAGCCCATGACTAACACAGAAATAGTCTGGGGTACTACATCCAGTTGGGCCAACAAATGTAAAATCTCCCGAACTTTCTGAAAATCTTCCATTAACTATAATAATATCTTGGGTTTTACATAAATCTAATAGCTGTTTTCCATAGTTATTCATTATAGTGTCTTTATTCAACCTTCTAGCAGGACGAAGCCAGTTCTGCGTATAAACACTCTCATCCAGTGGAAGGAAATCTATGCTGTCATCTTCAATAATATCTGTATCTATTCCAGTCCTGGCATTCATGTCACCACACAGTATTATTTCCATATTGGTATATTCATACTTTAATGCAAATATCATACTATCCAAAAGTTCAATGCCCTGATCATTACTGGACGACTGCTCAGGGGGTATGTACACACCTAATAATACAAGATATTTATGTCCATCAAAAAACGGCTTCTCTGAAATGAGACAGACGCTGTCAGCCCACTCAAAATGTATTCTATGGAATAATACTGCAAGTAGCTGGGATAAATATATTGCCACTCCTCCACTATAACGCCCTAAACACTTTTTCTCTCACAGACTGAAAACACTGATAACCAAGAAAAATGTCAACAAAGTCATTTACATTTTTTGCCCAGGTCTCTGTTAAACAAAAAAAGTCTAAATCACTGAAGACAGACATAAAGTCATTGTCACCCAGCTTGGTGTATAAACCCCTCACATTCCAAGTTAGAAACGTCCATCCCTTTATGAAATTTGTTGACTCTGTATCCGAAACGCTAGTGAGAGTATTAATTCGGTCACGGCCTCCATCCTAGCTGCCATTGCCATGGATACTTGCCACAGTGGTGGAAATAGCAGCAGCATGAGTTCCAGAATCCTTTGGCTCATAGGAAATCCTAGCTAGTGCTCTGGCATTGTTATCATATTCGAACGCAACTTTGTCTATGATCAGCCTATCTTGTGCAAGAAAAGCTTCTTTCCCCTCTTGTCTAGCAGCTACAGGAATGGAACAAGCAATCTGCGTCGATCTCTCACATGTCTGGAGAAATCTTCTGAAATGTGATAATTCTTGTTATTCTTCAACATTTGCCTCCCTGCTCTGTATACTGAGTCTTTATCGCTCTTACTAAGAAATTTAGCGATCACTGGTTGGGGATTCTGTTTAGTTTTAAGTCTGTGCACAGAATCAAAATAAATTCCCTCTGAATGTATCTTCAATTCCTCACTAATAAAAGTCCTTAAGTTCTCTTGACATGTGGTCACATTTTCTTCATTTTCTTTTGGAATACCGAAAAACAATAAATTATTTTTTCTTGAGTAGGCATCTTGCTTACTAACAGTCTCTTGTAAACGCAAAATACATTTTGCCTGCTCATCCATGCGTGCTCTCATTTTTCCATTTTCTTCCTTTAACTCATGTAACTGACTGTCCATTTTTAAAGTTTGTGTGTTTACTTGCTGTGTAAGGTCTGTCAATTTTCCCTGCATCACTGACACATTCTTGTTTAGTTCTGTAATCTGTCTTGTTAAGTTATCCAGGGCCTTTGTCATATCACTATCAACCATACTCGATTCTTCCTGTTCCACAGAAATTTCTCCTGTAGTTGTTAGCCTACTCTGTTTGGTAGGCCTCGGTCCCGGGTTACTCTCATAATTCGCCCGCCATTGCCAACTTGTTTACAAACACTGTCCTGCCCCAGAAATAGGTCAAAGGCGGGTCGCTCGTGCTGCACGTGCACAGCTGCATATGGATACAGTTCATGATTGCAAAGTTATCGGTAGAGGGCAGCCACACTACACTTTCATAGACCAAATAAAGTTTTGCTGTGTAACCATGGGCCATGGTCGTCATTACTGATGATAGATAACACACTGTCGTAAGCACCAACATCATACAGTAGGCACGATAGGCAAAGTTCATACCTGGCGTCCATTTTGTCTTGTCCGTAAAGGCTTCGACTTTGCCGATCTGTCCCGAACCACTAGGCATGTGGAAACAGCCTATCTTAACCCTCCAGGTCATCAAACACACCCCCATAGTTATTGTGCACCTTTATTTTGCGCAGTAAAATTCTTTTGTGCCCGAGGGAGGGGAGCTGGAGAGATTTTTGCCGGAGCTCTCTGCAAGCACGTCTGCCAATACTCGCGCATGCGCAATATTTAATAAACAACCGGTATCGATACATAACATGTTCTCTGGTCTCGAATCCAACAACAAGTTAATTAAATACTGCGTAGCAATCCTATTTCAGTGAAGGAATGTTTAGAACAAGACGACAAAATGACTGCATAGTGTAATGTGTTTGAAGTCATTGTTCTATATTCTAAGCAAACACGATACCACAGGACATGTGAGATGTTGCTGACGAAGAAATATGATCTTGTGTCAATTCATTTCAATTCTTTATTTTTCAGTATAAAGGCCATAGGCCCACGTACAAATACTCACTGAAAAATACAGTATAGATCTTGTGTCGCAAATAGATGGTAATCCTTGATCCTCGCACAGACCTATCGACATCGTGTATATCTGTTGCGCTTCCGTCCTAATGACCATGAGTATTACATATGTTCTTAAATGCTTAATGTTCTTAAAACGTCTTAAATGCCACTGGTTAACGCTACTATTCAATTGCCTGCACAGCTGAATCTACCCTGCTCCCAATGAATACAATTTGCTGGAAGGTGGATTTCATCTTCCACGTTTATGATGTTATATAACGCATGACTCTTCCTGTTATTTCGTGCACCTGCTTAGCATTGTGAGTAGACAATGTAATTAACTATCCGAGTTGTCTCGCTATAAGTTACATAATAAATTGTGGGGTGCTTTTTTTTATTGGAGTAGATAATCTGAGTATATTCATTGTGAATAATGCTGCAGTCTGGTTCGCTCTCAAATGTGTAGAGAATAAAGAATTCATCAAATCACAACTATATCTGCAAAACCCCGCCACCAAAAACACTAATCCTTTCAGATTCATTAAGTGGGCTCTAGGCTATAAAAAAACTAAAACATAAATAAGCGCCCAAAACTAATACAACAGATAAATAAAAGCGCCAACAATCTACATAAACTAGGTAAAGACATAGAAATAGTACGGATCCCTGCCCACGTTTGAGTGTTTGGCAACGAACACGCAGACAAAGCAGCCAAATCAGCACTAAAATTAGCACTAAAATTAGAAGAAGTAAGCATCAACCTATCAATGTAAAAAAATTAAATAAAAAGTAATACAAAAGTGGCAAAATAACTATAAGAAATAACTAAACTACAAACAGGCCACACTAAGTTAAACTCCCACCTACACCAAATTAAAAAAACACCAATCCTGGAAATGTCCCCACTGCAACTTATAGAAACCCCATAAAAAATCCTGAACACGTAATACTATATTGCACACAGTACCAGCAACATAGAACCAAACTCCAATCCACACTAAACTGCAACAATCAAATGACACTAGCAACGGTACTAAACACCCTACATGACTTACAAACCTTTAAAGCACTACGCATATATCTAATCAAAACAGGCCTAGTCGACCGCATCTAACAAAGTACAACAAAAAAAGCTGCCAATAAACCTTAAAATTCTATACCTACAAAAACATACTTAAAACTACAACTGCTAAAACTACATTTAGTCCCCCCTCCACCTTTTGCATGGCATATTTCAAAATTCCAAATTTGTTATCCAAATTAAGTAAACAACCCTAAAAGCCCCCCTAGGTTGCCCCACCTTCTGGGACATTCCCTTTTCGACCAAACACTAAATGGCCTGGCGGGCCCGTGCGCGAATTACGCATGTGTCGGAAATCGCACGTTAAAGTCCCAATTTAAGTAAGAAAGCAGACCCCACGTATCTGAGACACTCGACATGTGTATACGTGCACCAACTTTTGCACAAACCAAGTGTACCAATAGTTTGTCTGATTAACGAGCAGAAACTCATCTTACAACTTACCACTATGTGGAACAGATAAACAGCACAGTATTTGACCTATCATTTTAAAACCGTCTATGTATCATGTCTTTGAAAATCATTTACAATTTAACACATAAGGAAGACATCTTTAATTTGGGGAACACAATGTTTCGGAGTGTATACTTACTCCTTCACCTGATGAAGGAGTAAAGATTACTTCGAAACATTGTGTTCCTCATAATAAAGTTACCATCCATAAATTCTCTTCCTTACATGTATGTATCATCCGTGTATCACCTGGTTTCTACTTCGTTTTCAGGAAAGTTATTCCGTTTTCATAAGCACATCAAAACCGAAATGTATTTTCATATATATAATCCTGAATGCTAAATGCTAAACAGACTGTGATGGCCGCTGTTAACACTCAGCATTTCAGGCATTTACGGACGAAGGCAAGTCCTTATTGTGTATGAATCAGATGAACTGAGGACCAAAATCGGGGTGAATCTAGAAAAAAAAGTGTATTCAGGCACCACTAGCAAATGCGTTCTCATACACTACTCCCAATTCCGAAGACTATTGATAACTTATACAAATGAGTTACACACATCAGGGAATATAAACATTTGTCAATAAATTTCTTTTTGATTAATATAGAATAGGTCATGCATCCTTGCGGAAAAAATACAGTTTAAGAAAATATACATGTAAAGCTTTATACTGTTAATATACACCTACACCTCTTTAAATATAATACGAGCAACAGGCTTCTATAGCTCCAGGTTAGATTGAACATACATCCGTCATACATGGGGAAGTAACGCACGACAGCATTTCTGAAGTGTACTTGCAGTGTACCAATATGGCGCCACTTTCTCAGCACTATTACCTACTTTTGCGGCACTATCGCGCCACTTTCACGACACTATCGCGGCACTATTACGGCACTTTTGCGCCACTTACGCGAAACTTCGCGGAATTAGCGCGCAACTTTCGCGACATTTTCTAGCCACTTTCGCGGTATTATCGCGCCACTTTCGAGTAACTTTCGTGATACTTTCACGGCACTATCGCGAACGTATAGCGAAATAGTTTCGCGATACAGGGGAAGTGACTTTTGAAATGTAGTGTACTTCATTATGTCTTCTGTGATAAGCCCTTGTTTTATTAGCATATCTTTTGTACCCATTGCTAGGCCTACATCTAGAACCATCATACCGATATCATAACCATTAAAATCTAGCTTGGGTGGTGTGGCTTTAGTAATCATTTTAGCTATACAGGCATAGCCAATGGCCAAGCCGCTGATCACCGCTGAATGATACATTGCGTTTACCAACATTTTACCGTCTGTAACCGGAGTAGTCATTGCTTTATAACATTACATGAGGGCTTAACTCTAATTGAACCTCATCTAATTTTTGAACTTGTGGTGTTTTCTCTTCTCCGGTCTTATAAAACCATACCGCTGCTATAGCAACAACCCCTAGTACATAGGGAACCCAAGTTTTAATCAGGCTATGTCGAGTGTTTGAAATGTAGGCCTTTGCCTTCCTCGTTAGCGCACCCTTCCCACCAGCTGCGACTTTTTGAGGATTCTTAGTCACTCTGACTTGTGATGAAATCCCTTGCGGTGGTTGTGCAATTGGTGTTTCCTCGTTCACTTGTTGTGCAATCGGGAATTGTATTTCCATCTCCATTATTAGTAAGTTGGCACGTATGTTTAAATTGACAATACCTAGCCTTTATTAAAGTGGTGGTAAGTGGCGCTAAGAACATTCCGTATCTATGATAAAACTCACAGCTTTCTGCGCTTATAGCATGTTCGATGAATGGGTCTTTCTCTAGAGATTCGCATAAATACATGAGATTTTCTGCTGTGATAGAAAGAAACATACTAGCTACAACTGTGTATAGTTGTAACATAGCTGTTTTAGTCATGGTAGCTCCCAGTCTAGACTCGAGGACTCGTATAGTATTTTTATTTCCTCGTCGGTCATGTTATCAATTTTTTCAGTGGTATAATTTTCCCCCAAATAATGGGAGCATTTTCCACCGGCTACTAAAGCCATGAGTCTTTCTCTCTGTTGATCTCTATGTTGATCTGTAACTACAGGCTCATCTTGGAGCAGTTGTTCGATAAGTTCACTGCATTCCATAATGTAACACCTAAGGAGATATTTAGGTGTAACATAATGAAATATTGCATATAAAATACAGCCCGAAATAATAAACTGTTGCGAAACAATGAGGATTTCAAACCACATTATTACATAATCACCACTAATGTTAAATCTATCGCAATTTTGATATATTTGCTATATTTTTTGCTATAATTTGCTATAGTTTCCTATATTTTTGCTATATTTTTGGCTATTTTTGCTAAATTCTGCTCAGCAGTTGCTATATTTTTGCTATTTTTTCTATATTTTTGCGTTTTTTGCTATACTTTTGCTCAGCAGTTCCTAAAATTTTGCTATTTTTCCTAAGCAATTGCATAAGCAGCTGGTTGATCGGTTTTTAATACAAGTTTACAGTGCTTCGTTTCAGCTAACAGTTTTCAGACTTTATCTTGCTCGAGCTTGGTAGAAATGACATCATTTTTTCATAGACATTCCACAAATGAACCTCGGTCTTTGCAATGAAACAGGGCTACCCATTTGGTCTGCTCTCTCAGATCTTTCAGGACAGAGTTGTATTTTTGAGTAAGTACCCAAACGCTATGCTCCATATGCTGACCTGAGAATGCTAAATATGAAAGCATATCTTTCTTTTTGGTAAGTTCTTTACTCGCACTGCAGTTGTCTATTATGAAAAGGGTTGATTCTCCTTTGTATTTTTCGTGACATACTCGTAAACAGTCTTGTAATCGGATCAACTTTGCACACCCCGGGATAATTCATTACCCAATCTCTCAATAGTTATGTTTTATTAACGTTTATAGTTGGGCACAGAATTATAATATGGGTGAAAACATCCCGATAATGACTCTAAAATAAAAGCTGTTTTTCGGCAACCCGTTTGCCCGCAGATGATAGCGCAGTGCGGTTCTTTAGGTAAATGATTATTAATAGATCGCTTGGACGAATCTTCCATTCTGTATATTAAGTTGTGCGTCCATAATCACATACAAATTTATGTTTAATTTACAAGCTGTTTTGGCGAGCTTCGTTATCTGTATAGTAACACCCTCACTGGCATTTTCTATTCTCCGCCCACTGCCGTGTAGTTGGTCATCATCTGTGGTTCGCATGTCTAGCCATGACGCATACTTCCTGGTAAGGAATTCAGCCAGCGATACATCCCCAAGAGACAGATCTTTCACGACCGCGTGACTTTCTGGGCTTCGTTTTATAGAAGAAGACTTTTTAATCTCATCCGACTGTTGATATGCTCGCATGCCTTGACTATATAGTTGATTAGGCACGCCCTCGATAGTCAATTCTACTTTTGTAATCTTGGGGTTGAAGAACTTCTCGGTATCTCTTGCAAATGGTTCAGAAGGGTCCCCGAACAACATTAAAATACCCTTCAACGATCTAGCGGGGATGTTAAGATTGATATTCCCCGTTGTATCTCTTTTGGTCCTTGTGATCTTTTGGTGTCGAAGCATGTGATCGTACAAAATGGCTAAACTTCCGTTATACTGGTTACGAATTTGTCTGACTAATTCAGGATCACCTAGGCATGCTTGATAGAAGAGCATGTGACTATCTAGTAATTCTAAGTCGAGCGGAATAAAGAATCGGTTACCAAATGCATCAGCAACAGCCTTCTCTTCTACGATGGTATTATCACCACTATCAGCTTCCACACTCAGTCTCAATGTGTACTGATTACAAATACCTTGGTATTGTAAGTTTTCCCATTCTTTAGCCGTTCTCCAGAGATCCATGTAGCAGAAGCATACATCAGTATCATCAATACTCAAAACTTCATAACGGCTAATTTTAATCGCATGACCTATGTTCTGAACAAGCTCTCTGTTAGCGTCGGCAGAAGTCAAACAAATTGTAAATGATAGTCGTGCAGTTCCTGGAACTATCACATCGTGAATGCCTAGATAAGGAAAGCGAACCAGAAGTGTTTGATTCTTATCAATGGTACTCGGGTTATTAGTTATAGTTACAGACTGGTGAATTGCCTTGACCCCTAATGTATCCCGAAGTCTTCGTTGTGGGTTTAACTTGCGTCCGTATTGCGAAGACATTGTTTATATTGAAATTATGTAACCTTATGTTTAATATAAAAATGGATGATTTTAATCTAGATAACATAACTGATACTAGTACAATCGAAGAGGGTACTGATGAAACCAGCTTTATGAATCTTAACGATGAACTTTTGCAATCAACCGTTAATGATTATTACGATGCCTTAAAAGAAACTCCTATTGGTCGTGACTATTCAAAGTTTACGATAGATAGTAAAGGAATATTGCGACAGCGTGGCTCTCTGGATATTGATCTTATGAATTCTTGTACTCATAAGCCCCTAGCCTTGTCTACCATAGCAAGTAAACATCGCATCAATTTTGTTCGTAATGAATTAGGTATTGTAGACTACTCACGAGAAAATCTTTCTGCAACGACTACTAAGGTTCTTCGGACTGTGCGAACTGAGCTCGTTGCCATAGATAAAGATAATTTGGAAGAAAGCTCGAAGCTGGCCTCGGACGGACTCGCAGAAATCTTGGATACCTACTACGATAATTCCATGTTACAGGTACCACCATCCTAGGGGCTCATTATTAGGGAATTACGAGGCTTTGACACAGCAATGCAAACAATGCGGGGAGAACTCATCAATAATACAGCCAAGCTATCTGAACTTCACAAGCATATAGCTTATGAGAAAACAAAACTTGAACAGGCGGGGGCTGAATTCAGTAGACGCCGCATTGCAGAAAGATTGGCCCGCCTGGAAGCTGTTTCAAGTAATAGAAAGGCACTCCGTCCACAAATCTATCATGATATAACATTTACACTAAGTTTTCCTATAATAATTAGATCCAACATCAAATGCTTTTATGACTTATCATGGTGTAATATTTATACATCATTTCATATAAATAAAGTTTAGCAAGTAATACTTATCATCAGGTAAAATGCATAAATAAAATATCAGTAGTTTCAGTTATAGCTTTTTAGATAGATGCTAGCCTAAGGTAATGGGAGCGCAACTCCTAGACATACTATTCAATAAGACAAGAGTTATGTCTACATAGTTTAATAGATTTGAAGCTTTTAGATAAATGCTAGCCTAAGGTATCAAGATCCCATCTCCCAGACAAAAGATATGTCTACATAGGCTTATAGATTACCTTGAACTATTTTATTTAAGTAAATCTGCCATCACCTATATTAGAATAACATTCAGCAATTACTTCAATTTAGACTCATTAAGGATTAGCCCCCATACAAGCTCGTCTATAGGGCATTAAGGATTAGCCCCCATACAAGCTCGTGTATAGTGCATTAAGGATTAGCCCCAACACAAGCTCGTCTATAGTGACACCATAATCTCTTTCATAGCATCCAGTAAATATGTCAACAAGATTAGTGCCAGTCCAACAGGATTAACAGGATTAAGTATTCCTCTCTGTCTAGCCATTCATTTAGCATAGGGCACAACCCATCGTGTATCAACCAATCATATTCCATTTTATTGTTCTAATTTTTGTTAAATACATACAGAAACCACATGTTAAGGAAGAAAGGGGTTTGACTCTCGCATTAACTGGTGGAGGTGGACCACCCACAGCACGCACGTCAAATGGTGTAAAAGAGTGGATAAAAAAGCATTTAAAAGCATTAGGAGAAGCACTGTGAAAGCTTGCTGGGAAAGCCGCATCTGCACTTCCCGGTATAATAGGGAGTATTGTTTCCTGGCTCTTGAATTTATTAGCTAAGACTGCCACTTGGCTTAGTCAAAACTTGTGGGCACTGATCGTAGCAATTGCCGGGCTGTTGTACTTGTCAATTTAAGACTATTTATCCAAATCATGAGTAAACCAGACGCGACTCCACCTACTATAAGCGCTGTTTTTTCATCGATATGTTGTTGATTTTTAGCTGTAATATGTGGCGGCCCTTGTGACTATGCGTCAAAAGATGGCTGTGGTGACTGTGGTTTTACTATTCCCGTTTCACCTGTGATTGTTTGCGTTATTAATTCGGTAATAATATCTGAATTTATACCTGTAGCAATAACAGTTTTATTATTATAGCTGATCACTTGACTGATCTTAAGTTCCATATTACTCGGAGACATGTATAGTCCTGCCCCCAAAACGTAGTCTACTTTGGATTGAGAGTACTGTAATACATCTTGATAACGTTTTATAGAAGATGGTATGTCAACTGGTGAATTAATAGCATCCTCTACGTTTACGACAAACTGTTTTTGTGCATCGAGCGCCGCCCTAGAACCAATTATTCCCGTTCGTGTTTGCTATTGTGCACTAAGAATTACCCACCAAGAATTGCCCATACATAAGTTCTTATTGATTCATTAACTCTTACAACTCCTGGGTTAGTAAAATTATTTTCTGTTTTATCTTAAAGAAATTCATTCCAAGCATTTCCAGGTGGGTGCTCAACCTTTTGGACGGTGAAAGCAACACCACCCTTAAAGTTCATACGATCGTCTCTCCACTCGTTACTGGAGAGAGCAAAGCTTGGAAGAAGCCGACCTCTTTTCAGTAAATCATTGCTGACTTCTTTAACAGAGTGTGCACCAGCGTATGGAATACCTAGACCATGGTTAACTCCATGCAGACGCCAATCTTTACTCGTAGAAATATTAAATTCCTGACAAATATGCTCATATGCCAACCTATTGTACGGATTATTTGAGGAACTCCATGCTCGATCATGCGGTAATGGGGCACTTATTTCTTTAAGTATACGTCTAATCTGATAGTACACGTTAAATGATAAAATATACTTTTTTAGTTCAAATCCGGGAGCATTAAGAGATACACCACATCCTGTTGTGGCACACCATATGGCAAGGTTTAACTGGTTTTGCCAAAATTGCATTGGATTGTGGAACAAATCATGCACCATTTTATCGCTAGTTGCTGTGACACTGTATTTTTCAAAGATATCAGGGAATTTAACAAAAAACTTAGCACCAGAGGCACTTACTAAAATCGACTGATTCGTAATGTAAGTTGATTTCATATTTAAGTTATGATATAGTATCTTTGTATATTTAATATGTATGTTACACTCCCAGGAATAACAAATGGTCAGTCTATTGAACTGCTTCATACTATCGATAACTCGGCTGGGCAACTTGAAGTCGCTCTATGCGATGTAATGTATTACCCACGGTGGACTAATATAAATGCTGCGAGAGGTAATAATGAGATGTGGATAAATGGAGATGTGCACTCTATATCTGATGGGTATTACAGCGTATGCTCACTCAATGATGAACTTTTTAAGCCTTTTGGAGATAGTCTCACACAAAATGAGTCGAATGGGATTCTGATTTTAAGTGCTGGAGAAAAAGTTGTAATTCTTTATGAGAACTTAGCAGATACACTTTGATTTTTTAGACAAAAAGTAATAATATGACCCAACAAAACAGAGCGTGGAGTTAAATTGCCTGATTTAGTTCCCATATACAGAGTTGTGCATCCATCTTGATCAGATCAGTAAAAGGGATAATATTCAACTTGAAAGTCCTTCAACTCTGCTAAGAGCTATTCCAGTCAAAGATGAAAAATACAACAGCGGTAAACGGGATTTTTCTCATCATTACAATATTAAAAGTTAAAAAAGGGTATTATTTCAGACTTCAAAATTTCTGGATTAGATGTAAAACATCAACCTGTACATATAGGATACTTGAGTGTAACACTCCATAGTATAAATAATGATTGATTCATCAGGCCCTCGAATGCATAACCTTAGACAATATTATACAATTGCGCTTTCCGATCTTGGAGACACAAAAGGATTCAGTAAACCCGGTACCAATGGTAAGTAATAGGCTTTACACTTACAAGATAATGTATACAAACGGAAAAAAGTTGTATTAACAGCTAATCTAGAAGATTTAAGTGATGCCGACGTTAGTAGACTCAATAAAAAAACTTCATACAATCTTACTCGCAACGATGATAATCAATGGACTATGGTCGAAGCAAAAATCAAGTGGCTACTGAATATCGTCATTGCCCCACCATATGTGATGACGGGTAATAGTGGGATCGTATTCGGGGCTTATATCCTCTCAAATTGAAAAAGTGTGTTAGTCGCTCCCCTGCCAGAATACTCTGGTCATATGTTATTGAGTCGTCCATCATTTAAGAATGTCAGTTTAAATTTGGTTACTGAATTCAATGATATAAAACAGAACTTGAATGCTATACCTGATCTATCTACAATTATTATTGAAGTCTTGTTTGGAGATGTACCAGAAGATGCCTTCGAGATATTACCAGGTTGATTAATTAAATGGCTTAAGAAACACGAGCGTCAACGTTGCAGTATTATTTATATGGGAGTATCACCCGTTGCAACCCTTGAGGGGGTCCAAGTTAATAAAGGTGAAAACATTTCTCTTACTAAGATATTTATGCTGTACAGTCAAGTCTCGTTTATCCGACACTCGTTAATCCGACAATCGGCTTTATCCGACACAAATGATGGGAACTGATTAAATCAGTGCTGTTTAGACCCGTTAATCCGACAGTCTCGCACTCCGACTCCGACACACCTAAATTGCAACGATTTGCTGAAATCACTCATTAATCAGTCTCGTTAATCCGACACGGTGATCGGCGTACTCCATGGTCATCTGCCCGCGAGTACATAGCCCTGTGTTTTGATGCGAGACGAGTCGGCGAGTAGCTGCATATTTAAACGGCTGCAGAGATAAACTTTGTGTTTTGTGTTAAACTTTAGAGGTTGCATGATTAGAAAACATATTCCGCGAACAATGTAACACAACAATATGAATATTTCCTTTTTCCTTTTTTTATTACAACATGTTTGAATCGTTATCTATCGTGTAAGTCCAATTTTCGATCACGAACGTTGATAATACCTAATTTCGTTTATCCGACATACTCGTTAATCCGACATAATCATATGCAATCAACAGTGTCGGATTAACGGGACTTGACTGTATAATAAACATTTAATAAGGTTGATGTATACTCTCAAAACATTTAAGCAAGACCAATTAAAGACTATTATATGATATAATAATATACATTATGAGTTTATATCCGGTGCTCGATGAAGCATCTGAAAAGATGGATATTGTTGATGGATTTCGATTACATCAAATAAGCGACATAAAACATCCAATAGAGAAGGAGAGGTAGTTGAGACTTGGATTGTATAAAAAAGTATTGCAGAGCTGTGAATGCTCTCGACGGAGTTGACACTGCTCTTGTAACAGCCGGCATTGGACTCAGTGTAGCCGGTGTTGGTTTATTATCAACTGTAATCGCCGCGCCTATCGTACTTGGCATGGAAGTAGCAACCGGTTGTAAGTTGCAAAAGAAAGCATTAAAACATGATAATATTCGGATACTCGCTGAAGCAAAGTTGAACAGCATTGAGGATCATATTTCAACAGCACTGGCTGATTGTAGGATATCCGAGGATGAGTTTCGTTTAGTGTTGTCAACCAAATACAATGCAATGAAGCAGGAGATTCGATCCTATTCTCGAAAGACCAGTGGTATTAGCGAAGACGAGAAAAAAAGATCATAGAACAGGGGAGACAACAAGTGCATCAAGTATTCCGTGCCAAAACCAAAGAACTGCTTGGAGATTAAAAATAGATTGATTCCTATCGTTAGATCACATTTAAATGAATGCTTACATGAGTCTATCATAATGGAGCCAATCAAATGGCGAGAATTATCATGATGTCAAACCACCCAAATACGGTCATCAATTGATTCTTTCCAATTTCGAAAAAGAGTATATAGTCTGGTCTCCTAGTAAAATGAATGAAGAACTTAGTAAAAATGGTGAATATCAATTTGTTCAAAATAATGGTATGCGTATAATAAAAATAATAGATAATATTTTCATTATAATTTAGTTGAGTCTCATGACGATCATTGAATCGCATCATCATTTTTGCATAAAAATTCCCTCTGTAGTAGCAGTATTGGTATATAAATCTGGCTCCAGTGGAAGTGAGCCAGAACCCCAATCATCTATAAAAAAGTATATCATAGAAGCATTGATTGGCTCCAGGTGGTGGTGAGCTAGAGTCAATTTAGCTTAATCTCACGAAAATCAGTTTCATTGTCATTGCCAATAAGATCTCAAATTCCTTGTCCACCATGCCTGCCACCATATGCTATGTTGGCTGTTCGTCTTGGTTGCCGTCACCTTGTAGCGGCTCAATCAGTAATATTGAGATGTTGTGGAGGACAGCACAGGCGTGGACTCATCTGTTGAATAAACAAGAATTTGAATTATCAATATTACTAGTCAATTTATATATATTAGTTAGGATTCTTTGAATATTTATTTCTGCAGTGTGATCTATGCATAACGGACTTTACATTTCTTTTTGTGAGCATTTGAATACACTAGTTGTTGAAAAGTATAAAATGTCAAATTATGTTCACAATAATTCTCTGCATATTTACCTCAGAATGAAGGACATGACATCTATCTTTTCCATCCACCAAATGTTCTTTCTTTTGTAACTCATGAAGCGCACAAGCTGTCGTATCTCTGCTGAGCATTGCCTTGGGGGGGCATGTACGGGGTTGGGAGAAAAAGGCCTGCTAGGGTATCCATTGTCTCCCAATACATATAGAATACTAAACGAGCTCCCGTGTGATACCAATTTTATGAAACTAGTGAATAGTTCTGGTATTTGACGAGCGAAAGCGAGTCAGATACCAGAACTATTCACGAGTTTCATAAATTTGGTATTACACTGGAGCTCGTTTAGTATTTTATTTATTTCTTGCCAATTATAACTTTTTTTAGAATTTCACTGTCGTGTATCAATTGGCAGACACCTTCACGATCCTCAACGTAATCCAATTGAGTTTAAAAGAAAAACACTTCAAGCACGTAAAATGTTGACACATATTAATTTAATACCATACAACCGCCCGCCTTTAGAATTCATGCGTCCGTTCCACAAAGTAATCGTATCACTTAGACTGTCGTTGGGCTACAGTACGATCGCCTTGTGGAACAGGGCCCTGCACCACAAAGTTTACAATAACTACCCGATTTTGAATTTTGTTGCAAGATCCATCGGCGAAACAATGCCATGTGACGTCTGCCTAGCAACAAGGTTGCTGGGATAATTGAGCGTGCATAAGCTCCTCTCTGTGATCTATCATCTCCACATGCCATGCCAAAGGATGTTGAGAGCTTTCAATGGTCGTTAGTGGAACTTGTTCCCGCAGTACATAAGCACGTATGGCAAGCCGTTTTCACATTTATTACGGAATTACTGATATCTTGAATTGATTTGAAGATATGTTAAATACAGATGATTGTAGATATCTGCAATACAATGTAAGATATCACGAACTGAATTAAGGATATGGTGAAGCTTATTACTTATATCTTGAAAAGATTTGCCATGTTTTCAAAATGATCACTGCTGTCCCCTAAACTCCTCCGCGAATTGCTTGGCATGCTGTTGAGAATAGTCCCTGCACAAGTTGGGCATGGTTTGCCGCCGGAAGAATTTACTGATAGGCAGCCAGATCGGAAGTATTTGAAGATATATGTAAATCATTTCCCGCACTTTGGGGACCGGAATAATTCCTTCACGTTACTTAAATTATATTACATTATTATATCAACAATTGACATAAAGATATCTTCAAAAGTTTTAATGATATCTTTAATTTGATTTTTGATATCAATAATGGTCAGAATTAATGATATCTTGAATTGAATTAAAGATATCTCAAATTGAATTAAAGATCTATAAAATGAATTAATGATTGAATTGAATTTAAGATATCTTGAATTTATTTCTCATATGATTATGTACAGTAGGATGGTAATTGTTTAATGATATCTTAAATACATTAAGAGACATCAAGAAATATTTTGTTGATATCACAGTAACATTTTAAGATATCAGTAATTGTATTTTGGATTTCAGAAATGAATTCAAGATATCTTAAATTACTTTTTGATATCTAAAAAACATCAGTAAGATCTTTAAATAGAATGCCGATATCTTTAAAACAATTGAAGATATCAGTAAGTCCGTAATAAATGTGAAAACGTCTTGCCATAAGCATGCGATATTGTATTACACAATGTGTAATACAGCTGTATGTTTATTAAACAGGCGATCTCTTCACGGGCAAGTAATAAAAAGCCACCTGATATTGATTGGCATGTGCCTGATGTCCGATCCCTCTATTCACACTGTGTGTGTGTGTGTGTGTGTGCGTGCGTGCGTGCGTGCGTGCGTGCGTGCGTGCGTGCGTGCGTGCGTGCGTGTGTGTGTGTGTGTGTGTGTGTGTGTGTGTGTGTGTGTGTGTGCGTGTGTGTGTGCGTGTGTGTGTGCATGTGTGCATCCCGGCCAATTAGCACACACATGCTTACATTTACCTGCAACTTGGACTAAGCATAAATTCAGAAGTGATTAATAGTATTTTTATTATAGGCATAAATTTATTCAATATAAAAGGAAATGATTTCAGCTTTCATAAACAAATTGCGGACTCTTTACACTGCTTAAAATTAAGTTGAAAAATTCCGCTATTAAGTTAGACCGTCCCGTGTGTATTATTAAGAGTAATGACAACATTCACGCTAGCCTTCCATTAATCGTCATATACGTACTATCATACACCTTCGAAGGGAAGCTACTCTAATTGCAAAAGGGGACATGGTGTACCTTCCTGGTCACACACTGCCTGTACGCTGCATCCTCAGACACTTGGAAAATCACCAATGGCGAAATATCCATCTTGGATCTGACATATCCAACATTCTTGTGCTGGCCATTTTATGCATTCATTCTTCCTTGTAGCCAAAGTATCAGTCACATCTACTATGACACGTGAAACTATACGGGCTGATATGTATGTCGCAGGAACAACAAACAGATGGTGCGCCGGGCTGATGTGTAGTTCAGTATCTCTAAATACCTGTGACTATAACAAATGAAATGTTATGTGGCAGCTACATTGTCTGGTATGCTGTGTCATCACACAGACCATGCAGTTAATTAAACCAGTAATTAACACAATAACAATAATTCAACATGTAAGTTTAAAAATTTAGAAGTAGCAACTAAATCGTATATCAAGCAATTGTAAATGCAAAATACTAACTTTTGCATGTTTCCCATGGCATGTGGCTCTTCTAATATCAAAGCAAGTAATATTTAGAAGCATCTATGATATACTTCACACTTGAAAATAAACTATTGCATGTTTAAATAAAACAGCTATAACTTGCAATTGTTATAATTCAGCATTCACTCTATGCTCACTCAAAATACCTGTGAATATAAGAAATTAGATGTTACGTGGTATCTAGGCTGCCCGGCATTGTGTATGCTGGGCCCCAAGCACATGTAGTTTTTTTAACAGAGAACAGTCATATGACCTTCCCCTACAGTAATTGCGGGGGCTGCATGTGCCAGGGCCCAGGGTACCCGGCAAATCACAAGTAAGGTGAGCTGTTCATGCCAACATTATATTATTATAAGGTTGGGGACATCAAGATTAAAAAAACCCAGAATAGTAACAAATTGTTGTTGTTGTTGGTTTGTTGTTTTACGCCGCACTCGGCAATATTCCAGCTATAAACCTGACACATGCTGACAGAGATATATACCAAATGGATGTTGTTCCGTGTCTCAGCTATCAAGTATGAATTGAATTGTGACACATACATCCCGCCCTTGACCAGAAAGACAGTGGTTTTGACAGAGGGGAATAATTGCTGTCTCTCCCCTCAATATTGACATTGTAGTGCCGAAAATAAGTGAAGAAACGATATCCTGAAGTATCTGGATTGATTAGGGAACATGTAGGTACATAATTGGACGCTTCCGCAACAGTAGAAGGAACAGGGCAAACACGTATTGCACGTGCTACATAACCGTACATGAAGCAGAAATCTGCGGTTTTGAAAAAAGAGAGAGTATAGACAATGTAGTAACCCATGGATAATGTGGTAAAGTTTCATTGCATACTATGTATCACATTAAATGTATTAAGTACTGGCTCAAAATATTACAAATGCACCCAAGTAGATATCCATCTGAATGTAATATAATGTTATTGTAAACGGCAGACAGAAAACGCCCTAAATGGGCATCTTATGTAAAACATTTGCTATGTCTTTATGGATTTGGCTTCGTCTGGTTTATGCAATGTGTGAAGCCCATTTCTTGTGTCCCCCGCCGTGATATTGCTGGAATATTGCTTAAAGCGGCGTAAAACCACACTCACTCACTCGTCTATTTTGCACAAGTTTGGGTGTGAGTGAGTGAGTGAGTTTGGTTTAACGCCGCTTTTAACAGTATTCCAGTTATATTGCGGCGTGTCAGCTTAATGTGGGAGGAAAGCCCGAAGTGATGCAGGTCTCAGACGTTTACCACTTCGGTGAAACCCACGAGCACGGGTATGGTGCAGACAAACCTAGAAACATAATCGGGGCGAACCGGGATTCGAACCCACAATCATAGGTTTCTGGCGTGCCCAAGGGACGCAACTCTGCACAAAGTGGCGCCTTAGACGACTGGGCCACCCGTGCCCCCTGCACAAGTTTGGGTGAAAGAGTTTATGACTGCTAACTAAATTTAGAAGTGGTCATAACACCTTTGGTATCCAGTTGTGTGCAAGCATTGTAATGTAATTGAATGCAAAATACATGTGATGTATCACTGTGTGCTCTACGATAGTGAGTGGAAATATTCAATTCCTAAAACTGTATTGATAATTAGTATATACAAAGAATATGTCAGTCAACAAATGGTAATGTCATGTTAAATATTGCCAGGTTCCAGAATTTTATCTTCACAGTAAGATAAATCACTTGTTTATCTTCCCTTAAGAAATAACTCTCTCTAAAACGTACTTCTAAACCTTTTTTCTACAATGAGTTTGACGGGCTTCATGCGAACTATTTATTTATTTGTTTGTTGTTTGACGCCGCACGCAGCAATATTCCAGCTTTATTACAGCGGTCTGTAAGTAATCGAGTCTGGACCAGACCATCCAGTGATTGACATCATGAGCATCGATCCACGCCATTGGGATACGATTACATGCATCAACCAAGTCAGCGAGCCTGACCACCCGATCCCGTTAGTCGCCTTTTACGGCAAGTATGGGTTGCTGAAGACCTTTTCTAGCCCGGATCTTCATGGGTCTCATGCAAAATAAACTGTATGTCTGTCACAAAATGAACATGTACAAACGTGAACGTTGGAGGTAAAGCTAAATACTTATTACAAGTAGGATCAGACTTTTGTGAAATACAATCAAATAAATGAATTCACGATTTAATGTCAAATTATTCAACATTCCAGATCATTGTGTTACAAAAGGCGTCATTCCTAACAATGGGAGGATACTGTTGACATAGTGCCTGATATCTCTTCTTTGAAGGCAAGGTCGGCGGGGAAAGGACAGAGGTGGGATCTTGGTACGAATCCCTCCTCTCCCATGCTTCTGACGACCCAGTACCAGTCGGGGTCCTCCATGTTGACCACAGTGACAAGCTCACAACGTTCGACACTCACGTCATTCTCTTCGCTGGTATTGAAGTCGAACACTACTACATAGCGGCCGTATGACTGCTTCCGGTAGGCGAAAATGCTACTTTGAGAATCAGATGACCGAGACTCAGACACCGCCGCGATAGAGAATGGGTCCGTTTCTCTTACTGTCAGCTCTTCGGACACATCCTGCAGGGGCGGAGAAACGGACCTACAAGCATTGGAACTGGCACACGCAGCTATATAGGACAATGGGACAAAACCCTCTCTGTTATCTTCTGTGAGGACATATGCCCAACCATTCTCCTTGTACAAGACGTAAACTGCTTGGCCCTGGTCGAGGCTGAGCTCTCTATCTGCACACGCCGTGAAGCCGCGAACCGTCACCATCTTGGAGTCTGGACAGAGTCCATGCTGCTTCTCCATGCCAACTCGCACCAGTGTGTCCACACTATCACTGCCGGTGATCCGACCAAACAGTGGTTCCCTCTCTTTAAAATACAAAGTCAAATCACATTAAGGATATTTTGGTTAGTTTCGAAGATAGCAATGACATGGACACATTTGTAATCATTAAAGTCAAATAACGATCTGTGTTTTAATTAAAACCTATCAAGTCATTGAATAATAACAGAAAATGGTCTTCATTCTCGAAATGTCCATGGAAGTTTCTCTTTGTTCATTTTCCATACAATCTGTTAATCATATTGTTAATAATATTGTTAATCATAATTTTTCAGGTTGTAAAAGTCTTTTAACCCATTCCCGGTCACCAACTGATTGCAATAAAATTAGATGCTTATGCTTGGCATTAAATATTTCTGCCGATATTGGCTCAATAATATTCTTATACAATTGGAAATCTCAAACGAATGACGATAAAAGGTACTCTCATTCTTGTGATAATATGATATATATAATATACTTTCACTGCAACAACTGACATCATGGCATGAAAAGAACCATAGACGAAAGACACTTGGCACTTATTGGTAGTTGTTTATGTTTTTCTAAACATTATTTTTTGTATGGTTCATTTTTCGTTGATGACATATGCACAATGTTTACATATGGGGCTGATCAGTTGTTGGAAAATATAGCGACTGTTCTAATTTCATTGCATACTTTATTCCTTCAGGTGCTTACAATGGTCATATATTGTACTTGCATACTCTATTCCTTCAGGTGCTAACAATGGATATATACTGTACTTGCATATTTTATTCCTTCAGGTCCTAACAATGGACAAATATTGTACTTGCATACTCTATTCCTTCAGGTGCTAACAATGGACATATATTGTACTTGCATACTCTATTCCTTCAGGTGCTAACAATGGACATATATTGCACTTGCATACTCTATTCCTTCAGGTGCTAACAATGGACATATATTGCACTTGCATACTCTATTCCTTCAGATGCTCACAATGGACATATATCATACTGGCATACATTTTCCTAGTCATTACAAACCATCCCAGCTCGCGAGGACCATTTTTTTAATACTTTTCCGTAAAATTGGAACTATTTTCTATAAACTTGTAGTTGAGCCTTGATGGAAGTGGTTTGGTCGCGAACGGGTTTTGATTCGACCATTTCGTTTGAGAAGTAAAATCATGCAAAAACAACTTGAATGGTATGATAAAAAAGAATAATTAACAGTTGTTGTAAAATAAACTTCATGCGCCGATTGCCTGGTACATAACATACTAACGTACTAATACTAATTTATTTCGAGCAGTCATTCTCATATCTATATATTTACATACATCCACTCAAGATTAAGAAATAATTGTTGTATAGATAAGTGTATAACATACAACTGCAAAATGTTTTAAGAAACACACAAAACTGTAAACCTTTGATTATATGGGGGATTTTTTAAAATGAAAATATTCACTAAACTGTCATTATCATATTTTCTTTATACATTGTAAAGATTTAGAGTTCTTACCAAGAAGCTATAACACCGTCGCAACATCCAATAAACACAGAGCGACACCAACATACTTCTACCCTTCCTAGATTAGGCCGATATAAATTAATTACCAGATTATCATCTAACTTTTGAAAAAAAGGTAAGTTGTGGGGCATTTTAGTTAACACGATAACTTCTTGTTTATACAGTGCCCAATTCCCAAATTTGACGTGTACCATATGTTCCCGTGTTAATGAGATGCGTTGTATGTCTGTGACGGGCGTCAACAGTGGGCCAGGATACGCTCACCATTTTATAAACACCTGGTATCATCACTATTTGATAGTGATTCATAACACATGCTATATTGTATAATGATAACACGGACTGTGCTTTTAGCAGAGATTTCTAAGAGCTGAGAAAATAATTGTGACCCTTTTACAAAAAGCTGAACGCTGATGTTGTCCTTGGATTTATCATGACCTAAACCTTTTCAAAGCAGGTCCCTATCCTAGAAAATATATATACCAAGTTTAATGTTAATTCCACTAAAACTTTTGGGAAAGTGTAACCACGTGTCCGTGATTTTGTTTAACCTTAATGCAGGCGTCACACTGTCCCGAAATTGACACCAGATGGACACACGATAAAGGAAATGTTCAAATTCGGCTCTGATCGTAAATAATCGGGCCATTCGTGAGGGCATCTTAAGCCATCGTATGACCGCCGGTGGAGTGTCTCAGGCTCCGGCAGCAACTTCGTGAGCGGTGGCAAAATCTTTGGCATGCCAAAAAAATGCCGAAAGACCTCGCGAAGGTTCATTTTCGTTTTGAATTCGTGTGTCCATTTTGCCCTTCGTAAGGCCATCGTGAGGGCATCTTGTCAAATCGTGTCATCTTCGTCTTTACTTCGTGTGATCATCGGTGCCATGGGCATTTTTAGCCCACGAAGACAATACGAAGGAAACAAGAAGCTGCCCGATTGTCTTAGGAAGGCAACACGACTACGTGAAGCCCTCGCAATGCCGTCGTGTAGCCATCGTATTATAGTACGATGACATCGAGATGGGACCAGGGTGTCGGCGAAGACAGCCGAATTTGAGTATCTCAAGCGTTTCCCATGTGTCATGGTAACGTGGACATGTAAAAGGCCAGCCTCAGAGCATCTCCCTCAGTCAGTCCTGAGCAACTCTACAGAGCAGAGGCGTGTGTAACTCCCAAAGCTTCAATCACAATTAATCACAATTCAGTTCCTGCAGAATAGCATACTTTGATGATGTGACAACCAGGAAAAAAAAGGCAGCAGCATTTCTTCTTTTGATGCACCTCAGAGAACGTGATAAGCAACTCTTACAGGCCAAGCACCTCCTCTTACAGGTAAAAATTGTCTCATTTCACTTTGTCATTTCTTGCTATTTGCACCGAGTCCGTGGTCTAGTGGTAGAGCGGAAGGTCAGGGGTTCGATCCCCGACCGCATCATACCAAAAGACGTTAAAATATGGTACTTGTTGTTTCCCTGTCTGGCGCTCGGCATTAACGGGCTAAAACAAGGACTGGTCGGTTCGGAGTCAGTATACTGTGTCTGAGTGGGGTATTCATGTTAAACTGCGGCATGGTATCTCAGTGATCTAGCACTATAAATCGGCATCAGTCCAGACTAGTACAAGCAACCACACAAACACACACACACACGTACATGCACGTCGCTATATAGGTGCAATAATCTTGTACGCGACGTTAAACCCCATTTCACCTCACCTCTTGCTATTTGCCTTTCTAGCATTCGACAATGTACTTATCTTGTTTTGCTTTATATTTTCCAGGGCAGGGGCAAACCGAGGCGAAAGAGGAAACCGAGGTCTATGTGGGTCAGGAAATGGCTGTCTGACAAAAGAAGAGAAGGCTATGGCCACTATAGCTCTCTACTAAATGAGCTGAAGACAGAAGATGAGAAGGCCTTCTACAACTACACAAGACTTCCCAGAGGCCTCTACGATGAGGAACTGAAGAGTGGATCGCCATTGCTGAGCAGTTTGAGAAGAGATGGCAATTTCCACACTGCTGTGGTGCTCTGGATGGCAAGCATGTGGCGGTCACCTGTCCTTGGAATACTGGCTTTGTGTACAGAAATTACAAGGGCTTCTTCTCCATTGTCCTCATGGCCCTGGTCGACGCAGACTACAAGTTTCTATGGATTGATGTCGGCTCTGATGGTTCCAGCAACGATGCCAGTATCTACAAGGGGTCAGAACTGAAAGAAGGCCAGGAGAGTCCGAACAACATATTCAATCTTCCTGAAGAGAAGTCTCTACCTGGTGATGACGTTCCTGTCCCATGCTACATAGTAGCACCCGTTTTCAATCAGAAACATGGAGCACCATGAGAGAATATTTAACTACAGACTCTCCAGAGCCAGGCGTGTAGTGGAGAATGCCTTTGGCATTCTGGCAGACAAGTTCCAAGTTTTGCTTAGGACTATGAACCAGAGGCCAGAGACATGCAGAAAAATCATTACAACTTGTGTGATCCTTCACAATCTCATCAGACTGAGATATCCAGCCACCCACAACAACCTGATGGACTTGGAGGACCAGAACCAGAATGTCATCCCAGGGGCATGGAGAAATGACAAAGTACTTCTGGTTGTTTACCATGAGAGGGCAAGATACACTGGAACCCAGGAGGGGAGGCAAATTAGAAGATACCTGCGCCACTACTTTACCTCAAAGGCTGGTTCAGTGCCATGGCAGGACAAGATTATCATGTAATTATTCCCACAAAGCAGTGACAGTAAAATGAATACAGAGACACTAACATTGTGATGATAAACAAATTATTTTCACATATTGCATTGTAGTTTAAAGCAAAATGTGTATGGAGTAATACATTTTGTTTTTGAAATTTTGATTGAAATACATAGAAATTAAAATAAGTAAAGGATTTGTAAAGTAAGGATAACGGACCCCAAAAAAGAACAAAGTGACCATTTTTATTATATACAAGCTCAAGTTTCTGTGTGATATTTGCCGCTGAGGAGGCTGAGAAGGAAGTTGGAAGAATACAGCCTGGCGAGGAGTAGGTTCGTAGCCCTGAGTAGAAGTGCTGGCTGGCCTTTCTCTCTCTGGTTGGGGACTCAGTGGTGTCTTCTTGGACATCTAAATCATCAGTTTCCTCTGCTTTCCTCTTCTGAGTTCTGTATTTAACAGCCCGCTTTTTCCCTTTGCCTCCCCCTGCCTTGGGTGGCATGTTAAAGTTGAATCAGCAATTGAATTTCCCACGGTCGGCCGAAGGTTTTATACCATCGGGAGGTCATGTGACGCCTTCGAGACCTAGTTCGAACGCATCGTACTCTCAATACGACGTCGTGTAGCCATCGCGTGGCCTTCGTGTGTCCTGCGGGTATAAACTACTATAAAAATTCTCATCTTCTTGTTGCCTTCGTGTGTGGTTCGGGTGCCATCGTGTGACCTTCTGGAGGCATCGTACTTGCTTCGCCTGTTGATTGGTTGTTGACCAAGTTCGGGGCTATCTTCGCGCGAAATTCAAAATCCCATATTCGTATGGCCATCTCGTGTTAATTTCGGGACAGTGTGACGCCTGCATTAGCCTGCTGAATTGTTTTAGCATAGGGCGCTGTGAAGAGGGTGGACGATTTCCGTCGGTGTTTCATTAAACAAGGGCCTATTGAAGAAATCTTTGGCATATTTATTCCTGATAGAAAACTACACATTACTATGTAAACATATCCTGATGCTTTCAATCATGCCAAGGTTAAGACCAAAGCGAACACAAAATTTGAAAATTTACTTGTTATTTTATGACTTGACTTACGTTATTGAAGGCGGTTTCCGTTTCATGTTAGGAACCTGTTTAAATCGTTAAATTTGTACAAATTGATGTTAATAATCAAATCTTCGATATCTTAATTTTACCTGAGTATAAATTCGATGGGTTTTTTTATCGCCAAGTAACAGCGCGATGGTAAATTATGAACCATGTCAGTGAATAAAACTCAATTTCCGAGGTCATCATGTCAGCAGAAATACGAACATTCGGGTTAATCTGACGTGTCATGTCATAAAATTTTGCAGGCAACAATTAATGACTTATAAATATTCACCAATCCTAATTTCAAGTGTTTTGGTTGAATATTTACGATATACGAAAATACAAATCTCGTGTCATGATGCTTGCAGACGTTCGAAAATCAAACATGGCGGGTCTCGCCCGACCTCGGCATAACTAATTGCTATTTTAATACCAACAAAGTTTACATTGCCTTCATACATATGCCTTAACGAAAGTTGACGAACTTCTCAATCGAAGAATTATCATTTGCCATTTTCCGTTAATATGACGAAAGAGAAAAGAAAATAAAGATCGTAATTTCTGACAGCAATATTTCAGTAAGTGCAAAGGTCACCGGATGTGATGTCACAGTCAGGGGGTAGTCTACTGATAATCTTTCGTTACAAAACAATTACAGTAAATTTTGAAACATTTCGCCTGTCACATACAGAATGAACACAAATCACTACATAGTTTCAGTAATCACCATTAACATGAAATTACAATGTGATTTTCACGATACAATAGACATATTATTAAATCCGTTTGACCTTGCATGCTCCCTTGACCCGAAAACGGTAGACAATGAATCAACACGCCACATGCAAGTTTTATCGGTATCTTTTATTTGAGTGATTGAGTGAGTGTGGTTTTACGCCGCTTTTAGCAATATTCCAGCAATATCACGGCGGGGGACACCAGAAATGGGCTTCACACATTGTACCCATGTCGGGAATCGAACCCGGGTCATTCAGCGTGACGAGCGAACGCTTTAACCACCAGGCTACCCGACCGCCCCTTCTTTTATTTGAACTTTTGATGATATATAAGCATCACCATTCGATGTTACGTTGAATATGAAGAGATATGATTCATGTATTTGCGAGGTACACACCGATGATTTTGTTTCCGCTACAATACTTGTGACCAACGCAATACGTCTATAGATACCATTCGACCGCCTCCGTGGTCCAGTTGTAGAGCGTCCGCCTGGAGAGCGGAAGGTCTGGGGTTCGATCTCATGCCGCGTCATACCAAAAGACGTTAAGAGATGGTACTTGTTGTTACCCTGTCTGGCGCTCGGCATTAAGGGGCTAAAGCAAGGACTGGTCGGCTCAGAGTCAGTATACTGTGTCTGAGTGGGGTATCCATGTTAAACTGCGGCACGGTATGTCAGTGTGCTAGCACTATAAATCGGCATCAGTCCGGACTAGTAAAAGCAGCCATACACACACGTGCATGCACGTCGCTATGTAAGTGTAATAATCTTGGACGCGACGTTAAACCCCATTTCACCTCACCTATAGATATCGTCGATCGGCAATTATGGGCGTGACAAAGCGTGTTTCAAAATAGCATACATGCGTTGCTGAATATGATAAGATATACGCAAGTGCGTAATGATTATATCAATAAAATACTACATATATATACACTAAACCATAACCATTAATGACTACTTTTTAGACTCTATTTTCTAAGTAGATTTCAAACCATTTCAAAAGATCACCTTGGATACCGTAAGCATTGAGTTTATGAATAATTCCTTTGTGCCATACTCTATCAAAGGCTTTGCTGACATCACAAAAAAACAGCTCTGATTTCTTTACCTTAGAAGATCTGCCCTAGCAATAAAATTATACAGGTAACTGAGTTGATAAGATGGGATTGACGAATCCCGACTGTAAATTTGTCAACAATTCGATTTCTCTGAAAAAGTTAAACACATATTTGAATATACACTTTTCAAAAATTTGGCTAAGCAACATGTGAGAGCTACAGGTCTATAGTTTGAGGATTCATGTACATCGCCTTTTTTGTGAATTGGTGTTACTGATGCTTGTTTCCAAACTAACGGGAAGGTTTCGTTTTTGAGCGACAAGTTAAATAATTTTGTCAGGATCGGAGCTAGACGAGTCGCTGTTAATTTAAGTAACTTGTTACCTATACCATCTGGCCCTGTTGTCTTAGTTGTATCTACAGAAAGAAGAATATCTCGAACTTCTTCTAGATTTAAATTCACAGATAGTAATGGATCGTCGATTTTATATGGTCCAATAGATGGAAGGTCAGAATCGTGGTTTCTTACTCTTGCTTGATCAGTGAAAAATTCATTTAGGACATTGGTAATATCTTAAATATCATCATATAAAACATTATTTGATACTATTGACGGAAACGACGAATTTTCGGTCTGCGTTTTGACATATTTTTTAACTGGTCGCCACCAGATCTTAGTACCATATGACGTATTTATGATGTTATCTATTTTTAATCGATGAGCTCTTTTGGCAATTCTGACTGATGATATTACTTAATTCCTGCAAAGCCTAAATTTTACCCAATCTGACGGTCGATTTCTGTTTTTAGCAATTTTGTGAATACGATAACGTTTCCTAATAAGAGAGCGTATCTAGTTATTTATCCATAGAGGATCCTTTGTTCGTATTGTGACAGGTTTAGTTGGAATGTATTTATCAAACATGTCTTTAAGTCTAGAAAGCAGATCTTCAGTGATAATGTTAAAATTATCAGATGAGGATAGGCTATCCAGGTGAATCTCATTATTACCTTGATTTATACCATCTGCCAAGGGATAGTTATATATTTTTCTCTTAAACGCGTAGTGTCGGATAGGGCAGTGTCGGTTGGTTGTTTCGTTGGTTTGTTGTTTTACGCCGCACTCAGCAATATTCCAGCTATATGACGGCGGTCTGTAAATAATCGAGTCTGGACCAGACAATCTAGTGATTTACATCATGAACATCGATCCACGCAATTGGGATCGATGACATGCATCAACCAAGTCAGCGAGCCTGACCACCCGATCCCGTTTGTCGCCTTTTACGACAAGCATAGACGCCTTTTACGACAAGCATAGTCGCCTATTACGGCAAGCATGGGTTGCTGAAGACCTATTCTACCTCGGATCTTCACGGGTCAGATAGGACAGTGATCGCTACAGATTGGATCAAGTACACCAGAAGACCTCACATTGTTTACACAGGATACGAATATTAAATCGATCAAAGTTTTAGAATTAGAGGTTATTCTTGTAGGATCTGTAATTAGTTGTTTTAAACCGTACTTAGTTTGTAATGTTCAATCTTTTAAAGGGGTTTCGCATAGAATATCTATATTGAAGTCTCCAGTAATAATAGTAACCATATCAGGATCAACAGCATTGCCTATTGATTCATCAATTAAATTTCAATAATGGACACATTTATCGGCACGATAAAATGTACCAATTAAGTTATTTCGAGTTTTACATTTAACTTCTATCCATATCGTCTCAAGCTCGGCAAGTTCTAAATTTCTCATTATTTTAGCGTTTAGATTATTTTTAACATAAGCCGCAACCCCACCAACACGTTTGGTTCTGTCTTTTCTAAATGGAGATTGAAAACCGGGAATCTGTATGTCATTGTTTCGAATATCTCCACTTAACCGTGTTTCAGTCAAACATATTACATCGTATGACCCAAATTCTGCGCTTAAAATATTCAATTTATCCCTGAGACTACGACATTTAGGTGTATAATATTTAAGTCTTTTAAGTATTTAGGTCCAGGATGAGGGTGAACATCTCCACAGCAGAGGAGTAGAAAAATGAAGAAAATTGATAGTCGCAGATTATACAAACATCGAAATTTAGAAATGTTTACAAGAATCAGAAACACACTTTCATCAATTAAGTGCTTGAAGTTCTCAGCGTCATATTTTTTAAAAATTTTCATGAGGATTATACTTTGATAGACTAACGTCAAACCATCTGACAAGTAAGATAGAATTATAACATTTAAAGCCCTCATTTCTGATGTCCATATTTTTCAGATTTGTTTCTACTTTTTGGACAAAACATGAGCCGTCTACCCGCATTTGGTTACGTAAACAATACTCATTTTAAAATGTGAAAAGGAATTCTACTGACGAGAATAGTTTCCTATCCCATCGTTCCACGAAATTCAGTTAAAATGTGATTTGTGTAACTAAAATTTCTTGTGAGTTTGTACCTAAGCCGGTGTGTGCCTGTGTACCCAGAATAACTTGTATTCGTATCACATATACACATTATACCTTTTGTAATTAATTGTCACTTTCCTACCAAAACACTACAATTAACATACAATTTAACTGAACTGGCCTCTTCTTCAGTGACAAGATGTCACTTTCCTATCAAAATCAAACAATCAATTTGACTTCACTCAAGGACCGCGTACAGTTAGTCATATTATGATCTTGATGAAATGTTTTATCATAATGTTCTGCCCATTATTTGCAATAAACATGAACAAACAAATATAATCATATACATTTAGTTCTGTTTTCTTCGGTACATAATCATCAAGTATTTGGGGTACACTTTTCTTTAGGGTACAAAATCACATTTTCCAGTCGCCCTGTACCTAGTTTCATCCGTTTTAGAAACATCCTTAATATTCTAAATTGTCCTACTCGCAATGACAGACCAATAACAATGTTATGTTGTTATTATTATGGCATATCAATATGTTATGTCGTTTCCCGCTGCCATCGTTTTAAAAAAATAAGTTTTAAATCATCGAGCGTGGAATCCTTTAGACTTGCAAATTCGATTTAACGCACTGGCGGCAATCACGAATAAATATGATTTGTTGGTTGGTTTGTTGTTTAACGCCGCACTCAGCAATATTCCATCTATATGACGGCGGTCTATAAATAATCGAGTCTGGACCAGACAATCCAGTGATTGATATCATGAGCATCAATCCACGCAATTGGGATTGAGGACATGCATCAACCAAGTCAGCGAGCCTGACCACCCGATCCCGTTAGTCGCCTTTTACGACAAGCATAGTCGCCTTTTACGGCAAGCATGGGTTGCTGAAGACCTATTCTACCCCGGATCTTCACGGGTCGAATAAATATGAAACAAATAGGAGTGTAAGACTGTTACCCAGGTCAATAAATAGTAAACAGTTGACGAAAAATAGTAAATTATGTAGTTTCTGTTTAATTTTAATCAATTTCTGAATTTTGGAGATGGTAACTTACCAACTTTTGCACATTTTGCCTCGATGTGTGACATGTGATACTTGCTTCCGGTTTCAGAAATAATAGAAAAAATTGCAAGTTATTTGATTATTTTTGTAAACTGCATTATTTTGCTATTGAATAGTTTACCTGGAATGTCTATCAGTTCAGATTTTGTGTATCATCCAATATTTTTCATTATTCGCATTGTTTTTTTACTTATCAAAAAATAATCAAATCACGAGTTCGGCCACACTAAAACGACTGAAACGTGTCAAACTCTATAAAAATGAGATATATTTTAACAAAGATTTTTACATCCATGTCAATAATTCTAGAACATTAAGTTAGATGTAACAAAATGATAGCAACAGTCTTACGGGATCACTATGCATGTGGAGTTGTTTGTTTACCGCCGTTACCATGATCGTACAAGTTCCATCCAATCCATGATTTTACGACACAGATTGTTTTTGTTAAGAATTAATTATATCGAAATTTGCTAATTTTGAGAAATTAAGGAACTTCAGTGTTTTCTTTTCGTCAGGTAACAAAACAAATGTGAAAATGTGAAAATTATAAAGAAAATATCTGACTGGCAGTTTCTTGTAGTTGTGTGCCGAGAAATTTGGCAGATACTTTTTCAACTCGAGATGTTTTCTTTTTGAGGTAAATAAACTACTGAAAGTTTTGATACTTTGCAAGCTGAGCATTTATACATATCATACGTAACTTAAAATATACGCAGCGCCTACTCGTTAAACAGTTATAGCGAGTTTCATTTGGGGTGTCCGACTATGTGCCCGTCGACTAGGTTCAACAGTTGCACTGAGAGCATTAATCTCATCTTTACCTTTCACCTATTCATAACATAGTGACCAAACAGGCTTTATTCCAGGTAGCATGTCTAAGTAGAAATGTTAGTTTGATAAATGATCTTATATTTGAGTTGAAAGTTAATAATAGCTTGGCTTATATTGCTTCTTACTGATTTCGAAAAAGCAATTGATATCGTTTTCTAATCATTTAAAATTGAAAGTCCTAGGAACGAAAGTATGGTTTGGGACCAAATGTGATCAAATAGATACATATAACTAATAGGCAATATCACTTCTTGTGTCATACAATAATAAGAATATTTTTTTGAACATATACAGCACCAAATCCAGAAGCAGGCTCAAAGCGCCAACGTTATCACCCCGGTCAATGGATCAGTGTGCATTCAATTTGTCATTCTCAGCTATCTGCGGATTATACAACCCAAGCTGCCATGTGGGGCGCTAGAAGGTTAACACTCACAATAGTTCAGTTCAGTATATTTTAAGAAAACCCCACCAATAGGTGGTACATGAGAAAAATATCAGTATCAAGATGACAGGAGAAATGTACAAATACACATAGTGATCAAAGGTTACAATGAAATATGATAGAAATAATGTAACAAGAATCTTATACATGTTTCGAACAGCTTCAACATTTCTTAATATGGTATTGGTGAATTTGGACAAGTTTTTCATATCTTTCACTCTAATGATGGATAAACATTTTTTTCAATTTATACATATCAGGTCATTCAGCGAGATCTTTAGGTATGTAGACAGACCGCCACTGGAGAAGAGCCTCACATCTAAACAGGTAATGAAACTCGTCACCAACCGCGGGAGAACTACATAGATTACACTAATGTTCCACTCTTGGGATATCAGACCAACGTCAGTTTCATTTGGTAACGTATGGTTTGTAGTTCTAAATTGTAAGATTGGGTGATAAAAATTTTCAGGCAGATAGAGATATTTATCAAAGGTTATATTTTCTTTTTAACATTTTATAGAAAATACCTTTAGAACTCTCAGTAATGGAAATGTGCCAATTTTGCAGGAACTAGTCTTTCAATATTTCTTCAATTTTTAAAGCTAGCTATAGAGAAGAACACATTAGCGGGTTGTCAAATATTTCACCGAGACCACAGTTGTTTAATATTTTGTGTATTTATATAGGTGTTGTGCATGAAGGTGTAGTAGAGATGCCAGAGTAGTTATGAGTGATTCATTTATAAATAATATTTGTTAACTGTGGAGTTTGATTATAGATTGCCATTTTATGCCAGAATAGAATCACACGTTTGTACATTTTGATATAGAGGGGTTCCCTTCCGAGCTCCCCATAGATCATATAGTTGGGTGTTGCATTTCCAAGACCTGCTGCCAGTTTAAGAAATTTTAAGTGAACCTTTGTTATTAGTTTTATGTATTCAAATGCCGAGATTTCACAACAGTACATTAGGATCGGGGAAGTCAAAGAATCAAATTCAAATTAATATTACGTCCTTTTCTTAGTAATGAGAACATAGCTTTTGTTGCATTTACTACTAAGGTTTTGATGGCTTCTATAAAGCTTTCTGTGAAACTTTATTCCAAGGTAAGTATAATTATCGACAATTTCTTTAGTTTGATTGCCAAAGGTGAATGAGTATTTCAGATTGCAGTTTATAGCAGGCCCGGTTACAAAAACTATTATTTTGGTTTTGGACAAGTTTACATTTAGTTTCCATCGTGAACAACAGCTATGAAAATTGTGATTGTTGTAAACTATTCCAGTGTCATATTGTTGGATTGTGCAAGTTCGTGATTTTAAACGAATAGGTGGTGACAGAGAGACCAAAATGTCATGAACTGTGTGTATTTACATTGTGAATATGATATATTTTTGTCCATGTAATATGACTCGGTTATTTCTTGTTTGACGAGTGGGAAATTTGGTATGCACATAGCTTTATCAGAGAAGCGTTGTGAGCCAATCCACAACACTTGCGTTTTGCTTGTGTTAATTTTTAGGCCTGAAAAAGACGGATATGTTTGAAAAATTGTCATGGCGTTTTGGAGACATTTTTCAGTTCCATCTCATATGAGAGATGTGTCGTCTGCGAATTGGGAAATTAGACATTCTATCTCATCGATCTTAATTCTGTTTATATTTGTATTAGCGCGTGGCATTATTGCCAACATTTCTGCGCATAACAAGAATATATAAGAAGATAACGGGTCACCCTGTCTACATCCTCTTGTTACTTTAAAAATAATCTGAAGCAAAACCGTTAACTAAAACACTAGATTTTATATCGTGATAGAATGTTGTTATCCAGTGCTTCACTGAAGGTCCAAAATTAAAAAAAGGTCAAAGCTTCTTGGATGAAAACCCAGTCTACTGAATCGAACGCCTTTACAAAGTCTGTAAGTAAAAACAACCCTGGGGTTTCCATGCATTCAGTAAAGTCCATAATTTCATAAATTAATCTAGTGCATTCTCCAATGTATCGTTTTGACATAAAATCTCTTTGATCTTCGTTAATTATTGTTGGCAGATTTTTTTTATATTCTATTTGCTATTGCTGCTGATGCTATCTTATAGGAAACATTTAATAGCGAAATTGGTCTCCAATTTTTTAAGTGCTGCTTTGGTTTATGTTCTTTTGGAATGCATGTTATAAGACCCTGCTTTTGACTAACTGATAGTTATGATAATTATCGTATCAGATATTTATGCAGATCTAGCCAGAATTTGTTTTGTAGAATTCTACAGTAAATCCATCAGGACCCTGACTTTTTTCATTTTTCATATTTTTCAAAGATGTTAAAACTTCCTCATATTGTAACTCACCTTCGAGGCCTAATTGCTGTGGTGTGCTTAGTTTTGGAATATTAAAGTCTTTAAACATATCATCTAGGTCTACGTTTCTACATCTCTGTTTCGTGTACAACTGTTCGTAATATCTATTGGTTTCGTTGATGATTTTTTTTGTTTCAGTTATGGTATGTCCATTCTTTGTTTCTAGTTTAGCTATTGCCTTATTCAGATAGTTCTTTTTTCTAAGGATAAAAAGTATTTTGTTGGCTTTTCTCCCATTTCTCTCCATTCTGCCCGAGATCGCAGGATTATTCCTTCTGTTTTTTTGTTATTTATTTCTTCCAGTTCAATGTTTGCCTCTTTAAGTTTCTTTAGTATTTTGTTTTTAATTTCTATATCCTTTGAGGTGTCTAGATTGATTTGCAATGCTTCGATATGTTTTTATAAGTCGTTTTCTCTCTGTTGTCGCTTTCGTTTCCTTTCCGAGGAGTATTTTATAGTTTGGCCTCTTATCATCAACATTAGTGTTTCAAAAAAATGTTGGTCGTCTATATCAAATATGTCATTGACTTGTTCATCGACACCTGTTTTATATTGTTCTATTGTATTTTTAATTGCTTCTTTTGTTTTTTCAACAAAAGTTTTGTCGTTTTGTAGGGAATTATTAAACTTCCAATAGCCTCTTCTTTAACGAGATCTAATGTATAGAGTGATCTGATCTGTAAGCAGGGTCTATACCAACTTTATCTACGGGGTTTTCAAGGTCTCTTGACAACAAGAAGTAATCTAATCTGGCTTGTTTTATGGGTTTGGTTTGTCTCCACGTATATCGTCTCTCGTCTGGGTTCATATCTCTCCAAGGGTAAAAAAAAGGATTGTTCATCTATGAAATCTAATATTATTTCTCTAGCGTTTTGGTTGTTTACGTTTTTATAGTTATACAAATCAGTGTCTGGGTTTTGGATAAAATTCCAATCTCCACAGATGGAGCAGTGATCCGACTCCAACTCAGTGACAATAGCTGTTATTTTTTCGAAGAATGCTGGTGTGTCGGTATTTGGACCGTACAGGTTGTAGGCAGCCTAATGACGTCACGGGATTTCCCGGGTCGCCATGAGCGTGCTTTACGAAACTGCAAAATGCCTTGAAATAAAAGCTGCAATCCTTCTTTAATATGCACTTATCCGACAAGTAAACAATCTGAATAACCAATAACAGCAATACTTAACATAAGTATCACGAAATCAGCATAGCACAGTATCCAGATATATGTCAGTAGGGTCCAAACGCAGAGCGCCAATCCCACGTCCGATCCCAACCCGGCTGTAATGGCTGCCGTTTGTGCTGCTCGATCATCGGCTCAACTTGTAATTCCAGGCGGAATTATTCTTACGGTTTACACTGATTTTAATTAGATGAACAAAAGTAAATATTTTTCACACTTCCGAATGTGTAACTTTATGACCATGTAGTTTAACCTTTGTGTATTTATGATTTATTTCTCCATGTCGGTACGTCAGAAAACTGTCATGGAGACAATCTTGAAGATAAAGGCATTTGATAAATACGACTGCAATAAAACAGGAAGATCGCGCGCAACATTAATTTTTTTGGATGTGTAAATAATAACGGTTTTAATTAATTTAAAGAATAAAACGAACCGTAAATGACATGCCCGTCATTATTTTGCACGGGTATAAATGAAGTGTCAACACGGATCGCACGAGACAATTACACATTCAGCATGTGGTCACAAAATGATGTGTAGTGCCTAATATATGAGTAGCAGATACCCTGTAAGTTTTGCATTGAATTGTAACCATTTGATAATGTAATAGTGATATAAAATATAAGTTTACATGTATAATAATACATTTAATTTAGGTACAGTTATACCCATTCAGGGATAGAAAAGTGTTTACATTTCGGTTGAAAACATTTGCATTGAGCACGAGAAACAAATTAGTTAAAATTAACACTGAGGTTTATGAAACTGTTCATGCTGTGCTATTATATAATTCGAAACTTGTTTGTTTTTGTTTCAGGCTTGTTTGACCATTCTCGTGCAAACTTCAAAACTGTGTACCAACTGGTCCCATACCTGTAGTGTCTATAATAGATTTTCTGGAATTCCCCCTTTTACATACAGTTTTTTTGTCATAAGAAAATAGAAAAAGCAAAGGTTTGTATTTGGCACGTACATATTAAATATCATACTAAGTCACTTATTTTATTATGATATGGATGTTTAGTGAATAACATCATAAATACAGGGATGTATTTAATAATGAAGTATGCAGGTTTTTAAAAAAATAATTGTGTTAATAATAAATAATTGATAAGATATGAATATGCACTTACCACTACATTAACAATCAGATTGTCATGGCAAACAGAAAAGGAAACTTTGACGTTTGTGTACTATTTTTGTGAACTATATGTTAATAGGATGTATTAATTTCATGTTAGGGTATCTGTTGATCGCATAAATCAAATGTACATATTGTATAAAAGTGATTGTATTTAAGAAATAAACAACCAGTGTGAGTTTTTTGTGGACATTTTTTATTCCTTTCAAAGGGTTGTACATCAGGTTCAGAGGTTACACAGTAGGTTTAGTCAATTGTAGTGAAAATACGTTACATGGATGTACATTTCTTGTGATATAAATATAGCATGCATCTCACACTCACACACACACACACACACACACACACACACACACACACACACACACACACACACACACACACACACACACACACACACACACACACACACACACACACACACACACACACACACACACACACACACACACGAGATATGCCTCAAGAAGAGCATGAAAAGTTGTACCGATAGTCAGATATAACTAAAACAATTATGATAGTATTGCTATTTGAGGCGTAACTCATCTATAGCCTTATTGTACAGGGCATGATTATTATTTTAATTTGTGTAGGATTTTTCCCCATTTTCGTTCAAATTGTAATAGACCATTGTTTTTTTGTGGCAATGAATTTTTCAATCATCGCTGACTCTTTTACTATTTTCCTAAAATTATCAAAAATTGGTTTCTCACCCTTAATACTTGATATATAAATATATCTTTTACTGGATATTATAATATGATTAAGTAAAAGTTTATTTTTGTCGAATCCAAAAGTAACTGAGTATTTGGTAAGTGAGATCCTAGTATTTGTGTCAAGGTTTAAAAAGGTTTCCAGTTTGCTCCAAAAGTGTTTAACATATTCACATTTCCCATATACCTGTATAAGGTTTTCGCCATTTAAGTCACAAAAGGAGCAAATATCATTATCAACTAGTTTCATTTTTCATAATTCCTTTTTGGTGTAAATTATTCTATGGATAAACTTAAACTGAAAGTCAATCAATTTAGTATCTTTAGTACATTTTCTGAAATTTAAATAAACTTCTTTCCATTGAATATCATTGTCAAAAAGAGATTGCCCTTTTCCATTTACTAAGGGTGGTTTTGTTATTGTAATTAGTCTATCATAAAAGAACCTAGATCCTTGAACGGGTATAAATATATCCCTCAATTGTGGACTAAGATTTAAGTCATATATTGGTATTTTGATATAATGATTGACAGTGTCTCTCCATTCTTTAGGTATACTAAGTTTAACCTTATTATAATCTAGTATTGTACCCTGTATATCATAACGTACTTTTAATATTTCAAATGGCAAAAATCCATTCTCATTACATAAGTCCTTAATTGTCATTATACCCTTTTTAAACCAATTTTTAATTATATAGTTTTCATGTTTAAATTGGTGATTTAGCCATAGTGGCTGTGATAGAATTTCGGAAATCCTTTCTGAATTTGTTGTAAATTTTCTGCCGTAACTTCCCCAAACATTTAAAACATTTCTCCAAAAAGGGTTTTTCACACATAAATATTTATCAGCATTGACTCCTAAATTTATCATATCAGTGAAAGAGAAAAAAACAACTGAGGGATTATCATATGTACTCTTTTTTAAATACTTTCTTAATGTAGATAATTTTAGTGATTCTATAAATATTTTAATGTCCACCATTCTAAGCCCACCATCAGCATAATTTTTTTCTCAGATTTTGCCTTTTAATTTTATCTGGTTTATTATTCCAGTGTGAGTTATTTATCGCACAATAAAACACTGCAGGGAGAACAAACCATGAGGGGCGCAGCAGTGTTTTATTGTATGATAAACAACGACCACGAGGTGTCTATTTCTCATATATGATATCAACATTATGAACTGCCTCTTTAAGGATGTTGATAAACTGTGCAAGCTTTAAAAATATTTACCCAAATGTTAATAATAATGACTCCCTGAACAGAAACTGACTTCAGAAATGTCAAACAAGTCCATGTTACAAACAAGTGGGTTAAGTTTGGTATTTCCAGCATATTCTCGCAATCCTCACGTCCATTATCTGTACCATTTCTCCTAATACTGATTGTCATATGTCTCCCATTTTTGGGTGTGATCGTTCTTCCACTGTCTTTATCTGTGTGACTCAGCTACATCTATGGGGAGCAACCCACTGGACACTTCCCTCTAAGAAATATTGTCATCCAATATATGACGTCATCAAGTTGAGAGCGCATATTTGGTTCACAAAAATGACGTCATGATAAAAGAAAATGTACATCATTCTGCAAAAACTAAATACTGTGTAAATTCGTACAAAATTTACAACATGCATGTTCACTGTATTTTGCTGACTAGATGGTTACCAATATATATCTCAAGTTGTCATGGTAATATCAAAACCAGGTTAAAGTTGATCTACAGCAACCCATGTTCGTCAGAGGCCATTAACGGGATTGGGTGGCAAGGCTCTCTGACATGGTTGGTGCGTGTCATTGTATCCCAAATGCGTAGATAGATGCTCATGATGTTAATCGCAGGATTGTCTGGTCTCGATTGGAGTATTCAGAGGCCGGCGCCATACAGCTGGAAAATTGCTGAGTGCGGCGTTAAACAGCAAACAAACAAATCATTTCAGTGAAGGATTCTGTGAAACACAGGCATATGAATGGATAAATGCCCTGTAAATTGATTGCGATTTTCTTCAAACATATGTTGAAATGTTATGCCAAACATTAGAAACATATATATGATGTATAGACATAAAATGATAACAGTTAAATAAACCGTAGTGAATAGTAATATGGATATTCTTTTATCACTCTTGAAACCACTCTGAAACACTTTGAGTTTATTACTTTCTATTTCATGATAATTATGATAATTAGAATGTTAAAATACACTCTTAATATTTGCACATGAGTTTTATATTCAAAACTTGCACTTTGTGGTAACTTGTTTGGTGAGAGGATGCACAAATTGATGAGCCATGGTAACTTTATTTTATTACGTTTGGTAGATAAAAAGATCCATAATGTGTGGTGAAGGTATGATTTAAAGTCCTACATTATCTGCATAATTTTCCAAATAGTGAGTTCATAATCCATTCATTTGAGGTGCATAAGGCATGAACTGCTATAAAATAAGTTGTCAAGAAAGTAATGGGATATAACTCTGAATACTATTCTTCTGAGGCCACTGTGTAATGAACACCAAGTCATTCATTAATAGTTGTAAGGAAATATCATATTTTGGTGTTGCAGACGCCCCTGAGCTGCATACAGTGGTGGACCATGGACTTGTTTGGGCAAAGTTTTGTGTGTTTCATTTTTCTTAAAACAATGCTTTCTCATTATTCAAGGTAATTCTTATTGTGTACTGAGGTGAAAACATATTTAATAAAAATATAAATTGCATTATTTCGGCACTAAAATCTGTTTTTGTATTTTTTTAATGTGAGTGAATAAGTCAACTGCAACAGACAGATACAAGAGTTACCCCCCTTCCATTCAAGTAACAGTTAATTCTCAACACCTATCAAAGTCATTCATCCCGCAATGAGTGTATATTTTAATCTTTTTTTGGATGGAACCTTTTTTCAATGGTAGATCTAAAAGTGGTCTTCTTTTTATTGATCAGAAGGCAACATTACACAATCGTTTAGGATCTCTACAGGTTGATTAAAGTAAATGTTTTTTCTCTTTATAGTATTTTAAGAGCAAGAAAGTTACCAAATTCATTATCATGGACTTCTTTTAATATTTTTAATTCAAAGTTTGCTTCAAACATGACAGCTACCCTTCGGGCGTTACTTTTATAACAACTAAATATACAATGTTTTGATCCCCATTCTTGTTTAATTTTATTTTCAATGTTCTTAGTGAAATGGGTGTCCTGCAGGCAATGTATATTTGCGTTTTTTCCTGTTCAAATTTTGAAAACATCTATACGTTTTTTGTTGTTGTTCAGGCCTTGGCAATTTGTGCTGATTATTTTTATATTGTCAACCATTATCTGATCTTCCAATGTCATAATTTTGCATGTGAACTCGATAGATAAGAGTATGTTGTGTACACGGTATATTCTGTAACAAGAAAGGAATGAAAGAATAGGAAAGTAAGAAACAGATATGACACAAAAATACATTTACTCACAAGTTAATATGGTCTACCATGAAGCGGAGTTTTTCAAGAGTCTTTGACATTTCTTTAGGACACTGGGAAACAGGCGGCGTAGTTGTTATAAGTTAAGTGCAGGCTCAGTGAGAGTGGAGTGATCAGATCCGCACGAATGCAGATCGAGAGAAAAAGGTACGGCACGTGCGTCTCGCCCAAGTCGCCCGCCGGACGGGGCGGTCTCAGATCTAGGTCAGCTTACTTTTGTCAGGGCAGTTTTGTCAAGAACTAATTTGTTGTGGCAGTGTTTAAGTGAGGATTACTGTATTATTCAATACCAGTTTGATTTGACAATATTCAATAAATTGTTTGTGATTATGTGTTTATTTTTTAACTGTAAATATTATTAGAGGGCTTATTTTTTGCGAATATTTGTCGAAAGTAAGTTTTTATTCTGATTATTTCAAGGGAGTTATAGTGGAATTATTAATTTGTAATGACGGAAAAAACAAACAATGTTTTACACTACGATTACCTATTATCGGGTAGTAAAATAATTATTTTTGCCTGTATTGTTTCGTTTTTGTGTGCATCTAAACACCAAATATATATCAACCATATACATATAAAAACATGCCTTCACATACACATACCTGTTACATACATAAACATATATGTGTATACTTCCATACATTGGTCTTGCCAATTGTAAGGGACAATAATTATGAATAATAATGTGATTAAATTATTTGATATCTTACATTTTTTATGTTGTTAAAGTATTATGTTTAGCTTATGTTTTTTAAATGTAAGCAGGGCTGCTATTCATATTAATATCTGTGTAAGTTATGCATGCATGTTACAATAAAAGGATTTTTACAGGAGAAATGTAAACAACATTTCATATAATATTATCCCTAAGTACCATGATTTGGTATTAAATTACATGTAATTATTCATTTTTTGTGTATATTGTTAATAAATATGTTTCATTTATTTTTGCATGTATATATTTTGGTTCTGTATGAGTATGTATGTTTAGGATGTTTTATGTGGGGGGTTTCCATGCCATGTGTATGTTGTTCATGTGTTATATGTACAGTTTTTAATGATGTATGGAAATCAATTTACTGGACTTGTTGTAAGCTAAAGAGCATCTTGGCCATAGTCTATAGTATAAACATAAAAAACGTGGTAGGCCAATTGTGCATATATGTTTGTGGATTTTATGTTATGGTACATGTTCTTTACTAAGTTAAGAAATTTACCATATATACCATAATTTATCAATTTATTCCGTAGACCAGCCCTCCACACAATGTCGAATGCTTTTGTAAAATCAATAAAGACGCAAAAGAGATTTCGTTTTGTTTGTTTTAAAATTTCCCTGATTGCATGTAGAACAAATACATTGTCACTTGTGGAGAAACCTTTTCTGAATCCTGCATGGGCTGGACTTAAAATATTTTTAGTTTCTACAAACTTAGTGAGCCTCGCATTAAGGATACTTATGAAGAATTTTCCGAAACAGCTGAGAATTGTTATTGGTCTATATGAGTTTGGATCTACCATTTATCTTACAACGAGTTGTTTCAAAAGGTGTCTAATGAGTGTCTTTCTTCGACGTTGTCAGTGCCAGGAAACAAGCCATGACGTCAAATATAATGGTGTCATATTTTTAGTAAGTCATTAATTTGATGATAAGGCTAGTGCTTCATTAATAATGGTGCAACATTAGTCAAATTACATTTGCGCAATGAGGAGAATGTTGGAATCTAAGAACTAATTCATAGGTTAGATAGGGCCATCAATTTCGCTATTAATTTTTTTTTAAAGTACGATTTCATCATTTCTTATGGGTTTGTTTATACCTAAACGTATACAGTTTCAATATCGATATATGTGTTGGAATAGTTTGGCTCCTCGTGAACAAATTACCACTAAAATATACTGTCCTTACCCACAGGTCATTCTCACCAAGTGATCTGAGTTATAAACTTGTGCTAAGTATAGCGGAGTTATGCCCCTTTTCTTTGTACGTGTGTAATCTCTCTGTCGTCTTTTGACGTCATAGGGGCAAATCAGTTTTTGTCATTTACGGCAGGCTATTTTTTGTATAGAATGTATAACGTTATGCATAAGCATATAAATCAATTTGATATGTATTTATACCATTCAGATATTTTACTGAAACTGCTGAATAACAAAAATCGCCGGACAGTACTTTTATCGGTGTACGATAAAAAGCGGAGGGATTAGCTGTTTCTCAACGCAGAATAAAATCTCGGAAAACACTTAACAGTGTCTTTCTTCAAACCGGTTTAATAATTGCAGTTAAATTTACACCATCCGAGGGTGAATTTAATATTATACATCTCCGCGTAATTTATAGCCGGAGGTAGTAGATCCAGTGCCGCACCACCTTTACTTTTCAGATCTTAGGAAAATGTACGTCAGAAAAAACAGCTCGGCATCTCCAACTCCGTGGTCTAGTGGTAGAGCGTCCGCCTGGAGAGCGGAAGGTCCGGGGTTCGATCCCCGGCCGCGTCATACCAAAAGACGTTAAAAGATGGTACTTGTTGTTACCCTGTCTGGCGCTCGGTTGCAACAAGGACTGGTCGGCTCGTGTTCAGTATACTGTGTCTGAGTGGGATATTCATGTTAAGCTGCGGCATGGTATCTCAGTGAGCTAGCACTATAAATCGGCATCAGTCCGGACTAATCTATGTACCTAATTATCAGATGTCCTTTTCAGTAATTTTGCTTTGCCTAAAATGACATAGGATGATATGAGGTACATCGTAAATCTCGCGAGGTTTGATACATTACTAAATCACCATTCACGGCGTTATTTACAGCGTGTGTAGAAATCTAAATATTACATATTTAGTCGAAGGATTGGATTTCAAAACTAGCATATTGGTGATTACGGGTATCTTTTTTTCATCAAAACACTAATGATAAAATCTGAAACGTTGCCGATAAGCCTAGAATCGTTTAGAATGTTTTGGAAAATGGTCAAAATACGCAAACACGAAGGCCGAAGTGTACGTTCCATCATACTGGATGGTGTTTACAAAATCACGTTTCACGTATGCGGTTATAAAAGACGCCTATTAGATCACGTATATTTCAAACTCAGCTGCGATACATGCATCCCTGAATTCCTCATACATTTTAGAATCAAATGACAAATGATCTTTGTCACCACTGCAAAATATTTAGATGAAATCACGCGAAATAAATTAGGTGTGGAAACGAACACTATGCTGGGTAAATTGTACTTGTTGAAATGTAAACAAAGCAAAATTCAGATTTTACACTGTGTAGTATTTTCTCCTATTGGAGAGATCCATTCTTCTAATATTGTTGTATACATTGGCTCCCACATTTGAGACTACTTACTTACTTATATTGGAGATTTGTCGCACACGGAGACTACTTGTATGGTCACATTATTTATGAATAGTTAACAGTACATCGGATGACGTCACTCATGACCGTGGTGTTATGAAATAATGCGCCACTGCGATCATAAGAATAGACAAAATACTTCGATTCGATACTAAAAAGGTGCGATTTTAGGGTCTGTAAGAAAAAGATTACTGACCTCGTGCCTGTCAGATAGCATTTATGTTACAACTCGTGTAATCTCTATATACACAACGGATATGTTGTAATCGTTAATCCCGAATCAAAGAGGATGTACAGACAATGAGATGCACTTTCATCCTATTTATTTCTCCTTGTTGCTGAAATATTAAAAAAATATATAAGGGACAATACCGAAATCAATACAGCTCAATGTGAAGGACCACAAACAATGACATTATGCAGATGATACACAACTATTTATTGATGGAACAGGCTTAATGAAGCTTTTGATACACTTAAAAACTTTCTTAGATCATCAGTGTTCAAATTAATTGTAGATAAAATAAAGGCAATGTGAATATTTTTCTGTGACAGGTAACATTTTTCATAGGAATTCCGAAGTCACACATACTTAAGTGACAAATTAAAAGTATTTTCCACATCACTAGTTGTCACTGCCATCAACATTATACTGTAGACAATATTGGATTTTTCAACTGATTTTACATATCCTATTTCAGATTTTAAAAAATATATACTTCCTTGTCAGGAGGGGTGAACATACCCAAAACATTTGAAAATGTTAAGTCAAATAATCTGGCATTGGCTTTACAAACAGATTCACTCACCATGGTTACAATGTTGCGGATACATTTCAGTAAAAACGTTCAGTTCAGATGAAGTCTCGTGCATATGAGTGTGCAAAGTGTACCTGTTTACATGCCTTCAGTGCTTTCCTGCATATAGTGCTGGATCATATATGCTACACAGAAACATGCTTTGAATAAAATTTGAAAAATAAGACACTTGTCTGGGAAACTAGAGGCTACAATAAATTTGTTGTTGTTTACATATGGATGATTCCATCACCAATTGGATTTGTTTGTTTGAATGTATGTTGTTTAACGCCGCACTCAGCAATATTCCAGCTAAATGACGGCGGTCTGTAAAACAATCGAGTCTAGTGATTGACATCATGAGCATCGATCTCCGCAATTTGGATACGACATGCATCAATCAGGTCAGCGAGTCTGACCACCCTATCCCGTCAGTCGCCTCTTACGTCAAGCATCGTCGCCTTTTATGGCAAAAATTGGTTGCTGAAGACCTATTCTAGCCCGGATCTTCACTGGTCTCACCAACTAGAGGTAATCGGCAGTTGGTTTGCTGTGCGCTCAACCAAATATGTTGTAACAAGCTGTCTGACACATAGGAGGTTACCAACATAATACATATACATTACCCCATGTGAGAACATTATCGGATTTGACCTCGGTTACATGCCTCGCAGAAGTGGCTTTAGGTATTTCACCTCACATTCACGGAGGTACTTGTACTTATCTCCCGCCTGGCAGTTGAGATTTAGAAGTGTTTTGTTGATAATGCAGATTTGCCACTGATGTTGATTCGCTGCTAATTGAGGCGAGTGCTATTAATTGCCAGTGATACTGATTGCGTTTTTAGTTCGCTATACAGGTCATTAATTATTACCGGTAGCTAGCGACCAGATATCGCCGAGGATCAATTATCGCCAGCACCCCGTTATAGTGCGCACGTGATTGCATCTCGTTTTGCATTTGTTCGTTTTCATTAGACGAGAGAAATATTTATCCGAAGATGATAAACAAAACTGACACTTGTTACATTAATGCAGTTGATACATACGTCCATTGCATTCACCAGCTGATTTGGTGTAAGTAAAATTTTATTCCAATATAAAATCATTCTAGGTTTTATAATGTGTGGTGGGCATATACGAAATACACCGCATACCATAAAGGTTGGGGTTTATTGCTTAACTCTAAGTATACGCCTGCAATATTTGAAATGAATTCTTTCTATCATAACTGGCTTTTCAAAGCCGCCCACTTCAGAGGCATATAATAATATTGGTTGAATGATGTGGTCAAACAAATTTAATTGAAAGTCAACGGACATTTCCAACTGTCGTATTTTTGTAAGAACAACAAAACATGGCTCTGGAGGCTTGCTCGCATAGGTGCTTGTGTGCCTTACAAAACAGACCATCACATAACACATTATCTTAAGTTTTAAAAAAATTGCAACAATCACCAAAAACATTTACTGATTTGTGAAGATCCTTATCTGTTTCTGCCATTACTACTGTATCATCTGCATATAATAATAATCTGAGAAGCTTTAGAAATATATGTAAATCATGCTGTGTTGGATCACTAACACATTTCATATCAATTACATCATTTTGTAAAGGGTACTGCTCAAGATCATTAAAAAAATACAACGCAAATAAGACCGATTTTCACTCAGTCTGCCAGTGATTTTGAAGTCAAAGAATGACGATATGTTTCCATAGCTAGACACACAAGATTTAATACTTTGACACATGTTAAATATAATTCTAAAACATTTTCCTTTGACATTACTTTCTATTATCATTGACCACAATCCACATCTCCATACAGTATCAAACCCTTTTTGAAAATCAACAAAAACCTGAAACAGTCTTTTCTTTTGGCTAGAACAAATACCGATGAGGGCTTTTATTACATGTTTATCTTTTGCTGAATACCCTTTCCTGAATCCGGCTTGGTTAACACCTAGACGATTAACATGATCAGAATACGACTGGAGGCGTGTACTGATTACAGAAGTGAAGAGCTTACCTAAATAGCTTACACGGGTTATGCCTCTGTAGCTTTCTGGTTCTTTTGGATTGCCTTTGTTTTTGTGAATAGTTATCGTGTTATCAGTAGATCATGATTCGGGTAAGACACCATTATGTAATGCATGGCTGACTAGTTGTACATACAATGGCAGTAAGAGATTAGCTGACGCTTTGATATACTCATTACAACTGAAGAAATGCGTGTGGTGTCACGTGACTTCCTCGCGTAAACAGAAATTCAACAACATGACGATGCACGTTTAGTTGTGTCGCTTGTCACCACTTGTCTGTCATGTATTCCTGGTCTTACTTATATTTACTTTTCTGATAGTTTTGGTATTCGTTATGACTTTGGTTTTGATTCCATGTAATTATCACAGTTTAGTAATATTCTATAGTTTCCGTCCTTTACTTAAAATGTCTATCGTTTAATTAAAACTACTGTCTTATTATAAATACATTAAACATCGTTAACACATGCACCATTGTATAATAATAAATATAAATGTATCTCATGTATATATGTATACGCGTACATGTGTTTGCGTGTATGTGTCCATGTAGGTAGATGTTATGTGTGTAATACTGTTTATATGTACGTCTGTATTATACCCTGTACATTTTTCTATTATTATTCACATATTACAATATAATGAAATGTAAGTAGGAGAAGGCATCGTAAGTCTGTCACTTGTGCCTAATCCATTTGACTTTTATTTGACATTATCTTCCCAAAATACAATTTGAAGATATCAAAACCCCCTTTGTTATTAATTTTAATGACTAAAATAACTGGGTGCGACAACAGAGACACTAAAAAAACGAACCGAAGCAGGGTGCGTGTTATGGCGATAACTGGTACAGTTAGTTGACGGGACAGTTCTATTTCCAGTGTTTTGGTTCCCGCTAGACGCGTTATAACAAAAACCTACTCTAACGTTTTTCGCTTTGTGGAACGGGGCCCTGGCGTCAATCGAATAAAAGTATCAGTAGCACGATGTACTTACATGTAAATATCTCACGAGTGGAAGTCATGTCATGACTATTCCTATGACATACATTGTGTAGGATATCGACCAGACGGCATCGAACACCTATTTTTAAAGCTATATATAGAGCTAGCCAAACACATACTGGGGCAGGGTGACACCTGTCTCTACACATTAGCATCGAAGCTTATCATCCTACACTCATCCACGGACATACCCACATACAAACTACAGGACACACACACATACACACACACACACACACACTTGAACCTGCGACACGAAACACCCCTTACCTTTCTTTTTCCTCTTCTCCTTGCCGCCACCTAGCCTGCTGGGACATAGGAACGCCATGACAGTCTCTCTGTTTGTCGGCCCTCTATGTTATATCTGTGTCCGCCGCGGAGCCCACTGAACCAGTAGCTGTCAACGACGGACTACTAACGCCTCCATTGTGTCACCATGCTTCCCATAAGCTTGCGTGCACACACCAAAGACATGGGCTTGCACTCGTTGATCGAGTGATCAACAACCTTCGGTAATAATGGCCGCTACTGCGAGAAAAGGCAGATCTGACTGAAACATCTAAGATTTTCACTGCAGATCTCGCATGTCAACTGATTTATGAAGGTGGCTCTGCCATGTGAGAGAGTGTTAGAGCGAGTTAGAGAGCGTTTTCGACAAACGTGTATATCACGAGAAACGCTTGGTAATAGTATACATTAACCTTCCTTTTCTTAAAGCAAGAAGACAACAAAGGCAAAAAAGTACACAGTGTACGTCGCGTTTATTACTACAATCCACATTGAAACACTCTAATGTTCACATACAACTACTGTAATTTTCACATTAAACCACTGTAATGGTCACATTGAACCACTGTAATGTTCACATTCAACCACTGTAATGTTCACATTCAACCACTGTAATGGTCACACTGAACCACTGTAATGATCACACTGAACCACGCTAATGACAACATTGAACCACTGTAATGATCACTTTGAACCACTGTAATGTTCACATTGAACCACTGTAATGTTCACATTAACTAGTGTAATGTTCACACTGAACCACTGTAATTGTCACATTGAACCACTGCAATGTTCACACTGAACCACGGTAATGACAACATTGAACCACTGTACTGATCAAATTGAACCGCTGTCATGTCCTCACTGAACCACTGTAATGTTCACATTGAACCACTGTAATGATCACAATGAACCGCTCTCATGTTCACACTTAACCACTGTAATGGTCACACTCAACCACTGTAATGGTCACACTGAACCACTGTAATGTTCACACTGAACCACTGTCAAGTTCACATTGAACCGCTCACATGTTCACACTGAACCACTGTAATGTTCACACTGAACCACTGTCAAGTTCACCCTGAACCACGGTAATGTTAACATTGAACCACCGTAATGTTCACTATGAACCACTGTAATGATCACATTGAACCGCTGTCATGTTCACACTGAACCACTGTAATGTTCACACTGAACCATGGTAATGGTCAAATTGAACCACTGTAATGTTCACATTGAACCGCTGCACAGTTCACATTCAACTAGTGTAATAACGTTCACATTGAAACATTGTAATGTTCACATTGAAAAACTGTAATTATCACATTGAACCACTGTAATGGTTACATTGAACCACTGTAAGGGTCACATTGAACCACTGTAATAGTCACATTGAACCACTGTAATGTTCTTATTGAACCACGGTAATGATCACATTTACCGCTGTCATGTTCACACTGAACCACTGTAATCTTCTTATTGAACCACGGTAATGATCACATTTAACCGCTGTCATGTTCACACTGAACCACTGTAATGTTCTTATTGAACCACTGTAATGGTCACATTGAACAACTGTAATAGTCACATTGAAACACTGTAATGTTCTTATTGAACCACCGTAATGTTCACACTGAACCACTGTAATGTTAACATTGAACCACCGTAATTATCACATTGAACCACTGTAATGGTTACATTGAACCACTGTAAGGGTCACATTGAACCACTGTAATAGTCACATTGAACCACTGTAATGATCACATTTACCGCTGTCATGTTCACACTGAACCACTGTAATCTTCTTATTGAACCACGGTAATGATCACATTTAACCGCTGTCATGTTCACACTGAACCCCCGTAATGTTCACTATTAACCACTGTAATGTTCACATTGAACCACTGTCATGTTCACACTGAACCACTGTAATGATCACATTGAACCAGGGTAATGTTCACACTGAACCACGGTAATGTTAACATTGAACCACTGTAATGTTCACACTGAACCACTGTAATGTTAACATTGAACCACCGTAATGTTCACTATGAACCACGGTAATGTTAACATTGAACCACTGTAATGTTCACACTGAACCACTGTAATGTTAACATTGAACCACCGTAATGTTCACTATGAACCACCGTAATGTTCACTATGAACCACTGTAATGTTCACATTGAACCACTGTCATGTTCACACTGAACCACTGTAATGATCACATTGAACCAGGGTAATGTTCACACTGAACCACGGTAATGTTAACATTGAACCACTGTAATGTTCACACTGAACCACTGTAATGTTAACATTGAACCACCGTAATGTCCACTATGAACCACTGTAATGTTCACATTGAACCACTGTCATGTTCACACGGAACCATTGTCATGTTCACACGGAACCACTGTAATGATCACATTGAACCACGGTGATGTTCACGTTGAACCACTGTAATGGTCAAATTGAACCGCTGTAATGTTAACACTGAACCACGGTAATGTTAACATTGAACCACTGTAATGTTCACACTGAACCACTGTAACGTTAACATTGAACCACCGTAATGTTCACTATGAACCACTGTAATGTTCACATTGAACCACTGTCATGTTCACACGGAACCACTGTAATGGTCACATTGAACCACTGTAATGTTCACATTGAACCACTGTAATGTTCACATTGAACAACTGTTATCTTCACATTGAAAAACCGTAATTGTCACATTGAACAACTGTAATGGTTACATTGAACCACTGTAATGGTCACGTTGAACTACTGTAATAGTCACATTGAACCACTGTAATGGTCACATTGAACCACTGTAATGGTCACATTGAACAACTGAGTAGTATAGATGATGGGGGTTCTGGACCACTTCCACTGGAGCCAGATTTATATACCTATACCACCACTACAGGCGGAATTTTTTATGTGTAAATGCTAATGCGATTCAACGATAGTCATGATTCGTATTAAAAGAAACATCAATATTAATTAATAATGAATAACATTTACTATAGCCCACGAGGATAGTGGAAAGGTATAGGAGCAATAACAAAATTAGCCACCAGGATTGGTTAAAGGAACAAGCGATGTGGCAAATATACTTACCGGCACCGCGTTATATACCGAGGAAGAAGTTTGATATTTTTACAATGAATGAAGTTCATCAGGCTGACCTCTTGTTTCTTCCCCACAATAAGGTAAGACGCAAAACGTATAAATACGCTTTAACCGTAGGGGATGTGGCTAGTCGATACAAAGAGGCTGAACCATTAACCTCGAAAGATTCAACAGAAGTAGCTAATGCACTGACTCGCATATATAAACGCGAACCACTAAAATGGCCTAAGCTATTTCAAGTAGATCCCGGTCGCGAGTTTATGGGATCAATAACTAAACTGTTAACAAAGCACGATGTCGAAATCAGGCGTGGTGAAAGAGAGGCCCACCGTAGTCAAGCTATCGTTGAAAGATTTAACCGGACATTAGTGGAACGTATGTTTGGCTATCAGTATGGGATCAAAATGAAATCGGAACGATTCAGATCAACCAAATTGGTGACACAATTATCAGCTGTTGTATCAGCGATGAATAATGAAGTAATGAGATTAATCGGGAAGAAACCATCCGATGCAATTAAAATGAAATCCGTGACTTCTGAATCTTCAGCACCTAGGAGAGGCAAAGAACAATAAACTTCCAGATAGAGTAAGCGTAAGATATTTATACCAGCCCGGTGAACTCGAAGGAGGCCAACGTCGCGCAACCGATCCGATTTGGTCCCTTAAGATATATAACATTAGTTAATTGGTTATGAAAGAAGAAGAGCCTATTCTTTATTATCTTAAAGATGGACCAGGCAGGGCATTTGTACGAGAAGAGTTGTTCATAGTTCCCTACGATACATTATTACCACCCTAAATAACCATAAGCATAGGTAGTTACACCATCCTTATCAATCCATCTCTTTGTATCTAAGGGGGATAATGATGTCTTGTTCATTCTTAATCCATATATCGTATGATTGTAACTTCTTAAAGAGTTCATCTCATGTTTGAATGTTCTACCGTTGAATAATGCTTCTTTATACTGTTTGTGTTTGATATGCTATTTTACCACATACTTCTTAAAACCCTTAGCTTTTCTTATCTCTCCATTATCGGACTCTTTATAGAATACATCTTAGGTCTTAATCCGACATACTCCTCTATAGGAGTCCCAGCACATTCATCCTTCATCTTACCTAACACCTTTTTATTTACTACGCTGTGCAGTGGATTATCTTTTGGGTAATCGCTCGTGTCGTACATATCTAATTTTTTTGCCATATCTTTATACACATCCTCGGTTTGTATTTACATCAACAAAGAATCTGTGTCCGTATATAACAACTCGCATCTATTGCCGTATTGATTCTTAAGTTCGTTGTAATAAAAGTCATACATTAAGTGTTTTGACAAGTCAAGAATACTCATACCAACGTACACCGGTCTGTTGAATTTTATATTAATCTTCTGCATATGCAACGCAGGTAAGTCGTTATCGAATTTCTTGCTTCTGTTAAAAGCCGGACTGGCTATAAGTTTCCTGAGTCTTTCTTCCTCATTAGATCTGACTAATTTAACATCAACACGCTTCCTTAGATTCTCCATAGTTTTACCAAATACTGAGTTATTCATGAGCTTATATAGGTTCTTTTCAAAATCGCTGGTAGCCATCTTTCTTAAATCTGTGTTCAGGCTTATATAGGGCTCCATCCAAGGGCTTTGATCAAACTTTAGAACTCTGTGTATTTTCTTTAGTTTCATACCTAACGATAGATATAACTGGAGATTTCTGTAGTGAACTATATATTTTGTCTTATCCATCAAATTTGGTACGAGTTTTTCTATGTTAGCTTACCTAGTATTACCCTTTAAGGAGTGTTGATATTCCGACATCCAATCTTTATTCACCATTAATCTTTCGGGAGCTAGCGGATAACTGTTATGGTCTTTATGTAACGAATTTGGATATTCCAAGTCAACTTCTAGTATGTACCCTTTATTTGCATCATTCACTTCGATATTATGGATATTATTCACTTCGATATCATCGACCCACTCAAAACCTCCCGTGGGTAAAGGTTGACTCATAGCCCATGCGTACAAATTGTTGGCGTCGAGACATAATATGTGTGTGTCGGGTTTACTCGGATCATATCCTTCCACTAATTTATTATTAGCCTTAGAATACCTTTTCGCTACAATCCATATACCACCTCTTAATCCTTCCTCAATAAACAAGTGCATATTGTAATCGGTGAGTAGTTTTAGTTCTACACCGGTCTTCTTCAACAATGCATCCCATGAAAGTACGGGACTGGAATAGTACCATGCCGGGTCCAAGCCGTATTGTTTTAAACATGTCTTTCTAAATATCTCGAATATATCGGCCAGTAACAGTACATCGGTTTTTAATTACAGATCGTGATAATCACCTAAATTCTTACAACCTAATTTATCACAGATTGTCAGAGCGTGTTCATTATTAACATCGTTTATTTTAGATTCTGTTAAGTTACTATAGAATGATTCAAGTGGTGGTAATTTAGTTTCATCGAATCTAGACCAATCATCCATATATTCGTAAGGATATACACCTTTTCTCAGCAACAAATGACGAGTCAACCGATCAGTATATTGATTTGTTATTGCAAAGTCATCGGAATTGTTCGCATTAGCTAAATTGTCCAGGGAAGATAACAGAAACTGTACGGAGTCTATGAATCTAAGCCCATTACTTTGCTTTATTCTAGCTTTCCCATCCTTGTCCGTATAATGTATAGTTTTAGTCAACGAGAATGATATATATTTCCATATAATTAGGAATGCACGTTAAACCGCCGTCGGTCTTTGAGATAGCTTGCATAATGAGATGTGAATCATATCCTCTAAGGTTATGAAACACAACGGGGATGGGTATTGTTTGAGAATTCATTTTTAGTTTCAAGTTACACTCGTTATGCGTTGCTTCCCGAAAATTACCCGTGACGTGGCAATGATCTCTTACAGAATCCCCATTCAGGGGTTTATTACAAACATGACAACTCTTTGACTTCGTATAGGCCCTCCAATCATCCCTCGTCATACACATGGGTTTCTTACGCGATAAATTTTACCTGATTATTCTCTCTTCATTTTGTAGATATTCTAGGAACTTTCCTGCTGCATCGAGACCTCTATAAATCACGGGCGGGTTTGTTTTCCCATCATACCTTACAACTATATATCCAAACCCACAAGGAATATGGTCTTGAGTTTTGTATGTAAAACTATCTTGATTATCTTGATTGCTTCGGTTGGTATTTTCTATAGGTTTTATAAGCGCTTTGAAGTGGGCGTAAATTACGTACAGTACTGGAATTTGATTACAATAATGTTCAAACTTTAATATATTTTTCCCCTCTTTAGGCATATCGATCCTGATAGCATTCTGTCCAACACCTCTGCAGTCTTCTTTATGCGCCTCTAATAGATCTTTTTGCTGTACCCATGCAGGCATCTTTCGCAGAAATATTTCTTTTCCTTATGGGTTGTTTGATCATATAATAGTATGCTTAAACTCTTTATCCATGTATAATGATATTTACCATCTTTTTCGATCAGAAATGAATTGATTCTGGGAATATGTTCCGGAGCGGACCTTATCCTGTGAACAACAATTCCTTTAGAAGAATGTCCGAAAACATTTATAGCTAAATTATTTTGCTTTTCCACCTTATCATTTTGTGAGATTGGTGTAGGTTCGCCTATGCCATCAAGGTTTAGTCCATCGTTTTGAGGATAGCTAGAAGGTCTGTCCAGATGTGTGTCTACGGGGAACAATGCAGATCTTATCATCATTCTTAAACAGTCATCAGATTTATTTTTTACATTAATTATGGCTTTTTTCTTTTTATAATACGGGGGTAAATCTATATAAGATCCACCTTTGAAAGGCATATAATTTGCTATATCTAAATATAAACTATCGATTTTATCCACACCCCAACCCGAACCTCTATTGGTCCAGCATTCTAAAGTTTCTTGTATCCTCTGAATTGATGTATCTAATGATGTCCTTATAGTATCGGATTCGGTTATAACTTCTTGATTGCTACGGAAATGCTATCAGTGCTATCGTCTGCGTTACTTTTATTCAGTGACATTTTAATCGTCAGCTGGTATTTTATACTATTTAAATCATCTAACTCCTCAACTTGTTTGATAGGCATTACTTAGAAGTTGGCGGATGACAAGATAGACACAATTTTATGGATAACAACTTCTTTAATACTGTAAAAAGCGACGTTTCGGTATAGATCCTTTTACCGTTGTCAAGCAAGACTGAATGAGGGACATAGTGCAGAATATATATAGCAAGTGGAGGATTAACAGTAGAGGATTAACAGTAACAACAAGGGCATACATGAGTGGGATAACATAGGTAGGTGTGACAACAAGGATGATGCTATCACAACACGATGGACAGGAAACACATAGCTAGAAGCCACTTGGGCTTCTGTTAGTTTTCTTTTGGTGAAATCATGGAGGTTGTTGGCGAGGATTTGAACGTTGTCCCAGTTGATGATGTGAAAAGAAAACTAACAGAAGCAGTCCACATTCGCCGCCACAACCCAACAATCAGAGATCAAGGCTATTTCATCCCATCCGCCTACTATGAACTCATCAAACAATAATCACCTGTTTATTGGCTTCATGCCCAAGTGGCTTCTAGCTATGTGTTTCCTGTCCATCGTGTTGTGATAGCATCATCCTTGTTGTCACACCTACCTATGTTATCCCACTCATGTATGCCCTTGTTGTTACTGTTAATCCTCTACTGTTAATCCTCCACTTGCTATATATATTCTGCACTATGTCCCTCATTCAGTCTTGCTTGACAACGGTAAAAGGATCTATACCGAAACGTCGCTTTTTACAGTATTAAAGAAGTTGTTATCCATAAAATTGTGTCTATCTTATCTAACTCCTCGTTAATTTTGCTCAATACGATGGGCTTAACATCATTAACATCCATGTTGGAATTAATATGCATCTTCCAACCTCTAAGATATTTACCAACGCCGGCTGTGGGTACAAATTGTAAATCAACATCATCAGATTTATTATTTTTATCATCGGATTGATTATTATCAAGTAAAACGATCAATTCAGCTTTTCTCATTCGAGAATATCCACGTAGACCACATTGCTTTGCCAAAGCTTTCAGCTCTCTGACAACATAAGTCATTGTGATATATAAATACATGTGAACTAATGTCTAAATGGTTTGAATTCTACCCAATCTATTTATCTCATTTCGGTAAGCCTTTTTCCTCTCATAAATAATTTGAAACCGTTTTTTGTCAGCACCGTGACTCTTACATAAACAGTAACTACCTTTGACCCTGATCCCACATACAGAAAACGAATAGTTAATGTGCCCTTTTCTAATTGCAATGGAATGGATTCCACAAAAATCCGACATACAGCTCTTTTCACAAATTTGTGATTGGCCCAAGCTTATGAATTTACATCTTGATGTGCCTCTCGCCATTGTGATAAATATACACTTCTAGTATCATTTGTCTAAATGCATGTCATCAGCTGAGTCCTGCTGAGTCCACTGGTGAGTCATAGCTGTCAGCGCTATTTATAGATTAGCAGTCAGGGTGACATGGTTGATAGGTCATGGTTTATGCGTAGTTATTGTGTAGCTAAAAATAGCAATGACTGATAACCCAAACACTGTAAATGCTATCTCACGGTCTTTTTGTTCCTCTGACGGTGTATAAAACTGACTTATTGTTGGTCTCTGTATTGGGTCAAGTTTTTTTCCATAAACGAGGAAGTATTCGTGCATTGCAGATTCAACATCCTTAAACGTTTCAATTGAATGTCTTTGCTTACGCAGTTCTTCATTAATAAAATCTAATCTTAATATCCTCTGTCTGGTCCATTGTGACTGGGCTGCTTCGAGTTGTTCTAATGCTTTATTATGTCTTTTCTGCTCTGAACCTCTCATACTAGAAAATAAAAAATTACTCCCCGAAAAAGCTAGAGCATTAACAACAGCTCCACCGACCATCATTGCAATTGTTGCCATGTTCGATAATATAAAATATTCAAATGTTTAATTACTTCATTATGTCTTCCGGGATAAGCCCTTGTTAGATGAGCACATCTTTTGTAGCCATAGCCAATCCAATATCAAGAATTTCCATACCGATATCATAACCATTAAAATCTAGCTTGGGTGGTGTGGCTTTAGTAATCAGTTTAGCTATACAGGCATAGCCATGGCCAAGCCGCTGACCACCGCTGAATGATACGTTGTGTTTACCAACATTTTACCGTCTGTAACTGGAGTAGCCATGCTTCTTTTAGCATTATATGGGGGCTAATCTCTAATTGAACTTGTTGTTGTGTAATTGGGGGTGACGTTTTCTTCTCTTCTCCGGTCTTATAAAACAACCATACCACCGCTATAGCAGCAACACCTAGTGCCCAAGTTTTAATCGGACGACTATGTTCATTATTTGAATTATGTATCAGTTTTGCCTTCCTTGCTAACGCACCCTTCTTACCAGCGGCGATTTTTCTGGGGATCTTAGTAACTCTGGCTTGTGATTTCGCAATCGCTGGTATTTCCTCATTCACAATCTGTTGTGATTGTATTTCCTCGTTCACTTGTTGTACAATCTGTGGTGTCACTTGAGTCTCCATTATTATTAAGTGGGCACTTATGTTTAAATTGACAATGCCTAGCCGTTATGAAAGCGGTTGTCACTGGAGCTAAGAACATTCCGTATTTATGATAAAACTCACAGCTTACTGCACTTATAGCATGGTCGATGAATGGGTCTTTCTCGAGAGATTCGCATAAATACGGGCGATGTTCTGCCGGGATAGGAAGAAACGTTTTAGCTACAACTGTGTATAGTTGTAACATAGCCGAACATATTATTTTAGTCATGGAAGCTCCCAGTCTAGACTCGTAACAGGCGTACAGTTTTTTAATTTCTTCATCGGTCATGTTATCAATTTTTCGATGGTATAATTTCCCCCCAAATATTGGGAACATTTTCCACCGGCTACCAAAGCCGCGAGTCTTTCTCTATGTTTATCTACATCTTGATCTGTATGTTGATCTGGTTCTTTGAGCATTTGTTCGATGAGTTCGTCGCATTCCATAATGTAATACTTAAGGAGATATTTAAGTCGAACATAATATAATATGGCATATCCAAAACAACCAGTAATAAAAAAATGTTGCAAAAGAATGAGGATTTCAAGCCACATTTTTACATAATAATAACTGCTAATGTTCAATTTATCGTATTTTTGCTATTTTTGTTATAATTTTGCTATTTTTGCTATAATTTTGCTATTTTTGCTATAATTTTGCTTAGCAGTTGCTATAATTTTGCTATTTTTGCTATTTTTGCTATTTTTGCTATAATTTTGCTATTTTTGCTATAATTTTGCTAAGCAATTGTATAAGCAGCTGGTTGATCGGTTTTTAATACGAGTTTACAGTGCTTTGTTGAAGCTAACAGTTTTCTGACTTTATCTCGTTCGGACTTGGTATAAATAACATCATTTTCACGTAGACATTCCTTGAATGAATCTCGGTCTTTGAAATGAAACAGGGCTACCCATTTGGTTTGCTCTCTAAGATCTTTCAGGACAGAGTTGTATTTTTGAGTAAGTACCCAAACGCTATGCTAAGTATGTCGACCGGAGAAGGCTAAATATGAAAGCATATCTTTCTTTTTGGTTAGTTCTTTACTCGCACTTCAGTCGTCTATTATGAAAAGGTTTGATTCTCCTTTGTACTTTTTGTGACATACTCGTAAACAGTCTTGTAAATGATTGCGCGGATCATCTTTGTACACCCAGGGATCATTCATTACCCAATCTCTCGATAGGTATGTTTTATTAACGCTTATAGTCAGGCACAGAATAATAATATGATCGAAAACGTCCCGATAATGACTTTCTAAAATATCTAGAATAAAAGCTGTTTTTCCACAACCCATTTGGCCGCAGATGATAGTGCAGTGTGGTTCTTTACGTAAAAGCTTATTAATAGATTGCTTGCAGGAATCTTCCATTCTGTATATTAAGTTGCGCATCCATAATCACATCCAAATATATGTTTAATTTACCAGCTGATTCCTGGAGCTTCGTTATCTGTATAGTGACACCCTCACTAGCATTTTCTATTCTCCCCCCACAGCCGTGTAGTTGGTCATCATCCGTGGTTCGCATGTCGAGCCATAGCACATACTTCATGGTGAGGTATTCACCCATCGATACATCCCCGAGAGACAGATCTTTCACGACCGCGTTAACTTCTGGGCTTCGTTTTATAGAAGGGAGTTTTTTAATCTCATCCCATTGTTGATACGCTAGCATTCCTTGACTATATAGTTGATTAGGCACACCCTCGATAGTCAATTCTACTTTTGTAATCTTGGGATTGTAGAACTTCTCAGTATTTCTTTTAACATTTTAACTTTTAACAACATTAAAATACCCTTCAATGATCTCGTGGGGATGTTTAGATTGATATTCAACGTCGTATCTTTTTTGCTCATTATGATCTTTGGGTGTCGAAGCACGCGATAGTACAAAATGGCTAAACTTCCGGTATACTGGTTACGAATTTGTCTGGCTAATTCAGGATCTGTTATCATATCATACTCCAGTGAGATATTGTCAATGGAATAGCTAGCATCTTCAGCAGCTCTGATTACTCTACCATAGTCATTAAAAGTGAGTTCGTATTCTTACCTATCGCCTAGAGATGCTTGATAAAAGGGCATGTGACTATCTAGTAATTCAAAGCGGAATATAGAATCGGTTACCTAATGCGCCGGCAACAGCGAGATCTTTTATGATGGTATTATCACCATTATCAGCACCCACATGCAGTCTCAATGTGTTCCGATTACAAATACCTTGGTACTGTAAGTTTTCCCGCTCTTTATCTGTTCTCCAGAGATCCATGTAACAATAGTACACATCGCTATCATCAATACTCAAAACCTCATTACCGCTAATTTTAATTGCGATTTTCTTAATGATAGCACGACCTATGTTCTGAACAGGCTCCCTGCTAACGTCGGCAGGAGTCAAAATAATAGTAAATGCTAGTCGGACAGTTCCCGGAACTAACACATCGTGTGCGCCGAGATTAGGAAAGCGAACCAGAAGCATTTGATTCTGATCGATGGTACTCGGGTTATTAGTTATAGTTACAGACTGACGAATCTAATCTAGATAACATAACTGATACTAGTACAATCGAAGAGGGTACTGATGAAACCAGCTTTACAAATCTTAACTATGAACTTTTGAAACCAGCCGTTAATGATTATTACGATGCCTTAAAAGAAAGCCCAATTGGTCGTGACTATTCAAAGTTTACGATAGATAGTAAAGGAATATTGCGACTGCGTGGCTCTCCGGATATTGATCTTATGAATTCTCGTACTCGTAAGCACCTAGCCTTGTCTACCATAGCCGCTAAACACGGTATCAGCACTGTTCATGATGAATTAGGTTTTGTAGACTACTCACAAGAAAAACTTTCCGCGTAGACTACTAAGGTTCTTTGGACTGTGCGTGATGAACTCGATAACATAGATAATTTGGAAGAAAGCTCGAAGCTGGCCTCGGATGGGCTCGGAGAAATCTTGGATACCTACTACGATAATTCCACGGCCAGTGTACCATCCACGGAGTTCAGTATTAGGGAATTACGAGGTCTTGACAAGGCAATGCAGAACTCATCAATAACATAGCCAAGCTATCCGAACTCGACAAGCATATAGCTTATGAGAAAACAAAACTTGAACAGGCGGGTGATGAATTCAGTAGACACCGCGTTACAAAAAGATTGCGTAACTTAGAAGATGAAAGATCGGCACGCCTCGAGGCTGCTTCCAATAATAGAAAGGCACTTCGTTCACAAATCAGTCGAATTCGAGAAACTATCGATCAAGTCCTCAACGATGACACTACACTGGCCGATAAAATTAAAACATTGTTCAGAGAACAGGGAATAACCATTGCCAGTATTTTAACTGCATTGGGATTTATTATGTCGACTTTGACTCTCACGTTAACCGGTGGTACAGGTGGAACAGGAGGTGGCACACCGCCTAGTGATAAAAACGGTGTGGATAAAAAAGCATTTAAAAGCATTAGGTTTAGCACTGGGAAAGCTCTCTGGGAAAGCCGCATCTGCACTTCCCGGTATAATAGGGAGTATTGTTTCCTGGCTCTTGAATTTATTAGCTAAGACCACCACTTGGCTTAATCAAAACTTGTGGGCACTGATCGTAGCAATTGCCGGTCTGTTGTACGTATCCGCTAAAGACTATTTAACCAAATAAGAACTATTTATCCAAATCATGAGTAAACCAGCCGCGACTCCACCTACTATAAGAGCTGTTTTTTCATCCATATGTTGTTGATTTTTAGCTGCAATATGTGGTGGTACTTGTGGTTGTGCGTCAGTAGATGGTTGTGAAACATGTGGTGTCTGTGGCTTGACTAATCCCGTTTCACCCGTGTTTGTTTGTGTTATTAAATCGGTGTTAATATCTGAATTTATACCTGGTGTTTGTTAATCGGAAGCAATAACAATTTTATTATTATAACCGATCACTTGACCGATCTTAAGTTCCATATTACTCACAGACATGTATAGTCCCGGCGCATAAACGTAATCTACTTTGGATTTAGCGTACTGTAATACATCTTGATAACGTTTTATAGAAAATGGTATGTCAACTGGTGAATTAATAGCATCCTCCACGTTTGCAACAAACTGTTTTTGTGCATCGAGAGCCGTCCCAGAACCGATGATTCCCGTTCGTGTTTGCGATTGTGCACCAAGAATTGCCAAAACATAAGTTCTTATTGATTCATTAACTGTTACAACTCCTGGGTTAGTAAATTTATTTTCTGTTTTATCATTAAGAAATTTATTCCAAGCGTTTGCGGTATCGTTCAGTTGTACAAATTTTGTACCAATATAAGACAAACCACCCTTAAAACTCATAAGAGAGCCTCTCCAATCGTTACTCGAAAGTTCCCAGCCATGATTAAGTTTATGTAATCTTACAAAAAGATTGTTTTTCTGTAACAACTTAAATGGATTGAGTGTTGATTAGTTTTTTTAACTAAATCATCGCTTTCATCTTTAACAGTTTTTTGTCTGCTGTACGGATCACCTAGACCATGGTTAAGTCCTTTAATACGCCAATCTTTACTCGTAGAAATATTAAATTCCTGACAAATACGTTCATACGCGAACCTATTGTACGGATTATTTGATGCATTCCATGCTCGATCCTGCGGTAATGGAGCACTAGTTTCTTTAAGTATACGTCTAATCTGATAGTACACATGAAATGATAGAACAGACTTATTTAGTTCAAATCCTGGGGTATAAAGAGATACACCACATCCTGTTGTTGCACACCATACGGCAAAGTTTAACTGATTCTGCCAAAATTGCATTGGATTGTAAAACCAATCATGCACTATTTTATCGCTAGTTGCCGTGACCCTGTATTTTTCAAAGATATCAGGGAATTTAACCAAAAAAATTAGCACCAGAGGCACTGATTAGTAATGTAAGTTGATTTCATATTTAAGTTATGATATAGAATCTTTGTATATTTAATATGTATGTTACACTCCCAGGAATAACAAATGGTCAGTCTATTGAACTGCTTCATACTATCGATAACTCGGCTGGTCAACTTGAAGTCGCTCTATGCAATGTAACATATTACCCGCGGTGGACCAATATAAATGATGCGAGAGAAAATAATTAACTTTTAACAAACACTACACTATATCTGATGGGTATTACAGCGTATGCTCACTCAATGAAGAAATTTTTAAGCCTTTGGGAGCTAGTCTCACACAAAATGAGTCGAATGGGACACTGAGTTTAAGCACTGGAGAAGAAGAAATAGAACTTCACCCGTACTTAGCAGTAGATATACTTGGATTACCAACGAAAATGACAATACAACCCAACACAACTGCAGGGATTTAAATTGCCCGATTTAGTTTACTATAAAGAGTTGTGCATCCATCTTGATCAAATAAGCACGACGGATAATATGCAACTCGAAAGTCCTTCAACTCTGCCGAGAGCTATTCCAGTCAAAGATAAAAAATACAATAGCGGTAGAATGGAATCTTTCTCATCATTACAATATTAAAAATTAAAGCGTGGTATTATTCCAGATCTCAAAATTTCTGTATTAGATGTAAAACATCAACTTGTACATATAGGATACTTGAGTGTAACACTCCATATTATAAATAATGGTTGATTCATCAGGCCCTGGAACACTCAGACAATGTAATACAATTGCGCTTTCCGATCTGGGAGACACAGAATGGTTTAGTAAACCCGGTACCGATGGTAAGTTATACGCTTTACACTTACAAGATAATGTATACAAGCGGAAAGAAGTTACTTTCACAGGTAATCTAGGAGATTTAAGCGATGTCGACGTTAGTAGACTCAATAAAAATATTTCGTATAATCTTACTCGCAACGATGATAATAAATGGACCATGATCGAAGCAAAAATCGAGTGGCTACTGAATATCGTCATTACCCCACTGTATGTGATGACGGGTAAGGCACATAATTTAACTAAGAAAATAAATAGTGGGGTCGTACTCGGGTAAAAAATGTTAGTTTAAATTATAAAACAGATGATATAAAACAGAACTTAAATGCTATACCTGATCTTTCTACGCTTATTATTGAAGTCTTGTTCGGAGATGCACTGGAAGATGCCTTCGAAATATTACCACGTCTATCGATTAAATGGCTAAAGAAACACCAACGTCAACGTTGCAGTATTATTTATATGGGAGCATTACCCATTGCAACCCTTGAGGGGGTCCAAATTATGAAAAATAACAGCATTTCTCTTGCTAAGATATTCATGCCGTATAATATACATTTAATAAGGTTGATGTATACTCTCAAAACATTGAAGCACGACCAATTAAAGACTATTATATGATATAATAATTTACACTATGGGTTTATATCCAGCGCTCGATGAAAAGATGGATACTGTTGATGGATTTCGATTACATCAAATAAGCGACATAAAACATAGAATAGAGAAGGAGAGGGAGTTGAGACTTGGATTGTATAAAAAGTATGGAAGAGCCGTGAATGCTCTCGACGGAGTTGACTCGGTGTAGCCGGTGTTGGTTTATTATCAACTATAATCGCCGCGCCTATCGTACTTGGCATGGAAATAGCCGCCGGAGTCACAGGACTGGCAAGAATAGCAATAAAATTCATTTCTCATAAGTTGCAAAAGAAAGCATTAAAACATGATAATATTCAGATACTCGCCGAAGCAAAGTTGAACAGCATTGAGGATCATATTTCAACAGCAATGGCTGATTGTCAGATATCCGAGGAGGAGTTTCGTTTAGTGCTGTCGGAACTCACCAAATACTACGTAATGAAGCAGGAGATTCGATCTAATTCTCGACCAGTGGTATTAGCAAAGACGAGAAAAAAAAGTTCATAGAACAGGGGAGACAACAAGCGCGTCAATTATTCCGTGCCAAAACCAAAGAACTGGTTTGAGATTAAAAATAGATTGCTTACTATCATTAGATCACATTTAAACGAATGCTTACGTAAGTATATAATAATGGAGAATTACAAACCAACAAAGGAAGAACTCGAAAAAGCTATCAAAACATTTATGCTCAGGGACAAAGTTATCAAATTGAGAGAAATACCACAAGGTATATATTATATCAGTGATGTCAAACCAACCAACTAGGTCATCAATTGTTTCTTTCCAATTACCAAGAAGAGTATATAGTCTGGTCTCCTAGTAAAATGAACGAAGAACTTAGTAAAAATGTTCAGTATCACTTCGTTAAAAATAATGGTATTGGTATGAATAAAAATAATAGAGAATAATTTTATTACAATTTAGTTTAATCTCATGACTATCGTTAAATCGCATTAGCGTTTACACATAAAAAAATCCCCCTGTAGTGGTGGTATAGGTATATAAACCTGGCTCCAGTGGAAGTGGTCCAGAACCCCCATCATCTATACTACTAACTGTAATGTTCATATTGAACCACTGTAATGGTCACATTGAACTACTGTAATAGTCACATTGAACCACTGTAATGGTCACATTGAATCACTGTAATGTTCACATTGAACCATTGTAATGGTCACATTGAACCACTGTAATGTTCACATTGAACCGCTGTCATGTTCACACTGAACCACTGCAATGTTCACTATGAACCACCGTAATGTTCACTATGAACCACTAAAATGTTCATTTTGAACCACTGTCATCTTCACACTGAACCACTGTAATGTTGACATTGAACCACTGTAATGTTTGCACTGAACAACTGTAATGGTCACATTGAACCACTGTAATGTTCACACTGAACCACTGTAATGTTCACATTGAACCGCTGCAATTGTCACGTATGTCATGTCTTCCCCAAGAAGTATGCAAGGTGGATATCTACCTCCAGAACTATGTCACACGTACCAGTCCATCAGAAGTATGTTAGGTGTATATGTACCTATAGAAGCGTGTCACGTGTACTAATCCGTCAGAAGTATTTCAAGTGTACATGTGCCTAAAATATATGGAAGGTGTATATGTCCCTCCGAAGTATGCCAGGTGTATTTGTACCTACAGAAGTGGTCAATGGTCAAATTGAACCACTGTAATGTTTGCACTGAACCACCGTAATGTTCACATTGAACCACTGTAATGTTCACATTGAACTACTGTAATGTTCACTGAACCACTGTAATGATCACATTGAACTACTGTAATGTTCACATTGAACTTCTGTAATGTTCACACTGAACCACTGTAATGATCACATTGAACCGCTAACATGTTCACATTGAACTACTGTAATGTTCACACTGAACCACTATCATGATCACACTGAACCACTGTAATGTTCACATTGAACTACTGTTATGTTCACACTGAACCACTGTAATAATCACATTGAACCGCTCTCATGTTCCCACTGAACCACGGTAATGTTCACACTGAACCGCTGTCATGTCGTCACTGAACAACGGTAATGTTCACATTGAACTACTGTAATGTTCACACTGAACCGCTGTCATGTTCACATTGAACTACTGTAATGTTCACATTGAACCACTGTAATGTTCACATTGAACCGCTGTCATGTTCACATTGAACTACTGTAATGTTCACACTGAACCACTGTAATGATCACATTGAAACGCTGTCATGTTCATTCTGAACCACTGTAATGATCACACTGAACTGCTGTCATGTTCACACTGAACCACTGTAATGTTCACATTGAACAACTGTAATGTTCACACTGAACCACTGTAATGATCACATTGAACCTCTGTCATGTTCACATTGAACTACTGTAATGTTCACATGCAACCACTGTAATGGTCAAATTGAACTACTGTAATGTTCACATTGAACCACTGTAATTGTCACATTGAACAACTGTAATGGTTACATTGAACCACTGTAATCTTCACACTGAACCACTGTAATGTTCACACTGAACCACTCTAATGTTCACATTGAACTACTGTAATGTTCACACTGAACCACTGTAATTGTCACATTGAACAACTGTAATGGTTACATTGAACCACTGTAATCTTCCCACTGAACCACGGTAATGTTCACACTGAACCACTGTCATGATCACACTGAACCACTGTAATGTTCACATTGAACTACAGTAATGTTCACACTGAACCACTGTAATGATCACATTGAACCGCTGTCATGTTCCCACTGAACCACCGTTATGTTCACACTGAGCCACTGTAATGATCACATTGAACCGCTGTCATCTTCACACTGAACCACTGTAATGGTCACACTGAGCCACTGTAATGATCACATTGAACCACTGTCATGATCACACTGACCCACTGTCATGTTCACACTGAACCACCGTTATGTTCACACTGAACCACTGTAATGATCACATTAAACCGCTGTCTTGTTCACATTGAACCACGGTAATGTTCACACTGAACCACTGTAATGGTCACGTTGAAACGCTGTCATGTTCACACTGAACCACTGTAATGATCACATTGAACCGCTATCATGTTCACACTGAACCACTGTAATGGTCACACTGAGCCACTCTAATGATCACATTGAACCACTGTCATGATCACACTGAACCACTGTCATGTTCACACTGAACCACCGTTATGTTCACACTGAACCACTGTAATGATCACATTAAACCGCTGTCATGTTCACATTGAACCACGGTAATGTTCAGACTGAACCACTGTAATGATAACATTGAGCCGCTGTCATGTTCACACTGAACTACTGTAATGTTCACATTCAACCTCGGTAATGATCACATTGAACCGCTGGCATGTTCACACTGATCCACTGTAATGATCACATTGAACCATTGTAATGGTCAAATTGAACCACTGTAATGTTCACATTGAACTACTGTATTGTTCACATTCAACTACTGTAATGGTCACATTAAACAACTGTAATGCTCACATTCAACTAGTGTAATAACGTTCACATTGAAACATTGTAATGTTCACATAGAACCACTGTAATGTTCACATTGAACAACTGTTATCTTCACATTGAAAAACTGTAATTGAAACATTGAACCACTGTAATTTTGACATTGAACCACTGTAATGATCAAATTGTACCACTCTAATGTTCACATTCAACTACTGTAATGGTCACATTAAACAACTGTAATGCTCACATTCAACTAGTGTAATAACGTTCACATTGAAACATTGTAATGTTCACATTGAACCACTGTAATGTTCACATTGAACAACTGTCATCTTCACATTGAAAAACTGTAATTGTCACATTGAACCCCTGTAATTTTGACATTGAACCACTGTAATGATCAAATTGTACCACTCTAATGTTCACATTCAACTACTGTAATGGTCACATTAAACAACTGTAATGCTCACATTCAACTAGTGTAATAACGTTCACATTGAAACATTGTAATGTTCACATTGAACCACTGTAATGTTCACATTGAACAACTGTCATCTTCACATTGAAAAACTGTAATTGTCACATTGAACCCCTGTAATTTTGACATTGAACCACTGTAATTATCAAATTGTACCACTCTAATGTTCACATTCAACTACTGTAATGGTCACATTAAACAACTGTAATGCTCACATTCAACTAGTGTAATAACGTTCACATTGAACCACTGTAATGTTCACATTGAACAACTGTCATCTTCATATTGAAAAACTGTAATTGTCACATTGAACCACTGTAATTTTGACATTGAACCACTGTAATGATCAAATTGAACCACTGTAATGTTCACATTGAACCACTGTCATGTTCTCATTGAACCATTGTAATGGTCACATTGAACAACTGTAATGTTCACGCACAACTGTTGCAATGGTCCCATTGAACAATTGTCATGTTCACATTGAACCACTGTCATGTTCACACTGAACCACTGTAATGGTCACATTGAATAACTGTAATGTTCACATTCAACTACTGCAATGTCCCATTGAACAACTGTCATGTTCACACTGAACCACTGTCATGTGTATTTAAATACAGAAGTATGTCACGTGTACAAGTCCATCAGAAGTATGCAAGCTGTGTATATACCTATAAAAGTACGTCACGTGTGCATGTCCATCAGGGGTGTGCAAGGTGTGTATTTACCTACAGAAGTATGCCACGTGATCTAGTCCATCAGAAGTATGCAAGGTGCCTATGTACCTACAGAGGTATGTCACGTGTACATGTCCATCAGAAGTATGTAAGGTGTGTATTTACCTACATAAGTATGTCACGTGTACATGTCCATCAGGAGTGTGTAAGGTGTGTATTTACATACAGAAGTATGTCACGTGTACATGTCCATCAGGAGTGTGTAAGGTGTGTATTTACATACAGAAGTATGTCACGTGTACATGTCCATCAGAAGTATGCAAGGTGTGTATTTACCTGTAGAAGTATGTCACGTGTACATGTCCATCAGAAGTATGCAAGGTGTGTTTATACCTATAAAAGTAAGGGACATGTACATGTCTATCGGGAATGTGCTAGGTGTGTATTTACATACAGAAGTATGTCACGTGTACTAGTCCATCAGATGTATGCAAGGCGTGTATTTACCCACAGAAGTATGTCACGTGTACTAGTCCAACAGAAGTGTGCAGGAGTGTATTTACCTACAAAAGTATGTAACGTGTACATATTCTTCAGAAGTGTGCAAGGTGTGTATTTACCAACAGAAGTATGTCACGTGTACATGTCCATCAGAAGTATGTAAGGTGTGTATTTACCTGCAGAAGTATGTCGCGTGCACATGTTCAACAGAATTATGCAAGGTATTATTTACCCACAGAAAAATGTCACGTGTACACGTTCATCAGAAATGTGAAATTTTTGTATTTACCCACAGAAGTATGTCACGTGATCTACTCAATCATAAGTATGCAAAGTGCCTATGTACCTACATAGGTATGGCACGTGTACATGTCCATTAGAAGTGTGCAAGGTGTGCATTTACCTACAGAAGTATGTCACGTGATCTAGTCAATCAGAAGTATGCAAGGGGTGTATTTACCTGCAGAAGTATGTCACGTGTACTAGTCCATCAGAAGTATGTAAGGTGTGTATTTACCTGCAGAAGTCTGTCGAGTGTACATGTCTAACAGAAGTGTGCAAGGTATTATTTACCCACTGAATAATGTCATGTGTACATGTTCATCAGAAGTGTGCATCGTGTGTATTTACCTACAGAAGTATGTCACGTGATCTAGTCAATCAGAAGTATGCAAGGTGCCTATGTACCTACAGAGGTATGTCACGTGTACATGTCCATCACAAGTATGTAAAGCGTGTATTTACCTGCAGAAGGATGTCACGTGTACTAGTCCATCAGACGAATGCAAGGTGTGTTTTTACCTACAAAAGTATGTCACGTGTACATGTTCATTAGAAGTGTGCAAGGTGTGTATTTACTTGCAGAAGTATGTCACGTGTACATGTGAATTAAAAGTGTGCAAGGTATTATTTACATACAGAAGTATGTCACGTGTACATATCCATTAAATGTATGTAAGGTGTGTGTTTAACTACAAAGTTATGTCACGTGTACATGTTCATTAGAAGTGTGCAAGGTGTGTATTTACCTGCAGAAGTATGTCACCTGTACATGTCCATTAAAAGTGTGCCAGGTATTATTGACCCACAGAAGAATGTCACGTGTACATGTTGATCAGAAGTATGTAAGGTTCGTATTTACCTGCAGAAGTATGTCACGTGTACATATCCATTAAATGTATGTAAGGTGTGTGTTTAACTACAAAGTTATGTCACGTGTACATGTTCATTAGAAGTGTGCAAGGTGTGTATTTACCTGCAGAAGTATGTCACCTGTACATGTCCATTAAAAGTGTGCCAGGTATTATTGACCCACAGAAGAATGTCACGTGTACATGTTGATCAGAAGTATGTAAGGTTCGTATTTACCTGCAGAAGTATTTCACGTGTACATGTTCATCAGAAATGTGCAAGGGGTGTATTTACCTACAGAAGTATGTCATTTGATCTAATCAATCAGAAGTATGAAAGGTGTGTTTTTACCTACAGAGGTATGTCACGTTTACGTGTCCATCAGAACTATGTAAGGTGTGTTTTTACCTGCAGAAGTATGTCACGTGTACTAGTCCATCAGACGTGTGCAGGTGTGTATTTACCTACAAAAGTATGTCACATGTACATGTTCATTAGAAGTGTGTAAGGTGTGTATTTACCTGCAGACGTATGTCACGTGTACATGTCCATTAAAAGTGTGCAAGGTATTATTTACCTACAGAAGTATGTCACGTGTACAAATCCATTAAAAGTAGGTAAGATGTGTGTTTACCTACAAAGTAATCTCATGTGTACATGTTCATCAGAAGTGTGCAAGTTGTGTTTTTACCTACAGAAGTACGTCACGTGATCTAGTCAATCAGAAGTATGCAAGGTGCCTATATACCTACAAAGGTATGTTACGTGTACATTTTCATCAGAAGTGTGCAAGGTGTGTATTTACCTGCAGAAGTATGGCACGTGTACTTGTCCATCAAAAGTGTGCAAGTTATTATTTACCTACATAAGTATGTCACGTGTACTTGTCCGTCAGGAGTGTGTTAGGCGTATATGTTCCTACAGAGGTAGGTCACATGTACAGGCCAATCAGAAGAAAGCAAGGTGTGTATTTACCTACAGAAGTATGTCACGTGTACTAGTTCATAAGAAGTATGCAAGGTATGTATTTGCCTACAGAAGTATGTCACATGTACATGTCCATCAGAAATATGCAAGGTGTATATCTACCTACTAAAGTATGTCACCTGTACATGTTCATCACAAGTATTTATGGTGCATACGTACATACAGAAGTAAGTCACGTGTAATAGTCATTCAGAAGTATTCAAGGTATATATGTACTTAAATGAAGTATGTCACTTGTAGTAGTCAATCAGAAGAACGCAAGCTGTGTATTTACCTATAAATGTAAGTCACGTGTACATGTCCATCAGGAGTGTGCAAGGTATTTATTTACATACAGAAGTATGTCATGTGTACTAGTTCATATAGAGTATGCAAGGTGTATATTTGTCTACAGAAGTATGTCACGTGTGCATGTCCTTCAGAAGTGTGCAAGGTGTGTATTTACATACAGAAGTATGTCACGTGTACCTGTCCATCAGAAGTATGAAAGCTGTGTATTTACCTATAAAAGTAAGTCACGTGTACATGTCCATCAGGAGTTTGCAAGGTGTGTATTTACATACAGCAGTATGTCACGTGTGCATGTCCTTCAGAAGTGTGCAAGGTGTGTATTTACATACAGATGTATGTCACGTGTACCTGTCCATCAGAAGTATGAAAGCTGTGTATTTACCTATAAAAGTAAGTCACGTGTACATGTCCATCAGGAGTTTGCAAGGTGTGTATTTACATACAGAAGTATGTCACGTGTACTAGTCCATCAGAAGTATGCAAGTTGTGTATTTGCTCACAACAGTATGCCACGTGTACATGTTCATCAGACATGTGCAAGGTGTGTATCTACCTACAGAAGTATGTCACGTGATCTAGTCCATCAGAAGTATGCAAGGTGCCTATGCAGCTACAGAGGTATGTCACGTGTACATGTCCATCAGATATATGTAGGTTGTGTATTTACCTGAAGAAGAATGTCACGTGTACATGTTCATTAGAAGTGTGCAAGATGCCTATGTACCTACAGAGGTATGTCACGTGTACATGTCCATCAGAAGTGTGTATATGTTCCTACAGAAGTATGTCACGTGTGCTAGTTCATAAGAAGTGTGCAAGGTATGTATTTGCTAAACAGAAGTATGTCACGTGTACATCTCCATCAGAAATATGCAAGGTGTATATCTACCTACTAAAGTATGTCACATATAATAGTCCTTCAGAAGTATGCAAGGTGTAAATGTACTTACAGAGGTATGTCACTTGTAGTAGTCCATCAGACGAATGCAAGGTGTGTATTTACCTACAGAACAATGTTACGTGGACATGTCCATCTGAAGGATGCAAGGTGTGTATTTACCTACAAAAATATGTCACGGGTACTAGTCAATCAGAAGTATACAAGGTGTGCATTTACCTAGAGAGGTATGTCATATGTACATGTCCTTCAGAAGTGTGCAAGGTGTGTATTTACATACAGAAGTATGTCATATGTACATGTCCATTAGAAGTCTCCAAGGTTTGTCTTTACCTTCAGACGTACTTCACGAGTACATGTCCATCAGACGTGTGCAAGGTGTGTATTTACCTACAGAAGTATGTCACGTGTACTAGTCCACCAGTAGTATACAAGGTGTGTATTTACCTACAGATGTATGTCGAGTGTACTAATTCATATGAAGTATGCAAGGTGTGTATTTGTCTACAGAAGTATGTCATGTGTACCTGTCCTTCAGAAGTGTGCAAGGTGTGTATTTACATACAGATGTATGTCACGTGTACATGTCCATCAGAAGTATGAAAGTTGTGTATTTACCTATAAAAGTAAATCACGTGTACATGTCCATCAGGAGTGTGCAAGGTGTGTATTTACATACAAAAGTATGTCACGTGTACATGTTCATTAGAAGTGTGCAAGATGCCTATGTACCTATAGAGGTATGTCACGTGTACATGTCCATCAGAAGTGTGTATATGTTCCTACAGAAGTATGTCACGTGTGCTAGTTCATAAGAAGTATGCAAGGTATGTATTTGCTAAACAGAAGTATGTCACGTGTACATCTCCATCAGAAATATGCAAGGTGTATATCTACCTGCTAAAGTATGTCACATATAATAGTCCTTCAGAAGTATGCAAGGTGTATATGTACCTAGAGAGGTATGTCATATGTACATGTCCTTCAGAAGTGTGCAAGGTGTGTATTTACATACAGAAGTATGTCATATGTACATGTCCATTAGAAGTCTCCAAGGTTTGTCTTTACCTTCAGACGTACTTCACGAGTACATGTCCATCAGACGTGTGCAAGGTGTGTATTTACCTACAGAAGTATGTCACGTGTACTAGTCCACCAGTAGTATACAAGGTGTGTATTTACCTACAGAAGTATGTCGAGTGTACTAATTCATATGAAGTATGCAAGGTGTGTATTTGTCTACAGAAGTATGTCACGTGTACCTGTCCTTCAGAAGTGTGCAAGGTGTGTATTTACATACAGATGTATGTCACGTGTACATGTCCATCAGAAGTATGAAAGTTGTGTATTTACCCATAAAAGTAAATCACGTGTACATGTCCATCAGGAGTGTGCAAGGTGTGTATTTACATACAAAAGTATGTCACGTGTACTTGTCCATCAGAAGTGTGCAAGGTGTGTATTTACATACAGATGTATGTCACGTGTACCTGTCCATCAGAAGTATGAAAGCTGTGTATTTACCCATAAAAGTAAGTCACGAGTACATGTCCATCAGGAGTGTGCAAGGTGTGTATTTACATACAGAAGTATGTCAAGTGTACTAGTCCATCAGAAGTATGCAAGTTGTGTATTTGCCTACAACAGTATATCACGTGTACATGTTCATCAGACGTGCGCAAGGTGTGTATCTACTTACAGAAGTATGTCACGTGATCTAGTCCATCAGAAGTATGCAAGGTGCCTATGCAGCTACAGAGTTATGTCACGTGTACATGTCCATCAGAAGTATGTAAGGTGTGTATTTACCATCAGACTTACGTCACGTGTACATGTCCAGCAGGAGTGTGCAAGGTGTGTATTTACATATAAAAGTATGTCACGTGTACATGTCCATCAGAAGTATGCAAGGTGTGTATATACCCATAAAAGTAAGTCACGTGTACATGTCCACCAGGAGTGTACAAGGTGTGTATTTACATACAGAAGTGTGTTACGTGATCTAGTCAATCAGAAGAATGCAAGGTGCCTATGTACCTACAAAAGTATGTCACGTGTACATGTTCATCAGAAGTGTGCGAGATGTGTATTTACCTACAGAAGTATGTCACGTGATCAAGTCCATCAGAAGTATGCAAGGTGCATATGCAGCTACAGAGGTATGTCACGTGTACATGTCCATCAGAAGTATGTAAGGCGTGTATTTACCTGCAGAAGTATGTCACGTGTACATGTCCTTCAGAAGTGTGCAAGGTGTGTATTTACCATCAGACGTACGTCACGTGTACATTTCCATCAGAAATGTGCAAGCTGTGTATTTACTACAGAAGTTTTTCACGTGTACATGTCCATCAGGAGTGTGAAAGGTGTATATCTACCTTCTAAAGTATGTCACGTATAATAGTCCTTCAGAAGTATGCAAGGAGTATATGTACTTACAGAAGTATGTCACTTGTAGTAGTCCATCAGAAGAATGGAAGCTGAGTATTTGCCAACAAAAGTATGTCACGTGTACATGTCCTTAAGAAGTGTGCAGGGTGTGTATTTACCTACAGAAGTATGTCACGAGTACATGTCCATCAGACGTGTGCAAGGTGTGTATTTACCTACAGAAGTATGTCACGTGTACTAGTCCATCAGTAGTATACAAGTTGTGTATTTACCTACAGAAGTATGTCGAGTGTACTAGTTCATATGAAGTATGCAAGGTGTGTATTTGTCCATAGAAGTATGTCACGTGTACATGTCCATCAGAAGTGTGCAAGGTGTGTATTTACCTACAGAAGTATGTCACGTGTACTAGTCCATCAGTAGTATAGAAGGTGTGTATTTACCTACAGAAGTATGTCGAGTGTACTAATTCATATGAAGTATGCAAGGTGTGTCTTTATCAACAGAAGTATGTCACGTATACATGTCCATCACAAGTGTGTTCAGTGTATATGTACCTACAGAGGTATGTCACGTGTACAGGCCAATCAGAAGAATGCAAGGTGTGTATTTACCTACAGAAGTATGTCACGTGTACTAGTTCATAAGAAGTATACAAGGTATGTATTTGCCTACAAAAGTATGTTACGTGTACATGTCCATCAGAAATATGCAAGGGGTATATCTACCTACTAAAGTATGTCACGTGTAATAGTCCTTCAGAAGTATGCAAGGTGTATATGTATTTACAGAAGTAAGTCACGTGTACATGTCCTTCAGAAGTGTGTATATGTTCCTACAGAAGTATGTCACGTGTACTAGTTCATAAGGAGTATCAAGGTATGTATTTGCTTCACAGAAGTATGTCACGTGATCTAGTCCATCAGAAATATGCAAGGTGTATATCTACCTACTAAAGTATGTCACGTGTAATGGTCCTTCAGAAGTATGCAAGGTGTATATGTACTTACAGAAGTATGTCACTTGTAGTAGTCCATCAGAAGAATGCAAGGTGTGTATTTACCTACAGAACAATGTTACGTGGACATGTCCATCTGAAGGATGCAAGGTGTGTATTTACCTACCAAAGTATGTCACAGGTACTAGTTCATCAGAAGTATACAAGCTGTGCATTTACCAACAGAAGTATGTCACGTGTACTAGTCCATCAGTAGTATACAAGGTGTGTATTTACCTACAGAAGTATGTCACGTGTACATGTCCTTCAGAAGTGTGCAAGGTGTGTATTTACATGCAGATGTATGTAACGTGTACTTGTCCATCAGAAGTATGAAAGCTGTGTATATACCTATGAAAGTAAGTCATGTGTAAATGTCCATCCGGAATGTGCAAGGTGTGCATTTACCTACAGAAGTATGTCATATGTACATGTCAATCAGAAGTTTGCAAGGTTTGTCTTTACCTTCAGACGTACTTCACGAGTACATGTCCATCAGACGTGTGTATTTACATACAGAAGTATGTCACGGGAACTAGTTCATATGAAGTATGCAAGGTGTGTATTTGTTTACAGAAGTATGTCACGTGTACATGTCAATCACAAGTGTGTTAGGTGTATATGTTCCTACAGAAGTATGTCACGTGTATTAGTCCATCAGAAGTATGCGAGGTCTATATATACCTACAGAGGTATGTCACGTGTATAGGCCTATCAGAAGTATGCAAGGTGTGTATTTACCTCAATAAGTATGTCACGTGTACTAGTTCATAAGAAGTATGCAAGGTATGTATTTGCCTACAGAAGTATGTTACGTGTACATGTCCTTCAGAGGTGTACAAGGTGTGTATTTACATGCAGATGTATGTCACGTGTACTTGTCCATCAGGAGTATGAAAGTTGTGTATTTACCTATGAAAGTAAGTCACATGTTCATGTCCATCAGGAGTGTGCAAGGTGTGTATTTACCTACAGAAGTATGTCATGTGATCTAGTCCATCAGAAGTATTCAAGGTGCCTATGCACCTACAGAGGTATGTCACGTGTACATGTCCATCAGAAGTATGTAAGGTGTGTATTTACATGCAGAAGTATGTCACGTGTACATCTCCTTCAGAAGTGTGCAAGGTGTGTATTTACCATCACTAGACGTACGTCACATGTACATGTCCTTCAGAAGTATGCAAGGTGTGTATTTACCTACAGAGGTATGTCACGTGTATAGGCCAATCAGAAGAATGCAAGGTGAGTATTTACTTACAGAAGTATGTCAGATGTACTAGTTCATAAGAAGTATGCAAGGTATGTATTTGCCTACAGAAGTATGTTACGTGTACATCTCCTTCAGAAGTGTGCAAGGTGTGTCTATACCTTCAGACGTACTTCACGTGTACATGTCCATCAAATGTGTGCAAGGTATTATTTACCTACAGAACTATGTCAAGTGTACATGTCCATCAGGAGTGTGCAAGGTATGTTTTTACGTACAAAAGTACGTCACGTGTACAAGTCCATCAGAAGAATGCAAGCTGTGTATATACCTATAAAAGTAAGTCACGTTTGCATGTCTATCAGGAGTGTGCAAGGTCTGTATTTACTTACAGAAGTATGTCACGTGTACTAGTCCATCAGTAGTATACTAGGTGTGTATTTACCTACAGAAGTATGTCACGTTTACTAGTTCGTATGAAGTATGCAAGGTGTGTATTTGTCTATAGAAGTATGTCACGTGTACATGTCCTTCAGAAGTGTGCAAGGTGTGTATTTACATGCAGATGTATGTAACGTGTACTTGTCCATCAGAAGTAATAAAGCTATGTATTTACCTATGAAAGTAAGTCACATGTTCATGTCCATCAGGAGTGTGTAAGGTGTGTATTTACCTGCCAATCTGCAATGCAGAAGAATGCAAGGTGTGTACTTACCTACAGAAGTATGTCACCAAGTATGTACTAGTTCATAAGAAGTATGCAAGGTATGTACTTGCTAAACAGAAGTATGTAACGTGTACATATCCATCAGAAATATGCAAGGTGTATATCTACCTACTAAAGTATGTCACGTGTAATAGTCCTTTAGAAGTATGCAAGGTGTATATGTACTTACAGAAGTATGTCACTTGTAGTAGTCCATCAGAAGTGTGCAAGGTGTGTATTTACATACAGAAGTATGTCACGTGTACTAGTCCATCAGAAGTATGCAAGGTGTACATGAATAATGTTTATTTTGTTTCCTCCATTAGTGTCGGAGAGTACAAATATTGATATTAATTAATCAGTATGTTCATGCTAACAGATAACAGATATGTATATAGTCAGCCTTCAGGTAGAGAATAGACGGAAGCTGCCATGAGCTTATTTCTTTGCTGACTATGCTTATGAATTTAGTCCATGTATCGAGTGTCATCTCCTCTACAAGATGCGTAATGCCACCAAGTAGTGTCACAACTCTCACTTAGTTGCCTGTACAATCATCTATTTTAAGATATTGGTTAAGGCACAGTAAATCAAACAGTTTCTCATAGAGGATATTTCTTTTATGGACCAGACTGTCACAGTTTGTTAACTGGCGCAGCACAATATCGTTACATTCTTCTTCACACATCATACATACACCAGTTGTTATGGGTAAAATACCTAGTTTAACTAGAACATATATTGGCCCGCTATTCATGTTGTAAAGGTCACACATATTCCACAATCTGTGTGGAGCTAGTCCTTCATGTATCATATGAAAACGTTTCAGATCTTGGCGAGTAGACACCTTTTCTATCCATTTCTGTCTTTCAAATCGAGCTACCGTGTTATTAACGAATCCTTTCCATGTTGTCTTTGGTGGGAAATGCCCTTCAGTGAGATACGTTTCTATGAAATGGAAGAGCTGGTACTTCTTTATAATGCCTAGCAGATCATGTACAACAGATGTATCTGAGACAAAGTTGTTTAAGTACTGTCCAAGTCTAATGTAAAATAGGGTTTTAACAAAATAATCTGCTTTACATCTACAGAGTCTACCGAGATAGGCGAATTTCGTCTTGTCAATCACTGCTTTAATTGTCCAGAGACCAAGAGTTTGGGTAGTTACATCAGTTGGGGATCGTTTGTGAAAGTTGATTCTATTGTATTGTATTGATCTGGCAAAGTAGCGTTGCAGTAGTTCTAATTCACGGAGTTAATTTGATGATATGTTTTCCCATAGTTCACAGGCATAGAGGGTGCTTGGGAGAACAACGCCATATACTCCGTATTCGAAGAGTTTTAGTAGAAGCCCATCGTGCCAGATGCGGTCAAACGCTTTTTCATTGTCTAGGCATACGACATACACTCTCGTTTCTCTCTCTACATAGCATGAGACCCACTTCCTTCAGTATGTGGATAGCAGTTGTAGCTCCATGTTCTTTTCTAAATCCACACCGAAGTCTGTTTGGAAATGTTGGATTTTTCATAGTCATGTATACTTCTAGTCTGTTTAACAGAATCCGTTCAAAGATCTTCCCGATAGATGAAGTGAGCGTTATACATCTATAGTTCGTTGGATCGGATCTGTCTTTGTTGTTCCCTTTGTATAGGGGTATAATCATTCCTTTTCGCATACCTTCAAGCAGATAGCATCGACGTATAATCAAGTTGAACATATGTGCGAGGTGTTTATGCAATAGAGAACTAGCGTACTTAATATGCTCATTGGTGACCAGATAAGGGCCTGGTGCTTTCTTGATCTTCGCGTCTTTTACTATTTTTTTCACTTCTGACACAGAGACTGGATCCGCCAATATTGGGTCTGTATGTGGAAGAGGAACGTTGCATATCTTCATCACACGTTCAGTCGTTGGTTTTGCAAAGGAACTGTCAAATTCAGGTTGATCAAACGGACTAAATAGATCACGATAATATTCTGCCCAAATATTACATACATCAGGAGATGAAGATGCTGTTATATTCTTATAGGCAATGTTACAGTTCACAGCGGATTTTTCTCTCCGTTTTCTAACAGTTTTATAGAATTCACTAATGTCAACTTCACATGCTTCTTTTATCTCAAAGTATTTTTCTCTTTCCCACTGTCGCCTTTCGGAGTCTGGAAGGGGTGTATTTGCTGCAACGATTTGGCGAGTGTCTTGCATTGTAAGGTTGTGGCGGTGTTCCGGGGGCGATGGTTTGGGATTAATTAAGATGTATTTTGTTGGTAATAGGGATCAGAAGGATGGAAGGCTGGGTTTAGATGATGAGCGTGGTTTGTGTTTTTAGAGAGCGGAGTGAGCCTTGTGGATGGGCAGGGGTTTGAGACTAAGGTGTTGTTTGAAGTATTGGTTTAGATGAGAGTAGTGGAAAACGGGGATTAGGAGATATTTAGTCGAAGGAGTGGAGGTATGTATTTAAAGAGGTGAGTGGTGGGCGTGGGTGGTGAGTAGGAAAGAGTGTGAGTTGTGTTTAGGAGATGGGGGGATTAGGTGTTTGTTGTTTTTAGGAGTTGGGACAAAGGGTCTGTTTGAGTGGTGTTATAGAGGTGAGTGGTGAGTAGAAATGAGTGCGAGTTAAGGATAGGGAGGATAAGGTGTTTGTTATTTATAAGAGTTTGAGATGAAAGGTGCGTTTGAGTGTTGTTGTTTTTAAGGATTAGTTTTTTTGTGATTAATTCGATGAGAGTGATTTTAAGAGTATGTGAATAAGAATGAAAGGATAACGTGATAATTACCGATGGTGGAGTTCTCCATGGCTGGCTATCAGGCAATGCTCTGTGCTGGCTTGTGATGTGTTGCTCGCTTGGAGTACAAACTGCAACTGATGGACCTTATTCAGATACTCACAGCTGTATAAGGCTCCACGAATATTCCATGTTCCAACGCTTAGTTTGGTAATAAGTGAAACCACAACTGCTTCTTGACATGAAGGACAGACGCAGGTGTTGTTCGCAGTTACAGCCAAGTTTATTACTGATAATTTTTTGAAACCCTGAAACAATTGTAAAACATTCATTACACAAAATATAAATATATGCTGACATAAAAAATCTCATAACATTTGATGATATATACAAAATGCCATAACTACTAATTGATAAACTTACATCTCATCAAGACTTAATTAATGCTATATCATAAACATACTTAACTCGCATATATACTTATATATGTGTATCATATAAATAGAGTAACATAAACGTGACATGACACATTTACTATCATGTGTACATACAATATACAATATATGAGAAATATATATAAAACCTAGTAAACCCACCAAGTGTGTGGACCTGGGTTCATCAGTCCAGACACACAGACCTCTGCACGAGTAATACAGCTACATCTGCACGACAAATAAAATATTACTACAAAAAAAAGAGCCAAATTATCAACAGCATAAACACAATATACCTACAAATCCTAGGAATACGTACAAACAATAAAATATCATCAAAAGACCAACCTTTAGAAGTGAATTCCAAAGTCCATAAATCAAACACAACAATTAGTCCAAATTGTGAACTGTAGAAAAAACTAAACCCCCTAAACTGGAGACAGTTTGCTAGAAAGTTAGACACAAAGGGGCTGTGAGGGGCGCGCCTGGGCAGGCTATTGTGTGATAGTGCACTAGGTGATTGAGGCTGTGGCAAAGTACTCATGCAGTAAGCTGAAACAGAGAATTAGGAGAGCTGAAGTGTGAAGTATATAATGTTTAAAACATACTTATATACTCAAGATATTCCTACCCCAAATCTTGAATGCCTGGCCATCAAAACAACTATAAACCAAACTAAAATCAGTATTATAAATGTCTATCATAGCAAAACAAAACCCTTCTCAGTTGAAGACCTTAATGTCTTAACCAAATTTATTGAACCAAACACCATCTTTCTAGGCGATTTCAATGCTCATCATCCACTGTGGGGCACAAAAAACTATACAGATAGATTCGGTAAACTAATTCAAGAATGGACAGAATTAAACAACCTTATTTGCTTAAATGATAACCAACCCACTAGGAACCCCACAAGCCACCTCCAATCCCCCACAGCAATCGACCTTACCTTCACTACCCCCCCATCTCCATCCTAAACTCTGCTGGGAGGCCCATTCGGACACTTGGGGCAGGGATCACACGCCCATCAAAATTTCTCTATCCCTACCCACCCCAATCCCACCCCCACCCCAATCCCAACCTGCTACCCCATAAGACAACACCCCCCAACAACCCAAATTCAATCTCAAAAAGGCTGACTGGAAAACATTCCACACACTCTGCAATCAAATAAACACACATCATATACACAACATTGACAACGACATTTTCAATACAAACTTTACAAATACAATTCACAATATAGCCCTCCAATGCATCCCAACAGTTAAAATCTCACCGCACCATATCACTGTCCCCTGGTGGAGCTCAGAAATAGAAAACTCCAGAAAACTTAGGAAAAAGGCACAAAATAAAGCCAAGCGGGACATAACCAAACTCCCCTTGGCAAAACATCTCAGAAATTCAACTAAACAACTTATAAGAGCAGCCAAAAGAAAACATTGGCAAACATTTACCAGCTCCTTGAAAATGGGGAAACAAAATACTAAAATTCTATGGAAAAAACTTAAAGCCATAAAGGGCACTTCAAAAACCTTCTCAGCCCCATCTTTTCCTAACCTAAATACAGACAGAGAAAAGGCTAACGCCATGGCTGCTCACTTTTCGGCCACTAGCAGCTCCGCCAACCACACCCCCATCATGCAAGACACTTTTAAAAACCACCCCACCTATTCTCACAGACCACCCCTCACAAGCATGTCATACAATAAAACAATAAACATATATGAACTACAAACAGCCATCAATAACAAAAATACAGCCCCAGCCACAGGCCCAGACAACATTAGCTACACTATTCTTAACCACCTTCCCCCTAAAATTCAAAAACTCCTTCTCCAATTATTTAACCAAATTTGGATTTCTGGCTCCCTCCCACATTCTTGGAAAACAGCCCTAGTAGTACCGGTTCTCAAACCAGGCAAGCCCCCCAAAGAACCGGATTCCTACCGCCCTATCTCATTAACTTCCCATATTTGCAAAATAATGGAATCCGTCATAAACAATAGACTAAAATTCCAAATTTCATCCCAAAAACTACTTAATGAGGACCAGAGTGGTTTTATGTCTAATCGACAAACTTTAGACCACGTTTTACATCTAGAACATGACGTTAAAACAGCACTCGCCCAAAAACAATATACTGTGGCCATTTTCATCGACTTTAGTAAAGCATTTGACATGGTTTGGCATCATGGCCTAATCCAAAAACTTAAAGCAAAAGCCATAGATGGTAGAATTCTAAATTTCATACACTCTTTTCTAACAGACAGAAACATCACAGTTAAAACCAACAACACTCTATCTGACCCACATCCTTTAGACAACGGCACCCCACAGGGTAGTATAATCTCTCCAACACTCTTCAATTTTATGATTGACGCCATTTTCCCATCTAAAATTAAAAAAACAACTACTGCAAAATTCGCAGATGACATTTCCTTTTGGACGTCGTCAACATCTCTAAAACAGATCCAAAAAAGAATTCAACCCCTCCTGAAACACATAGAACTTTGGGCAACCCAGTGGGGATTCCAAATTAACACTAATAAAACCATCGGCTTACTCTTCAAAAATAGACATATGCCAAATTGTACACCCAAACTCACCCTTAATGATCAAACCATTTCATTCAAAAAGGAAGCTAAATTTCTGGGAATTACTTTTGACCAGCACCTAACATGGGCTCCCCATATTTATAATTTGGTCACATCATGTCAAAAAGACTTAAATCTAATGAGAGCCATCAGCGGCACTGATTGGGGCGCTGACAAACAAACATTACTTAATATATACAAGTCACTAATTCAATCTAAGATTGACTATGCTGCTCCAGTCCTCAACTCCATATCAGAAACACTCAATAACAAACTAAACTCCATTCAATATAAAGCCCTAAAGATAGCCCTGGGTACCAGAACCGGTACAGCCCTAAATACCCTCCAGCTACTATCAGGAACCACCTCCATCCAACTCCGCCGCAATCAAACCACTCTCAACTACTGGGCTGGGGCCCAACAAAACCCTATCCTAAAACAAATCATTACTAAATACAACACTCTTAGACCTGCAACCTTAAAGAAATTCAAAAACAATCACACACTAGCCCCCTATCTCACACATCTCTATAAACTCTTAAAAACATATAAGTTAGAAAACATCAAACACATAGACCCCCCAAACATATTCATAAATGACAACCCCCCCCCCCTGAAACAGACCTCTCACTCCACAAAACATTCATCTCACATCCTGACCCCAAAAACCTTGACAAAAAAGAAATATCTAATAACTACATACACCAAAACTGGCCCAACCACACCCATATCTATACCGATGCATCACAGACTAATAATGACATAACAGGACTAGGCATACAGATCACACAACCTATACCAATCACCACAAACTTCCACTATACCAACTACACACATATCACCACAGCTGAACTACTGGCTATACAATGTGCATATCACTACATAAAAATATCTACTGACACTAACTTCCTTATAATTTCAGACTCATTAGGTGCACTAACCCAAATTCAAAATAAACAATCTAAATCAAGGCAAGACATAATAAACAATATCATAGACATCCACACAAAACTCATAGAATCCAACAAAACAATAACTCTCCTATGGGCACCTGCACACACTGGCATAACAGGCAACCAATTAGCAGACACAGCAGCAAAACTAGCCACCACCCAACCATCACCTAGTATTGACTTCACCACCAGTAAAGCCGAGATAAAATCACTAATCAAAAGAAACACATTATCTCAAAATTTCAAAACAAATATTCAAAATTGTAAGTCAATCTTGACAAAATCCCTTTTTAATAAGCCAGTCACAAAGTGTCGGAACTTCACAAAGTCCATTTTAGCAGATAAAATCATTAATAGAATGTTAAGCGGCCAAACTAATTTAAACGAAACACTCCACAAACAAAACAGACACCCACATCCAAACTGCATACACTGCAACACACCTGAAACACTAGACCATATATTCAACCACTGCTCACAATATAAACAACAACAAACACAACTATACAACTCTCTTCCCCCACAGCTCAAAAACAACATCCAACTGCTCCTAGACCCCTTCAACCATACCGCTAAATTTACCCATATAGCCACATTCCTTAAAACAACAAATCTAATAAGCAAACTTTAGAAAAATCCCAACAAATTACAGCATAAACACTATATCTAAAATCCACACATTTACAATTTAGGATCGGGATCCAAATTCTCAGCGCGGACTGACTTCTCCGACGTCCGCGCGACAAATTCGCCCATATCCATACTATAATAAACATGACCGTTTAACCAGCCACCAACCCAAGCTCAGCTTCCACGCGCACGGCCAATACTCACCCCCACCCTCTCCTGACTCCCTACCCCAGCCAGTAAGCCCAAACTTTTTATGATAGGTTTTCCACCCTCCCCACTGTTATTTTTTCATTTTATAATACATATTATTACATAGCATATCAGCTTAACTGATTATATATCATACTAAGTCTCTACACTAGTTACTTCCCTTAGACTAGGTTTCTTACAGCTCTACACTTCTACTGCTAAACTTCTTTCCCCTTCATACCCCTTTACTTTATTTCTTTCTTCTTTAATCCCCCGAAATTACATTTTTTTGGGCCAGCCGATTACTTATGTATTACCCACTATTGTTTATTATTGTTTAACCCGTCTGGCCCCGACTGCGAAATAGCCAACGGCTGAAGCGGTCGTAAAATCTATAATACTACTACTACTACTATATACTCAAAATATATACAGCTATCTGATCCTGTCACATAAGTATCAGGCAAGTATTCAATGTTATTATGTTAGACGAGTTAGCGTGCACCATTGCTGTTTCTGTGTGACTGTGGTATCCATTCCCAACATCTTAATTTGGCGGCCAAACATTTTCATTCTCAGTAACATGTTCTGCTGTCCTACTGTCAATGTTCACTCTCAGAGTGTAAGTAGGATTGTAGCCTTCCCACAAACGAACGTAACTCACATGGACGCCACGTTGTTTAGCATATTCACATATGGCATCTTGCACTGTTTTTAGTGGTTTATCCGCCCTAAAATACGATTGCACAAACCGTTTTGTTTTAAATTTTGGTGAAACACCTCTAAAAGCTCTAGACCATTCACTGTCGAATTTCACAGATCTCTGAGTATGGTCTTCGTGTTGTTTATGGCTGACGTCATCACATCAATCTTCCCTGGTATGGTCATCACTGAAACTGTCACGTTGAGTAGGAATTGTACACACAGTGTCACAGTCTCCATCCTCGTCATTCTCAGTGTTGTACCCATTAGTATTCTTCTCGTGGTTAATATACTGAGTCAAATTAAAAACTTCACATTTTTAAAAGTAATCCAATATATGAATATACAACGGACAAATGTATCAGAGAAGGTAATTTTTAATCATTAATGTCCAAAGAAGGATTTTGATTAACGGTGGTAACCATAATTTGTTCCAAGCACCTACGGTTTTCGGTAATAACATCAACAGTTTAAATCATAATTCCCAAGCATGAGAATCTGATGGCACACAAGTTCAGTAGCGTGTATGGCCACCATGTGCGTTGACAACTGCCACACAACGCCTCCGCATGGACCTTGTGATGCTCGTGAACACATGATTGGGAAGGCGACGCCATTGTTGCTGCAAAATGGTGCCAAGATCTTGCAGATTCTGTGGTTGGCTCTGGAGAGTGTGCAAACTTCTGCCAAGAGCATCCCAGACGTGTTCGATGGGATTGAGGTCGGGAGACCTTGACGGCCAGTCCATGACGTTGACTCCCGCATTCTGAAGGAATTTCCTTGTCAAAATTGCTGTGTGGGGTCTGGCATTGTCGTGTTGGAAGAACAAACCGGGTCCATGTGCTGCCATAAAAGGCAGAAATTCTGGTGCCAGTACCTGGTCGCGGTAAGCAGCAGCGTTGAGGTTGCCATGGATGACAAGAAGCCTGGAACGTGCATTGCCTGAGAAAGCACCCCACACCATGACACTCCCGCATCGAAATCTGTCAACTTCCTGTACACAACACTGGGCGTAACGTTCATGGCAGCGCCTCCACACCCTCGCCCTACCATCAGCAAATCGAAGATTAAATCGGGATTCATCACTGAAGAAGACTTGATTCCAATTCCTCTGAAGCCATCGTAAGTGTCGCTGTGCCCACAATTGACGTTGACGTCTGTGTAATTGAGTCAGAATCGACCCGCAGTATGGCCGTCCTGCTTGAAGGTGAGCAGTTCTCAGATGGTTTCGAACAGTTTGCGCACTCAGTCTACCCCTAAACAGTTCATTTCTGGTAGATGTAGCCGTCAAAAATCGGTTACGGAGGTGACGTAAGACAATCTGACGAGCCTCTGCATGTGACGTCACACGTGGTCGACCTTGCCGAGGGCGATCAGCGGTGGTACCCGTTTGCTGTAGACACGTCTGTAAATCATAGACAGGCCGTCGACTACAACCCATCGTCCTTGCGACTTCAGCTACGGACGTTCCCGTCTGCAACATGCCGATGGCACGTTCATGTTGCACATTTGAAAGGCGTGGCATGACAAATGGCCGTAAAGACTTTTGTTTTCTTGTGTTTTTCTTTTTTTGATAATGACTGCTAACAAGTATGGCTGAAAACACGTGCGGTATTATGGCCACGTGACCAGTTGCACGTGAAAAACCCCTTTTGCCACTATAGTGCTGTGCACATGATTTTGATCGATTCACCTGCACAAAAACGGGTGTTATCTGAAGACAATACGTGGCCATTACTGTTTAAATACACAATAAGGGCCCACAATGATAACTGGTCAAAATGTTAAAATTTTAGGATTGTGAAGTTTTTAATTTGGTTCAGTATATAAACGCGGACCATTAAAAATGGCCTAAGTTATTTCAAGTAGATCCTGGTCGCGAGTTTATTGGATCAGTAACTAAACTGTTAATAAAGCACAATGTCGCAATCAGGGGTGGTGAAAAAGAGACATTAGCGGAACGTTTGTTTTGATATCAGTATGGGATTGAAATGAAATCGGAACGATTAAGATCAACCGAATGGGTGACAAGATTATCAACTGTTGTATGAGCCCTAAATAATGAAGTAACAAGATTAATCGGGAAGAAACCATCTGATGCGATTAAAATGAAATCTGTGACTTCCGAACCTTCAGCACCGCGGAGAGGCAAAGAACAAAAACTTCCGGATGTAAGCATGAGATATTTATACCAACCCAGTGAACTCGAAGGAGCCCAACGTCGCGCAACAGATCCGATTTGGTCCCTTAAGATATATACCATAAGTCGATTGGTTATGAAAGAGGGAGATCCTATTCTTTATTATCTTAAAGATGGACCAGGCAGGGCATTTGTACGAGAAGACGATTCCAAACGATTCAGTATTACCACCATAAGCATAGGTAGTTACACCATCCTTATCAATCCATCTCTTTGTATCTAAGGGGGATAATGATGTCTTGTTCATTCTTAATCCATATATCCTGTGATGGACACTTCTTAAAGTGTTCATCTCGTGTTTGAATGTTCTACCATTGAATAATGCTTCTTTCTACTGTTTGTGTTTGATATGTTTTTTTACTACATACTTCTTAACGCCCTTAGCTTTTCTTATCTCCCCATTATCGGACTTCTTTATCATGTTTATAGAATACATCTTAGGTCTTAATCCGACATACTCCGCAATAGGGGTCCCAGCACATTCATCCTTCATCTTACCTAATACCTTTTTATTTACTACACTGTGCAGTGGATTATCTTTTGGGTAATCGCTCGTGTCGTACATATCTATTTTTTCTGCCATATCTTTATACACATCCTCGGTTTGTATTTCTATCAACAAAGAATCTGTATCGGTATATAACACCTCACACCTATCACCGTACTGCTTCTTAAGTTCGTTGTAATATAAGTCATACATTAAGTGTTTTGACAAGTCAAGAATACTCATACCAACGTACACCGGTCTGTTCAATTTTATATTACTCTTCTGCATATGTAGTGCGGCTAAGTCGTTACAAATATCTTACTTCTGTTAAAAGCCGGACTGGCTATAAGTTTTCGGAGTCTTTCTTCCTCATTAGATCTGACTAATTTAACATCAACATGCTTCCTTAGCTTCTCCATAGTTTTACAAAATACTGAGTTATTCATGAGCTTATATAGGTTCTTTTCGAAATCGCTGGTAGCTATGTTTCTTAAATCTGTGTTCAGCCTTATATAGGGCTCCATCCAAGGGCTTTGATCGATCTTTAGAACTCTGTGTATTTTCTTTAGTTTCATGCCTAACGATAGATTTAACTGGAGATTTCTGTAGTGAACTATATATTTTGTCTTATCCATCAAATTTGGTACGAGTTTTTTTACGTTAGCTAACCTAGTATTACCCTTTAAGGAGTGTTGATATTCCGACATCCAATCTTTATTAACCATTAATCTTTCGGGAGCTAGTGGGTAACTGTTATGGTCTTTGTGTAACTCTGTTGGATATTCCAAGTCAACTTCTAGTATGTACCCTTTATCGGAATCTTTGGGGATCGATATCACATCGATATCATTCACATCGATCCACTCAAAACCACCCGTGGGTAAAGGTTGACTCATAGCCCATCCATACAAATTGTTGGTGTCGAGATATAATATATGTGTATCGGGTTTACTCAGATCATATCCTTCCACAAATTTATTATTAGACTTAGAATACCTTTTCGCCGTCATCGATATACCACCTCTTAATCTTTCTCAACAAACAAGTGCATATCGTAAACGGTGAGTCATTTTAGTTCTGCACCAGTCTTCTTCAACAATACTTCCCATGAGTGTCTCAGGGACTGGAGTAGTACCATGCTGGATCCAAGCCATATTGTTTTAAACATGTCTTTTGAAATATCTCGAATATATCGGCCAGTAACAGTACATCGGTTTTTAAGTACAGATATTGATAATCACCTAACTTCTTACAACCTAGTTTATCCCACACCGTCAGAGCGTGTTCATAATCGGCATCGGTTATTTTAGATTCTGTTAAGTTACTATAGAATGATTCATGGGGGGATAATTTAGTTTCGTTGAATCTAGACCAATCATTCATATATTCGTAAGGATATACACCTTTTCTCAACAACAAATGCTGTGTTAAGTATATTGATTTGTTATTTCAAAGTCATCAGGATTGTTCGCATTAGCTAAATTGTCCAGGGAAGATAACAGAAACTGTACGGAGTCTCTGAATCTAAGTCCATTACTTTGTTTTGTTCTGGCTTTCCCATCCTTGTCCATATAATGTATAGTTTTAGTAAACAAGAATGAGATATATTTTTCCATATTGTTAGGAATGCACGTTAAACCACCGTCGGTCTTTGAGATAGCTTCCATGATGAGATGAGAATCATATCCTCCAAGGTTATGAAACACGACAGGGATGGGTATTATTTGAGAATTCATTTTCAGTTTCAAGTTACACTCATTATGGGTGGCTCCCCGATAATTACCCGTGACGTGGCAATGATCTCTTACGGAATCCCCATTGAGTGGTTTATTACAAACATGACAACTCGTTGACTTCTTATAGCCCCTCCAATCATCCCGCGTCATACACATGAGTTTCTTACGCGATAAATTTTCCCTGATTATTCTCTCTTCGTTTTGTAGGTATTCTAGGAACTTTCCCGCTGCATTGGGACCTCTGTAAATCACGAGCGGTTTGTTTTCCCATCATACCTTACAACTATATATCCAAACCAACAAGCAATATGTTCTTGAGTTTTGTACGTAAAACTGCATTCAGTATTGTGTTCGGTATTTTCTATAGGTTTGATAAGTGCTTCGAAGTCAGCGTAAATTATGTACAGTGCTGGCATTTGATGACAATAATTTTAATATATTTTTTCCCTCTTTAGGCATATCGATCCTGATAGCAGTCTGTCCAACACCTCTACAGTCTTCTTTATGCACTTCTAAAAGATCTTGTCTGCTGTACCAATGCAGGCATCTTTCGCAGAAATATTTCTTTCCATCATGTTTTGTTTGATCCCATAATAGACTGCTTAAACTCTTTATCCATGTATAATGATATTTACCATCTTTTTCGATTAGAAATGAATTGATTCCGGGAATATGTTCCGTGGCGGAGCTTATCCTGTGTACAACAATTCCTTTAGAAGAATGTCCGAAAACAGTTATAGCTAAATTATTTTGCTTTTCCACCTTATCAATTTGTGAGATTGGTGTAGGTTCATCTATACCATCAAAGTTGAGTCCATCATTTTGGGGATAGATTGAAGGTCTATCTGGATGTTTGTCTGTGGGGAACAATGCAGATCATATCATAATTCTTAAACAGCCATCGCCTTTATTTTTTACATTAACTGTAGCTTTTTTCTTCTTATAATACTGGGGTAAATCTATATAAGATCCACCTTTGAAAGGCCTATAAGGCATCGATACGATGGGCTTAACATCATAACCATCCATGTTGGAATTAATATCCATCTTCCAACCTCTTAGATATTTACCAACGCTGCTGTGGGTACAAATCTTAACTCAACTGGTTGATTATTTTTATCATCTGGTTGATTTTTATCAACATCATCTGGTTGATTTTTATCCAGTAAAGCGATCAATTCAGCTTTTGTCATTCGAAAATAATCTCTCAGCCCACTTTTTTCTCGCTTGAGCTTTGAGTTCTCTAACAGCCTGGGGTTCGAGTTGTTCTAATGCTTTATTATGTCGTTTACACTCATATTCAATTTCTTTAGCGTTTCATTCCCTCATAGTAGAAAATAAATAATTACTCCCCAAAAAAGCTAGAGCATTAACAATAGCTCTACCGACCATCATCGCAATTGATGCCATGATGTTTTGAACTGTTTCCAATAATACTATGTTTATAAAATATTCAAATGTTTAATTACTTCATTATGTCTTCTGGGATAAGCCCTTGTTTGATGAGCATATCTTTTGTTGCCATTGCTAATCCTATATCGAGAACCATCATACCGATATCATAACCATTAAAATCTAGCTTGGGTGGTGTGGCTTAAGTAGTCATTTTAGCTATACGGGGATAGCCAATGGCCAAGCCACTGACCACCCCTGAATGATACGTTGCGTTTACCAACATTTTGAAGCTGTCTGTAACTGGAGTAGTCATGCTTTTATAACATTACATGAGGGTTTAACTCTAATTGAACCTCATCTAATTTTTGAACTTGTGGTGTTTTCTCTTCTCTGGTCTTAAAAAAACATACCGCTGCTATAGCAACAACCCCTAGTACATAGGGAGCCCAAGTTTTAATTGGGCTATGTTCAGTATTGTAGGCCTTTGCCTTGATTGCTAGCTCACCCTTCCTACAAGCTGCAACTTTTCCAGGATTCTTAGTCACTCTGACTTGTGGTGCAATCGGTGTTTGTGGTGTCTCCACAATCGCTTGTGTTTGTGGCGCAATCGCTTGTGTTTCCTCGTTCGCTTGTTTTATTTCCGTCTCCATTATTAATAAGTGGGCACGTATGTTTAAATTGACAATACCTAGCCATTATAAAAGTGGTGGAAAGTGGTGCTAAGAACATTCCGTATCTATGATAAAACTCACAGCTTACTGCACTTATAGCTTGTTCGATGAATGGGTCTTTCTCGAGAGATTCGCATAAATACATGCAATTTTCTGCCGGGATAGGAAGAAACGTACTAGCTACAGCTGTGTGGAGTTGTAACATAGCAGAACCTACTGTTTTAGTCATGGTAGCTCCCAGTCTAGATGCGTACAGTCATAACACGAGTACAGTTTTTTCATTTCTTCGTCAGTCATGTTATCAATTTTTTCGGTGGTATAATTCCCCCCAAATATTGGGAACATTTTCCACCAGCTACCAAAGCCGTGAGTCTTTCTCTATGTTTATCTGTATGTTTATCTGTATGATGATCAGGCTCATCTTTGAGCATTTGTTCGATAAGTTCATCGCATGCCATAATGTAATACCTAAGGATATATTAAAGTCTAACATAATGAAACAGCTAATGTTCAATTTATCGTATTTTTGCTATATTTTTGTGAAATTTTGCTATATTTGTTATATTTTTCTCAGCAGTTGCTATTTTTGCTATATTTTTGCTAAGCAAATGCATAAGCAGCTGGTTGATCGGTTTTTAATACAAGTTTACGGTGCTTCGTTTCAGCTCACAGTTTTCTGACTTTATCCCATTTGAGCTTGGGAGAAATAACATCATTTTCACGTAGACATTCCTGAAATGAATCTCGGTCTTTGCAATAAAACAAGGCAACTCCTTTGGTCTGCTCTCTTTCAGGACAGAGTTGTATTTTTTTAGTAAGTACCCAAACGCTATGCTCCATATGACGACCGGAGAATGCTAAATATGGAAGCATATCTTTCTTTTTGTTAAGTTCTTTACTCGCACTGCAGTCGTCTATTATGAAAAGGGTTGATTTTCCTTAGAATTTTTCGTGACATACTCGTAAAGAATCTTGTAAGCGATCGCCCAGATCGTATTTGTACACCTCTGGATAATTCATTACCCAATCTCTCGATAGGTATGTTTTATTAATGCTTATAGTCGGCCACAGAATAATAATATGGGCGAAAACATCCCGATAATGACTTTGTAAAATATTTAGAATAAAAGCGGTTTTTCTGCAACCGTTTGCCTGCAGATGATAGCGCATTGCGGTTCTTTAGGTAAAAAATTATTAATAGATAGCTTGCACGAAATCTTCCATTCTGTATATTCAGTTGCGTGTCCATAATCACATCCAAATATATGTTTAATTTACCAGCTGCTTCCTGACGCTTCGTTATCTGTATAGTAACAACCTCACTGGCATTTTCTATTCTCCTCCCACTACCGTGTAGTTGGTCATCATCTGTTGTTCGCATGTCGAGCCATAGCCCATACTTCGTGGTAAGGAATTCAGCCATCGTTACAACCCCGAGGGACAGATCTTTCACGACCTCGTTAACTTCTGGGCTTCGTTTTATAGAAGGGAGTTTTTTAATCTCATCCCACTGATGATATGCTCACATGCCTTGATTATAAAATTGATTAGGCACGTCCTCGATAGTCAATTCTACTTTTGTAATCTTGGGGTTGTAGAACGCCTCGGTATCTCTTGCAAATGCATCAGAAGGGTCCTTGAACAACATTAAAATACCCTTCCACGATCTAGCGGAGACGTTTAGATTGATATTCCTCGTCGTATCTCTTTTGTTCCTGGTGATCTTTCGGTGTCGAAGCATACGATTGTACAAAATGGCTAAACTTCCGGTATACTGGTTACGAATTTGTCTTGCTAATTCAGGATCTGCTATCATATCATACTCCAGTGAGATATTGTCACTAGAATAGCTCGCACCTTCAGTAGCTTTGATTACTCTGTCGTAGTCATTAAAGGTGAGTTCGTATTCTAACCTTTCGCCTAGGGATGCTTGATAGAAGGGCATGTGACTATCTAGCAATTCAAAGTCAAGCGGAATATAGAATCAGTGACCAAATGCATCAGCAACGGCCTCATCTTCTCAATTGTATTATCGCTAGTAGAAGCACCCACACACAGTCTCAATGTACCTTGGTACTGTAAGTTTTCCCGTTCTTTAGCCGTTCTCCAGAGATCCATGTAACAGAAATATACATCGCTGTCGTCAATACTCAAAACATCATTACCACTAATTTTAATCGCGATTTTCTTAACAATCGCACGACCTATGTTCTGAACGAGCTCCCTGTTAGCGTCGGTAGAAGTCAAACTAATAGTAAATGATAATCGGGCAGTTCATGGAACTCACACATCGTGAGCGCTGAGATTAGGAAAGCCAACCAGAAGTGTTTGATTCTCATCAATAGTGAGTGAGTGAGTGAGTATGGTTTTACTCGCTTTTAGCAATATTCCAGCAATATCACGGCGGGGGACACCAGAAAAGGGCTTCACACATTGTACCCATGTCGGGAATCGAACCCGGGTCTTCTGCTTGACGAGCGAACGCTTTAACCACTAGGCTACCCGACCACCCCTCTGATCAATAGTATTCGGGTTATTAGTTATAGTCACAGACTGGCGAATTGCTTGGACCCCTAATGGATCACGAAGTCTACGTTGTGGGTTTAACTTGCGTCCGTTTTGCAAAGACATTGTTTATATTGAAATTATGTAACCTTATGTTTAATATCAAAATGGATGACATTAATCTAGATAACCTAACTGATGCTAGTACAATCGAAGAGCGTTCTGATGAAACCAGCTTTATGAATCTTAACGATGAACTTTTGAAACCAGCCGTTAATGATTATTATGATGCCTTAAAAGAAACTCCTATTGGTCGCGACTATTCAAAGTTTACGATAGATAGTAAAGGAATATTGCGACTGCGTGGCTCTCCGGATATTGATCTTATGAATTCTCGTACTCGTAAGCCCCTAGCCTTGTCTACGATAGCCAGTAAATATGGCATCAACATTGTTCGTAAAGAATCAGGTTTTGTAGACTACTCACGAGAAAAACTTTCTGCGAAGACTACTAAGGTTCTTTGGGCTGTGCAAACTGAACTCGGTGCCATAGATAAAGATAATTTGGAAGAAAGCTCAAACCGGGCCTCGGACGGACTTGGGAAAATCTTGGATACCTACTATGATAATTCCACGTTACAGGTACCATCCTTTGAGTACAATATAAGGGAATTACGAGGCCTTGACAAGGCAGTGCGGGGAGAACTCTTCAATAATATAGCCAAGCTATATGAACTCGACAAGCATATAGCTTATGAGAAAACAAAACTTGAACAGGCAGGTGATGAATTCAGTAAATAAAGATTGCTGAACTTAGAAGATGAAAGATCGGCCTGCCTCGAAGCAGCTTCGAGTAATAGAAAGGCACTTCGTTCACAAATCAGTCGAACGCTGATACCACACTGGCCGATAAAATTAAAACATTGTTCAGAGAACAGGGGATAACCATTGCCAGTATTTTAACCACATTGGGATTTATTATATCAACTTTGACTCTCACGTTAACTGGTGGAGGTGGGCCACCCACACCACCTAGTGATAAGGATGGTGTAAAAGAGTGGATAAAAAAGCATTTAAAGGCATTAGGAGAAGCACTAAGCACTGGGAAAGCTCGCTGGGAAAGCCGCGGTATAATAGGGAGTATTGTTTCCTGGCTCTTCAATTTATTAGCAAAGACCACCACTTGGCTTAGTCAAAACTTGTGGGCACTGATCGTAGTTATTGCCGGGCTGTGGTATTTATCCATTAAGACTATTTATCCAAATCATGAGTAAACCAGCTGCAACTCCACCTACTATAAGCCCTGTTTTTTCATCCATATGTTGTTGATTTTTAGTGGCAATATGTGGTGGCGTTTGTGGTTGTGCGTCAGTAGATGGCTGTGAAACATGTGGTGTCTGTGGCTTTACTATTCCCGTTTCGCCTGTGATTGTTTGCGTTATTAATTCGGTGTTAATATCTGAATTTATACCTGTTTTTTGTTGATCGAAGGCAATAACAACTTTATTATTATAGCCTATCACTTGACTGATCTTAAGTTCCATATTATTCGGAGACATGTATAGTCCTGCCCCATAAACGTAGTCTACTTTGGATTGAGCGTACTGTAATACATCTTGATAATGTTTTATAGAAGATGGTATGTCAACTGGTGAAGTAATAGCATCCTGTACGTTTGGGACAAACTGTTTTTGCGCATCGAGCGCCATCCCAGTACCAATTATTCCCGTTCATGTTTGCGATTGTGCACCAAGAATTGCCCATGCATAAGTTCTTATTGATTCATTAACTCTTACAACTCCTGGGTAAGTAAAATTATTTTCTGTTTTATCATATAGAAATTCATTCCAAGCATTCCCAGGTGGTTGCTCAACTTTTTGGAAGGTGAAAGCAACACCACCCTTAAAGTTCATACGATCGTCTCTCCACTCGTTACTTGAGAGAGCAAAGCTCAGAAGAAGCCGACCTCTTTTCAGTAAATCATTGCTGACTTCTTTAACAGAGTGTGCACCAGTGTACGGAATACCTAGACCATGGTTAACTCCATGCAGACGCCAATCTTTACTCGTAGAAATATTAAATTCCTGACAAATACGTTCATACGCGAACCTATTGTGCAGATTATTTGAGGAATTCCATGCTCGATCCTGTGGTAACAGGGCATTAATTTCTTTAAGTATGCGTCAAATCTGACAGTACATATGAAACGATAAAACAGACTTATTTAGTTCAAATACAGGGGCATAAAGAGATACACCACATCCTGTTGTCGCACACCATATGGCAAAGTTTAACTGGTTCTGCCAAAATTGCATTGGATTGTGGAACCAATTAGCACCAAAGATGTCAGGGAATTTAACAAAAAACTTAGCACCAGAGGCACTTACTAAAATCGACTTCATATTTAAGTTATGATATAGTATCTTTGTATATTTAATATGTATGTTACACTCCCAGGAATAACAAATGGTCAGTCTAATCATACTATCGATAACTCAGCTGGGCAACATGAAGTCGCTCTCTGCGATGTAATGTATAACCCACGGTCGACCAATATAAGTGATGCGAGAGGTAATAATGTGTTTTCAATAGATGGCAAACGTCACACTATATCTGATGGGTATTACAGCGTATGCTCACTCAATGATGAATTTTTTAAGCCTTTGGGAGCTAGTCTCACACAAAATGAGTCTAATGGGATGCAGATTTTAAGCACTGGAGAAAAGGATGTATATCTTAGGAATAAATACACTTGAATTACTGAGAGAATATATAATATCAGACAAAGCATTGCATGGACTTAAATTACCCGATTTAGTTACCTATAAAGAGTTGTGCATCCATCTTGATCAGATCAGTACAACAGATAATATTCTCGAAAGTCCTTCAACTCTGCTAAGAGCTATTCCCGTCAAAGAAAATTACAATAGCGGTAGAACGGAATCTTTATCATCATAACAATATAAAAAGTTAAAGCAGGGTATTATTTCAGATCTCAAAATTTCTGTATTAGATGTAAAACATCAACCTGTACATATAGGATACTCGAGTGTTACACTCCATATTATAAATAATGGTTGATTCATCAGGCCCTGGAGCGCATAACCTTAGACAATGTAATACAATTGCACTTTCCGATCTTGGAGACACAGAAGGATTCGGTACCGATGGTCGATACCCGGTACCAATGGCAAGTCATATGCTTTACACTTACAAGATAATGTATACAAGCAGAAAGAAGTTGTATTCACCAGTAATCTAGAAGATTTAAATGATGTCGACGTTAGTAGACTCAATAAAAACACTTCATACAATCTTACTCGCAACGATGATAATGGTCGAAGCAAACATCGAGTGGCTACTGAATATCGTCATTGCCCCACCGTATGTGATGATGGGTAAGGGACATCAATTAACTAAGATAATAAATAGTGGGATCGTACTCGGGGCTTATATCCCCTCAAAACGAAAAAGTGTGTTAGTCGGACACATGTTATTGAGTCGTCCGGCATAAAAAAAATGTTAGTTTAAATTTGGTTACTGAATTCAATGATATAAAACAGAACTTGAGTGCTATACCTAATCCTTATACACTTATTATTGAAGTCTTGTTTGGGGATGCATCGGTAGATGCCTTCGAGACATTACCAGGTCTATCAATTAAATGGCTCAAGAAACATGAGCGTCTATGTTGTAGTATTATTTATGTGGGAGTATCACCCATTGCAACCCTTGAGGGGGTCCAAGTTAATAACAATGAAAGCATTTCTCTTACAAAGATATTTATACCACATAATATACATTTAATAAGGTTGATGTATACTCTCAAAACATTTAAGCAAGATCAATTAAAGACTATTATATGATATAATAATATACATTATGAGTTTATATCTGGTGTACAATGAAGCGTCTGAAAAGATGGATACTGTTGATGGATTTCGATTACATCAAATAACCGACATAAAACATCGAATAGATAAGGAGAGGGAGTTTAGACTTGGATTGTATAAAAAGTATCGCAGAGCTGTGAATGTTCTCGATGGAGTTGACACTGCACTTGTAACAGCTGGCATGGAACTCGGTGTAGCCGTTGTTGGTTTATTATCAACTATAATCGCTGCGCCTATTGTACTTGGTATGGAAGTAGTGGCCGGAGTCTCAGGACTGGCAGGAATAGCGATAAAATTTATTTTTCATAAGTTGCAAAAGAATGCATTAAAACATGATAATATTCAGATACTCGGAGAAGCAAAGTTGAACAGCATTGAGGATCATATTTCAATAGCACTGGCTGATTGTAAGATATCCGAGGATGAGTTTCATTTAGTGTTGCCAGAACTAACCAGATACAATACAATGAAGCAGGAGATTTGATCCAATTCTCGTAAGACCAGTGGTATTAGCGAAAACAAGAAAAAAAAGTTCATAGAACAGGGGAGACAACAAGCGCGTCAATTATTCCTCGCCAAAACCAAAGAGCTTGTTGGAGATTAAAAATAGATTGTTTCCTGTCGTTGGATCACATTTAAACGAATGCTTATATAAGTCTATAATAATGTCAAACCAACCAAATACGGTCATCAATTGTTTCTTTCCAATTTCGAAAAAGAGTATATAGTCTGGTCTCCTAGTAAAATGAATGAAGAACTTATTAAAAATATCAAACTTCGCTTGTTTCTTTAGCCAATCCATGGCCACATCTTTAGATACCTTAGCCGTGGTGGCTAATTTTTGTATTGCTCCTATACCTTTCCAATATCCTTGTGGGCTATAGTAAATTTTATCCATTATTAATTAATATTGATGTTTCTTTTAATACGAACCATGACGATCGTTGAATCGCATTATCATTTTTGCATAAAAAATTCCCTCTGTAGTGGTGGTATAGGTATATAAATCTGGCTCCAGTGGAAGTGGTCCAGAACTGTCATTGTCTATACTACTGTATCATGTCGACTATCCTTGGCTATGTCATAAAGACTTTGTCTCACTTCGTTCAGTTTTTCTGCATCATCCTTGTATATGTCGAAAAGTTCTGTTTCAAAAGAAAATCGATCAAGTTGTCCAAGGCGTCTATGTATTTAATTGAAAATGTCATTGTCTATATCATCCACACTTTATGTAGCGTATCGTTGGTCATGTTCCTCGCTGACAGAGCTACTCAATGCTTTACTGACTCGGCTTGGGATGCCCATTGTTTTGTTGATTAATCGGACGCTCAGTCAATCAGAACTAGTGCACTTGTGTAATTCTCCTTCACATTTCTACACATGTGGGACACTTGATTTTAAGCAGAACCCTTTATCATTTCCAAGATTTACCAACATGAATCCATTGTGGGTATCTTCAAAGTCACTTTACCTGATTTTGAGGTCACAGTGTCTGATAATGATACAGATATTAGGCGATTTTAACGGAGCCGACTTTTCAGCGACTTGCTGTTCTGACGCATGCGCACGATCATGTTCATCAGAAGTGTGCAAGGTGTGTATTTACGTACAGAAATATGTCACGTGTACTAGTCCATCAGAAGTATGCAAGGTGTATATGTACCTACAAAAGTACGTCACGTGTCCATGTCCATCAGAAGTGTGCAACGTGTGTATTTACCTACAGAAGTATGTCACGTGTACATGTCAATCAGAAGTATGCAAGGTTTGTATTTACCTAGATACGTACGTCAAGTGTACCTGTCCATCAGAAGTATGCAAGGTGTATATGTACTTACAGGGGTATGTCACGTGTACATGTCCTTCAGAAGTGTGCAAGGTGTGTATTTACATACAGAGGTGTGTCATGTGTACACGTCAATCAGAAGTCTGCAAGGTTTGTATTTAACTTCAGACGTACTTCCCGTGTACTAGTCCATCATAAGTATTCAAGGTGTATATGTACTTACAGAGGTATGTCACGTGTACATGTCCTTCAGAAGTGTGCAAGGTGTGTATTAACATACAGAGGTGTGTCATGTGCACACGTCAATCAGAAGTCTGCAAGGTTTGTATTTAACTTCAGACGTACTTCACGTGTACTAGTCCATCATAAGTATGCAAGGTGTATATGTACTTACAGAGGTATGTCACATGTACATGCCCATCAGAAGTGTGGAAGGTGTGTATTTGCCTACAGAAGTATGTCAATTGTACTAAACCATCAAATGTGTGCAAGGAGTATATGTGCTAACAAAAGTACGTCACGTGTACTGGTCCATCAGAAATGTGCAAGGTGTGTATTTACCTACAGAAGTATGTCACGTGTACATGTCGATCAGAAGTATGCAAGGTATTTATGTACCTACAGAAGTATGTCACGTGTATCAGTCCATCAGAAGTGTGCAAGGTGTGTATTTACCTACAGAAGTGTCACGTGTACAAGTCCATCAAAAGTATGCAAGGTGTATATGTACCTACAGAAGTATGTCAAGTGTACATGTCCATCAGAAGTATGCAAGGTGTATATTTACCTACAGACGTATGTCACGTGTACATGTCCATCAGAAGTATGCAAGGTGTGTCACGTGTACATGTCCATCAGCAGTTTGTAAGGTGTGTATTTACCTACATAAGTATGTTACGTGTACATGTTTATCAGCAGTTTGTAAGGTGTGTATTTACCTACAGAAGTACATCACATGCACATGTCCATCAGAAATATGCAAATGTGCTTACATACGTCCGTTACGAGGGGGTAAAATATGCGGGGGTCGTCGGTTAATGTATTAAGCATGTCATCATCGCAAAAACACTATTGCGGAGTGTGTTCTTAATTCACCTCAAAGGGATATGAATGAGTGAATATTATTTAACGACACTTTAAACATTCCAGTTATATCACGGCGTGTCAGTTTCATGTGGAAGGAGAGTCCAAAGTGATGCAGGTCTCAGACATTTACCAATTTGGTGAAACCCGCGAGCATTGGTATTGTGCTGATAAACCACCAAACATAATCAGGACGAACATCAGATTCGAACAAACGATAAAAGGTTTCAGGCACGCCTAGGGGACGCAACTCTACACTGAGAATTGCACCATTTAAAGACGACTGGGTCATCCGTTCCCCCTCATGTCTTTGAAGCGTTGTTTGTGACCGGAAGAAAATGAAATATTTTAACAACGTGTTTGTCTCTAGCTGTCCAGACACGTCCATTTATAAAAACGACACCGACAATATATGGATTTATTTCTACAGAAACAATCAAATATTTGCTTTCTTTTTCAGAAAAGCAACCGATATTGCTATTTTTACTTTTGTTTTAGAATCATTGGAACTAAAAATGGCTACTATAGAGTTTGAAAAGGAGCATCACCATTTTTGCGCATTCGGAGATAAAATTCATTTACAACATATGGGCACCGTTAATCGACGCCTTTCTTTACACATTTTAGAAGGGGCAACACTGTCGTGTTGTCGTCCTTTGGTAAAATACAAAATTATTACTCAAAGCGCGACATCAGGTCAAAATTAATGTCACGTTGTCGCGCTTTAGTAAAATTGACATTATTTTCTTGTTCTTGTGATGGCGATAACGCGGCACAGCCCCTTTAAGGGTTCAATATCCATATGAACGATTAACCATCGGATCCGAGTGCTGTAACCTATTTTAACCATGGTCAACATTCAAAAAACCTGTTCACCTAAAATGTTTAAAACGACTTTTGTGTCAATAGCCCTATTCAAATAGATATTCAAGAAGTCTATGCTTAACTGAGCACCTCGCTCTGATTATGTCCCAGGGCACGTACAATAATTTATACGACCAACCAAAGCAAATTTATCGAATACCTAAATTTGTATTGCCACTGTTGATTTTTTAGCAACCATAGCCCTGATCAAGGTAAGAGTAATTTTACGAAAGCTACCAAATAGAATAAGATATTGAATGAGCCACACATATGCCCATTAGGTATTAAGGAAAAACAACTTCCCTTATGGCCATTGTCAAGAGGTGTTTAACTAACAATATCCCCCACTTTTGAACTACAAAGAAAGAAGCCACCCATTAACAGAGACCAGTGCCAACTTAAAATTACTAAATTGAATTTCTGTCATTGAAAAAATATTGAAATCCTTCTTATCACCATGATCATGAGAGACACTGTCATAAACCTCTTAAGTGTAAAGCAAAATTTATTTTTCTTAACTGATCAATTCATTGTAAATACTTTCTATCCCAATGGTGAAATTTACACTTGTAAATATGTTATATATATTGTGGTAAAGAATGTAGTCAAGAAAGTTTTGGACACTATTAAAATCATAGAACCATACCCAAGGCTCGTTCACGTTGTTCGACTGTGAGTTGTGGCATTTCTTTTGTGTTTTTTTATCACTGTGGATGTCTGACTTGCCGTTGCACTCGTTTTATACCCTTACCCGCACGTGCGTTTGCAGTTGTCCGTGGTGCACGTGTTTTTCACTTTTTCGCGTGTTATCTCGCAAACATGATACTGACGATTAACATTTTCTGCATACACTATTGTTGTATTTAGGTTATGTGTTTTAGATAGACTTCATCGAAAAAGAATTGGTAAAGTTTGGACGTCAGTTTATTTAGTTCGAGGAACAGATTCGGTATGTGAAGTTTGAAACGTTTGATATACAACGTGACTTTTTGTGCCTCCTAGTGTCAACAATATCAAGCACTAACTGACGTCATAACCAAGCTGGAAAACTCAAGTCATGCGCAGGGGGACTTGGACGCAGCGTCAACTGAGCTGATCGACATTCTCAAAGAAGAAATGCAGAGTAAGTTGAACTATAAAATAATTCTCTTAAATGGGAAATCTCGTAAGACATGGTGGACGGACAGATTGTCCGAACTATGGACAGATATGTGTGAGAGGAAATGGTGTAAATGTAAAATCAGATCTTAAAAAACACATTTTAAACACATATATGTGACTAGGCGTAAAACGTTTGACAAGTATGTACAACAAGCCAATAGAGACCATGTTAAGAGTACTGTAAGCAGTCTAGATGAGTTGTGTACAGCCCACGACAGTGAGTTCTTGCGGCAGATAGGGAGTGTCGATAGACGTAAACAGATTCCAATGGAAGTTGTCACTGACGATGGACATGGCATCAAAGATAGAAATGTTGTTTTGGAGAGATAGAAATCCGACTTTAATGTACTTTTAAATGGTGAGTGTAAAAATGAACCCATCAGTATGAGTATGGCTAACAATAATAATATTCTCGTCTTATTCAACGACGCTATAAGTCTGTTTGAAGTGTGGACTGTCATTATTAAAGAAAATACACGTGAAGCTGTGGGTGTTGATGACATTCCAGTTGAAGTTCTTAAATCAGAGACTGTAATCAAAGTTCTACATCGTGTTTTTAACTTGTGTTTTAATACCGGAAAAATTCAAAAAATATCACGTGGTATCATTAACTCAATACCAAAATGTTCATCATTGGATACGAGAAATCCTTTGGCCTATAGAGGAATCACCTTGACAACCTCAATATACAAACTGTACTGCAGTGTTCTTAATCGGAGGCTACAAGTCTGGACAGAATCTAACAATATTCTCCACGACACTCAAAATGGTGTCAGGGGGAATAGATCAACGGTAGACCATGTATCGTCCCTGACATCAATTATAGAAACTAGAAAATCCCAAAAGTTGTCCTCTTATGATGCCTTCATAGACTTCATGAAAGCATATGACTGCATAATTCGTAATATCCTATGGAATAGAATCTCAGAGTGTGGTAGTGGTGGCAAAATGTTTGAATCTCTACAATCTTTGTATAAAGATGTGAAGTGTTGTGTCAGAGTGAATGGTTTCTTAACATCGTGGTTTAATGTCAATAGAGGATTGAAACAAGGTTGTTTATTATCCCCAGTTTTGTTGAATATCTATATTAATGATTTGTTATGTACACTGAACATTTTGAATCTCGGTGTAAAGGTTGGTGATATGAATATTGAAGCTTTATGATATGAGGACGACATTGCAATACTGGCTGAAAATGAAGAGAATCTTAATCTACTTTTAGATGTACTTCATAATTGGTCCTGTGAAAACAAGCTAGAAATACATCCTGAAAAGTCTAAAGTTGTACATTTTAGAAATCCGTCTGTTAAACAGACGCAGTCTGTCTTTAATGTTGGTAACAATAGTTAAGAAGTTGTGAGTAGTTATAATTATCTAGGTTTACTGCTAACAGCGCATCTAGATTATACCGCTATGGCATTTGCGGCAGCTAAGTCAGCTTATATCTAAATTTAAAAGTATTTGTGGTATGCACAAAGTTGTATGATACTATGGTATCGCCTGTATTGATCTACGGTGCTTGTATATGGGGCAATTACGAGGTGTCTGCGGTCAATGCTGTACGTCATAGGGCCATTAGACGTTTTCTTGGTATTGGTAAATATGCCCCAAATGTAGCCGTTAATGGTGATGTAGGCTGGTCACCACCTATTGTTTTGACAGTCGATGTGTATTGCTAGACATTGGTGTCGTTTTAAAAATATGCCTTCTAGACTTAATAAGTATGTACTTGTTTGGGCTGCAAATAATTACAGAAATTGGAATTTTAGAATACAATTTTTTTGTGAATTTGGTTTATCTCAGGTTTTAAATACAAATTGCCCTGTTAACAAGTCGTTTTTATGTTCAATTGTAGAAGATGTGTGTATGAATGATTATTTGATAAAAAGGAATGATATGCTTTTATGGGAAAATGGAAATAGTGGTTTTAAGAAGTTAAGAACATATCGCTGCTTTAAACAATTGTATTGTACAGAAAGTTATGTTACATCTCATATTCCAAGATGTTTTAGATCCACTTTAGCGAAATTCAGATGTGGCGTTGCCCCTTTAAAAATAGAAACTGGTAGATACACTAATGTACCAACCACTAAAAGAACATGCTTTCCTTGCAAAAATTGTGTTGGAGATGAATGTCACATTTTGTTGCACTACCCATTATATGATGATTTTAGATATATGCTTTTTAATGAATGTGTCTTTAAATGTGATGTCAGATGTTGAATAGCTTTGTTTTATAATGAGTAATGATGATGTCTCTCTCTTAACTGCCAAAATCTGCTTTTTAATTCTTAATCGGCGAAAAAGTATATTATATGGTTAATGTTTTATACTGTTTTAATATACATTGTTTATTTATCATTTATATTACTGTCTCTCATAATTTTTCATGAATGGTTCTGTACACAATTTTACAAATATTGTTTGTAATAATCATGCCTTTTAAATGTTTGTACAGTGAGACAAAATATAAACAATTGTCTGTCTGTCTGGTCTCACACTTTATGATGTGGGATCGTTGCATATTGCACAAATAACAAACGTTAAATACTTTGTCAATCGGTCACACAATAGTACCGTTTATCTCGTATGACACGCCGAAGGGGTATTTTGCGTCAGTGAACTTCGACACGAACAGCCCAAGAGGAAGGATGAGAAGTGGAGCGGCGGAACTCACACATAAAAAAACACAGTTACATGTGATCAAACAGATTTATGTCTTTGAGGGGCATTTAAAGGTTGGAACAGTATCACGTGTATGTGTATCTATTATCTAGTAAAAACAATTCTTTAACAATTATATTCATTGAGAAGAAGTGGCAGGGAATTAGCTGTGTACTAGATCATTTTGTTGTTTTAAGCTATAAGTTTGGGCCACAGAAAGATAGTGTATTTAAGTCTAATCTCAGGTACAGCTGTAATATTAACAGGTTTAAACATTTATAACTGTACAGTTGTCACAGGTCCCGTACTGTACAAAACCCTTTCATAATTGTCCATAATTCCATTTTTGTAATGCGGGTATTATATGTAGATCACATCTTCTCTACCACGTTATCCTACAAATGATAATGTTACTCTGCTGTGGAGATATCCACCCAAATCCAGGCCCTTATAGACTATCAGATCTGAACATAGTCCTACTAAATGTACGCAGTCTTAAGGATAACATAGACAGCATAGCTATTGAGTTTCAGTGATGTTATCTGTATTACCTGGCATTCTCAAGTCTCTGTTCCTGGCTATCATTTACCGTTTAGACTTGATCGCAACACTAGAGGTGGCGCCGTCGCAATACATGTCAGGCACAGTTTACACGTTTAGCACATGGACCAATTAAATATAATTTGACTTGAGGCTATATGGATCGAGGTCTTATACAAAAATTGTGTATTAATTAGAATTGTTTATAGAGCAAACAAAAGCAACTCATACTGGGATCTCGTTGACAAATCAATAGGTAATGGCATAGACCTTAATATTGATACAATTATAACAGGAGATTTTAACTATGATTTTCTTGGAGTAAACAAACAATCGACATATGGTCTAAAACAGATACTAGTACGCTTCTTGATTTGATCTTTGTATCACGTTATAGTATTGTAACGACCTTCGGTGTGCTTGACCCTGTTTGTAGTGACAATTGTTACTTACTTACTTACTTTGGAGATTTAACGTGCGCTTTCCGACTGATGCGTATTTCGCACACGGAAATTGTGACAGTGACAATTGTCCAGTGTACGTAGAAAAATATGGCCTGTCCTCATTTCGCCTACACCCTTATCAAAACAAATTTACAGCTGACTGCACATAAGTCAAGTGCTGTGTTATCTCTAAAATAATGAACTGACCCAAAAGAAGGTTAAACAGACAAGACAATCTTGAAGCTTCATACATTGTTTAATAGCTGATATTTACATTAGGCAGGAATAATAATAATGACTCATGATTACTGTAGCTTTAGTACATATCCAACGGCATCAAGAAATTGCATTACAGTTTTTCTTCCACTAAGAAGCTGTGTCTTAGTCTTTCAATTCTTTCGTCCCTTTGTCTGTCAACACGAGCTCGGGGTCTGCATGATCCTCCGAGATCAATTTGTTTCCTGGAGCGTCTGTCTGCCATTTCAATCTTCTTGATCTCATTCAAGAACTGATAGATGTTAGGGTGAGATCGGGGCATTCTCTTTTTCAGTCCACAGTAGAACCCTTCCAGATGGTTGTTGGATCGGGGACCGGTGTTGTCGTGCTGGTTCCAAATATGGCAGGGGGATCTAGCGTCGTCATCTACCCATGTGCTGGTGACATAGTCGTTAAAATCACCAATCTGTTGATCATCAGGTCCTTGCTCCATCACCTCAACCCATGCATTCTGTACCTGGTCAAATGGGAGAAGTGGCAGGGCTGCGGCACGTCGAACATGGGACTGAATTGCTGGATTGTTCGTGTATTCTCGTACAAGACCTCTCTCAACTAACTGACGCCACAAAGCTTGTGAATAGTGAAACAGACAACCCCTCACATTACTATCAGGAAAAACCTCTGCAATGGCACTTATGACTGCTGACTCGTAATCAGTCTGAAACACCTCTGGAGAAAGTTCAGTACCAGTTCTGGTTCCTACTGTGTCCTTCAACAACCTAAATAGTCTAACATGTCTGTTTGGTCTTGTTAGGAAGCAACGAAAAAGCAACAGGATACATTTTACCATTTACAAGACAATGAATAATATACACTAGGAGCCAGAAGCTAGGACAAAAAATGTACCATCCATAAACACTGTCAGAGTCACTCATGATTTCTAACATCTCAGGTGTAGCAAACACCAGTAGTCTGTCGTCTTCCCTGTCATTGATGCACAGAGAGTCTCTTCCATCTTCTGTCTGTGTCCACGTTCCTTCCAAGTTGACTGCTGCTCTGGTTTCTGGAACTTGTGGAATAGTCTTGGCTCTGTTTCTGTAAAGGGAAGCTTGAACACTTGCAAAAGAAGGGGCAGTCGCAGCTACTTCTTCATCAAGTTGATCCAGTTCTGCGTTGTATATCTGCTGTACAGGAGAAATGTCGGTCTGGACACGCTGCTTGAGTCGACCAATGAGTCTGATGTGTTCTTCATTCTCTACAGGGGGGGTGGCTGTGAGGAGTTGTAGACACGACGTGTTCTGCAATAGTGCTGCATCTACCATTGCAACCTGTGTGGACACACTTCCAGTGAACAGCAACTTGACGCTTGACATTCAGTCTGTATCTATAGCCTGCATAAAGTACTTGCTGGTCACGTCTTTGTGATGTTACAAACTCCGCTCTCTGAAGATTTGCCATTTTGATGCTGACTAGTAAGTACTTACTTACTTTGGAGATTTAACGTGCGCTTTCCGACTGATGCGTATTTCGCACTAGTAAGTTACTTACTTACTTACTTTGGAGATTTAACGTGCGCTTTCCGACTGATGCGTATTTCGCACACGGGCCCGGCCAGGCCATTTAATGTGTTTCCGAAAGGGGCGAAGGTGGTCTGTGCAACCCAAGAGGGGGGTTTTAGGGGTTGCTTATATAGAATTTGGGAATTTTGAGATTTGGAATAGATGCCGATGGGATTGGGGAGGAGAACTAAGGGAGCTGGGTATGGTGGATGTTTGTTTGTTTATGTGATTTTGATTTGGTAGGTTATTATGTTGTTAGATGCGTTTTATTAGTTCCGTTTTTATTAAGAATACGCCTAAGGCCTTGAAGTTTTCTAGTTTATTTTGTGGGTTTAGTATTGCTTCTAGAGTTAGAGCCTTGTTTAGATTGAGGGTGGTTTGTAATGCGGTTCGATGTGTTAGGTAGTGTGTGCAGTGGATGAGTGCGTGTTCTGGGGTTTCTGGTTGTTTGCAGTGTGGGCAGTTACCTGTAGTGTGTTTTTTAAAAAATTTTAGGTGGTTATTTAGGTTGGTGTGTCCTGTTTGGAGTTTAGTGATTACTCTGTCGATTTTTTTGGATGGACGGAGAATTTTTGGTTTGGTTAGTGGTTTGCTGAGCACTTTTTTGATTTGGCTATTTGAGTTTAGATATAGGTTATGCCATTTTTTTGTGATTTTTTGCTTGTTTACACTTTTAATTTCTGATTTTGAGATGGGTAAGTTTAAGCTTATTTCTGGGATTTTGAGGGATAGTTTAGCTGCTTTATCGGCGTTTTCATTACCGTATATTCCTACGTGGGCGGGTATCCACAAGAAGGTTATTTGTTTGCCTGCCTTAGTTAGGTCGTTGGAGCTTTTAAGTATTTGATTTATTAATTTAGGTCTGTTTTTTGGTATTTTTGTTTTGGAGGGCTTGCAGTCCACTTAGGGAGTCGGTAAGTATTAGGATTTTTTGGTGTTTTTTGGATTCTTGATTATGGAGGGCTGAGGCCATGCCCATTAGTTCTGCCGTGAATATTGATTGGTTGTTTGGGAGTCGGAAGGATTGTGTGGTTTTAGTTGGTTGTGTGGTATGGACTCCGAAACCTGTGTGTTTGGAGGTCGGATCTGAGGATCCGTCCGTGTAAATGTGACACCAATTTGGCCAATTTTCGTGTATGTATGCTAGTGTGGTAGTTTTAGCTGTTTGGGTCGGTTTGTTTATTTATTTGGCTAGCTAGTGTTGTGTCTATTTTGGGTATTTTAAGTTTAGGGGTGAAGATATTTGATTGTTTGCAGTTTTGTTTAAGATTTTTAATTTGGTGTTCATTTAGGTAGTTTGTTATTCTTTGGGATATTGGGGTAAGTAAGGGGTGTTTACGAGCTAGAGCTTGGTTTTTGGGGCTGATGTTTTGGTTTATTAAGTTTTGGATGAGAGGGTTTGATTGGGACGCGGCCCAGAAATTTAAGCTTAGCTGTTCCCTGCGTAGACTTAGTGGCATTTCTCCTGTTAAGGCCTGAAGTGAGGTGTAGGAGGTGCCATGTTGGGTGCGTGTAATTAGTTTGAGAGCCTGATATTGTATTGAGTCAAGTTTTTTAGATAGAGAGTTGTTTAGGGTATTGTATATGGCGCAGCCGTAGTCTAGTTTTGATCTAATTAGTGATATGTAGAGAGAGAGGAGGGTATCTTTGGATGCTCCCCAGTTAGAGCCAGTTAGGCATCTTAGGGTGTATAGGACTTTACTACATTTAGTTGTTAGGTTTTGGATGTGAGCATACCAGGTGAGATGTTCATCGAAAATAAGTCCTAAGAATTTGGTTTGTTTTTGAAATTTGATTGTTTGATTGTTTAGCTGGAGGATTGGGGAGGCGGGTTTCATGTTTTTATGTTTGAATACTATTCCTGTTGTTTTTTCTGAGTTAAGGGAGAAGCCCCATTTGTCAGCCCATTGTTGTATTTTATTAAGAGATTTTGGGAGTAAATTTTGGACCATGTTCATGCTTTTAGTGCGGATCCAGATGGCTCCATCATCCGCGAATTTTGATGTGTTTACTTTAGGGGATAGGCCCTCGAATAGATCGTTTATCATTATATTGGAGAGTAAGTTGATAGGTCAGGTACATATATACCAATGCAATAATAACAACAATAACAGTTCAACAATTGAGCAGACATCTAATTTCCTTTAATTAAACCAATACTAAGAACTAACCAATTTGTAACAATTACAAACAATGTGAGAAGCGATGATAGGCTTCTTTACACCTTAATTATTAAATAAGATTTATTTACAAAACAAGATTTACTTGCACATTCAAAACAACTAAAGATTAACAGAATGACCAAGTCAAACAAGAGTTGTGAGAAGTTGTCATAGGTTGTAAAAACTTCACTTTGAACCTCTATGTCGCTTGGATTAGATTAGAGCTTGGATTAGTTAACAGCCTGAGATGGACAATGCCCATTCATATAATAGGGGTGAGGCAATTAAGCATTTGAATTATTGTAGGCGAAATGAGGGCAAGCCGAAAATATACCTAAACCAAAATGTTTTGCATATACCATATACATATTATCGATGTTAATGGGTTATTAGTAGATCTCAATGGTAATGACAGGACCGAGTTAATCAATAGTAATTACGTAGAAGATGCAGTCACTTCAATACTTTGTAAAAGCTACGACGTTTATATGGTGGCCGAGAGCGGACATCGCTTTCTCGCGGAAAAGCAATATCCCCTCTTGACCACTATAGGGGAGGATGTGATATCTGCTTCAATTTGGAGGGAATGTTTGGGTCACTATTTACTCAAAAGACAATTGAACTGTACAGACGTAGGTGATTTTAAAACAATCCACAGGTTTTTGCGTTAAATGTAATTGATTGATTTATGGCCCTATTTAGTTTTATGTGACCATCACGCCGAAAGCGTGTGGCGGAAGAGCGAAACCTAGCCATAATCAACTCTAAAATCTCTTCGCTTTCGTGAAGCTACAGTAAGACTGGTCACGCTACAGTAAACACGGGATATTGCTATACCGGGACTCTCAAATTACAAGAAAAACACAGAAATGCGTATACCGTAATCACAGTAGTAATTTATTAGATGCTGAAGTATATTATAGTTGCACAAAAGTAGTTTACATTTAACAATTTGAATAACTCTAATACTTTATATTTCATAGATGTACATTATAATTTCTACAAAAACAACAATAACTTATATCTTAAAATATAATGGTAAATACATAAATACATTCTATAATAAATTTGCGGTTGCACTGGCATACACGTTGTGTTCAAGTCATTCACTCCAAGTGGATCAGGTCACCAACGTGATCTGTGTACTCAACTTCGCCGATGACGTTGTTGACGAGATTGTCTTTTAGAGCCTGAAGACGGTTGTCAATCAGCCGGTATCTTCTCTTTCTGGGTGGTGCTGACCAGTGGGCTCCAATTCGTTGAATGGCGACTTCTACGTTTGATTGTTCTCTTTGAAATAGCGTAACAACTTCAAAAATGTTCGGATTGCTCTTCCTGGCAAGTTTGTTGAGTTTGTGATTCCACCCCTCGTCGTTATTGTTAGTGCGATACCCTTGGTTACCAAAATGGTTCCAGATCTCAGGTCCGAATTGGCGTCCTTCCACCCACGTTGTCGTGACGTAGTCCATGACGGCTGCTACCTTGGGACCCGCGGGACTGTCAGCAATGGCTTGGAGCCAGACGTCGTCGACATTGTCCAAGGGAAGCAGAGGCAAGGCTGCGGCTCTTCTCACTAGTCGTCGCACTTCATCATTGTTCTTGTAGTCCGTAAGGCACTCCGTACAGCATTGTGGGCAGCGATTTCAAAGTCTAACTGGAAAGTTCTTGGACTGAAGTAACAATTCTGCTGTTGAGCCATTAGAGGTAAATGTTCAAATGTCCTGGTGTACGTATCTTCGGACTTGTTCGGGAGCAGACAGTACACAAGCGGGAACGTGTGGCCTTGGAATTCAGCATGCAGTGTGTAGATCTGCTCAAAGAGTCGTGGAGCCGAGGAGAAGGTGCCGTCACCAAACACTTCATCTGCTGCACACAGGTGCTCAATGTTCTTGCTTGTGGTGAAGATGAGAATGCCGTTGTCGATGCGATGAAGGAAGTGTTCTCCTGCTTCGGTCAATGTCCACTGTCCTTCAAGATGAATCTCAGGTCGGGTGGCAGGAAGTTTGGGAAGGGTCTTGTGGCGTTGTCGGTACAGAATGGTCTTCAGGGATGCAAAGGAAGGAATTTCTTTAAGCAGGTCGTCTGGAACTACGTCGTGGTGGCGGCGAAGTCTGGAAATCTCATCTCCGTATATGGTTGGAATCGGCGTTATTTCCGTCTTAGCACGGTGGATGAGCTTGGACTTGAAAGATTCCACTTCCATCTCACATGGGATAGGTTGGTGGGTATGATTCACCTGCAATTAAATAATTGCATTTTAACTAATATTAACTATAAACAAATACATACATGTGACAAATACCTGTGGTATCTAAAAATAAGTAATTATAATAAGTAAAATAAATAACTGAATAGTTTGTTAAGCAAAGTCTTTTGAGTGTATGTCTTTAAGATTATTTTCATCATGATCATGTGCATTATTTTCTTACCTGCAAAGCCGCTTGAAGAATGACGTTTTCAGTGATCACCGACGCTCTGCAGGCAGCAACAACGCAGTTCCAATACTTCTTCTCACGGACCGTTTTCTTACAACGAAACTTGAGTCCCTCATAAAACAAGTGCTGACCACCTCGCACGGTATCAACCATGGTCACTCGAACTTGTGCGTTAGCCATTTTGACCATAGATAAGAGAGAGAGAGATTTTTAGATATTTTACGACCGCTTCAGCCGTCGGCTATTTCGCAGTCGGGGCAAGACGGGTTAAAGATAATAATGTAATAATGGGGAATTAGAAAGTAATCGGCTGGCCACAATAACTATAAATTAGGAGGGATAAAGAAGAAAGAAATACAGTAAATGGGGTAGAGTGGTATAAGAGAGCTTAGTCCCTGGGAGTGTGATAGAGCTGTAAGAAACCTAGTCTAATGGGAGTAAATAGTGGAATAGAATTATAATTTGTATATAATCAGTTAGGCTGATATGCTAATGTAATAATATATCTAATAAAGAAAAGAACAGTGGGGTGGGTGAGAAACCTACTCTAATAAACGTTGGGTTTATTTGGCTGGGGTGAGGGAGGCGGGTGTCAGTGGTAAGTGGCGACCGTGTGCGTGTGAGCTGGACTTGGGTGAGCGGCTGGATAAACGGGCATGGTTATAAGTGGCTGGATGTGGGCGAATTTTTCGCGCGGACGTCGGAGAAGGCAATCCGCGCTAGGAATTTTGATCCCGATCCTAAATTGAAAAGTGTGGGTTTTTTATATATTAGTTAAGCTGTGATTTTTTGGGGTTGTTCTTAAGTTTGTTTATGAGTTTTGTTGGGGAGTTGTATAGCTGTGTTTGTTGTTTGTATTGTGGGCAGTGGTTAAATATGTGTTCTAGGTTCTCTGGTATATTACAGTGGGAGCAGTTTGGGTGTGGGTGTCTATTTTGTTTATATAATTTTTCGTTTAAGTTAGATAAATAGATTTAATAATAGATAAATAAGTTGCACTCTTTATATATACCATCAAATACATACTGTATGTATTCTTAAGAAACGACTCTCCTCTAAACTCATCGGTATCATAACCCATATCAACTAAGAAACTAATTGTTTGTTAAATTAAGAAACTGATCATCTCTTCTCCTGTGTTTAAACATCCAACTGTATTATTTTTTACGAAACGACACTCTAGTAAATCTCCTCTCCTCTCCTCTCCTCTGTTTGAACAGCACGGGCGCTAATCTAAACTACGGTAATCCGGTGTTTTTATAGCAATTACTCATTTCTCGCTTTCGTAGGACAAATACCCCGACTTGGATTTTCGCTTTACTGATACTAGGGAAAATTGGATTTTCGCTAACCTGGCACGACACCGCGGATCATGGCAATACGCTCAAAATGAATCAGGCTAAAATCTAAATATATGCAAAAAAAGTTAAGAAGACTATGGTTAATTAGTCATGGCTAAATGTCTTGCAAAATACAATCTTATAACTGTGGGTGTTCTATAACTTGTTTTCGGTACTATATAAAACTCTATTTGACAAACACTTCAGCATTAAATTTAATTCCCGAAGACAGTTTCATCAAAAGGAATGATAAGAAACGAGTTGTTTTTAAATAATATTTACAACGCATTTCATTTCTATAGCCCAAGAAATTAGGTTACGATTTAATGACGCTCTCAAAAGTCGTATATGTGACTTAAGGCAGAGACACATATCTTATCGATCTGTATTTTGTAAGGGAAACATGTAAAACGTTTGTCTGCATAAAGTACATGCATCTTTATAAATATAGTTGCCATCCGGAAATCGGACGAACACATATTCGGTTTCAACTCCAAATCTGTTGACCGACAAATAATTCTTTCGACATTGCAAACAATACAAACAGTGGCTGATAATACTGCCAATTATTTGTCAATATATGCAGTATATGTAATGTAAATCATTTGTTCCAGTTTATTTTAAGTTTCAGTTTTAAGATGGATGGAATAATGGGGTGGTATTATGAACGAAATGAAAATATGAATATCGACTATTGTAGTTTGTGAATCTTGCTAATTTACTAATCTATAAGGAAATAAACGCATACGTGTATACAAACTAAACGAGATAGCATTATGTATGTATATATAATATATTTATCTACAACAATGTTGAAAAAATCGTATTATCAGAGGCAAAATAGCGATGAGAATTATAGGAATGGATCACTGAATATCATCATGGGAAACATCGCTTTCTCGCTCTATCGCTTTCTATCTCTATCGCTTTCTCACTCTATCCCGTTGTCGCTCGCTCTCTCTCTCTCTCTCTCTCTCTCTCTCTCTCTCTCTCTCTCACTCTCACTCTCACTCTCTCTCTCTCACTCTCTCTCTGTCAAACACGTTCAAACACAGGACAATCATAATATTTAGGTTATTGCCACGACCCGCCACGCGCTAACGTCGTGATAATCCCATTAAACTCTAAGATAGGGCTTCAATCAATTACCTTTTTACGCCGAAATCCGTGGATTGCTTTAAAAATCACCTACGTCTGTACAGTTAAATTACGTTAAAGTAGATAGTGAGAAATTTGTCCCACCATAGATATAATTTTTTAATGTGACTGGAAAAATATCAGGAAACTTTTATGAAAAAAACCACCTCAGCAGTGTCCCTATTGTCCTCACTTCAGGAGAATTTCAAGATGTTTTACCTTCTGTTGATACCACCAAGGCATCCGGACCTGACGGTATAAGTAACAAACTTATCAAAGTTCCTGCTAAAAGTATATCCCTCCCATCATCAAAATGGTTTACAACTTGGCCCCTGAATATCTATGTAATCTTGTTCCTCCTAATGTCTCAGCGGGCGCACGTTACAATTTAAGAACTTCTTCACAGCTACAGAGCTTAAATGCTAGAACAGTTAATTACCACAAATCATTTTTACCCGACACAGAGCGAGAGGGGAATTAATTACCGGATAATGTTCAGTCACAATATACGGTATATGACTTCACTAAATGTATCAACACAACAGAAAATCCTAAAAGATTTGGTTTTAACTATGGTATCCGTTTCTGTCAAACTATCCATTGCCTCCTCAGGTTAGGATGCAGTGATTTAAATGCACACAAATATCATAGACATATTCATGATTCTACTACCTGCTGCTGTGGATATCATAATTAGGATCCTACACATTACTTCTTTTCATGTCGCAACTACTGCAATCTTCGGAACAATATGTACTACTATATGAAGGGATATGACTTGGATTCAGTATCATATGGAAATGCTAAAACATCTACTGATATTAACCTTGCTATTGTACAATCTGTCCATTTGCACATTGCAAGATCTAAAAGATTTAAAATTTAGATATGTCTTCTTTACGATATCAATCAAATAGTTGTTTGTATGTGTGATATGCTGGTATGCCGGTATGTAGAGGTGTAGGTGTACAAGCATATGTGGGTTTATGCACATGTGCATGGATGCACCAGTTTGTTTATAAATCGATATATACTCAACAACAAACGTTCCTTTGACACCAATATTTTAGTGTATTTTTCAAACAAGTAAAGTTTGGTTTTCAATATTGTAGTAAATTATATGGAATCAAGTCACAAAAACGCAACTGCTACAGAAAAGCATGCATTCCAAGCAAAAGTTGCCTTTTATGAAAGCCCCATACATTTCACTACCCAAGAATGGGTATAAAAACATGTGCGTTAACGGGATTCCATATGCATTGTTTAGCATCGTGCTGACAACAACTCAGAAAAACAACAAAACTACGCTATTATTCAACATTAAGAAATGCCACACCTGTCCGAAAATGAGCGTCTGCGAGCCATTGGTATGCTTGAAGCAGGATCGTGTCAACGTGATGTTGCAAGACAATTTAACGTCCACAGAAACACCATTTGGTGTTTATGGCAACGTTAGAAACAGACGAATGCAGTCAGAGACCATCCTCGGAGTGGCAGGCCACGCGTAACCAATAATCGACAAGACAACAGGATTCGAACAACACACCTACGAAATCGATTCCAGCCAGCAACAGTGACTGCGAGAAGCATCCCTGGCCTTCGACGAATATCTTCACAAACCGTACGTCGCCGCCTCAGATGTGCAGGGATTGTCGCCAGAAGACCCGCCAGACGTCCCATTTTGACAAGAAACCACCGTCAAGCACGTCTACAGTGGTGCAGACAGCATCTACGCTGGACGGCCATGCAGTGGGGACAAGTTCTATTCACTGACGATTCTCGACTTGTTCAGGATTCTCTTCAACAAAACAACGTGAATGTCATCCCCTGGTCGGCTCGCTCCCCTGATCTCTCACCAATCAAGCACATGTGGGATGAGATGGATCGGCGCCTTCGACGTCAACCACGTGTTCCACAGACACTCCAGGAACTTCGAAACATGCTCCAGCAGATATGGAAGATATCCCAAAGGACTTTGTGCGACGCCTGGTCCATTCCATGAGACGAAGATGTATTGCTTGCATCGCAACCAGAGGTGGACACACACGCTACTGATTTATAAATAGACATTTTGGCATGTACATGGTTTTTTTTTTATGAAATCACGCATTTTCTGAAATCAGGATGGCAAATTAAACTATTTGAACACTTACAGGGGTCTTTTATCTGTTGCAAACCGAAATTGTTTCAGATTTGGTAAAACAACATAACATTGCATTAAATCTTATTCAATGTCACAGGAACTTTTGTTGTTCAGTATATGTATGTGTGTATTTGTGTGTGACTTGTGTATTCGCATCATAATAGTTGCAACAGTAGATGCAATTAATCTAAATTTATTATCTTATGTACAGTTTACTCTTATTAATTGTTAACTGTCCTTTGTAGGGAGAGGTGTTTAAATAGGTTTAACCTGTTCACCAATCCCATTCCTTTTGGAAATAAATACTGTTTAATCAAACCCTCCGCGCTTACTAAGCTTGGTTTACTCAACAGCTTAAATTGCACGGTCGTCAAACACCCAGGCCCCTGTGACTGACAAATATGAACTTGGAAATGGAGTTGGCGGACTTATGTCCAGAAAATACAATTGTTGTGAGTCCGCCCGACTCTCAAGAGATCCAGCCCAGTTCTCGAAAGGGTCAGCCCAACCCAATTGAAGGGAATCCCTTCACTCTGATCACCAGAAATCTTTTAAAAAAACAGCCAACATGACTGGAAATTTTCAGGACAAATTCACGTTCTCCGGAACAAAAAAACAAAAATTGATATTAGTGCCCTCTGGGCTCAAGGCATGCTTAAACGAAAACAACCTAAATCCAGCCCACCCAAGGTAAAAATCGAACAGAAACGACAAAGAATGGTCTCATCAGATCCAACAGAATAGAAGGTCATGAAGCCAGTGGGGAAGAAGAAGTCTTTAACGCAGACTTCTTCCAAGATCTCTTCAAGATCCTAACAGCTCAAGATATTTCCAAGGAGTGGAAGCACAAACATTAGAATAAATACGTGTGGAAGAGACTGCGTTGTTGTTGGGGACAGCTTGACTAATCAAATGACATGCCCAAAAGCATTAACAAAATCAAACTAAAATACCCCAAAGTGTCTTAGTAATCTCAGGTGCACTGTACACCTGACAAAAAGATCAATGACGACCAGCTTCATCAAATTGTCTGTCAAGCCCAAAAGAAAATCACTCAACCAACGATCCTGTCGGCGTCCAGGGTCAAATCAATGGGCACAACCAACACACGAGTCGTAATACTCACATTACTAGGCCAGTCTGTCCCCGACCACCTTAATCTAGGTGGTAAGGACATAGAAACTATGCAAATCACTTATCAGATAAAAAAAAAGAAAGACTATGGTTGTGAGGCCTGAAATGCTGTCTTGAGCCGCCTCGACAGAATACAATACAAAGCCCTAATTCTGGTCAGAAGTGCAGCAACAGGTACATCACTAGAAGCACTTCAAGTAGAAACGGGAGAACTCCCATTGAAACTGAGAAGAGAGCAGGCAATATTATCGTTATGGTGACGAACATCAAACTCTTGGGTGAAAAAGATATGACTAAACAAAAACACCCGAGATGAAGCCCTAGGTCGGAAAATCACTTAAGCCATCTGGGATATTAGTACGAGACCTCATCCGAAGTCACAATTGTGACGACATTCAGCCACCAGAAAGTCACTACAAAGGGTACACCCTAATTGGACTATAAAATCTCACAGTTTACAATGCTTTAACATCAGAAATAACTAAAAAAAGAAAACCTAACCCTACTACGATCAGTAGCTATCACTAAAATTCAAACTACCTGGGACACCTGGGCCCCAATATAGGGATTGCCTAAAAGTCGGGCCGGGCCGGGCCAGTGGGTAATACTAAAAATGGATTGCAGAATATTAAAACGAAATGTGCATATCGAGGCAAATCTCAATTGTCCAGAAACATATAGTTTTGCTCATTTAATTGAGTTTGAATCAAAATGCATCTTCAGCAATGTAATAAACTGATAATTATAGCTACATACCGAGAGTCCATACCGAAAAGTCAGTATCTTGACCTTAGCGTGTAGGGGTGTGATGTCCTGGGCAGGAAATGACAGAGTATTGACTACTCTTCTTTCATTAATTAACGTGTTTGGCATCCCTAATTAACCTTTACTAATTCATGTTAAACCAACACGGGATGTTTCCTGCAAGTGGATATTCGCGAATGTCATAGGGCTGACACGACACGTGTTAATAATGTCAAAGCGCTTCTAAAATTACAACACATACTTTACATCTATAGACTAGTATTATATCTACCTATATAACACTTTAGTCGCAGTTTGTACTCCCTTAGCTCCCTTAGTTCTCCTCCCCTACCCCATCGGGATCTATTCCAAATCTCAAAATTCCCAAATTCTATATAAGCAACCCCTAAAGCCCCCTCTTGGGTTGCACAGACCACTCTCGCCCCTTTCGGAAACACATTAAATGGCCTGGCCGGGCCCGTGTGCGAAATACGCATCAGTCGGAAAGCGCACGTTAAATCTCCAAAGAAAGTAAGTAAGTAAGTTTGTACTACTAGTCATACCAATCCCTAAACCTAATAAACCAGCTAATCAAGCTAACTCATATAGACCAATATCCCTAACTTCAAACTTATGTAAAGTAATGGAATCAATGGCTAAAAATAGATTACAACATAACTTAACCCAAAATAACATCATAAACCCAGATCAAAGCGGTTTCACTCCTGGCCGCTCAACCCTAGATAACCTCGCCCGACTAGAACAAGATATTAAGACAGGACAACTAAATAAACAATATACCACATGCATCTTCTTAGACTTCTCTAAAGCTTTCGACATGGTATGGCACGATGGGCTAATACAAAAACTTAAAAAAATAGGACTCAAAGGTCAGATAATAAACTACATCCAGGACTTCCTAAACAATCGTAAAATAACCGTGGGTATAGACCAAACTCTATCGGACCAATGTCCCTCCACGGGGCAGTATCCTCAGCCCCACCCTATTCAATATAATGATAAACGATCTATTCGAGGGCCTATCCCCTAAAGTAAACACATCAAAATTCGCGGATGATGGAGCCATCTCGATTCGCACTAAAAGCATGAAAATGGTCCAAAATTTACTCCCAAAATCTCTTAATAAAATACAACAATGGGCTGACAAATGGGGCTTCTCCCTTAACTCAGAAAAAAACAACAGGAATAGTATTCAAACATAAAAACATGAAACCCGCCTCCCCAATCCTCCAGCTAAACAATCAAACAATCAAATTTCAAAAACCAACCAAATTCTTAGGACTTATTTTCGATGAACATCTCACCTGGTATGCTCACATCCAAAACCTAACAACTAAATGCAGTAAAGACCTAAACACCCTAAGATGCCTAACTGGCGAGCCTCCAAAGATACCCTCCTCTCTCTCTACATATCACTAATTAGATCAAAACTAGACTACGGCTGCGCCATATACAACACCCTAAACAACTCTCTATCTAAAAAACTTGACTCAATACAATATCTGGCTCTCAAACTAATTACACGCACCCAACATGGCACCTCCTACACCTCACTTCAGGCCTTAACAGGAGAAATGCCACTAAGTCTACGCAGGGAACAGCTAAGCTTAAATTTCTGGGCCGCGTCCCAGCTAGCCAAATAAATAAACCGACCCAAACATAGCTAAAACTACCACACTAGCATACATACACGAAAATTGGCCAAATTGGTGTCACATTTACACGGACGGGTCCTCAGATCCGACCTCCAAACACACAGGTTTCGGAGTCCATACCACACAACCAACTAAAACTACACAATCCTTCCGACTCCCAAACAACCAATCAATATTCACGGCAGAACTAATGGGCATGGCCTCAGCCCTCCATAATCAAGAATAAAAGACAAACAAAAAAATCCTAATACTTACCGACTCCCTAAGTGAACTGCAAGCCCTCCAAAACAAAAATACCAAAAACAGACCTAAATTAATAAATCAAATACTTAAAAGCTCCAACGACCTAACTAAGGCAGGCAAACAAATAACAGTCTTGTGGATCCCCGCCCACGTAGGAATATACGGTAATGAAAACGCCGATAAAGCAGCTAAACAATCCCTCAAAATCCCAGAAATAAGCTTAAACTTACCCATCTCAAAATCAGAAATTAAAAGTGTAAACAAGCAAAAAATCACCAAAAAATGGCATAACCTATATCAAAACTCAAATAGCCAAATCAAAAAGGTTCTCAGCAAACCACTTACCAAACCAAAAATTCTCCATCCGTCCAAAAAAATCGACAAAGTAATCACTAAACTCCAAACAGGACACACCAACCTAAATAACCACCTCAAAATAATTAAAAAAACACGCAACAGGAACCTACCCACACTGCAAACAACAAGAAACCCTAGAACACGCACTCATACACTGCACCCACTACCTAACACACCGAACTACACTACAAACCACCCTAAATCTAAATAAGGCTCTTACTCTAGAAGCAATCCTAAACCCACAAAATAAACTAGAAAACTTCAAGGCCTTAGGCGTATATTTAATCAAAACAGGACTAATAAATTGCATTTAAAACCCCAATAAACTACCAAAACCAGACCACATAATCAAACTTCCATACTCAGGTCCCTTAGTTCGTCCCCAAAACCCCCCTGGCATTTTTTCAAAATTTCAAAATTTCCAAAATTCTATATAAGCAACCACTAAAACACCCCTACTGGATTGCCAAACAACTTTTTCCCCTTTTCGGAAACACATTAAATGGCTTGGCCGCGCCCGTGTGCGAAATACGCTGCAGTCGGAAAGCGCACGTAAAATCTCCAATATAAGTAAGTAAGTAAGAGAAACTGGAAGCAACTGGTAAATAAAACCATTCATGAATATGAAGAAAATATGTGGCGCAGAAAAGTTTCTGTCAATACAGGTCTTTCACGCTTCATGCTAATACACACAAAGCTTACTCACCATATATTATGGCAACTAGCATATCAGTACCCAGAACAGAGGTCAAGTTTAACATTTTGTGTTAGAGTTTCATCACGTAACAAAACTTCCAGGGACTGTTTATTGTGTAACAAGCATGCCTTTGATTATGATAATCACATCATATTACATTGTGAAGCTCTACTGCAGGAAAGAAATGAACTGTTTTCAACCTTTATTGATCTGCTTGATGTTGAAACCTATGTCCAGTTGGAATTACAAGATGAAGAAGATATGTTGTCATTTTTCTTTGGTGCTGATACTCACTTCTCACAATGTATTGATATAGTTACATGGGAATCTGTTATACTGATATTTTCTGCTTATGTACTTACACTAAAGCCTTACCTTGATTATGTCATCTGATCTAACCTTTTGTACTGTGTGAATGGCATGACACTGGTGCTACTGTCTTTTATTGTATATATGTACAGGTAATATGAGTCTGTGTGAATACGTTTGATTAATTATGTATAATCTTCGGATTAACTTCTGGAGGAAATAAAGAATCTCTCTCTCTCTCTCTCTCTCTCTCTCTCTCTCTCTCTCTCTCTCTCTCTCTCTCTCATGAAATGGATTGGCCGGGCCCGTGTGCGAAATACGCTGCAGTCGGAAAGCGCACGTAAAATCTCCAATATAAGTAAGTAAGTTTACAGTCGTGATGTTTAAGATTATTAACCACCCGGGTCAAGTCGATCCGACAGGTTGAATGATACGCTGGATGCAAAAGGAGGTAAGCTTAAGTACACCAACAGAAACTGAAGTAAGTTGGGCTCTCTTAGTTTTCTGTATGCTTACACATCATCACGTTATACTGGATTTAATTATGTTTCTTAATCTAATACTGCTAATCTTTGTCAGTGGCCAGTGATAGTATTTTTCATACCAATATGGCGATATGTTATAACTTTATTTCCTTCTTTGTGAGGGACACGACACTATCAAGCATTTTAGGACAAACATGTTAACGGAAGTTGAAAATAAAATAAATGGTTTTTTTTAATTAGCCTCACCAAATGCATAAGTTATCAATGAAACGGTATGCTATTAACTACCACTAAAAGCTCAGGACAGCTAATTAAGGGCAAAGGGTTGATTGATTACGCAACACCTACTTGATTGCAATTACACAGGGGGCAATTAAGCGAGCTGAGTACAGGTGTAATTTGGATTAATTCCACACTTAACGTGCATATACGGACGCTATAAGAAGGATCGATGAGACACAAGTTTCCCAAAAACGTTTCTCAAGTATAATTCAGTGTAATCGAATAATCAAATTAGCGTATTGTGAGACGATGCATGAACTGTGAAACCAAACATTAATGTTATCAACTCAACAGTTTTGGTGCAGGAAGGTGTTTTTCGTGCAAAAAAAAGATGTACATGTGCATATGTTAAGGTACGAAAACCTGGTACCTAAGTGGTACCTCAGATGTAAGTACATATAGAGAATCTCACCCGAGTGTCTTTTGATATCAAATATATCAACACGAGTTGATTAAAGAGGAAAAATTCCGAGGCTTGCTGAGGATTTTTGTCACTTTTATCAATGAGTACGTTATGAATAATTCTCAATTGGAAATATTATGCGTTTGTTCTATGAGTACATGTGATTCAGTTTTGTAAATGCATTCTCAACCCGCATCGGTATATTCATAATTACAGTTTAGTTATCTTCTGAGATTATAATTTGCGTTCGGCAAAGAAACCGCAAGGTTGTGTTTCCGACAGACAAGTGTCTACACCTGATGTTTGAACAAATATTGCGTAAAATGGCAAAACATAATTGAGAAAGTTAAAAACACATGTTTAAAATTCACATTACAATAAATATGAATATGAATGCTGAGTTTTCTGAATCAACATAAAAAAGGAACATATATGTGAGTCTTGAAATAGTGTTTTTTACATTTCTCACAAATTCCAAACACGTTTGACTAAAGATCATAGGTGAGGTGAAATTGGGTTTTACGTCGCGTCCAAGATTATTGCACTTATATAGCGACGTGCATGCACGTGTATGTGTGTGTGTGGCTGCTTGTACTAGTCCGGACTGATGCCGATTTATAGTGCTAGCTCACTGAGATACCATGCCGCAGTTTAACATGAATACCCCACCCAGACACAGTATACTGACTCCGAGCCGACCAGTCCCTTAATGTCGAGCGCCAGACAGGGTAACAACAAGTACCATTTTTTAACGTCTTTTGGTATGACGCGGCCGGGGATCGAACCCCGGACCTTCCGCTCTCCGGGCGGACGCTCTACCACAAGACTACGGAGGCGGCCAAAAGATCATAGCTTATGACACCATATAAACATGCCAAAACTTCAACAGACTTTATCTGTTGTTGGAATAAACAGTTTAAGTTACAATTTATTCAGCAACATAGCTGCAAAACTTACTCTACAATGAGATCAAACAAGGTATACAAGCTTATATTCATCTCGTGAATGCGGAAGTCAAAAGCATTTACTCACTTATTTTGGGATTATAAATATAGAAATACTAATAACGGGAAGTGGAATGGCCTGTACTTACTTACTTACTTACTTTGGAGATTTAACGTGCGCTTTCCGACTGATGCGTATTTCGCACAGGGGGCCCGGCCAGGCCATTTAATGTGTTTCCGAAAGTGGCGAAAGTGGTCTGTGCAACCCAAGAGGGGGGTTTTAGGGGCTGCTTATATAGAATTTGGGAATTTTGAGATTTGGAATAGATGCTGATGGGATTGGGGAGGAGAACTAAGGGAGCTGGGTATGGTGGATGTTTGTTTGTTTATGTGATTTTGATTTGGTAGGTTATTGTGTTTTTAGATGCGTTTTATTAGTTCCGCTTTTATTAAGAATACGCCTAAGGCCTTGAAGTTTTCTAGTTTATTTTGTGGGTTTAGTATTGCTTCTAGAGTTAGAGCCTTGTTTAGATTGAGTGTGGTTTGTAATGCGGTTCGATGTGTTAGGTAGTGTGTGCAGTGGATGAGTGCGTGTTCTGGGGTTTCTGGTTGTTTGCAGTGTGGGCAGTTACCTGTAGTGTGTTTTTAAAAAAAATTTAGGTGGTTATTTAGGTTTGGAGTTTAGTGATTACTCTGTCGACTTTTTTGGATGGATGGAGAATTTTTGGTTTGGTTAGTGGTTTGCTGAGCACTTTTTTTATTTGGCTATTTGAGTTTAGATATAGGTTATGCCATTTTTTGTGATTTTTTGCTTCTTTACACTTTTAATTTCTGATTTTGAGATGGGTAAGTTTAAGCTTATTTCTGGGATTTTGAGGGATAGTTTAGCTGCTTTATCGGCGTTTTCATTACCGTATATTCCTACGTGGGCAGGTATCCACAAGAAGGTTATTTGTTTGCCTGCCTTAGTTAGGTCGTTGGAGCTTTTAAGTATTTGATTTATTAATTTAGGTCGGTTTTTGGTATTTTTGTTTTGGAGGGCTTGCAGTCCACTTAGTGAGTCGGTAAGTATTAGGATTTTTTTTTTGTTTTTTGGATTCTTGATTATGGAGGGCTGAGGCCATGCCCATTAATGGCCTGTAGTAAATACATCGTACTAATAGTGACACAATTAGAAGTGGAATGGCCTGTAGTAAATACATCGTACTAACAGTGACACAATTAGAAGTGGAATGGCCTGTAGTAAATACATCGTACTAATAGTGACACAATTAGAAGTGGAATGGCCTGTAGTAAATACATCGTACTAATAGTGACACAATTAGAAGTGGAATGGCCTGTAGTAAATACATCGTACTAATAGTGACACAATTAGAAGTGGAATGGCCTGTAGTAAATACTTCGTACTAATAGTGACACAATTAGAAATGGAATGGCCTGTAGTAAATACATCGTACTAATAGTGACACAATTAGAAGTGGAATGGCCTGTAGTAAATACATCGTACTAATAGTGACACAATTAGAAGTGGAATGGCCTGTAGTAAATACATCGTACTAATAGTGACACAATTAGAAGTGGAATGGCCTGTAGTAAATACATCGTACTAATAGTGACACAATTAGAAGTGGAATGGCCTGTAGTAAATACATCGTACTGATAGTGACACAATTAGAAGTGGAATGGCCTGTAGTAAATACATCGTACTGATAGTGACACAATTAGAAGTGGAATGGCCTGTAGTAAATACATCGTACTAATAGTGACACAATTAGAAGTGGAATGGCCTGTAGTAAATACATCGTACTAATAGTGACACAATTAGAAGTGGAATGGCCTGTAGTAAATACATCGTACTAATAGTGACACAATTAGAAGTGGAATGGCCTGTAGTAAATACATCGTACTAATAGTGACACAAGTAGAAGTGGAATGGCCTGTAGTAAATACATCGTACTAATAGTGACACAATTAGAAGTGGAATGGCCTGTAGTAAATACATCGTACTAACAGTGACACAAGTAGAAGTGGAATGGCCTGTAGTAAATACATCGTACTAACAGTGACACAATTAGAAGTGGAATGGCCTGTAGTAAATACATCGTACTAACAGTGACACAATTAGAAGTGGAATGGCCTGTAGTAAATACATCGTACTAACAGTGACACAATTAGAAGTGGAATGGCCTGTAGTAAATACATCGTACTGACAGTGACACAATTAGAAGTGGAATGGCCTGTAGTAAATACATCGTACTGACAGTGACACAATTAGAAGTGGAATGGCCTGTAGTAAATACATCGTACTAACAGTGACACAATTAGAAGTGGAATGGCCTGTAGTAAATACATCGTACTAACAGTGACACAATTAGAAGTGGAATGGCCTGTAGTAAATACATCGTACTCACAGTGACACAATTAGAAGTGGAATGGCCTGTAGTAAATACATCGTACTAAAAGTGACACAATTAGAAGTGGAATGGCCTGTAGTAAATACATCGTACTAACAGTGACACAATTAGAAGTGGAATGGCCTGTAGTAAATACATCGTACTAATAGTGACACAATTAGAAGCCAACAACTTGTATGTTTCGTCCCCGTCTACGCAACCTGTCAGTATCTAATTATTTGGAATAATCCTTTCCGGCGTTTCTTTCAATTAAAAAGGACTAATTTCATACGAGGGGGGTCTGTGATCTTAAAACACAATTAGTATGTTTACGTAGACACAAACATACGTGGTGAGGTCTGGTCTGGTCAGTAACTGACAACCTGCTGATGACAAATGTCAATACACCTGGTCAGTAAACTGACCACTACAATGATCGAACGATGTGTGGCGTCTACTATTCATCTAACAGTTGAAACATTTGTACATCAACGCATTCGTTTTCTCTTTGTTTGAGAGGCATTACTTAGAAGTTGACGGATGACAGGTTAGACATAATTTTATGGATAACGTTATCCATACAATTGTGTCTACCTTGTCATTCTTTTTCTACCAAGGATTTAAGATTGGGAGGCCTCTAAACGTGTAAGTTATTTTCTTTTACAAAAGAATAGGATTTCGATCAAAAGGTTACAGTTAAAATGACAAATACAACGTTCATATCTATAAGGTTATGGTGAATTTTGGCTGAGGCGAAACAACCACTACTTTGAGAGTTGATGTTGAGAGTATGCTTCACTTTGTATACATGTAAATACATTCGATGATACATCTGTTGATTTGACAGCCCAGGCCAAGTCGGACCTACACAAGCCAAACACTTCTGATAGAGACTATGTTGAGAATGTAGAGGGAAAAGGGCTTCGCTTTGAGCCCCTTGTTTTCCTTATATACCGCGATCTGAGACACTATAAAGTGGTATTTAGGTAGATATAACAATAGTCTATAGATGTAAAAGCATTTGAAGATACATCTGTGAGGTTTAAGTTTATTTTGACAGCCGGGCCAAGTCGGACCGAACACTTCTGACATAGATTTTCTTAAGAAAATACAGTAAAAGAGCTTGACTTTAACGGCCCAGTTTTCTTTAAATGCCATATACTGTGACATTATAAACTTGTATATAGGTAGATATAACAATAGTCTATAGATGTAAACACATTTGTAGATAGATCTGTGTGTTTGAAATAGATTTTGACAGCCCGGGCCAAGTCGGACCCAACACAAGCCAAACACTTCTGATAGAGACTATGTTGAGAATGTAGAGGGAAAAAGGCTTTACTTTGAGCCCCTTGTTTTCTATAAATACTGCAATCTGTGACATTATAAAGTTGTGTACAGGCAGATATAACACTAGTCTATAGATGTAAACACATTTGAAAATAGATTTGTGTGTTTAAAGTTGATTTTGACAGCCCGGGCCAAGTCGGACCGAACACTTCTGACACAGATAACGGCCCAGATTTCTTTAAATTCGATAATCTGTGACATTATAAAGTGGTGTACAGGTAGATATAACACTAGTCTATAGATGTAAACACATTTGAAGATACATCCGTGTGTTTAAAGTTGATTTTGACAGTCCGGGCCAAGTCGGACCCAACACAATCACTTCTGATAGAGACTATGATGAGAATGTAGAGGGAAAGGGGCTTCACTTTGAGCACCTTGTTTTCTTTATATACCGCAATCTGAGACACTATAAAGTGATATTTAGGTAGATATAACAATAGTCTATAGATGTAAACACATTTGAAGATAGATCTGTGTGTTTAAAGTTGATTTTGACAGCCCGGGCCAAGTCGGACCCAACACAAGCCAAACACTTCTGATAGAGACTATGTTGAGAATGTAGAGTGAAAAAGGCTTCACTTTGAGCCCCTTGTTTTCTATAAATACTGCAATCTGTGACATTATAAAGTGGTATACAGGTACATATAATACTAATCTATAGATGTAAACACATTTGAAGATACATCCGTGTGTTTAAAGTTGATTTTGACAGTCCGGGCCAAGTCGGACCCAACACAATCACTTCTGATAGAGACTATGATGAGAATGTAGAGGGAAAGGGGCTTCACTTTGAGCACCTTGTTTTCTATAAACACTGCGATCTGTGACATTATAAAGTGGTGTATATGTAGATATAATGCTAATCTATAGATGTAAACACATTTGAAGATAGATCTGTGTGTTTAAAGTTGATTTTGACAGCCCGGGCCAAGTCGGACCCAACACAAGCCAAACACTTCTGATAGAGACTATGTTGAGAATGTAGAGTGAAAAAGGCTTCACTTTGAGCCCCTTGTTTTCTATTAATACTGCAATCTGTGACATTATAAAGTGGTGTACAGGTAGATATAACACTAATCTATAGATGTAAACACATTTGAAGATAGATCTTGTGTTTAAAGTTGATTTTGACAGTCCGGGCCAAGTCGGACCCAACACTTCTGACACAGATTTTCTTAAGAAAATACAGCAAAAAAGCTTGACTTTAACGGCCCAGATTTCTTTAAATTCGATAATCTGTGACATTATAAAGTGGTGTATAGGTAGATATAATACTAATCTATAGATGTAAACACATTTGAAGATACATCCGTGTGTTTAAAGTTGATTTTGACAGTCCGGGCCAAGTCGGACCCAACACAATCACTTCTGATAGAGACTATGATGAGAATGTAGAGGGAAAGGGGCTTCACTTTGAGCACCTTGTTTTCTATAAACACTGCGATCTGTGACATTATAAAGTGGTGTATAGGTAGATATATTACTAATCTATAGATGTAAACACATTTGAAGATAGATCTGTGTGTTTAAAGTTGATTTTGACAGCCCGGGCCAAGTCGGACCCAACACAAGCCAAACACTTCTGATAGAGACTATGTTGAGAATGTAGAGGGAAAAGGGCTTCACTTTGAGCCCCTTGTTTTCTATAAATACTGCAATTTGAGACACTATAAAGTGGTATTTTGGTAGATATTATACTAGTTTATAGATGTGAATCCATTTGATGATACATATGTGAGTTTAAAGTTGATTTTGACACCCCGGGCCAAGTCGGACCGAACACTTGTGTGACTGTTGTGAGTATAGGGAGAAGAGGTCTACTTTAACCAACGTGTCTGCGTTAAATACGACGATCGGTGACATCAGCGACGCTTACACACAGCTCCGCTTTCTGGTTTTCAAGCGATCTACTCCGACTTACTTATTTATGGTGCACTTTTTTGTTTGGTGATTGTTCATTAATGTCATGTGCGTATGTTGCATCAATTATATGTAGGTATGATCGCCGATAATGAAGTAATTAGCCAGTAACACTTTGGCCCGTCCTTGGAATGTGATGAGTCTCCATGATTATATGCTTAATAGTTCAGCTGTTGTCGAGGATGGCCAATGCGAACATATTGTCAGTCACTGGTTTGTTGTAGAACTTGGAGAAAGTCGCAGAACTACTCCATCCTGCCGTTTTCAGTATAGTCTAAAGCGGCACAGAATGTCGTAACGCGGCACTAGTCGACGTGTGGCGTGTGTGGCGTGAAGGTATTCATGTCTATGCCACTCAACTGAAGCACCTGCTTGATCCAGCGTGACACGGTATCTTTACTTACAGCCTTATGCGGCTGTGTGTAGCTAATGAAAAGCTGATTCTCACTGTTCCGCATGGGAGATGTTCTGACAAGGTATTCCTGTTATACCCTAACAATACACAGACTACTCCGCCTGGTGTGACCCAGGTCTCGACTGTTTGATCAGACTACCAACTCTGAACTTACAACAACTACTGAACAAGCTAATATCTCTAACATCTAATAGATGAACAGTTTGCAGTCTCTGCCCTGATAATAGCGCAATCAAAGTCACAGTTTTAAGTGTCAAGTTTTTCAACAACAGTTCCTTCATAGGCATCAATGTTTTTAGATAATTAAGAACTACACTGGTATCCCACGTCACTGAGTTTCTGGGCAGTGAGGGGATGAGATCCAAGGGTAACGTATTCCGTGCAAACGTAAAAGAGTCAATAACACATGCATCTGGGTCTGGCTTCCAAGAAGCATATCTCTCAAGTCTAGTATTAAGTCTTGAGGCAACCAAATCTATGTCAGGTTTTCCAAATACCCTACATATTTCACTGAACACTTCATCAATGATGTACCACTCAGTATTGTCTTTCATTATTCTAGATTCTCGATCCGCAATCACACTGTCTTTACCCGGAACATGGCAAGCACTTAACCATAAGACTCGCTGCACACCCAACAGCCAAGTGTCTCTTGCGAGGGGGTCAAGCGTGGGAAGGCACAGCGTCGGCTGGCGAGCTGGTGTGGTGGTGGAAGCTGGAGCTAACTGTTTCTCCCCAGCCAGGAGTCTCCTGGAACAGTGCGGTGGTGAGGCGGGCGGCGGCGTTGGTGATAGAGAGGGGGCTGACTTGGAGGTCACAGTCAACCAGGAAATCCGAGAGATCCTGGTAGCTGTGAATTTCGTGTTCAAACCTCTCTTCTCCCAAGTACTGCACCAGCACCATGGGTGGGCGTGGGCGGTTGAGGCCGCAAGTACTTACTTACTTACTTACTTACTTACTTACTTACTTTGGAGATTTAACGTGCGCTTTCCGACTGATGCGTATTTCGCAAACGGCCGCAAGTAACTCAAGGTAGTTTATATGTTTAACGGTTTCATCACTTGACCACCGGCCGCCGGTGGACTGTTTCCCGCGGTCCCCACCCCACTCGATGTCTGACGCGTCAGAGGTCAGGGTAATTACCTGAGGTGCGAAACTTATCGGCTTGCTACTTGTACACACATTATCTACCCACCATTGTAGATCAGCCGTTTGATCTGTGGTGACTTCCAATACCTTGTCAAAATTGCCTTTCGCGTTTCGAAGAGCGTGTGACTTGCCGTTGTCAAGGCGACGGAAGTAAAGGGGGCCTAATCAAACTCCGGGAAAGCACCCTACCAAGTAACCAATCACCTCGGCTAGTTCCCGGATCGAACACAACTGTTTCTTGAGTAATGCTTCACAAGCTTGTTTCACGAACTGAGCTTTAGATGGAACTGGAGAAACGGTCATTGATGACGAGTTGATGACAAAACCAAGAAAAGTGATTTCCTGTGTAGGTGATAGTACCTATTTTCAGGGTGTAAAACAAAGCCTAGTTTGGTGAACAAGGCAGCAGTTTCCGAAACAAACGTTGAACATTCTTTCTTATCATCAATGTATCCGACATTAGTATGTCCCCGTGTTCTCAGAAATGAAAACGGCACTCTAAGTAATTTTGTGAAGTATCTAGGGGCACAACTAAGTCCGTTTGGCAGAACAGTAAACTGGTATAGTTGACCTTGCCAGAAGACTTTAAGGTATTTCTGATGATTTGAATGAACAGGCACAGTGTAGTAGGCATCTTTCAAATCTGTCGATGTCATGTAACAGTCCTTACGCACTAATGAGAGGGCAGCTGTAAGGCTCTCCATCTTGAAATGGACATAGTCTACACTTCCATTTAGTTGCTTCAGATTCAGGATAATTCTGTATGTCCCGTTTTTCGTAAGTATAATGAAGATTGTGGACATGTATTCACCATGTACATGACGTGATGGAACGATAACTCCCTTAGCTAAAAGTTTAGAGATTTCTCCACCTATGAAGAAAAATGTTCTTGGGGGTTAGAAGCTAATTTCTTTGGGAATATGCGACTGGACGAGCAACGAAGTAAAGTCTATGTAAGAACCAGTTACAGGCTGCAAGATAAACAGGTCTGAAGATAGTTCTTGCCAGCTCTGAACGTGAAATCGTAGTCTACCCGCAACAAATACATTGTTTGGTATGTTGAAAGTGCTCACCTCCCTTGGGGTACCAGCTAGTGCCTCCCCCCTTCGAATTTCTTCTTTTGGAAGGGGCTACTCTTGTCTAAAAAAACCCTTCCTCTCACCGGGTTGCCTTGGTTACGGCTGGTTGCATAAGAGGGAGTCTTGTATGCAGTAAACGGCTTGTGGTAGGGCGCCGGGCGCTGCTGACTGTAAGTGAGTTGTTGAGCCAATCTGTTGGTCATACTCATTGACTTGATCATTTCCGCCAAGTTGTCTCCAAACAGTAAGGTAGACATAGGCGTCTGGGGTGAACACAACTGCTGGAATTGCTTATTGTGATGTGGTCTGATCATTTCCCGTCGGCGGTAGTTTAGCTCTGTGTTCACGTGAGCGAGCAGACTAATGGATGGCATCAGTGACCTGTTTTGCCAGTTGTTTGATGTCTAATTGATGCATTGATATTTCCTTGTTCTGAACTTTTAGCAGGTCACTGGCCAGGTGTAGCAATGGCACAGCTGCCCTAAGGACAGGAGCTTGGAGTTTCTGCATCTTTATGTCATTTGACCGTTCTTGTGATTTGAGCTTAGTCCAGATTTCTGGGTTGACTTTGCTCGTTTTCACCAACCCACAGTTGTGGGGAGACTTGTAAACAGAAAGTTTCTCTTTCAACCTTTCTTCAGGAATTTTCTTGAACATCATATTGTTCATTGCCTCTGCCAACTTTGGTTGTATAGGTGGGCCTAAGAAATCTTCGTTGGTATAATCCTGAAGAGCAGGGAGTCTAAGAGAACACTACTCTCATCCATTTCCGTGGAGTGATCCGCTGTTCCCAGAGCACCTGCAGCCTCTTCAGCTGCCACCATCAAAGAGGTCTTCCATGGCGCCATTCCCGCCACAGTCAGTGATGAATAATGAATAGTTTATAAACATGGCATACTTTGTGTTAATAATAACTCATACGTAGCCTGACTAAATGTGGCCGAGTTGATTTTATTGCTATTTTGTAAATATTTTAGTAAAGTCCTTTAATTGTCTTGTTTCTGTTTTAACCTGTTACTGTCTCAAGCTAGATTACTTGAGCAGTATGAAAACAACAACAATTAGACTAGCTCCAGTACTTACATAACTACTAACATAACAATAGCCACTTTCACCTATACAGTCACCAACAGCACAAGCGTCTTGCTTTGCTTTCCTTCCCAGCTTCTGTATTATGTAAGTAAAAGGTTTCTTCTGTTTTTTGCTGACTTTGCTAAATTAGTTGGTCACTTACACTTGAAGGAAATCAGTGGTTCTGTGGACCGGATTCAAATCAGTGGATGATTTATATTTGTTGTGTTCAGGATCTCTATAAGGTTAGTTTGTGTTTGGTTCATATTTATGTATCTTGTAGATATGTCTGTGTATTTAGTTTTATGAATTAGATGCATTAAGGTAATGCATTGATTGGTAATTACATATATTTTATATATATCTATATATGTCAAACTGAAAATAGTTTAAAACATAAACTAGTAGTTCATAATAAGTATACATGTTATCTCGATATCTTCAGATATTCCATATCTTCCCTCTTAATTTGTTAAACACTTCAGTTAAATCTAAACTAAATCTATAATCTATTTTAACTATTAATCACTACTTAAATACCATCTAACTACATGTGTGAATGCAGTATGTATGTAGATTATGATTGAATGGATACATATGAAAAGGTCATTTTACATATTCTTAATTTTATTGGCCATTTCCTTTTTCTTATGCGGCCTTATTGTTTCAATTTTTCTAGAATATGGCAATCGATGTTATTACGATGCATGTGATCTGCCAACGCTGACATAGTTGCCAGCTCATTGCCACACAGTGGTAAGTTATGTGTATATTGTGTTTATATTATATTTATATCATATTTATATCATGGCAATCTGTAGAGGCGGTATTTATGTAACCGTCTTAAGTATTTTTATATGTAATTTGGCTTAAAACCACAAGGGTAAGTGTAACTACTGCTCAGCATGTTTGATACATTAATGTAAAATATCAAGTATAAATAATGTTTATGGTATGCATAGCATATTAAACTGGATGAGCCGTTTATGCATTGGTGTGTTGATACTATGTGATATGTTTGTTATATTTCATCTATTAGATATTTTCATTGTATTTTTATACATATTTGCAGAGTTCAGAAACAACTAGCGAGTGTGCAAATAAAATCAGCTGTCAACTCACACCCCAGTAGCCTGTTCTGTGTTTACTGCCCTAACCGGAGCCTTGCCCGCTACTACATTTTGGAGCCCCCAGTGAGGACTGACAGCATGGTGGAGTACATCCTGAACATCGAGGGAAATCGAACCTAGCGTTCATCATCAGTCGTCATTGGTTGTCTGTGACTTCCAGATATCTTCGGTGACTATAACTGTGTTTTATGTCAGTGACATAGCAGTTTGACCATTCTACGTGTGATGATGATATTTTTACAGTGACTGTGTTGTGATATCAACGACTACATTGACTATTTTTGAGATCTAAATAATTGCATTGCGTCGTCTTGGTGATATGTTTTCATGTCACCCTGCTTTGTGCGATGACGAGAGACATTCAACCGGAAACCAGATTCTTCTTCACCTCAGTGAATGTGTGTATTCATAGACTATGAGATTCAGTGACAGTTCTTGTGAACATTATTGCTATTTTATTTGATATGCTTTGAACATTAACTACTTCTATAACTAGATCTACCCATAACTTTCACTTGTGCATACCAGTTGTATAAGGCGCCGCGATTCGCTGTGCGGAGTTGCGTCACTTGGGCACACCAGAAACCTATGATTGTGGGTTCAAATCCCGATTCGCTCCGATTATGTTTCTAGGTTTGTCAGCACCATACCCGTACTCGTGGGTTTCACCGAAGTGGTTAACGTCTGAGACCTGCATCACTTCAGTCTTTTCTCCCACATTAAGCTGACACGCGGTGATATAACTGGAATACTGTTTAAAGCGGCGTTAAACCCAACTCACTCACTCACTTGTGCATATCGTTACACTTCAGCTATTGTTTGCTATTCATGTGTATGCTATGTCAAAGATGTATTTGCTTATGCTGAGTGCTATACTTACCGTTTGATTGCTTTCGCATTATTGTTCTGCCATACTTACCTGTTGTTTGCCATACTGTGTTGATTGGTATTCACTTATTGATGCCATATCTGTTTGACTAGAACCGGGTACCCGTGACTTGCTTTTCAGTGTGCATGTGTTTGAATTTATATTCATAACTAGGTCTCAAGCCATTTAAACTTTAAATATCTAAACTTTAACATAATATCTAACTTAAAAAATCTCTACATTTAGGTTAAATTCAGTATAAATTCTTAACTTAGCGTTAGGTTATATATCATTAGCTTAGTATTTATTACTTACTACTAGATTACACATCGTTGACTCTTGGTTGCTTGTGTAGTAATTAGTTATAAATAAAGTTGGTAGTTAGAGGAGTCATGATGTGAAGGTGTTGTTCTCTTAGCTTGTCTTTCCTTGGCGGTTCTGATAGTTGGTAAGTTGGTGTCATTTGTCTATATGGTTAAGTCTCGTTAAATATTCTATCTCTGTCTATCCCTTTTGCATGCCCACTGCATTTGCACTTTACTAAACATCAATTGAGCACAGTTAATCTAACCTTTTAGTTAAGTGTATAATTACCTTCCACAATAGTTATCATCAGCTCCATACTTCTCGGAATACTGCTGTGGTATACGGCATAAAATATGTAAGTTTGCTTTTTCACAACGCCAATACGGCATAGTCTTACTTCCCCACTACCCCTCAGGTCTTAGCTACATTAATTAGTTAAATATGTAATTGTGTCCCAAATGTAATCATGTAATAAGCAGATTACATTTCCCCTTTGCTTCTTCCTCATATGCCTTTTAAACACGGCTAGTGTGTTTGTAATTCTGTATTGCACTCAGCTGCTGAATTACTTGTCATTTTTTTCATAATGTAGTGATTCAGTATTGCACTCATTCACTGAATTGCTATGTAAGTGATAGTGTCATCAAATTTTCTTTTCCGTATTGTTCACAACACCAAGGTGTTTGGAAATACATTATTTCAGTCATGGCTGAAGGTGGCATGTCTCAAGAAGACATAGATCAGCTGGTTAAAACCTTAAATGCACTTAAGCTGCAACCCAAGTCAGATACCCCAGAGGATTTCTTGGCTTGGATGCAGGCATGTATTGGCAAGGCTAGCCCAGAAGTAAAAGCAGAACCTGGAGGGTCAGATAGCATTGAGAATGCTGAGGTTCCGCTAAAACAAAGCACTGTGGTAAAAGTGGCAGATGTTCCACGTTTACCTTTCTTTTCTGGTGAAGCCAGCAAAGATTCAAGCTATGACCTCTGGCGGTATGAGGTCAGATGTCTCTTTCAAGACAAGCTCCACTCAGAAGATACGGTGAGGCAGGCCATCCGACGATCTCTGAAAGGTCCAGCTGCTAGGGCATTACTTAGACTAGGAGCTCATGTTGATGTTAATTCTATCTTGGCAAAGATGGATAGTGTCTTTGGGGATGTTAACACAGCTGAGACCCTCCTAGCTAAGTTCTACTCAGCTAAACAGTTGGATTCAGAGTCAGTTGCTTCTTGGGCACTACGTCTTGAAGATCTCCTTGGACAGGCCGTGGATGCTGGAGAAGTACAAGTAGGCAAGACAGATCAGATGCTGAGATCGAAGCTGTGGACAGGACTCGTTCCAAGACTGAAGGACATATGCGGCCACAAGTTCGACAACAGCCACACCTTCAGTGAACTACTTGTTTCTCTCCGAAGAACAGAGCAAGAGGTTAATAGTCGGTCTGGGTCATCACAAAAGAAATCTACTCCTGCAATGGCTGCTGTGAAAGCTGAAAACAAGGAACTGGAAGAAATCAAGGGAATGATTAAGAAACTCACAGGTGAAGTGGCAGAACTGAAGAAAAAGAGCGATTCACCATCACAGGGTCCACTTTCTTTTCCATCGAGGCCACCACCAGGACACCTTTCAGGTAGAGGGTATGCACCCCCTCAGGGACCCCAGAGGCAGTTTCGAGGACCTTCTACTCGGTTTCCTTCTCCCACATTTCAGGACAGCAGTAACTATGTTCAGGGGCCCTCTGCACAGTTACAACCAGCTACCTCAATTCAGGCACACAGTTATCAGAGGCCACCAGTTACCCAGACACCAAGGATGAAACCAGGATGGACAACTGATACCTATGGTCAACCCACACCTATCTGCTATCGTTGTGGTCAAGTTGGACACCTCAGCTATCAATGTAATGTACGAACAGACCACCGTTGGAATTCTTTAAACTGAAGGAAATCCATGTTTTGGGACGAGCCATGGATTTTAATGCACAAAGTCCCTATGGTAAACACATGGCTAGTAAAGACATGACTGACCTTGTGGGAAGTACTTCAGAAGTTGATGTTGCCGTTCATGGGGTGAAAACTAGAGCTTTGTTGGATACGGGAGCCACAGTCTCAACCTTGAGCGAATCCTTTCACCAAGAACACTTATCTCACCTCCCAGTAATCCCACTACAACATATCCTTAATGTTGAATGTGCGGACGGTCAGTCCTTACCTTATTTAGGCTATGTCGAAGCACCACTTTTTGTAACTGGCATGTCTCCAAACGAGCAGAATGGGTTGTTTTTAGTTGTACCCGATAGCAACTATAATGAGTCTGTTCCTGTTCTAATTGGGACCAACATCTTGAATTCACTGTTGCTTAAGTGTAAAGAACTACACGGAGAGAGATTCTTGCAGACCGCTAACCTTTTTACCCCATGGTATTTAGCCTTTAGATGTCTTGTTATCCGGGAAAAAGAGTTAGTAAAACAACAGAATAAGCTTGCTGTTGTGAAATGTGCCGAGCTCAAGAGGATCATTGTTCAGCCTAACAGTCAAGTTAAAATTCGTGGATTTCTTCACAAACCTCTCAACCATCACTCACCATGTGCAGTTCTCCATGCAACACCATCATCAGCTATACCAGACGGCCTCGAGATAGCTCCAAGTTTAGTATCATACCCTCGTGCACAGAAGATGGGAGTTGATGTGTACATCTCCAATGTTACAACCAGAACTGTTTCTATATCACCTCACGCTATACTTTGTGAGATTCAGCCTGTCACTATTGAAGATATGCCTCAGCCATCTACCTCAAGTGCAGAGTCCTTGATTGAAAAGATGGATTTCAAGGAAGCAGCTGTAACACCAGAACAGTTAGCTCAAGGAAAAGGTGTAATCCGAGACCACATAGACATCTTCTCAACTGGAGATACTGATGTTGGACACACGGACAAGGTACTTCACCGGATTGAACTCACTGAGGAATGTCCCTTTAAGCAACGCATTCCTCCACCCATGTATCAGGAAGTGAGGGACCACTTGGAACAACTTTTACTTTGTGGAATTATTCGGAAATCTTACTCCCCTTGGTCATCAAATGTAGTACTTGTTCGCAAACGAAATGGTAAACTGAGGATGTGTGTAGATTTTTGCGAGCTGAATAACCAAACTATCAAGGACAGTTATTCACTCCCAGGAGTTGAAGAGATGTTTGACGCTCTGGCCGGCTCTAAATTCTTCACGACTTTGGACATGAAGTCTGGATACCATCAAGTTGAACTAGCCGAAGAACATAAAGAGAGAACTGCCTTCACAGTGGGACCACTCGGATTTTACGAGTATAACAGGATGCCTTTTGGTCTTTGCAACAGCCCCGCTACATATCAGAGGTTGATGAATGAATGCTTTGATGGTCTACATCTGAAAATTTGTCTAATCTATCTTGACGACATCATTGTGTTCTCAGAGACCTATGATGAGCACTTGGACCGTATTGCTCAAGTATTCGAAAGAGTCAGAGAGAATGGATTAAAGTTAACTCCAGACAAGTGTTCTTTTTTCATGGAAAGGATCAAGTTCCTTGGCCATGTAGTGTCATCCAAAGGTATTGAAGCAGATCCAGATAAAGTCCAGCACATCACTGATTGGCCACGACCAACATCTCCAGAACAAGTTTGTCAGTTTCTTGGCTTTGCTGGATATTATCGCAAGTTTGTAAAGGATTTTGCAAAGATTGCCAGACCTTTGTCTTCTCTCATGCCATCTCCAAAGCAAGTCAAGAAGAAGACGTCTTGGTCATGGGGTCCAGAGCAAGAATCAGCTTTCCAGCATTTGAAGGAGCTACTATCCTCACCTCCAATACTTGGATATCCTGACTACTCTAGGAAGTTCGAACTACATACTGATGCCAGTACTCATGGACTTGGCGCTGTTCTGTACCAGGAGATGGATTCAGGGAAAAAACAGGTCATCTGCTATGGTAGTCGTGGGTTAAGTAAATCTGAAAGGAATTACTCAGCTCATCGTCTAGAGTTCTTAGCTTTAAAGTGGGCGGTGACTGAGAAATTCAAGGATTACCTGTATGGGAATACTTTTACAGTATTCACAGACAATAATCCGTTGGCTTACGTTCTCACAACTGCTACAGGTCATCGTTGGTTAGCATCGTTATCAGCCTACGACTTTGACATCATTTATCGTCCTGGACAGAGCAATGCAGATGCTGATGCATTGTCATGATTACCTAGACTAACAGTGGAGGAAGATATAGAAGCATCTGAAGTATCTACAGAATCAGTAAAAGCCATTTGCCACACCATCCATGCTCAGCCTTTTGTGGAATCACTTTGCTTTTCTGCTGATGTTGTGAACATTGAAATGGACCAGACACAAGATATCCGCATTATGACTGATCGCGACTGGAGAAGGGTACACGCTAAAGATCCAACACTCAGGCCATGGATTGATTGTGTGAGAGCTGGTCAGAAGCCCAAACGAGAAATAGTACCTCGGAGCAAGGCCAACTCTTCACTCTTAAAGATCTTTGATAATCTTTTCATGGAAAATGGCGTTCTTTACAGACAAACTAACATAGGAGAAGAAAAGAGACGACAACTAGTGCTTCCTGCATCCCATGTGGAAATGGCTTTACTTGGATGTCATAATGAAGTGGGTCATCCAGGACGGGACCGGACTCTTTCCTTACTAAGAGACAGGTTTTTCTGGCCTGGGATGCTAAGAGACAGAGAAGAATGGATCCATGCCTGTGGCAGATGCCTGAGAAGAAAGTCTCCTACCAATATCAGACCTCCCTTGGTGAGCATACAGACAACCCAGCCACTTGAGTTAGTTTGTATGGATTTTTTATCTCTGGAATCATCACGAGGATATGACAGCATTTTGGTTATCACAGATCATTTTACCAGATATGCCATGGCAATACCAACCAACCAACATATAACTGTATTCGTCATGAATCCACTGGCCAGACTCCTGTCTTTCTGATGTTTGGACGTGAACCAAGACTTCCCATCGACCTGGCATTTGGGCTTGAGCTTAACCAGCAGAAGAAGTCTTTATTTCAATATATGAAGTCGCTGAAGGAACGTCTCCGACAAGCCTACCAACGAGCTGCTGAAGCATCTAAGATATCAAAAGATCATCAAAAGGCCGACTACGACATGAAAGTAAGAGGAGCCACTTTGGATGTAGGAGACAGTCCTAGTTAAGACCTTGGCTTTTGATGGGAAGCATAAACTTGCAGATCGTTGGGAAGAAGATGTGTACGTGGTTCTCAGGCAACCAAATCCTGCCATTCCAGTGTTTGTGGTCCAGAAGGAGAACTCAGAAGGAAGGAAAAGAACTTTACACCGGAACCATCTTCTACCCATTGGCACCATCTCAAGACCGGAAGTTCCGCCCAGACCAATCCCTGCACTAAGACGATGTAAACAGAGAGGAAAACCAAATGAAGGACAACAACTAGACGACAACACAAGTGAGAAAACAGAAGATTCAGAGGACAGAGATTTGTGCTTAGTGCCTGTTCAGACATTCCAGGGGACAGCAGAAGATCATGACTCAACAGCCATGAACAGTGAAGCTGCTGACAGGATGGAAGATTCTGCCCAAGAAGAAACTGGTAATGATCTTGGAATTCTTGTGGCAGCGGGACCTTCTTTTAGTGGTGACGACCACTCGTCAGAGTTGTTGGAAGAACAACATGACACAGAAGAATACCCAGATGAAGAATTCGGACATGAAACTGAACAGGACCAATCTGAGACCTCAACGGCACTCAGAATAGAGGACAACCAGGAGCCAACTGCAGTGGAATTGTTAGAAGCTACTGATGAAGCTGCTGCGCCACTTGCAGAAGCCACTATAGCCCGCCCTACCCCACCAACAGCAGCCAGACGTTCCAGTCGATCAACTCGGAAGCCCTCTTGGATGACATCAGGGGAATACCTGATGAGTCACCAGATCCCAGACCAAGACAGGGAGAGGAGATCTCGGACTATCCAGGAACTTCCAGTGGCGTTTTGAAACATTTATCTCGTGCATTTATTTCGATTGTTGATGGTAGTATTAAATGACGAGGACGTCATTATTTGGGAGGGGGTAGTATGTGGCCGAGTTGATTTTATTGCTATTTTGTAAATATTTTAGTAAAGTCCTTTAATTGTCTTGTTTCTGGTGCTGCCCAAGGACTTGTAGACTCTCCAGTAATCTCTTGATCGAGCATATCACATACCATTTCCTCCAGAACATCTTTCTGTTTCTGTCCAAGTTTATAAGCTCTCTGACGAATTGGTTGCTGACCTGGACTATTAGCAATGTGTTGTCGAAGTATGTCACAATGACCCAATTTATTGTCCTTCCCAACGAACACAGATGTAACTCTTGAATCTGCTCCGACTGATCCTGAGAGAGAGTATTCGAAATGTTGGTCCTAACTGGATCAGGGCTAGACACATGGTTTATCCGTGGATGTGGAAGATCATCCAAAACACCACTTGAGTCTGACACATCAGTGATATCCTGTTCAACAATTGGTGAACACTGCGGAATATCCGATATAGAATCCTTTGCTGACAGGCACACAAACTTTCCAATAACAGCTCCTTTCCTAACTGTTATCAGTTCATCAGTGAAGTTACAGACAGATTGGAACACAGTACCATCATGAACACGGGACAAAGATTTACCTGTAAGTAATCAAGTTGTATTAAGTACATCTGAACCTGTCACTAATCCATCAACACCATTTGGAAGTATAGCACCTTTAATACGTGCCGCTGTAACAACTTGACTCTTTCCAGGAACAATCAATTCTTCTGTGGTAATCAAGTGACGACGAGGATCTAATGAGAGAGTTTGCTTTCCAAAGTTAATAATAACATTGTGTTGTTCAAGGAAGTCACAGCCCAAGATTATATCTGGTTGTAGATTTGGCACTACATGAAACAACACTGTAATCTGAGAACTTGCAATTGTCAAATGAAGATGAGTTGTTCCAGTGATTGGGGCTTTAACATTATTGGCAGTTAAAATGTGTGTTACGGTTTTTGGTTCAACTACGGTAACGCCAAGCTTTTGGGCAGTTGATTCATTTAAAACACAAAAGTCGGCTCCAGTGTCAACTAGAGCACATGTTTGGGTCAAACCAATACTGATAGGGACATAATTCCGCAACAAATTGGTTGAGGTATGAAGAGTTCCAATTGAACAATCCTGAGAATCAAGTGTAGATTTCAGATAACCCCCTACTAATTGTGTTCTGACAACCGGGGATTCATTATCAGAGTTTACTGGTTTTCCGTGATGAAGTTGACAGGTGTCCTGTTTGCTGAAGTGGCAGGGTTCTGGCCTTTAGCAAGACAGAAGCGAACTGTGTGGTTTTACTCCACCACACAAAGAACATATCACAGTCTTAGATGGCTCAGTTTTGCTGTTGTCTAATCTGGTATATCTGTAACATTTCTTCGCTGTTTGTCCTTTCCTATTACAAATCTGGCAAACTAGTGGTTGTGAATAAGTCTTAGCAGCGATGGTGCTGGTATCATGTTGACGTCTGTTTACATTTACTGTGACCTCTTCCATCTTTGCCTGAATTGCGGTGACTAGAGAGGTCAATTTGTCAAGCACCGTGGCACCAGTGTTGACCTCTGTTGTTGAGATAAGAGTTGACTCATTCACTACACTCGCGAACTCTATCGCATCTTGGAATGAGGTTGGTCTATGTTGTATTACCGGTGCTCGTATGGCTGGCTAAAGTCCACGAATCAATGCTGATAGTTTTTCACGATTTGTTTTATTTAAACAGGCACATTTAAGTTCAATGTCTGTGATATACGTTTCCAGGTGTTCAAATTCTGACATTTTCCTGTCCCACAACTGTTGTTCGAAAAGCCATAAAGGTTGGTTTGACACAAAATGTTCAGGAAATATATAGAAAAGTCTGTCTTTAGAAAGCTTAATGTGATCCTGAAGAGAAGTGTACCAAATCAAAGCAATTCCTTACAAGTTCAGCATCACTGCCGGTCCAATCTGATCGTCTCTAAATCTCTGCACGCCAGACCAAGCCTTAAATCGTTCCAACCACATACGGGCGTCCTCCGTGGGCAATCCAAAGAATGGCTCCAATTTCAGATTGGAGGAAGCCATGATCACCGTATGAGGCCGAAAGAATAAGGGATCGTTTTTACATCTCCACCATGTGTTGCGTTGTGGGACCTGTCTTATACATCTTGTAATTATTACATTCAAATTTAGTACAAAATGTACTCCGTTTGCTACGCTATAGTAAATATACGGTCCATTTGCTCAACACATGCGTTCTCTCCTAGAACGCATGTGTTCTGCTGTGTACTGTAATGAATATATAATGATAAGCAGCACACTAATGTTATAGGCGAGAACACGTGTTCCATTAATAGAACAACGGGGTTCTGTTTGTCTAACTAACATTCAAAACTACCCATGCCTTGTGAACCACATCCGTTTTGTGAGAAAACTGACGTGACGTCGCATTTATTTGGCCCTACAATTTCCTATCATCTGTGGGACAACTGTGGTAAGTATCCATCTAGGAATACGTTTGTTTCATATTTAATCCTTACCTAATATGGTGTAATATTTCGGCGACAAAATCATATGCTCATCACATGCGAAGTATAACCTGCCCCATACGAAACGCATAGCATACGACATATTCCTCGCCATTTTGACCGTCATTTCTGTCATTGTTCCACACGCATTATTCGCAAATTGTGAGATGAAATCCCACTGTGCACCTGTGACAATTTGAAAGTTTCCGAAATGAAGTTTAAGTATAATGAATATATATTTCAGGTTCTATATGAATCCAGAATTGTTTTGTTTCTATTACAGGGTGCATTGCAGATAAACAGCACCATGGAAATTATTGAACACAGCACACGTCTGCGCAAAGGAGGAAAAGAAACAAGGTTTTGCAGATCAAATAAGAAGGTACTTATGTATATTTTCCTCTAGTCTTTATCCAAGTAAGTGATACCTAAACTAATGTCCAAAAGAAACGATACCACACATTTTTATAAATATTTTATTATGAAGAGTTTATTTTCGTCTGAAAAGGTACCTTTGCATATCCTACGCTCCAAACCAAACGTATTCGGTCGATAAAACCGGAAAATTTGATCAATTGAGAAAAAAGCGTGCAATTTGCCCAAATGACGTTCCGTCCCGTAACACGGAATACACGTGCATATCTTCTGTATAAAACTGCTGACCGGACACGTTGGGATCACAGCAACAAAAAGCACACAAAAGAAATGCCACGTTTGACACCGATTGAGAGAGAGAGAGAGCCGTAGGAATGCTCCAACAGGGAGCTACCTACCGCGACGTCGCCAGAAGGTTAGGATGCGCGCGCATAACTGTCACCAGGTTAATGCAGCGGTTGCGTGAAACAGGTCGGACAGCAGACAGGCCGAGAACCGGGAGACCACGGGTGACCACGCCTATTGAAGACCGCCACATCCGGGTACTTCACCTTCGGAACCGCTTCGTAACGGCGACGTTAACGTGGGACACGTGATAAGTCGACAAACCGTGTACAGGAGACTGCGAGCACATGGTATGCGAGCACGTCCCATACCGCGGAGCGTCCCTGACACCTCAACACCGACTCAACAGACGGATATGGGCCAGGCGACTTCGACGGTGGCAACGGTGGAACTGGGCACGTGTCATGTTTTCTGACAAAGCAGATTTTGCATCTTTAGGAACGACGGCCGGCAGCGTGTGTACCGAAGAGTAGGTGAACGTTTCGCACTGAACTGCATCCATCAAGTCAGGCAATATGGAGGCGGAGGTTTAATGGTTTGGGGTGGAATCTGCGGTGACGTCAAAACGAGACTCGTCGTTATTCTAGGAAACCTGAATGCGCAGCGTTATCGTGATGACATCTTACAACCAGTTGTGGTGCCATTCATCCAACAACAGCCTTATGGTATCATTTTCCAGCACGATAATGCGAGGCCTCACACGGCAAGGCTGACCCAGAACTTCCTAGCAAACGCCAACATTCACGTTTTACCATGGCCGGCATGTTCACCGGACATGAACCCAGTCGAACACATGTGGGACATTCTCGGCCGCAAAGTCAGGAATCGCCCTGTGCCTCCAGTTAACCTCCAGGAGTTGGAACAATGCCTCCTCCATGAATGGCAATGCATCCCCCCCCCCTCCCAACGTCATCAGACGTCTGACGTCATCAGCCCGTAGACGTGTACTAGCGTGTATTGACGCTCACAGTGGACATACCCGGTACTAACGTGACTTTGAGACGTGTGTTGTGACATTTTCCACACTTGACTCATCAACTGTGTTCAAATGAAATTTTCATTTTGGACCCCCCCCCCCCCCCCCCCCCGCGTCTTTACATGTCTGTCCTCATGATTGTAAAGGATTGATTTCAATGAATTTTTGTACACATACTGTGAAAACATTACTCACAAGTCATATACCAATTTGAAATGTCTGTATCGTTTAGTTTTTTTGTAATGTCCTTTCAAACACGTGGTATCGTTTCTTTTGGACATTAGTTTATGTTAGTTAAATGACATTTTTGGCAAAACATTTTGCAACCTGTAAATAATGAAACAAATATGATTGCCACGGTAATCTTGCGTTTACTAACGAACATTTGTTAGGATAATAAGGTAAGAAGGTAAGTTTTAATCATTAATGTCCAAAAAGGATTTTAATTAATGGTGGTAACCATAATTTGTTCTAAGCACCTACGGTATTCGGTAATAACATCAACAGTTTAAATCATAAGTCCCAAGCACGAGAATCGGATGGCACACAAGTTCAGTAGCGTGTATGGCCACCATGTGCGTTGACAACTGCCACACAACGCCTCCGCATGGACCTTGTGATGCTTGTGAACACATGATTGAGAAGACGACGCCATTGTTGCTGCAAAATGGTGCCAAGATCTTGCAAATTCTGTGGTTGGTTCTGGAGAGTGCGCAGACTTCTGCCAAGAGCATCCCAGACGTGTTCGATGGGATTGAGGTCGGGAGACCTTGACGGCCAGTCCATGACGTTGACTCCCGCATTCTGAAGGAAATTCCTTGTCAAAATGTGTGGGGTCTGGCACTGTCGTGTTGGAAGATCAAACTGGGTCCATGTGCTGCCATAAAAGGCAGAAGTTCTGGTGCCAGTACCTGGTCGCGGTAAGCAGCAGCGTTGAGGTTGCCACGGATGACAAGAAGCCTGGAACGTGCATTGCCACAGAAAGCACCCCACACCATGACACTTCCGCCTCGAAATCTGTCGAACTTCCTGTACACAACACTGGTCGTAACGCTCATGACGGCGCCTCCACACCCTCGCCCTACCATCAGCAAATCGAAGATTAAATCGGGATTCATCACTGAAGACGACTTGATTCCAATTCCTCTGAGTCCATCGTAAGTGTCGCTGTGCCCACAATTGACGTTGACGTCTGTGTAATTGAGTCAGAATCGACCCGTAGTGCTTGAATGTGAGCAGTTCTCAGACGGTTTCGAACAGTTTGCGAACTCAGTCTACCCCTAAACAGTTCATTTCTGGTTGATGTAGCCGTCAAAAATCGGTTACGGAGGTGACGTAAGATAATCTGACGATCCTCTGCATGTGACGTCACACGTGGTCGACCTGGCCGAGGGCGATCAGCGGTGGTACCCGTCTGCTGAAGACGCGTCTGTAAATCATAAACAGTCCGTCGACTACAACCCATCGTCCTTGCTACTTCAGCTACGGCACGTTCACGTTGCACATTTGAAAGGCGTGGCATGACAGATGGCCGTAAAGACTTTTGTTTTCTTGTGTTTTTCTTTTTTTGTTAATGACTGCTAACAAGTAGGGCTGAAAACACGTGCGGTATTATGGCCACGTGACCAGTTGCACGTGAAAAAAACACTTTTGCCGCTATAGTGCTGTGCACATGATTTTGATCGATTCACCTGCACAAAAACGGGTGTTATCTGAAGACAATACGTGGCCATTACTGTTTAAATACCCAATAAGGGCCAACAATGATAACTAGTCAAAATGTTAAAATTTTAGGTTTGTGAAGTTTTTAATTTTGGTTCAGTATATATGACTATGACACAATAAATGTTTGGTGTTTTAGGATGAAGTTTCCTGAAGCATGCAATGATCAAGTCGTTGTTACAAACATCGTCCTTGGGGATATTTACCCACGAGAAACATCTGCGAAGTCCATGCACTTCATGAAAGACTTGAAACTTAAGTTATCTTAAGTATGGAAGTATGCTTCAATTTGCTACACGACTGACTCACATATTTAAGTGACTTGAATATCTACATGATCATGACAAATAAAGATAATAAAGAATTCCTGGTTACGGTTCAGAATTTCGCCCCTGTGGTTTTATGCCAGAGAATATGAATTCTTACACCTTGAAAACCATCGGGTAAATTGTATTCAACACGCAAGATGATTTGTCATTTCAGTACTGTGGAAGCACGTGTTTGAGAACATGTAGTGTTCTGAATCTCGGTCCAGAACACTTTACAGACGTTCTAAAAGTGTTACATCGTCAGAACACGTTGAAACGTTTTAAATATGTTTGTAGAACACTCCTGTTCCGGGTCGAGAACATCAATGTTCAGAATTTTCAGAACACATGGACGCGTTTTAAAAGTGTTACATTCATGTGTTCTGTCTATAGTGTTCAGAAGTAGAACACTTGGGTTCAGAGTGTAGACAAATTGGAGATACAGCCTATTCCCTTTAGTGAACTAGAGATAAAAATCAAAATCATAGCCTCCATGGCCCAAAGATGGCAAGCCCAGTGGGACGCAAGTAAGATCGGCAGATGGCTATACAAAATTCAACCCAAGATCCACCAAAAGCCCTACTCATACTCAAATGAAAGGAAAGTTGAAATTGCCATCTCAGACTTGGTCTCAAAAAGAACTATGACAAGATTTGTCCATCTTGCAATCAACCTAAATCCATTGCTCACTGGAATGTCAAGACCACGCACAAGCCCGGGCTCGGTTAAAACAAGAATTGCAGCTTGATCCGCTATCTGTCTCCTAAAGCCAAGAGATGCAATAGCGAAGGCCAAACTAACTCTAGCCTAGAACAATCCTTAATTTCAGGAGCAGAAGCAATCTAGACTTGCCAAATTATCCTGGACTTGAGACCTTGTTTTTACTTTATTTCTCTAGGGTCTGGGAGACAGACCAGGGAGGGTCATGAACATCATACAAGGACATGAGGAGGGTCATCCCGAAATATGACGACCCATGAAGTCCCGGGTTAGAACAGGCCTTCAGCAACCCATACTTGCCGTAAAAGGCGACTATGCCTGTCGTAAGAGGCGACTAACATGATCGGGTGGTCAGGCTCCCTGACTTGGTTGATGCATGTCATCGTATTTTAATTGTGTGGATCGGTGCTCAGGGGATTGTCTGGTCCAGACTCGAGTATTTACAGATCGCCGCCACATATATAGCTAGAATATTGCTGAGTGCGGCGTTAAACAACAAACAAACCAAAATATGACAAGCATTTTTAGGGGAGGGTAATTATTTTCAGTATCATTAAAAATCTCTTATAGCCTCCTAAATAAATGTAATAAATGGCCGCTCCCTTATCTTGGGATACATGTTTACATTCGGCTAGTATTATTTATTGTAAAGCTCAAGTGATTTTGATGCCTTAATTATAATTTAAATTGAAATAAGATGAAATATTCGAATTTGCTTTTGCAATCAAATTAAATATACACTGGGCCTAATACTAAATTTGCTATTTAGATCTAGATCTATATTTATAACCATTAATAATATTCGCTTATATTTAATAACAAGCATCAATTTTGATGATAAAGTAACTTTCCGCGAGTTTTGGAATTGTTTAAAACGTACAGGAGACCTAGTCTAGGCTATCGTAGGTCCAATCTTAAACCAGATAATGTGGATGGTGTCATTGTACATATATATACAGCTGATATAGGTCCCACTGACCTAATTTTCGTTCACGAATGTAAATATAGGTCAATGGTTTGGTCCACTGATCAGTTGAGCAGCAATGATGTTAATGTAACACATATATGGGATTTGTAGTGAGAGGCTTTCTGGGAATCCTTCTGTACAATCACCTGTACATGTTATTAATCTTGTGTTTATTGTATTCCCACACTGCTGTAAACGTGCAAGTCACTTACCCGCGAAGTCGTCATGTTTTGAAGTTCTAGATCACCCCTTTTGTGAACATGGCCTGGTCGCTGTCAGTGGGCAATATGGCGGACGACGAGGAAGGTGCGCCGATGTCTGACGAAGAAATGGTCGAGGAAGACTCGATGTCGACAGTAGAGGGGAGTAACAGTGCTGATAGTGAAGCAGAAGAATTATATGAAGTAGAGCATATAGTAGGAATGAAGAAAAATGCTAACGTGAGTGACTACTGGCCTTCTATATAAGTAACTCAGATGTCTGGAGCGGCTGCTCTCAAGACAATATTCAGCTGTGTTGTTAAGAACTGACGGTATGTCTTTGTTCACTAACATGTTTTTCACCATACACTCTAAGCCGGCTGCCTGTTGATATTTGAATTATCAACCCATATGTATCATTTTATTAGTACAGACATGCATTTGTGGAGATTTTCAATTTAATTGCAGAACTGAGATCCAGGGGGACTTGCCTAGATTAAATAATGTGCTGTCTTCACTTATTGATAATATGAAATTATTTCCTCCTAGTTGTGATAATCAGCATTGGTGTAACCTTTTACTTGGTAGAATTTTTTTATCCAACAGCAGGCATTTTAATCTCCAGAACATTTTGTATACACAGATATGCAAGGCCTGGCTCAATAGCAGCCAAGTTACAAGATGGGTAGATCTCCTGATGGAAACCATACTGGTTTCCGACCACTTATTCTCATTTTTTTCATGTTATCTCTGACATTTTCCTCATACAAAGTTGACTGTACCAATAACTTTAATTTTTGTGAAACTATGAGCATGTGTGCATATCTCTGTCAATGGAATAAGATTCACTTGATTTTTGTTATAACGCTACGATAGGGAATCAAAACAGTGGAAATAGAATTTTCACGTCGACTTACTTTACCACTTATTGTCATCGTGTGAGCGCACACCGCTTCAGTTATACAAATTACATTTTTAAGTATCTCGGGTATGGCACTCAATTTTTTTATTCATCAAAGTGAATAAGAAATGCTATTATCAATTTGTCGTCTGCAAACTGACAACAACCAATATCACCAAATTCAATCTACATATTGAATCACTATGTAGCCTGCAACCTCGGGGTATCGCGGTACTTGTCATGTACGCTAAACGGAACAAAATGCACTCACTAACCTTTATGTTTATTTGTGTTCTCTGTATCAGATATCATTCATGTTATCAAACAATGCATATTTTACTGATAAAAGTTCATTATTTACATTAGTAGCTCCGAGTAAAAGCCGGGCCTCGCGCTCTGTTTGACAAGGGAGAGAACTCCATCGTATCGCGGTACAGAGAAAAGTTGTGTATGGAGGTCCGAATTGGACAAAAAGAGGACATAATTCTACCAACCACTTGGTATGATCATGACAGACATCAGTGATTTGTCCAGACAAGTGCAAAGACAGCACAAGTAAAATTCTAAATGTGTTATCAGCAATGGGTATTCAATGCATATTTACCGAAAAGTAAGAGAAAAATATTTTTATAAGTCAACATCAAAATATCAGAAATGATATTTTAAGATTGTTAAAACAAAATTGGATGACAATAATTTGTCACAAAATGGAAAAATGTCAAAAGTCAACAATAAATATATAAAAAGCACTCCTAGTATGCCCAAAGTATGTATTTATCTTTTGGTTACTAGTGAAGAACGTATTTCTAAGTTTGGCATTATGGCCCTTATGATCTCCCAATAGATTCTGGGCACAGAGCGGGAAAAAATGTGCGGACTACGTAACTTACGTTACCTCATTAGTCGCCATGAATATGCAGATGATCTAGTTCAGGTCGATAGAGAAAGTTTACTTGGGGAACTGCGGGTTATATCGTTGGCCATTGATAGATGGGGGTAAGGCAATATTACAACAGATGCCAGAAATATGTATCAACGGATTAATAACTCCTTACTTACAGCAGACGGAACATTCCGAGGAAATTGAAATTGTTTACGAAGTGAGCACTTCCTGGTTACTGATTTGCATTAATAGACAGCCGCTAAGAGGCGTGTCCCGCGTGAACTATCGGAAATCACAAATGCCGCGATACGATGAATGCCGCGGTACCATGGGGTCCGAGTATACTATGGATTTAGCAATATATACAGGTTATGCATTTTTGGAAATACAGCTCAAATAGGTTTCAGAATTGTATTTTGGGGAAGAAATGACAGACAGATAGAAAGCAATGACAGAACTGAAAGTGTATCATTGTTTTGTTCGATTTATATTTTCAAGTGAATTAGTCATGTGACACCGCCCATGAGCAAGGTGATTATGGTGTTTTTTAAGAATATTTTCTCACAAGAGTCTCTTTTGTTCATCATTTTCGGATAAATATTCCTCTCTTCTAATGAAAACGAGCAAAAGTAAAATGATATGGGATCATGTGCACGATCAACAGGGTGATGGCGATAATTGGTCCTCGGTAATAACTGGTCACTAGCCAGTATAGATTAGGACTATGAATTTAATGAGGTAGGGAATACCTATGCCAAATAACAGGTAATTCAGACCACCATTTTACAGATCACAGGCAATTCTTCCACTCATTTCACAATACTGGATAATTATTGTGTAAATTAGTCCACATTTCATAGATATAAGCAATAATTAATTTTTTCTTGCCAATCAATCTAATTGTGACTTCAAACACATAATTGTCAAGGTTTTTGTTGCATGTATAAACTTAGGAGTGCTTCTCATATTATACATGAACTTGAAGTAGTTTTTTCCCTCCCCTCCTTTTGTCGGAAGCTGTAAGAACCACAAAGAACGTGTATTATCCAGGCTAATTTCTCCCATGCTTAAACAGTGCAGGTGTGGCAGATGCATATGGCCTACTGCAGTTATTCCCCTTTGATAATGAAATTGGAACAGTCATCAGTAGATGATATTACTTGATATATATATGTCTTATATGGAGTGGGTCAAAACAGCCCCATGTCAGAATGATCTCAAAAGGTAAAGTCAAAACGGCCACTGAAAAAAGTCATAAGGGCCACACAGATAATAAAGAAGACAAACTCACATTAATTGTATTATATACATTGTATAACAGTTCGTAACACCATATGCACGCAGATCTTAATTCAGCACAAATTCTGTTGGTATACTATTTTAATGACGTAGAACGCATCAGGGTTACATACAAAAGTAAGAATGTGTGCAGTTATGACGGAAAAGGATTACTCTCGTAACATCCCCCTTTTCTTCCAAAAGTTAAGTAATATTAAAATACTGGTATATTGTGGCAGATAGGTTGAGAATAATGTACAGATTAGTCTCTTTAAAATATTCAAACTGCTTTATAAAACTTAACATGTTAACTAAGTAAAGTCTCTGTGGAATGTCTCTGAAATTCCTATAGACAAAATACCATACTGAGAACACAACAAAGAAATTAAAACACAGTGCTCTTTTTGCATTTGAAGTCAAAATGAAACAGTTCACAAATCGTGCTCATTCCTTGGCACAATTAGTAGGTAACAAAGTCTTTCAGTCTGGTTGGTGGTTTGACTGCTCTTGTCCTGGTGGTCTTGATGTTTTCCTTAGGAAACTCTAGAGAGACTGGTACTGGTGGCAATGAAGGAGGTGGTTTCACAACAGGCGATGTCTTGGTAGCAGTTGTCTTTTTCGCTGTTATGTGAGAATCTGGTTCAATCTCACTTGTAACTTCCGGCAACTGTTTTGGTGGTGTAGTTTCAGACGTTGATCTAAGAAACTTGCGATTGCGCTTGTACTCTTTACCATCAATGTCAACAATGTATGACCTTGTCGACACTTGTCTGACGCAAGTCCCGTGACGCCATTTACCCGTTGTGTCTGAAGGCACTGGTTGAACACGTACTGGTTGACCAACTGCGAGTTCAGGTAGCTCCTTAGCATGACTGTCGTAATAGAGTTTAGCCTTTCTGTGCTTGAGGGCTTTCTTGGCACTGACACTGTCAACAAGCTCAGGTTTCGGAAGTTGTGTAGCAACTGGGAGAGTTGTGCGTGTTCGACGCGACATAATTCTTTGTACAGGGCTACTGTCCATACCTTCAGTAGGGGTATTATGCCATTCCAGGATTGCTTTCCATGGGTCTTTGCCTTCTCTTTGTGACTTTTTGATCAGCTTCTTTGCAATCTTTACAGCTGATTCGGCCTTGCCGTTTGACTGACTGTGATAAGGCGATGTTGTGACATGGCTGTATTCCCAGTCTTTGGCAAACTGAGCAAACTCTCGTGTTGTGAGTTGTGGACCGTTATCCGACACTACGGTATCTGGTATGCCATGTCTGCTAAACTGTGCCTTCATACACTCAACAATAGATGTGGAAGTTGTGTCTGTCAGCTTGTCAACTTCCCAGTAGTCTGAATGATAGTCTACTTGAACAAGATATTCCTCATTATGTAGAGTGAAAAGATCCACACCAATCTTACTCCACGGGACGTTCAGGCACTTCATGTGACACTAAGGTTTTCTTCTGCTGATTGGGCCTCATTTCTGAACACACTGTGCATTGACCAACATGGTCTTTAATGTCTACAGTCATGTTTGGCCAATATACAACATCACGTGCCCTTCGGTGCATGCTTCGGCTCCGAGATGGCTTCCATGAAGGCGCTGAAGCATTTCACTTTGCATTGCTGGCGGAATCACAATTCGTGATCATTTGAAGAGAACACCATTCTGAACACTCAGTTCCTCTCGGAATGTCCAGTAGTCTCTGACACACACTGGCGTGTCCTCACGTTGTTCTGGCCAGCCGGCTAAGATGGAGGACTTGAGAGTCTGGAGATTGACGTCTTGTTGAGTGAGACTCTGAATTTGATCGAGACGCTGATCTGTGACAGTGATATATTCTGCAGCGTTGATATTCTCCAGTTCGCTGATGAAGGAAGTGTCCTCCGAAACAGCAAAGATTTCATAGTCTTTCAAACTCGGCTCTATCTTCCTGAGTGGAAGTGAGGCTCGCGACAGGAAATCTGCAATGTACATCTCTGTGCCCTTCTTGTAGCGGACATCAAGGTGGTACTTTTGCAGACGTATTATCATTCTCTGTAGCCTTCTTGGAGAAGAGATTTCTTGAAGATAGTCTCAAGTGGATTATGATCGGTTTGTACATTGATCAGCTCACGACCGTACACATATTGGTCAAAACGTTCACAGCCGAACACCACAGCTAAGCATTCTTTTTCAATTTGTGCGGATCTCTGCTCTGTAGGAGTAAGGGATCTGGATGCGAAGCACACAGGTTGACCATTTTGAAGCAAGGTTGCACCTAGCCCTACTTCACTTGCATCTGCTTGTATGGTCACTTCTTCACGCACATCATAGTATCTGAGCACAGGAGTGTTAGTCACTAAAGTCTTGATGTGCTCAAATGCAGCCTCATGCTGTGTTTGCCAACACCACACTGCGTCTTTGTCCAGGAGACGCTGAGTGGTTCACAGGCATCTGACAAACAAGGTAAGAATTTCGCCAGATAATTGATGAAACCAATGAAGCGTTGAACAGCTTTCTTGTCAGTTGGCTTGGGCATCTCTGTGATAGCACACACTTTGTCAGGGTCAGGTTTGAGACCTTCTGCTGTAAGAAGATGACCAAGGTAAGGTATTGCTGACCTCCGAAGTCGTAGTTTTGTTTTGTTCAACTTCAGGTTGATCGATCTTGCTCTTTGCAGTAGACTGATGAGATTTTGGTAATGATCTCGTGTGGCCTCTTCAATTGTGTCTCCACAGCCAAACACAAGAATGTCATCATGAATAACATCTACACCAGGTAAACCTTCCAGAACTTCATGCTGACGTCTCTGATATTCTTCTGGAGCTGTTGCGATGCCAAAGGGCATTCGTAGCCACCTGTATCGTCCTAGAGGAGTCCAGAAGGTAGTTAGGTAGCTACTTGTTTCATCCAGTTCTACTTGCCAAAATCCATCTTTGGCATCCAAAGTCGAGAAGACTTTGGCTGTTCCAAGACGAGGAAGCACTTCATCAATTGTAGGAATTTGGTAGTGTGAACGTTTCAATGCCTTATTCAAGTCTTTTGGATCCAGGCACATGCGAATCTTGTTTGGCTTCTTCACAACAACCATACTGCTGATCCAGTCAGTTGGTTGAGTCACTTTTGCCAACACACCTTTGTCAACAAGTTCATTGGCGCCCAACGTGGGGCACTACACAATATCACAGTTCCATATCACATATTAAACCCTTGGTCCATGGTTTGAAGTGCATATGTAAGCAGCTCAGATGGTGTTTTGTCGCCTTCCTTGTACATTCTCCAGGTTGTGAAGATTTTGTCTTACTGATTTGTAGCATTCTTTTAGATGAAGAGATTTGAAAGCACTTTAATCTGAAAAAGAAATAATTTTAATGTTAATGTAATCCTTATTAAATAATCAGAGACTAATTAGGTGACTAATTGAATACACATCTCTTAACAGCACCGTATATAACAAAACAAGTCTTGTTTTCTCATTTTTTATTCAACAAGGATAACATATTCATCAAAACTTTACATTGATGAATATGAATAGCATATGAATATCATAATGGATTTAATGTCATTACTGCAGATGAAGGAGGTCGCCCACGTGGTCAGCATATTCCATCTCACTCAGGTGTTGGTTTAGGAGCTGGATCTTGAGGGACGCACTACGTGCATCGATTGCCTTGTACTTCTTTCTTCGTGAAGGTTCTGACCACTGGTGAGAGAGCAATGGCATCAGGACTGAACCTCTTTGAGTGACTGCTCGCGCTGAAATAGCTTCACTACCTCGTAGATGTTCGGGTTGCACTTCTTGGCAAGTTTCTTTATCTTGTTGTGCCACCCTTCCAGGTGATTGTTGGTACGGTGGCCTTGGTTTTCGAAATGGATCCAAATCTCTGGCATGAAGGCCCCTCCTTGAACCCAACTGGTTGTCACGTAGTCCATTAAGGCAGTCACTTTAGGGCCAGCAGGAGAGTCAGCAATGGCATCAAGCCACACATCATCCACTTTGTCACGAGGTACTAGAGGGAGGGCAGCAGCTCTTCTCACCAGCTTCTTCACCTCCTCATCTTCCTTATAGTCCATCACCAGACCTTCTTTCTGCACCCTCCTCCAGATACATTGGGTGAAGTGAAAGAAACACCCTCTAACTAATGTCCCAGGAAATACATCAGTCACGGTATGTGAGCTGCACGTTCAAAGTCCAACTGAATTGTAAGTGGGGCAAACTCTAGACCTCCTCTACTAGCAAAATCGCATAGGTACTGAAACATGTTGACATAACACTCTTTTGTTCGATTGGACAACAAACAGTAAACTAATGGAAACATATGGCCAAACACCTCGGCATGTAAACAATAAATCTGATCAAACAACTTGGGACAGGCATAAAATGTACCATCACAAAATACAATGTCTGCAGTACACAAATGTTCAATGTTCTTGTCTGTAGTGAAGATGAGGATGTTGTCACTTACACGGTGTAGGAACTGGTCGCCTCCCTCAGTCTGGGCGTACTTCTCCTCCAGCTGGATCTGGGGTCTGCTGATAGTGGTGAGAGACTTCCGGGCTGGTATCTGCTTCTGGAGGTCATCTGAGACAATATCGTGATGTTGGCGTAGTCTGGATATCTCCTCTCCATAGATAGTGGGTATAGGTGTCGTTTCTGTCCTCGCGCTCTCCATCAGTCTAGCCTTAAAGGCATCAACCTCAAACTCGAATGGTTGTGGGTCGTGGGAGTGACCCATGATCTCAATGGCGTGGAGCAACTCACCCAGAGTTGTGATCCTTGCAGTGCACTCCTTGACAATACAGGACCATTATCTTCTTTCACCACGACTGCTCTTAGACCGAAAGCCATCATAGTACAAATGTACGCCTCCTCTGACACTTTCAATGAACTTTATTTGAACTTGTGCGTTTGCCATGGTTCTGATATGGAGTGAACACGACGTCACTTAAATATGTTATGAATAACAGGATGAACTCAATGTCAATTAAGACCGCCTTTGATCTCTAAAGAACACCACGCTTAGTAATTTAAATGTGGTACACTCATATAAAGGTATCAGTAATCGGATAAATTAATTACCCGCTAGAATAGGTGAAATGCACTTAGCTGAAAATGTGGCTCTACTGGCAATAGCCATTTCTGAAATGTGGCTCTCCCAGCTAGACACCCTCACTTTCACTGATGTCAGCTTCCCTGTCTCACCAGCATGGGGAGTTGATCCATGACTGAAGGGGTTGGTGTTGAATGGGTTAGTTTGAAATTAAAACACTGAAAAGTTTCCTCATTAGAATAAAAGTGTATTCATGTTTTCACAACAGATTGGTACACTGGTCAGTACAAAGATTGGTTCAAACAACCTGTGAACTCGACTGGAAGTTATCACATTGTAATAACAACATCTAGCATGTATAGTCTGTACACATCCTGCTCACATTGTATTTTTATCATTAATTATATCATGGACATTTTGACTTTTTTGTTGTGGCCCTTAGGACTTTTTGTCGCTGTTTTAACTTTTGAGTTTTGAGGCCATTCTGCCATTTTGTTTTGACTACAATCCATCTTATATAGATTACTGTTTTGACCTGCTAACCTTGCTCAACCTCTCAACGTGATATGCATATTGCTTACTTAAATTTTGTCTGTTTTTGTTTGTCAATCCGAAGCTAAAAAAAAATATGTTAGTTTGATTATGAAAATTGCACTTCAGCAGTTAGTATGAAACAGTAAATGTCACTTGTATTTTTAAGAATGAGCTCAACAATGTCTGATGTGGGAGATGTGCTGAGTGTAAGAATATATTCATGGGCTTAATGATAAACACATTGTCAAATGGAACTAGACAATCTGTAGTCATGTATTTGTTCACAGTGAAAATTTATGTAATTTTACTGCAAAACATTCAGACATTGTTTGTTTTGTATTTCATATAACAATGCATGCGTAGTCCAATAACTGACTGTGTAAACTGCTTGCTACACTGTCTGACTCCCAAGAACTTAGTAGTTTAAAACTAAAACAACAAAATGCTACCACAATCAATTGAGTTCACTCAATGTAGTTATTGTTTGGGTTCTTTAAAATTGTGTTCAGATCCGCTAGATTTGAGTACGATTCACCTAAATCTTTGAATGAGTCTGCCAAATTTAGAATAATTGCTCCAAATCGGGTACAAATTGGATGGGAATTTTAGGTAAGGGTTTGCCATTTTCAATGGTTAAGAATCTCAATGTGTACGAATTGTCTAGTATCAAGTGTATTGATGAATATTGGTAAACATAACTTCCTTGTGTTTTTCCATTACCATGAACAACCATGGGCGACTACACTCTGGTCGGTGGTTTTAGGGGCTAGTCAATAAGAGCACATATAACATAAGAACATGGTAATATTTAAATTGTCTTGGTCTGATGGACCATCTCCCAACATTTGTCGAGCAACTGTTCCCCAAATTTACTTCATTGTATTCCTAGTTTTTATATAATAATGATGATGAAAAATTTACATAATAACATTTCATGAGAGAAAAACACAGACATTTCACAGAAAAGGTGTAATTTATTTTCAAATTCAGGTTATGCATGTTTGAAAAGAATTCTTCATTTGGTTGTAGAATTATATTTTCATGAGAAAAAATGAATCTAACTAAATGTGCATCATTAGATACACTTTGAAACAACTCGTAAGTTAACTGGCATCTGACAGATACTTGTGTATTAATCTCTATGCCCCTACTCCATGACGGAGGGAATCACATGAGGGAACAAAAGGCTAAGCCAGTCGTAATGTACCAAAAGGGAAGCTGAAGACAGAAGTTCTTTTATGGCATTTTAATGGACTTCTGTTGATCCCCAAACCTGTCCTTCCTAAGTAGCCTGTTCAAGGAGCTAACTTGGTTGACAGGTTAGGAAGGAACCTTGAGTAGTTGTTGACGATACCCAAGAAGGAGCATAGTTCAGACATGTTCCTTGCATGTGGAGCCTGCCGAGCAGCAGCTATCTGATTATATAGTGCACAAACTCCCAGGTATCAATCCTGTGTCCAGCAATAGAAATCTCATGTTTGAAGAACTCACATTTCTCTTTCTTCAATATCAGTCCAGCTTCCTTGAATCTGGACAAGGTAATGTCAATGTTTGGAAATGCTTTTCATCACTCTTGCCAGTTATTGATACATCATCTTGATAACCTCCAACATGCCCTGTGAGAGCGCATCTGTAGTCCTTTGGAAAATGCTAGGTGCTGAGTGAATTCCCAATGAAAGCTGCTTGTATTGATAGAGTATTGATGGTTATGAACATTTTGGATTCTTCATCAGTCTCTGAAGCTAATCATCTACTGTCTCTTGTAGGGAGCAGGTACAGGTCGAGGTCTGTAAAACTTTGGCTATACATTCTCATCCACCTGAAGTTTAACCTTTTGTCGTGTAAATGTGCCCATTCATCTGCAAACACTTCTGTATGTTTCAACAAAATGTCATCTAGTACCTCCTTGGAATTCTCCGACACATAAAATAATGACTTCCAACAGGCCTCAAAGTTTAAATTTTTACCAAGTCGCCATATGGCTACAAGTATTTTGTTTCTAGATAGCCAGTGGTAAAATCAAAAAGTCAAGCCAATATTGTATTTGTAGGTAGCCAAAAGCATTTGAAATGATCTTTTATCAAATGATTATTATATGTCGAAGCCATAGCACTAGTCTTGGAATTTAAAATTAGTGGAAACTGTTTGTTATTTGTGACTCGAACAGTGATGCCATTAATGTTACTAGATTATATAGGTATGTCCTTGCTTATTCAATAAACTATCAACTAAAATAAAATACTAATTACATTAATATTTGTGTATTTCGGTTCATTGTTGACTTTAGGAGGAATTATTTGCGAGTACAATTAGTTGCAGACATGTTTATTTTTGCGTCTACATATGTGTAGCAATAGAATTTAGTTGCCACAAGATATTTTTCAAGGTAGTCATTTGGCTACCTCTGAATTTTAGACAGTAGACAAATTGAAATTTAGGTTGCATTGGCCACCGATTTAGTCGCAACTTTGAGGCCTGTCCAGTCAAGTTTTCCATGTGCCAGCCAATCATGGCCAAGTAGAGATGGCCCACTATCACTCATATATTGGTATGCAAATGAAATAGTGTGTATCATGATACATTCCTATTTAGACAGTGTACTGATGTAATGTGAATGTTGCTATTGTCATCATATATCATCAATCACAATTGTTTAACGATCTACTGCGTCGTTTCACTACATATCAATCACTTCTGCTACATATCTATGACTCATTATACCACTGTGTATCAATCTGTATGTTAATGAACATGCTGTGAACATGCCTGTTGTATAGAGACGTCTGTTTGCTCATTCTGCTTTACCTTAACATGACCTCGGATATAATATTCTAGATAATATTCCAGAAAACTTGAGATCCGTTGTTGTTTTACTTTGCCTAAAATGAAAAATGATGTCACATATCAGAGACTTTTCCACAGCATCTAAGCCTGTAAATCTTTATTTGTGTGCTTGTCCTTCTTGCATCCAAGGTTATGTATTAATCCAAACAAACAACATGATAAAGTCAGGCTCAGTAGAGCCAGAGCGAGTTAAAATTGGCCCCAGCACCCATTTGCTTGTAATACTAGGCTACTAAGTTGGATCAGTTGGGCAGAAGCTCATATATCAACCATTGGTTTGTCTGGCCCAGACAATGTTCACTCCTTCACTTCACTTACTGTTTCAGGGAGTAAAGGTGTACAAGGTGAGGTGGAAGGGCTACTCAAAAGCGTTTGATACATGGGAGCCAGTTGAGAATCTGGAGAGCTGTCTGGACATGGTGGAGGAGTTTGAGGAAGTTAAAGAGAAGGAAAAGAAGAAGCGGTCAGATGAGAGGAAGAAGAGAATGGTAAGAATCAACTTTATCTTCACTATTTTCTGAACCTTTCTGATTTATTGGCATCTCAATTAAGCTCAGAAGGTTTCAATGAGTGTTAATCATCAAAGTAGGCAACTGTAACTTGAATAGGTTTCTAATTTGATGATACTTGATAGTAAACAACTCCATGGTGGGGTCTCAATTGCATCAATTTTTTAGTGACCTCTATATAAGGTCATGGTCCCAAGAGGTCACATAAAACATGACTTGAGTTACAGGAAATTTCAGTTTTATTCTGTAAAATATCAAATCATTTTCATGTCCGTAGAGATGGAAACTATAGCAGATCAGTTATGAAGTGAAAATGTACATTCATTTTTAACCCTGATACCTGTCTTAAGTTATGGTTGTGTCAAATGTCAAGGTCATGTTAAAGGTCATTCACTCATGAAATGACTTCATTCATAAGGTGTTGTCAGTATGATATGGAGTAGTATAGATGATAGGGGTTCTGGCTCACTTCCACTGGAGCCAGATTCATATACCTATACCACCACTACAGACGGAATATTTTATGTCAAAATGATGATGCGATTCATCATTCAACGATCGTCATGATTCGTATTAAAAGAATCATTAATATTAATTAATAATGAATAAAATTTACTATAGCCCACGAAGATATTGGAAAGGTATAGGAGCAATACAAAAATTAGCCACTGCAGCTAAGGTATCTAAAGATGTGGCCAAGGATTGGCAAAGAAACAAGCGATGTGGCAAATATACTTACCAGCACCGCGTTATATCCCGAGGAAGAAGTGTTATTTTTACAACGAATGAAGTTCATCAAGCTGACCTCTTCTTTCTTCCCCATGATAAGGTAAGACGCAAAACGTAAAATACGCTTTATCCTTAGTGGATGTGCCTAGTGGCTACAAGGAGGCTGAGCCATTAACCTCAAAAGATTCAACAGAAGTAGCTAATGCACCGAGTCGCATATATAAACGCGGACCACTAAAATGGCCTAAGCTATTTCAAGTAGATCCCATTCACGAGTTTATGGGATCAATAACTAAACTGTTAACAAAGCACGATGTCAAAATCAGGCGTGGTGAAAAAGGCCCACCGTAGTCAAGCTATTGTTGAAAGATTTTAACCGGACATTAGCGGAACATTTGTTTGACTATCAGTATGGGATCGAAATGAATTGATTAAGATCAACCGAATGGGTGACACGATTATCAGCTGTTTTATCAGTGCTGAATAATGAAGTAACGAGATTAGTCGGGAAGAAACCATCCGATGCGATTAAAAATGAAATCTGTGACTTCCGAATCTTCAGCACTAAGGAGAGGCAAAGAACAAAAACCTCCGGATAGATTTAGTGTAAGATATTTATACCAGCCCGGTCAACTCGAAGGAGGCCAACGTCGCGCAACCGATCCGATTTGGTCTCTTAAGATATATAATATTAGTCGGTTGGTTATGAAAGAAGGAGAGCCTATTCTTTATTATCTTAAAGATGGACCGGGCAGGGCATTTGAACGAGAAGAGTTGCTCATAGTTCCCAACATTACAGTATTACCGCCCTAAGTAACCATAAGCGTAGGTAGTTACACCAACCTTATCAATCCATCTCTTTGTATCTAAGGGGGATAATGATGTCTTGTTCATTCTTAATCCATATATCCTGTGATGGACACTTCTTAAAGTGTTCATCTCGTGTTTGAATGTTCTACCATTGAATAATGCTTCTTTATACTGTTTGTGTTTGATATGCTTTTTTACTACATACTTCTTATCTCCCCATTATCGGACTTCTTTATCATGTTTATAGAATACATCTTAGGTCTTAATCCGACATACTCCGCAATAGGGGTCCCAGCACATTCATCCTTCATCTTGTCCTAATACCTTTTTATTTACTACGCTGTGCAGTGGATTATCTTCTGGGTAATCGCTCATGTCGTACATATCTATTTTTTCTGCCATATCTTTATACACATCCTCGGTTTGTATTTCTATCAACAAAGAATCTGTATCGGTATATAACACCTCACACCTATCACCATACTGCTTCTTAAGTTCGTTTAATATAAGTCATACATTAAGTGCTTTGACAAGTCAAGAATACTCATACCAACGTACACCGGTCTGTTCAATTTTATATAAGTCTTCTGCACATGTAGTGCGGCGAAGTCGTTATAAAATTTCTTGCTTCTGTTAAAAGCCGGACTTGCTATAAGTTTCCGGAGTCTTTCTTCCTCATTAGATCTGACTAATTTAACATCAACACGCTTCCTTAGATTCTCCATAGTTTAACAAAATACTGAGTTATTCATGAGCTTATATAGATTTCTTTTCAAAATCACTGGTAGCCATCTTTATTAAATCTGTGTTCAGCCTTATATAGGGCTCCATCCAAGGGCTTTGATCGAACTTTAGAACTCTGTGTATTTTCTTTAGTTTCATACCTAACGATAGATATAACTGGAGATTTCTGTAGTGAACTATATATTTTGTCTCATCCATCAAATTTGGTACAAGTTTTTCTACGTTAGCTAACCTAGTATTACCCATCAAGGAGTGTTGATATTCCGACATCCAATCTTTGTTAACCATTAATCTTTCGGGAGCTAGCGGATAACTGTTATGGTCTTTGTGCAATTCTTATGGATATTCCAAGTCAACTTCTAGTATGTATCCTTTATCGGAATCTGTGGGGATATCATTCACATCGATATCATTCACATCAACCCACTCAAAACCACCCGTGGGTAAAGATTGACTCATAGCCCATATGTACAAATTGTTGGCGTCGAGATATAATATGTGCGTATCGGGTTTACTCGGATCATATCCTTCCACTAATTTATTATTAGCCTTAGAATACCTTTTTGCTGTCATCGATATACCACCTCTTAATCCTTTCTCAATAAACAAGTGCATATCGTAATCGGTGAGTAGTTTTAGTTCTACACCGGTCTTTTTTAACAATGCCCACGACAGTCCGGGACTGGAATAGTACCATGCCGGATCCAAGCCGTATTGTTTTAAACATGACTTTCGAAATATCTCGAATATATCGGCAAGTAACAGTACATCGGTTTTTAAGTACAGATAGTGATAATCACCTAAATTCTTACAACCTAACTTATCCCACACCGTCAGAGCGTGTTCATAATCGGCATCTGTTATTTTAGATTCTGTTAAGTTACTATAGAATGTTTCAAGGGGTGGTAATTTAGTTTCGTTGAATCTAGACCAATCATCCATATATTCGTAAGGATATACACCTTTTCTCAACAACAAATGCCGACACCGATCAGTATATTGATTTGTTATAGCAAAGTTCGGGATTGTTCGCATGAGCTAAATTGTCCAGCAAAGATAACAGAAACTGTACAGAGCCTATAAATCTAAGTCCATTACTTTGTACTTTGTTTTGTTTTGGCTTTCCCATCCTTGTCCGTATAATGTATAGTCTTAGTCTTAGAATGATATGTATTTTTCCATATTATTAGGAATACATGTTAGCCGCCGTCGGTCTTTGAGATAGCTTGCATGATAAGATGAGAATCATATCCTCTAAGGTTGTGAAACACAACGGGGATGGGTATTGTTTGAGAATTCATTTTTAGTTTCAAGTTACACTCGTTATGAGCAGCTCCCCGATAATTACCCGTGACGTAACAATGATCTCTTACAGAATCCCCATTCAGGGGTGTATTATAAATATGACAAATCGTTGACTTCTTATAGGCCCTCCAATCGTCCCTCGTCATACACAAGGGTTTCTTACGCGATAAATTTTCCCTGATTTTTTACTCTTTGTTTTGTAGGTATTCTAGGAACATTCCCACTGCATCGGGACCTCTGTAAATCACGGGCGGGTTTATTTTCCCATCATACCTTACAACTATATATCCAAACCCGCAAGGAATATGTTCTTGAGTTTTGTAGGTAAAACTACATTCAGTATTGTGTTCAGTATTTTCTATAGGTTTGATAAGTGCTTCGAAGTCAGCGTAAATAACTTACAATACTGGCATTTGATTACAATAATGTTCAAATTTTAATATATTTTTTCCCTCTTTAGGCATATCGATCCTGATAGCAGTCTGTCCAACACCTCTACAGTCTTCTTTATGTGCTTCTAATAGATCTTGTCTGCTGTACCAATGCAAGCATCTTTCGCAGAAATATTTCTTTTCCTTATGGGTTGTTTGATCGTATAATAGCCTGCTTAAACTCTTTATCCATGTATAATGATATTTATCATCTTTTTCGATTTGAAATAAATTGATTCTGGGCAGAACTTATCCTGTGTACAACAATTCCTTTAGAAGAATGTCTGAAAACATTTATAGGTAAATTATTTTGCTTTTCCACCTTATCAATTTGTGAGATCGGTGTAGGTTCGTCTATACCATCAAAGTTGAGTCCATCGTTTTTGGGATAGCTCGAAGGTCTATACGGATATTTATTTGTGGGGAACAATGCAGATCTTATCGCAATTCTTAAACAACCATTGCCTTTATTTTTTACTTACTCCTTAATGCATTCACTGCTTACCTTGCGACAAAAAAAAACTGGGACAGCTAACCGGCGATGGTCCTTGGGTGAATGATTCTGTTCACAATCCCACTTTTATATCCCGCCGTCGCTGTCCCGGTGATCACGTGACCAAAGGTCAACTCTTCACATCACTGCCTGTCGCGACATAGCTAGGACGTTTCCAGCGGAGCTCTCGTTTTTTTGGATTTATTTAGGCCTTCCATTCGTCTACCATTCTAAAATCTTCTGCGATGGGTGATGTATACCTTTCATATTACTTTCAACATGTTGTGAAGTTGTATTTGATGTTTTGAGGCGGAAAAAGAGACATGTCTTTTTTTCCCGCCACGTGCTATCTGTTCCCCGCCATTTTGAATTGTGTTACAATTGTTTGCTTGGTAAAGGTAGTCAATTGTTTACAATTATCGGCTAGGTATGTATAACATATTTCATATGTTGTTTTCAATACTTCTAGCTTTGGCGGTTCATTGAGTTGCGTATATTCAAGCATTTATACACTATCAACTCGTTCAAATATTTTGCCGAGAAATTATCTACGGCAGTAAATTCCAGTCCCGTTTTCTTCTAGTATATTATTGCGTAACTTATGCTTGCGCGTTGTACTAATTGTCGTGGGAAAAAATCTATTCAAGATCCCCACCCACTTTGTTTGTCGTGTACACAAATTTGTGCACCAAATTCTAAATGTGTTTTTTGTAAAAACCTCTCTCCAACGAGTTTCGCGAGGTATAGGCAAGTTACTCACAAACGTATTTTGCAGCAATCACGTCTTGAGAAAAGGAAAATGTCTCTATCGCTATCGCAAATGAGCGAGGGACAGGATTCGATCATTACGACGCAACCTTTATCTATGAGGGATAATAGGTCGGCCGTAACTGTCACCGCGGAGGTGCACATGCCACCGGAATCTTCCCTCCCGGAGAATGTTGGGCGTATTATAATTGCACCTAATTTGGAGAATTCTACATCTGTTACGTCTGCAGACAGTGCGCCAGCGTCTCAAGATGCGTTGTCGGGGATAGCGCCAAGCCAAGCTAGACTCAAGTCTACTCCATTGAGCATTGCGCCGAGCGCAGCCAAGCCCTACTACCCAAGCGCTTCTACAATGACATCAGCCCAAGGGTTATCAGCGTATGATATTACGCAACCAGCGCACGATCAGCTTAGCGCTGTACCAATGTATCCAGCGCAGGCGCCTATGCCAATTCCAAACACTAATTGGATGCAAAATTTTCTACAATCAATGTGACAGCAGTCTATGACACAACTGTATCCTGCGCCTGCGCCTACGCCTGCGCCTTTGCCTTTGCCTACGCCTATGCCTACGCCTATGCCTTTGCCTACGCCTTTGCCTACGCCTATGCCTATGTATCAGACACCTGCATCAACTACATCTACGGCACATATTTTACCGCCTACTCCAGTGACTAATGTGTATAACACTCCTATTATGAGTCATAATACAGTACATTCTTCGTTGAGTAGTACCAGTACACCTGCCCGTACTTGGACATCAACTCATGATTCCTTGTCACCAGGCAGTTCATCTAAGCCCTCGGTCAGAGGTAATATTGCACATCGGAGTAGAAGTCGTTCACCATCAAGACGTACACATCAACGTCGTTCTGATTCATCAGATGGTTCTAATGGTGAGGAGGGAGATTCCGCGAACGAATGGAATACTCACCTTAGCCTGGCTCAAGTACCTGATTGGGTAGCTGACCGCCTCATTTCAGTACCTTCCCCGGGTAGTGGGGTAGATAAAAAAGATACTATTTGGACACATCCTACGTCGGTTCCGATTGACCCTATGATGTCAGATATGATTAGATCTTTGGATGAGGACTTCTCCAGGCTCACACTTACACCGTCATTCAGACCTCCCAGGTTTAGGAAAGATGAATTTCCTATTCATGGTTTTGAGGCAGCAAACCAGGCACATAGTTTGGATGAGGATATACAAAGAATGACAGGCTCGTCAAGGCCTACCACTCTTAAGGTTCAGGATACTAGAGTTGCGTTTATTGAAACAGAAATCCGAAGGGTATTAAAACCTTTAGCAGCATTAGCATCGTCTACTTGGGCGGTAGAGCAGGATCTGTCAGAGGATAATCCTAACCGACTAGATCACCTCCAAACTGTAGTTGATTTTCAACAGCGTCAGATTGACCATATGAGGAATCATCTTAAAGCTGCGTTGGCAGAAATAACTGTCACTCGGAGATTGGGTTATTTAGCCTTATCTACTTGGGACTCAGAGTTTAAACGCAGATTGCTACGTCAACCTTGGTCTTCATCATCTCTGTTCAACGAACAGATTTCAGACACACACGCGATGGTTTCCAGTTACGCTAGGGATGAAACAGCACTCAAGGCTTTGGAGCATGTTTCTCAAAACTTTTCCCAGCGATCAGGCAAGTCAGGCAACTACAGGCCTAGACGTGAGTCGCTTAAGGAAGGACAGGTGCAAGATTCTTTTCGTGGCAAGGGGCGTGGCAGAGGAAAACCCCAGGGTTCTTATCAATCCCGACGTGGTAAATACCACAGTAAGGGAGGTGATAGGAGGGGCAAACATTCAAATGTTAGACAGTCACGACTGGGATCTCCTACCCCCAGTCGTCCCAATTGTCGATACCCCTGTAGGCGGGAGACTGAATCGGTTTTGGAAGAACTGGAGCATCCTCAGGGACGATTATGTTCTCAACATTCTACGCCACGGTTACCAACTAGACATAGAGGTTTTTCCTCTGTTTACCACGGCACCCATTCCGGGGAATTATCCAAGGAAGCAACATGTCCTTTTAAAGGCCAACATAGACTTACTATTGGAGAAAAGAGCCGTAGAGATTATACACACAGCGCTAACTCCGGGATTTTATTCTCACATCTTCCTGGTACCCAAGAAGGGCTCAGACAAGATGAGAATGATACACAATCTCTCTGTTTTCAACGAGCTCTATCTGAAGCGTCCACCCTATTTCCGCCTCATTACATTGAGACTACTCAGAACCAGCATAAAAGCGTTCGATTCCTTGATCAGTATCGATCTACAGGATGCATATCTGCACATACCGATTCATCCCAAAGATCGCAGATTCCTCAGGTTCCAGTTCAATGGGGTCCACTACCAGTGGGCAGTACTCCCATTTGGCATTTCAGTGGCCCCGTGGCTATTTACACGAATAATGAAGCCCATAACTGTGTTTCTACAGCTGAGGAACATTTGGTTCGAGTCGTACATAGACGACTGTCTCCTGTGTCATCAACACACACCGACGTTAATATGTCACAGGGAATTCACCAGAAGACTACTATATCAACTGGGTTGGATAGTCAACGAGGCGAAATCGGAGTTAACTCCATCATTTCGACTCCAGTTCATAGGAGGACTATTTCAAACAGATCAGAACCTCCTGTCGGTTCCCAGGGACAGATGGCACAAGATTTTACGCCTCCTGTCACCTGCTCTTTGTCAACCACGCACACTTCACCAATGGCAAGTGTTGCTAGGGTTACTCCCCTCAGCCCAGGACCTAACCAACAGAGGCCGATTACAGTTACGCCCAATACAACAATTCCTGAATCCCTACATCAGGAGTCAGGATCCACTCAGGGCCATCATGCTACCAACGAATTTGAGACCTTATCTCCGTTGGTGGACGATAGAGTCGAATGTCTTAGGAGGAATCTCTTTATCAGGGTTGTCCCCGAATCTACACCTATTCGCAGACGCCTCCCTTTAGGGGTGGGGTGCTCACCTACAAGACCAGACAGTCTCAGGGCTATGGTCAAGCGCTCATCAGAAATGGCACATAAACAATCTGGAGTTGGAAGCCGTAATTCTAGCCATATCCCATTGGCAGAATCAACTACAATCAACCCAACTATCCATATCCACAGACAACAGCACTGTGGTGTGGTGCCTGCGCAATCAGGGAACAACACACTCCAACTCGCTACTTCAACAGACATTCAGGTTTTTCCATCTAGTGGATCGGCTGCAACTACAGTTCATAGTTCAGCACATCCCCGGATGTCGAAATATTCTGGCCGATGCTCTATCACGCCCAGACAGGGTAGCACCCACCGAGTGGAAACTTCACACAGAAGCATTCCAATTATTGGTTCGGAAGTTCGGGCAACCAAACATCGACCTGTTTGCAACTTGCCAAAACCACCAACTTTTGACATATGTCTCCCCGTTACCAGATCCGAAGGCTTGGGCGGTGGACGCATTCAGCATTCCTTGGGAAGGAATAAAGTCGTATGCATTTCTGCCACCAGTACTACTTCCCAGGGTAATACAAAAGATCCAAGAGACAAGAACACTTGCTCTGACTTTGGTCGCGCCCTGGTGGCCAGCGAGAGGGTGGTTCGTCGAGCTCAGGAAGCTAGCAGGAAACGATCCACTACCCCTTCCACAGTGGTCCAACCTACTGATCCACCCTCACAGCAAATTGCCTCATCCAACACCAGACAAATTTCGTCTGCACGGTTGGTTCGTCTTAAAAAGGCATTAAGTGCAAAAGGCTATTCGGCTCGGGCAGCAAAAGCTATAACCTTAGCTCATCGTCCCTCTACTAGATAAGTGGGGATCATTTGAGACTTTTTGCAAGGCAAAAGGTCAAGATCCTACTACTGCGTCACCTCAGTTTTTAACTGAATACCTCCTACATCTGCGTACCCAGAGACACTTGAAAGGTAGCACCATTACCACGTACTTGGTTGCACTTAACTCAGTGTTGGCCGTTCCGGATAATCGTAAGATTACTAAGATCCCGGAACTACGCTCTTTCAGGCTTGAGGATCAGAAGACCAAGTTCCGCCCACCTGCGTGGGATCTGAACGGGGTACTTCGAGGTTTGCGAGGACCCCCATTTGAGCCCCTCAATGCATCCTCATTTTATGACCTCACCAAGAAAACAATGTTTCTCTTGGCATTAGCCACAGCGGCATGGTTTGAGTGAATTACATGCAATCGACATCACCCGGGTTCGTTTTGAGCATGGGACGCACGGAGCGGTACATCTAGGGTTGTGCTGGGATTTTATTGCCAAGAATCAATTACCAGGCCAACCTGATCGTTCCTTCACCATTCCACCAATCTCGACGATTGTGGGCAGTGAGGATGAGGGTGAACTTCTATTATGTCCGGTACGGGCACTGCGAATTTTCATCCGCCGTTCCAAGACTAGGTGTGGTTCGAGGAAGCGGTTATTTATACCCGTATCTGCTACATCCACAACCGAGGTCAGTCGCAACACCATATCTTTATGGTTACGCGCAGTCATCCTTCAGGCTTATTCGATCGCCAATTTGGATCCACCAAGAACGAATAATCCTCATGAGATCAGGGCATTAGCCTCTACCATGGCCTTACACAGCAATTGTACTATCAAGACAATCATGGAAGGAGGTTTTTGAGGTCTGACACAGTTTTCGCTAGTCATTATCTTCGCGATGTGACTCTCGAGGACATTGAAGGTGTACAGAGTTTTGGGCCGTTGGTTGTAGCTCAGCAAGTTACCAACCCTCGACGCAAATAATATACACACCCTATACAGAGCCTTTTCCTGTTCGGTGTAATTGATCAGATTTCGCCAAGGGAAGACAAGTTATTGTCATCAGGGCTATAATCATATAGTAAGTAAAGATTTGGCTGAGCAGCTCGTTGTCTTTATTACTAAAATGTATAGGGAACTATTCTTTAATTCCCATGTGCAATTGTTTGCCACATTGTAATACCCTACCGTATAAGCGTTTTTTCTCAACTTTTCCGCTTAACGGTTTACTGACTAATCTGTGTCAGGTTGTCAGGGTGTGAATTATTGAGGTTTCTGTATTGTGAGGATTTCCCACCTCCATACCGTCCGATACAGATGCATTAAGGAGTAATGCAGGATAAGTAAAAAATTTAGTAAAATCTAAATATTTTTTACATTTGTATACTTATCCTGCATTACTACGTTTAAGGCCCACCCGTCGCAGACTTGCCTCCCCACTTTGGCTTCAGAAACCTCAAAAGTATGTTTTTTAAGCTCGGGCGACAGGCAGTGATGTGAAGAGTTGACCTTTGGTCACGTGATCACCGGGACAGCGACGGCGGGATATAAAAGTGGGATTGTGAACAGAATCATTCACCCAAGGACCATTGCTGGTTAGCTGTCCCAGTTTTTTTTTGTCGCAAGGTAAGCAGTGAATGCATTAAGGAGTAATGCAGGATAAGTATACAAATGTAAAAAATATTTAGATTTTACTAAATTTTTTACATTAACTATAGCTTTTTTCTTAATACAGGGGTAAATCTATATAAGATCCACCTTTGAAAGGCATATAATTTGCTATTTTTAAATATAATTTATCGATTTTATCTACAACCCAACCCGAACCTCTATTAGTCCAGCGTTCTAAAGTTCCTTGTATCCGTTGAATTGATGCATCTAATGATGTGTTTATAGTATCAGATTCAGTTATAACTTCTTGATTGCTCCAGAAATGAGGTTTGGTATATTCAGCGTCATTTTTACTCAATGACATTTTAACCGTTAGCTGGTATTTTATACTATTTAAATCATCTAACTCCTCGTTAATTTTGCTCGATACGATGGGCTTAACATCATTAACATCCATGTTGGAATTAATATCCATCTTCCAACCTCTTAGATATTTACCCGAACCGTCTGTGGGTACAAATCTTAACTCATCATCTGGTTAATTTTTATCAACATCATCTGGTTGATTTTTATCAATAACCGGTTCATTTTTTTCTAGTAAATCAATCAATTCAGCTTTTCTCATTCTAGAATAACCACGTAGACCACATTGTTTAGCCAAAGTTTTCAGACGAAAACCATTGTGGTATATACAAAATGAATCAAATGTCTAAATGGTTGTATTTCCATATATCTTATTCTCCCCAACCTATTCCTCTCGTTGATGTAGTCTCTCTTCCTAGCGTAAATAATCTGCTTCCTAACCCTATCAGCACCTTGTTTCTTACATAAACAATAACGACATCTGACACCTATCCCACATACAGAACACATATAATTTACATTTCCTTGTCTGATGGAAAAAAGTATGAGTACCACAATGTATACCAATGCATGGTTTCTGACATTGAATTGACTTCCCCTTGAGTGTATATCTACAGATTCATGATTATACACCTATCATATCATCTGTCTAAATGTAGAATAACATAGCTAAATATGGACACACCAGTCAACCCCAAAACTATAAACGCCCTCTCGCGGTCTTTCTGAGCCTCTGACGGTGTATAAAACTGAGAGAGTGTTGGCCTTGGCATTGGGTCAAGTTTTTTCCTTAAAACAAGGAAGTATTCGTGCATGGCAGATTCAACACCCTTAAACGTTTGAATTGAATGTCCTTGTTTACGCAGTTCATCATTAATAAAATCTAATCTCTCCATTCTGCGCCTAGCCCATTGTGACTGGGCTGCTTCGAGTTGTTCTAATGCTTTATTATGTCTTTTCTGCTCCTCTCCTCTCATACTAGAAAATAAAAAATTACTCGGGTGGTGTGGCTTTAGTAATCATTTTAGCTATATGAGCATAGCCAATGGCCAAGCCACTGACCACTGCTGAATGATACTTTGCGTTTACCAACATTTTACCATCTGTAATTGGAGTAGTCATGCTTTTATAACATTACATGAGGGCTTAACTCTAATTGAACCTCATTTAATTTTTTAACTTGTGGTGTTTTCTCTTCCCCGGTCTTAAAAAAACATACCGCTGCTATAGCAACAACCCCTAGTACGTAGGGAGCCCAAGTTTTAATTGGGCTATGTTCAGTATTGTAGGCCTTTGCCTTCCTCGCTAGTGCACCCTTCCTACCGGCTGCGACTTCTCGAGGGTTCTTAGTCACCCTGACTTGTGGTGCAATCACTTGTGGTGTTTGTGGTGTTTCCACAATCGCTTGTGTTTGTGGTGCAATCACTTATGTTTCCTCGTTCGCTTGTTGTATTTCCGTCTCCATTATTAATAAGTGGACACGTATGTTTAAATTGACAATACCTAGCCGTTATTAAAGCTGTGGTAAGTGGCGCTAAGAATATTCTGTATCTATGATAAAACTCACAGCTTACTGTGCTAATAGCGTGTTCGATGAATGGGTCTTTCTTGAGATATTCGCATAAATACGGGTGATTTTCTTCCGGTATAGGGACAAACGTACTAGCTACTACTGTGTATAGCTGTAACATAGCCAAACCTATTGTTTTAGTCATGGTAGCTCCCAGTCTAGACTCATAACGCACGTACAGTTTTTTAATTTCTTCATCGGTCATGTTATCAATTTTTTCGATGGTATAATTTCCTCCCAAATATTTGGAACATTTTCCACTGGCTACCAAAGCCGCGAGTCTTTCTCTATGTTTATCTAAAGATTTATCTGTATGTTGATCTGGCTCATCTTTGAGCATTTGTTCAATAAGTTCGTCGCATTCCATAATGTAATACCTAAGGAGATATTTAAGTTTAACATAATAAAATATGACATATCCAATACAGCCCGAAATAATAAACTGTTGCGAAAGAATGAGGATTTCAAACTACATTATTACATAATAACCACTAATGTTCAATTGATCATATTTTTGCTATACTTTTGCTATTTTTTCCTATATTTTTGCTATATTTGCTAAAATTTGCTATATTTTTGCTTAGCAGTTGCTATTTTTTCAAAGCAATTGCATAAGCAGCTGGTTGATCGGTTTTTAATACGACTTTACAATGCTTCGTTTCTGCTAACAGTTTTATGACTTTATCTTGCTCGAGCTTGGTATAAATAACATCATTTTCGCGTAGACATTCCTCAAATGAATCTGGGTCTTTGGAATGAAACAAGGTTACCCATTTGGTCTGCTCTCAGATCTTTCAGGACAGAGTTGTATTTTTGAGTAAGTATCCAAACAATATGCTCCATATGTCTTCCGGAGAATGCTAAATATGAAAGCATATCTTTCCTTTACTCGCACTGCAGTCGTCTATTATGAAAAGGGTTGATTTTCCTTTGTATTTTTCGTGACATACTCATAAACAGTCTGGTAAACGATCGCCCGGATCAACTTTGTGCACGCTGGGATCATTCATTACCCAATCTCTCGATAGGTATATTTTATTAACTCTTATAGTCGGGCACAAAATAATAATATGGACGAAAACATCCCTATAATGACTTTGTTAAATATCTAGAATAAAAGCTGTTTTTCCGCAACCAGTTTGCCTGCAGATGATAGCGCATTGCGGTTCTTTAGGTAAAAGATTTTAATAGATCGCTTGCACGAATCTTCCATTCTGTATATTAAGTTGCGTGTCCATAATCACGTACAAATATAGGTTTAATTTACCAGCCGCTTCCTGCTGCTTTGTTATCTGTATAGTAACACCCTCACTGGCATTTTCTATTCTCCGCCCACTGCCGTGTAGTTGGTCATCGTCTGTGGTTCTCATGTCGAGCCATAGGCCATACTTCACGGTAAGGAATTCAGCCATCGATACATCCCCGAGAGACAGATCTTTCGCGACCGCGTTAGCTTCTGGGCTTCGTTTTATAGAAGGGAGTTTTTTAATCTCATCCCACTGTTGATATGCTTGCATACCTTGACTATATAGTTGATTAGGCACGCCCTCAATAGTCAATTCTACTTTTGTAATCTTGGGGTTGTAGAACGCCTCGGTAGCTCGTGCAAATGCTTCAGAGGGGTCCTCGAACAACATTACAATACCCTTCAACAATCTCGCTTGAACGTTTAGATTGATATTCCACGTTGTATCTCTTTTGTTCCTGGTGATCTTTCGGTGTCAAAGCACACGATCGTATAAAATTGTAAAACTTCCGGTATACTGGTTACGAATTTGTCTTGCTAATTCAGGATCTGTTATCATATCATACTCCAGTGAGATATTGTCAATAGAATAGCTACCATCTTCAGTAGCTTTTATTATTCTGCTGTAGTCATTAAAAGTGAGTTTGTATTCTAACCTATCGCCTAGGGATGCTTGATAAAAGCGCATGTGACTATCTAGTAATTCAAAGTCTAGCAGAATAAAGATTCGGTTACCTAATGCAGCTTCAACAGCCTTATCTCCTACGACGGTATTATCGCCACTATCAGCACCCACACGCAGTCTCAATATGTTCCGATTACAAATACCTTGGTACTGTAAGTTTTCCCGTTCTTTAACCGTTTTCCAGAGATCCATGTAACAGAAGTATACGTCGCTGTCGTCAAACTCAAAACTTCATTGCCGCTAATTATAATCGCAATTTTCTTAACAATCGCACGACCTATGTTCTAAACGATCTCTCTGCTAGCGTCGGTAGAATTCAAACTACCGTATTTTCTTGAGTATAGTGCGCATTTTTTTAAAAAAAACCACAGCTGTGTAGAATGGGATGCGCATTATACATGAATGAATGAGTTTTGATGTTTTTTCCCCCATGGAAAGACATTACCGCGAGCACGTAACACCGGAAATACCATGTCAACAAATCCATACTGAAGTACGCAAATTAGTCATGTAATTACACTGTCTGGCTATAAAAAGTGTTCTTTGTATATCTGGACTTATGTTTGTAACTTATTTTGTTAATTTTATTCAAAATTCCTTTTAATATTGTTTTAATTAATTTCGGCGAAATCGTGTGTGAAGCGATTGGAAGATCGCACAACTCACCGTTATTAACAGCAACCACGATCAGATTACCGCTATTGACGCCTTGAAACGAACTTTAGTTGACAGAGAATGGATACATATATCATAAATGCCATACTGTGACTCGTTAAAAGTCATATTTGTTTTTGTTGAACGATTCTATGTCAACACGTAATTCTCGCGATCATGTGGACGGGAGCCTTGACGGTGACTGGTCAGACTGGTTCAATGTAAAAAATAATACCCTGCATTAGCGATTAGCTGCTTCGCTTAGGGTTATTATTATTTTAAATATGTTTAGTAAAAGCTGCATCTAAATTAACAAGATATTGGAATATATTATTCCTGATAAAAAAATAGCTTCAGATAAAAAATTTGCCGATCCTTACATTGTAATTGTAAATGATAGTCGTGCAGTTCCTGGAACTAACACATCGTGTGCGCCGAGATTAGGAATGCGAACCAGAAGTGTCTGATTCTGATCAATGGTACTCGGGTTATTAGTTATAGTTACAGTCTGATGAATTGCTTTGACAATGGATCCGGAAGTCTAGGTTGTGGGTTTCACTGGCATCCGTATTTCGAAGACATTGTTTATATTGATATTATGTACCCTTATGTTTAATATCAAAATGGATGATTTTGATCTAGATGACTTTGATAACCCGAGTACAATGGTCCTGATGAAACCAGCTTTATGAATCTTAATGATGAACTTTTGCAATCAACCGTAAATGATTATTACGATGCCTTAAAAGAAACTCCAATAGGTCGTGACTATTCAAAGTTTACGATAGATAGTAAAGGAATATTGCGACTGCGTGGCTAAAACAAGGACTGGTCGGCTCGGAGTCAGTATACTGTGTCTGAGTGGGGTATTCATATTAAACTGCGGCATGGTATCTCAGTGAGCTAGCACTATAAATCGGCATCAGTCCGGACTAGTACAAGCAGCCACACAAACACACGTACATGCACGTCGCTATATAAGTGCAATCATCTTACGTTAAACCCCATTCCACCTCCACCACCACCACGTTACAGGTACCATACTCCGAGTACAATATTAGGGAATTACGAGGTCTTGACAAGGCAATGCAAACAATGCGGGGAGAACTCATCAATAATATAGCCAAGCTATCTGAACTCGACAAGCATATAGCTTATGAGAAAACAAAACTTGAACAGGCAGGCGATGAATTCAGTAGACACCGCGTTGCTGAAAGATTGCATAACTTAGAAGACGAAAAATCGGCCCGCCTCAAAGGGGCTTCAAGTAATAGAAAGGCACTTCGTTCACAGAGGTTAACCATTGCCAGTATTTTACCCGCACTGGGATTTATTATATCGACTTGGACTCTCGCGTTAACCAGTGGTGGTGGTGGTACAGGAGGTGGCACACCCCCTAGTGATAAAAAAGCATTTAAAGGCATTAGGAGATGCACTGGGAAATCTCGCTGGGAAAGCAGCATCTGCACTTCCCGGTATAATAGGGAGTATAGTTTCCTGGCTCTTGAATTTATTAGCAAAGACCACCACTTGGCTTAGTCAAAACTTGTAGGCACTGATCGTAGCAATTGCCGGGCTGTTGTACTTATCCATTTAAGACTATTTATCCAAATCATGAGTAAACCAGCCGCGACTCCACCTACTATAAGCCCTGTTTTTTCATCGATATGTTGTTGATTTTAAGCAGCAATATGTGGCGGCACTTGTGGTTGTGCGTCAGTAGATGGCGGTGAAACATGTGGTGTCTGTGGTTTTACTATTCCCGTTTCACCTGTGTTTGTTTGTGTTATTAATTCGGTGTTAATATCTGAATTTATACCTGGTTTTTGTTGATCGGAAGCAATAACAATTTTATTATTATAGCCGATCATTTGACCGATCTTAAGTTCCATATTACTCGGAGACATGTATAGTCCTGCCCCATAAACGTAATCTACTTTGGATTGAGCGTACTGTAATACATCTTGATAAGGCTTTATAGAAGATGGTATGTCAACTGGTAGATTAATAGCATCCTCTACGTTTGCGACAAACTGTTTTTGCGCATCGAGTGTCGTCCCAGAACCAATTATTCCCGTTCATGTTTGCGATTGTGCACCAAGAATTGCCCATACATAAGTTCTTATTGATTCATTAACTCTTACAACTCCTAGGTTAGTAAAGTTATTTTCTGTTTCATCGTTAAGAAATTCATTCCAAGCGTTTGCGGTTTTGTTTAGTTGCACAAATTTTGTAACAATATAAGCTAAACCACTCTTAAAACTCATAAGATCTCCTATCCAATCATTACTCAAAAGTTCCCAGCCATGATTAAGATTATGCAATCTTACAAATAGATTGTTTTTCTGTAACAGTTTAAATGAATCAAATGGTTGATGAGTTTTTTTAACTAAATCATCACTTTCTTTAACAGTTTTTTGTCCACTGTACGTAACACCTAGACCGTGGTTAAGTCCTTTAATACGCCAATCTTTACTCGTAGAAATATTAAATTCCTGACAAATACGTTCATATGCGAACCTATTCCATGCTCGATCCTGCGGTAACGGGGCACTAATTTCTTTAAGAATACGTCTAATCTGATAGTACACGTGAAATGATAAAACAGACTTATTTAGTTCACATCCTGTTGTGGCACACCATATGGCAAAGTTTAATTGGTTCTGCCAAAATTGCATTGGATTGTGGAACCAATCATGCACCATTTTATCGCTATTTGATGTGACTATATTTTTCAAAGATATCACGGAATTTAACAAAAAATTAACACCAGAGGCACTTACTAAAATCGATTGATTAGTAACGTACGTTGATTTCATACTTAAGTTATGATATAGTATCTTTGTATATTTAATATGTATGTTACACTCCCAGGAATAACAAATGGCCAGTCTATTCAACTACTTCATGCTATCGATAACTCAGCTGGTCAACTTGAAGTCGCTATCTGTGATGTAACGTATTACCCGCGATGGACCAATATAAGTGCTGCAAGAGATAATCATATGATATTTATAGTTGATACTGACAATATAAAAAGCACTCCCATTATTATACCTGATTGGTAATTTTAAGCCTTTGGGTGTTAGTCTCACACAAAATGAGTCGAGTGGATTGCTAATTTTAAGCACTGGAGAAGAGGAAATAGTTTCTGGTTTGGGCTTAGCAGTTACACTTGGATTTATAAACGGAGTAAGAATATTAATACCACCATGAAACAACACATGGAGTTAAATTACCCGATTTAGTTCCCTGTAAAGAATTGTGCATCCATCTTGATCAGATTAGTACAACGGATAATAATTCAACTCGGAAGTCCTTCATCTCCGCTAAGAGCTATTCCAGTGAAAGATGAAAAATACAATAGCGGTAGAACGGAATCTTTCTCATCATTACAATATAAAAACTTAAAGCGGGGTATTATTTCAGATCTCAAAATTTCTGTATTAGATGTAAAACATCAATTTTTTACTTATGCTGCATTACTCCTTAATGCATTCACTGCTTACCTTGCGACAAAAAAACTGGGACAGCGTACCGGCGATGGTCCTTGGGTGAAGGCTCTGTTCCGCAATCCCACTTTTACACCCCGCCATCGCTGTCCCTGTGACCTCAAGTGACCAAAGGTCAACTCTTCACATCACTCCCTGTCGCGACACAGCTAGGACGTTTCCAGCGGAGCTCTCGTTTTTGGATTTATTTAGACCTTTTAAATTCGTCTACCATTCTAAATTCTTCTGCGATGGGTGATGTATTCTTTTCATATTACTTTCAACATGTTGTGAAGTTGTATTTTTGATGTTTTGAGGCGAAAAAAAAGACTGTCTTTTTTTCCCGCCACGTGCTCTGTTCCTCGCCATTTTGAATTGTGTTACAATTGTTTGCTTGGCAAAGGTAGTCAATTGTTTACAATTATTGGCTAGGTCTGTATAACATATTTCATATGTTGTTTTCAATACTACTAGCTTAGGCGGTTCATTGAGTTGCGTATATTCAATCATTTATACACTTTCAACTCGTTCCAAAATTTTGTCGAGAAATTATTATCTACGGCAGTAAATTACAGTCTCCTTTCCTTCTAGTATATTATTGCGTAACTTATGCTTGCGCATTGTACTAATTGTCGTGGAAAAAAAAATATTAAAGATCCTCATCCACGTTGTTTGACGTGTACGCAAATTCTAAATGTGTTTTTTGTATAAACCTCTCTCCAATGAGTTTCGCGAGGTATAGGCAGGTTACTCACAAATGTATTTTGCAGCAATCAAGTCGTGAGAAAAGGAAAATGTCTCTATCGCAAATGAGCGAGGGACAGGATTCGATCATTACGACGCAACCTTTATCTTTGAGGGATAATAGGTCGGCTGTAACTGTCACCGTGGAGGTGCTAATGCCGCCGGAATCCTCTCTCCCGGAGAATGTTGGGCGTATTAAAATGGGACCTAATTTGCAGTCCTTTGAGAATTCTACATCTGTTACGTCTGCAGACAGTGCGCCAGCGCCTCAAGATGCGTTGTCAGGGGTAGCGCCAAGCCAAGCTAGACTCAAGTCTACTCCATTGAGCATTGCGTCTCATATGCCTGCGCCGAGTGCAGCCAAGTCCTACTACCCAAGCGCATCTACAATGACATCAGCCCCAGGGCTATCAGCGTACGATATTACACAAGCAGGGCAGGATCACCTTAGCGCTGTACCAACGTATCCAGCGCAGCAGATGCAAGCGCAGGCGCCTATGCCAATTCCAAACACTAATTGGATGCAAAATTTTCTACAATCAATGTGGCAGCAGTCTATGACACAATTGTATCCTGCGCCTACGCCTAAGCCTAAGCCTACGCCTACGCCCACGCCTATGCCTATGTATCAGACACCTGCATCAACTACATCTACGGCACATATTTTACCACCTACTCCAGTGACTAATGTATATAATACTCCTATTGTGAGTCATAATACAGTACATTCTTCGTTGAGTAGTACCAGTACACCTGCCCGTACTTGGACATCAACTCATGATTCCTTGTCACCAGGCAGTTCATCTAAGCCCTCGGTCAGAGGTAATACTGCACATCGGAGTAGAAGTCGTTCACCATCTAGACGTACACATCAACATCGTTCTGATTCATGGTGAGGAGGGAGATTCCTCGATTGGCTCAAGTACCTGATTGGGTAGCTGACCGCCTCATTTCAGTACCTTCTCCGGGTAGTGGGGTAGATAAAAAATATACTATTTGGACACATCCTACGTTGATTCCGATTGACCCTATGATGTCAGATATGATTAGATCTTTGGATGAGGACTTCGCCAGGCTAACACTTACGCCGTCATTCAAGCCTCCCAGGTTTAGGAAAGATGAATTTCCTATTCATGGCTTTGAGGCAGCAAACTAGGCAAATAGTTTGGATGAGGATATACAGAGAATGACAGGCTCGTCAAGGCCTACCACTCTTAAGGTTCAGGATACCAGAGTTGCGTTTATTGAAACAGGTATTAAAACCTTTATCAGCATTAGCATCGTCTACTCGGGCGGTAGAGCAGGATCTGTCAGAGGATAATCCTAACCGACTAGATCACCTCCAAACTATAGTTGATTTTCAACAGCGTCAGATTGACCATATGAGGAATCTGCATTGGCGGAAATAACTGTCATTCGGAGACTGGGTTGTTTAGCCTTATCTACTTGGGACTCGGAGTTTAAGCGCAGACTGCTACGTCAACCTTGGTCTTCAATCATCTTGACACACATGCCAAGGTTTCCAGTTACGCAAGGGATGAAACAGCACTCAAGGCGTTGGAGCATGTTTCTCCGAATTTTTCCCAGCGATCAGGCAGGTCAGGCAATTACAGGCCTAGACGTGAGTCTCTTAAGGAAGGACAGGTGCAAGATTCCTTTCGTGGTAAAGGGTGTGGCAGAGGCAAACCCCAGGGTTCTTATCAATCCCGACGTGGTAAATACCACAGTAAGGTAGGCGATAGGAGGGGCAAACATTGAAATGTTAGACAGTCACGACTGGGATCTCCTACCCCCAGTCGCCCCAATTGTCGATATCCCCATAGGCAGGAGACTGAGTTTTGGAAGAACTGGAGCATACTCAGGGACGATTATGTTCTCAACATTCTACGCCACGGTTACCAACTAGACATAGAGGTTTTTCCTCCGTTGACCACGGCTCCCATCCCTGGGAATTATCCAAGGAAGCAACATATCCTTTTAAAGGCCAACATAGACTTACTATTGGAAAAGAGAGCCATAGAGATTATACACACCCCAGCGCTAACTCCGGGATTTTATTCTCACATCTTCCTGGTACCCAAGAAGGGCTCAGACAAGATGAGAATGATACACAATCTCTCTGTTTTCAACAAGTGCTATCTGAAGCGTCCACCCTATTTCCGCCTCATTACATTGAGACTACTCAGAACCAGCATAAAAACATTCGATTCCTTGATCAGTATCGATGTACAGGATGCATATCTGCACATACCGATCCATCCAAACGATTGCAGATTCCTCAGGTTCCAGTTCAATGGGGTCCACTACCAGTGGGCAGTACTTTCATTGGCCCCGTGGCTATTTACACGAATAATGAAGCCCATAACCGCGTTTCTACACCTGAAGAACATTTGGTTCGAGTCGTACATAGAAGACTGTCTCCTGTGTCATCACCACACACCGACGTTAGTATGCCACCGGGAACTCACCAGAAGGCTTCTTTATCAACTGGGTTGGATAATCAACAAGGCGAAATCGGAGTTAACTCCATCATTTCGTCTCCAGTTCATAGGAGGACTATTTCAAACAGATCAGAACCTCCTGTCAGCCCCGAGGGACAGATGGCACAAGATTTTACGCCTCCTGTCACCTGCTCTTTGTCAACCACGCACACTTCACCAATGGCAAGTGTTGCTAGGGTTACTCACCTCAGCCCAGGACCTAAACAACAGAGGCCGATTACAGTTACGCCCAATACAACAATTCCTGAATCCCTACATCAGGAGTCAGGATCCACTCAGGGCCATCATGCTACCAATACATTTGAGACCTTACCTCCGTTGGTGGACGATAGAGTCGAATGTCTTAGAGGAATCTCTTTATCAGGGCTGTCCCCAAATCTACACCTATTCGTAGACGCCTCTCTTCAGGGGTGGGGTGCTCACCTACAAGACCAGACAGTCTCAGGGCTATGGTCAAGCGCTCATCGGAAATGGCACATAAACAATTTGGAGTTGGAAGCCGTAATTCTAGCCATATTTCATTGGCAGAATCAACTACAATCAACCCGACTCTCCATATCCACAGAAAACAGCACTGTGGTGTGGTGCCTGCGCAATCAGGGAACAACACACTCCCACTCGCTACTTAAACAGACATTCAGGTTTTTCCATCTAGTGGATCGGCTGCAACTACAGTTCATAGTTCAGCACATCCCCAGTTCCGAAACATTCTGGCCGATGCTCTATCACACCCAGACAGGGTAGCACCCACCGAGTGGAAACTTCACACAGAAGCATTCCAATTATTGGTTCGGAAGTTCGGGCAACCAAACATTGACCTGTTTGCAACTTGCCAAAACCACCAACTATTGACATATGTCTCCCCGTTACCAGATCGCATTCAGCATTCCTTGGGAAGGACTAAAAGCGTATGCATTTCCGCCACCAGTTCTACTTCCCAGGGTAATACAAAAGATGAAAGAGACAAGAATACTTGCTCTGACTTTGGTCACCCCTGGTGGCCAGCGAGAGGGTGGTTTGTCGAGCTAAGAAAGCTAGCAGAAAACGATCCACTACCCTCCCAAATAACCTCCCACAGTGGTCCAACCGTCTTATCCACACTCACAGCAAATTGCCTCATCCAACACCAGACAGATTTCGTCTGCACGGTTGGTTCGTCTTAAGAAGGCATTAAGTGCAAAGGGCTATTCAGCTCGGGCAGCAAAATCTATAACCTTAGCTCATCGTCCCTCTACTAGAGGCCTTTACGATGACAAGTGGGGATCGTTTGAAACATTTTGCAAGGCAAAAGGTCAAGATCCTACTACTGCGTCACCTCAGTTTTTAGCTGAATACCTCCTACATTTGCGTACCCATAGACACTTGAAAGGTAGCACCATTACCACGTACTTGGTTGCAGTTAACGAGGATGTTTGCGAGGACCCCTATTTGAGCCCCTCAATGCATCCTCCTTTTATGACCTCACCAAGAAAACAATGTTTCTCTTGGCATTAGCCACGGCCGCACGGGTGAGCAAATTACATGCAATCGACATCACCCGGGGTTCGTTTTGAGCATGGGACGCACGGAGCGGTACATCTCAGGTTGTGCTGGGATTATATTGCCAAAAATCAATTACCAGGCCAACCTGATCGTTCCTTCACCATTCCACCAATCTCGACGATTGTGGGCAGTGAAGATGAGGGTGAACTTCTATTATGTCCAGTACGGGCACTGCGAATTTTCATCCGCCGTTCCAAGACTAGGCGTGGTTCGAGGAAGCGGTTATTTATACCCGTATCTGCTACATCCACAACCGAGGTCAGTCGCAACACCATATCTTTATGGTTACACGCAGTCATCCTTCAGGCCTATTCGATCGCCAATTTGGATCCGCCAAGAACGAATAATCCACATGAGATCAGGGCATTAGCCTCTACCATGGCCTTACACAGCAATTGTACTATTAAGACAATCATGGAAGGATGTTTTTTGAGGTCTGACACAGTTTTCCCTCATCATTATCTTCGCGATGTGACTCTCGAGGGCATTGAAGGTGTACAGAGTTTTGGGCCGGTGGTTGTAGCTCAGCAAGTTACCAACCCTCAACGCAAATAATGTACTCACCCTATACAGAGCCTTTCCTGTTTGATGTAATCGATCAGATTTCGCCAGTGGAAGACAAGTTATTATCCCCCGCCGCGCGAAAGCGCGAAGCGGGGGATATAGTATTCACGACCGTCCGTACGTACGTCCGTACGTCCCACCTGTTTGTTGCCGCGATATCTCAAGAACTAAACACTGGATTGTCTTCATATTTGGAACTATGGTGTATATACAGACTCCGCAGACACCAGTCGGTTTTGGTGACCTTGATCCCATTTTCAAGGTCACAGCAGGCAAATCTGCTTTTGGAGTTGGAAAACGGTGTTGCCGCGATATCTCAAGAACTAAACACTGGATTGTCTTCATATTTGGAACTATGGTGTATATACAGACACCGCAGACACCAGTCGGTTTTGGTGACCTTGACCCCATTGACAAGGTCACAGCAGGCAAATCTGCTTTTGGAGTTAGAAAACGGTGTTGCCGCGATATCTCAAGAACTAATCGCTTGATTGTCTTCATATTTGGAACTATAGTGTATATACAGACACCGCATACACCTGTCAGATTTGGTGACCTTGACCCCATTTTCAAGGTCACAGCAGGCAAATCTGTTTTTGGAGTTGGAAAACGGTGTTGCCACAATATCTCAAGAACTAATCGCTGGATTGTCTTCATATTTGGTACTATGGTGTACAGGCGGGGGATATTTCGTCACTCTGTGACAAATACTTGTTGTCATCAGGGCTTTAATTATATAGTAAGTAAAGATTTGGCTGATGAGCTCGTTGTCTTTATTACTAAAAATGTATAGGGAACTATTCTTTAATTTCTGTTTGCCACATTGTAATACCCCACCGTTAGCGTTTTCTTTCAACTTTTCCGCTTAACGGTTTACTGACCAATCTGTGTCATATTTTCAGGGTGTGAATTATTGAGGTTTCTGTATTGTGAGGATTTCCCACCTCCAAACCGTCCGATACAGATGCATTAAGGAGTAATGCAGGATAAGTAAAAAAATTAGTAAAATCTAAATATTTTTTACATTTGTATATTTATCCTGCATTACTACGTTTAAGGCCCACCCGTCGCAGACTTGCCTCCCCACTTTGGCTTCAGAAACCTCAAAAGTATGTTTTTTAAGCTCGGGCGACAGGCAGTGATGTGAAGAGTTGACCTTTGATCACGTGAGGTCACGGGGACAGCGACGGCGCGGTGTAAAAGTGGGATTGCGGAACAGAGCCTTCACCCAAGGACCATCGCCGGTACGCTGTCCCAGTTTTTTTGTCGCAAAGTAGGCAGTGAATGCATTGAGGAGTAATGCAGGATAAGTATACAAATGTAAAACTTATTTAGATTTTACTAAACCTGTACATATAGGATACTTGAGTGTAACACTCCATATTATAAATAATGGTTGATTCATCAGGCCCTGGAGCGCATAACCTTAGACAATGTAATACAATTGCGCTTTCCGATCTTCGAGACACAGAAGGATTCGGTAAACCCAGTACCAATGGCAAGTTATACGCTTTACACTTACAAGATAATGTATTCAAGCGGAAAGAAGTTACATTCACAGGTAATCTAGGAGATTTAACTCTTTCATCCCTGTCTGCCCCAGAGTTATGTCCCTTGAAACACTGCAGTCCCTCACACTGACAAGGCCTGTACACTGGCCTCCCTGGCAGTATTATTGGATGCACTTTTCTACCAGAAACTTGCTTTTAATATATACTTACCATATACCATTGTAAAGAGGATTAAGTATACTGTAATATCCTTTGTTGTTATTGTCTCCAACTTTTGTTATTTTATAATTACAGGTGTTTACAGGGATTGAAAACACTGAAAAAACGATAACAGACAATGAATTTGGGTTCAAATTGTATTCAAAATCACAAAAATAAATCACAGAAACAATAGGGTGGTCTTGGCTTGTCATCATGGACGGCACAGGTAATCCCAGGTGTTACAGGTAAATCCTCTTCATGCACATCTGTAAACAAATAAACAAGTTTACAACACTTGGTACTGACTTTGTTTTCTATACCGATGTCACATATTACTTATGATACACTTACAGCCTCTTAGGTAAACTCGTTAACACAGGTAAAAACACAAATATTTGATTTTTTTTGTTCTTTTTCTGGATATGAAACAAAAATTAAGTATTTAGTAATTAAATAGTAATCTTTCACATTACCTGAATATTGAACCACAGCTACTACAAGAAAGACATCACAGGGAAGACATCACAGAACGAGCTGAAAGGACGGAAAGATTGTAAGTCCAACAAATATACAAGTTGTGATAACATATTTACAATACATTGCTATTTACAACTGCATAATAAATTAAATTAGTACTTAATAATTCAATAAATAAATAAATAATTTTTACAGTTACTAAAATTTAAACTAGGATGAAAAAAACAAAAAACAAACATGAATATGGAAATAAATTTTATTCAAATTGTGCCAAATACAAGGACATACGACAAACCGACGACAAACCGACCAACTACAATTTGGATTGCGATCAGAAAAAAAAGAAAAAGGTTGTAGCCAAGAGTTGCGTCCCTTTTCAGATTGTAATCTGCACAATATAAGCTTGAAAAACACACATATAAATGTCAAAAGTTACTTTTAAAGTTATTCATAGCTAGAATAATTTAATGTTTGTGTTTGAAAGATAAAACTATTTTGTTAACTACTACTGAGAAGAAATAAGTTACCAATACTTTTATTGCTAAAAATTTACTTGTCAAAAAACGGCTTACATGTGCTAAAAAGAAGTTCTATTAGACAAATAGGTTACATTTCATTTACCTAAATTAGGTAATTACATTACAATATATTACATTGCGATGCAGACAAATGTTTGATTACCGAGTACATTCATTAGAGTACAACCTGAAAGGAAAACGTATCACAGTATAACAAAGTATAAAATGTAAACAAGCATAACGTAATAAATAAAAGTATCACAAAAGTGTAAAATAAATATGTGTATATAAAAGAGGTAATAAATATATTTACAAATATAAGAAGTGGAAATAAATATATTTACAATTATTAAAAGTGGTAATAAATATATTTACATTAATTACAAATGTTTGTGGCAAAGGGCTTTGTTGAAATAATCAGCTGGACCTTAGTGTGGTACTCTTGGAAACAATTCTTTTTTGATGAACAGCAAAGTGGGACGTCACACTTGGAGCACTTCATGGACGTCTTTGACCTCTTGAATGGGTTATCTTTGTATGTCACTCCTGGATGGGTTGTCTGAAACACTTGATTTTTTTTAGCACAAAGGCCAGTGGTTGTTGCAGTCCAGGCGCTGTTCCTCGTTGTCACCATGTCGCTGTCGTGAAGTGTTCCTGTTGGTGATATTGCCGATGAGCTGATGGGCCAGGTCAAGTTTGAAGGACAGGAGATCTCTTGCGGCTTCCCTGGGGGTTGTGGTCGATGATCGTACCTTCAATGAGATATGCATTATAAATGGCAATCTCTCTTAGCTTGATCTCAACACGCCTGTACCATTTCATAGATTTTTTACTTTTGTTCACACGCGTGTTCTGATCAAGCTTCTCTACACCCCCCATGTACTTCCCATACTCTACCACCGCTGGTGTTACTGCAAGTTCATCCCGAGTTCCATCCTTCTTCCTCCTCTTGGTCGTCAGTCCTTCTTCCGGCCTGTTGTCCTTCCACATCGTCGCGACGAAGTCTCCATGGGCAACCTAGTCGATGGATCCACGGTCGAGGCGAGTAGTATCTCTTCCTGTTGGTAGCTGTGTCGTCGGGTAGCCTTTCCTGTTGGTCCGAACATGGCCGCACAGGTACGTCTCCTTCAACAAAAGATAATCAGCAAGTGTAGGACTTGTGTTGAAATTATCTGTAAAGATGATGTGACCTTTGCCAAGAATTTCCTTACAAAGGGTAACAACAACCTGTCCTGAAAGCCCAAGCTGTCGATCGACTACTGTTCCATACTTCCCTGCATAAACTTCAAAGTTGGAACAGTAGCCGGTGACAGCATCGGCCAGGACCCACACCTTCACACCAAACTTTACCGGCATATCTCGCATGTACTGTTTGATACTAAGCCTGCCCTTGAAGGGAATCATCGCCTCGTCCACTGACACTTGCTGATGGAGACTGTAGTGTTCCTGAAAAGAAGACCTGAGATGATCAAGTATGTAGCGTACCTTGTGCAGTTTGTCATTAGCATAAGGATTGTCAGTGCTGAAATGCAAGTATCTTTACCTGAGTGAATCTCTCTCTGGACATAATGTCAGGGACTGGAAATTTCAACAAAGGATATTTAATGCCAGAATGCAAATACATTTCATCCCTGTCAAGTTTCATGATATCCATGTACAGCAAAATGCCATAAAAAGCCTTGATTTCATCAAGAGATACGTCATACCACTCACCTTTGTTGTTGTTGGGATCGTTCATTCTCTTGTAGACTGCATTGTCATTCGTTGCCCTGATAATCTTTTCAAACACAGAATCATCGAAATACAGTTGAAAAAAATCAGTAGCACAACTAACTATCTCCACTCACCGTGTCAATATTCTTTGGCCCTGTCTCCTCTGCAAAATCCCTCATGTCTCCACCATTGTAGTCCCTCTGCCACTGCCATTCTTGAAAGTTCGGAGGGGAGTACACCTCATCAAAACCATCAAAATCTAAAACAGAACTTCAGTGCAATACATAATCCTTCTACACTTATTATTGAAGTCTTGTTTGGGGATACTCCAGAAGATGCCTTCGAGATATTACCAGGTCTATCAATTAAATGGCTAAAGCAACACTAGTGTCGACGTTGTAGTATTATTTATGTAGGAGCATCACCTGTTGCAACCCTTGAGGGGGTCCAAGTTAACTCTTTCATCACTGGCTGCCCCAGAGTTATGTCCCTTGAGACTCTGCAGTCCCTGACACTGACAAGGCCTGTACACTGGCCTCCCTGGCAGTATTATTGGAAAATAACCCTATCATTTTTGATGCACTTTTTCTACCAGAAACTTGCTTTTAATATACATTTATCATATACCATTGTAAAGAGGATTAAGTATACTTTAATATTCTTTGTTGTTATTGTCTCTAACCTTTGTTATTTTCTAATTACAGGTGTTTACAAGTGAAATAAAACTTGAAAACACTGAAAAAATGAAAACAGACAATGAATTTTGGCTCAAATTGTATTACAAATCACAAAAATAAATCACAGATACAAGGTAAACATAACACAGTGGTCTTGTCATCTTGGACGGCACAGGTAATCCCAGGTGTTACAGGTAAATTCTCTTCATGCACATCTGTAAACAAATAAACAAGTTTACAACTCTTGGTACTGACTTTGTTTTCTATACTGATGTCACATATTACTTATGATACACTTACAGCCTCTTAGGTAAACTCGTTAACACAGGTAAAAACACAAATATTTGATTTATTTTGTTCTTTTTCAGGATTTGAAACAAAAATTAAGTATTTAAGTTTTTAAAAAGTTATTTATCACATTATCTGAACATTGAACCACAGCTACTATAAGAATGACATCACAGGGAAGATAACACAGATTGATCTGAAGAGGGAAAGATTGTAAAAGGACGGATAGATCGTAAATTCAAGTTCTGCAAATATACAAGTTGTGATAACATATTTACAATACACTGCTATTTACAATTGCATAATAAATTAAATCAGTACTTTATTAAATCAATTAATAAATAAATAATCATTACAGTTACTAAAATTTAAATTAAGATGTAAAAAACAAGAAAACAAACATGAATATGGAAATAAATTTTATTCAAATTGAGCGAAATATAAGGACATACGCCAAACCGGCAAACTACAATTCGGATTGCGATCAGAAAAATAAATTTAAAAAAAAAGAAACAGATACGTCATGCCACTCACCTTTGTTGTTGTGATCGCTTGTTCACGTGTCGGTGGCTGGATTCTCATTCGTCGCACTGATAATCTGTTCAAACACAGAATCATTGTAAAACAGTTGGAAAAAATCAATAGCACGACTCTTCACTCACCGTGTCAATATATATGCTTGAGTCCGGTCGCCTCTTTAAAATCCCTCATGTCTCCACTATTGTGGTCACTCTGCCACTCCCATTCTTGGAAGTTGGAAACCGTCAAAATCTTCACCAAAATATTCGCGAAATTCCCTCTCCCCTTCGCGTAAATTATTCAATTCAAACACATTATTATTCCCGATAGAGTCGTTGTTAATCATCTGATCGCTATCCGAATCGTAGTTGGCCGCCATTACGCTTGATTTACGATTCAAGCGAGAAAAATACCTGTCGCGAAAACAGGTGACATACCCGCGATTTTTGCGCCAAAATAGAATGACGTGTCATTACGTGTAGATCTCGTTTCCATATTTAGAACGAGATTACACACGAGAAAGGAAGTAGAAAGAGCGATTTTGTAAACACGCTCGCGCCGCCCGATTTATTGGGCAGCCGGGTTCTGGGCCACGGCTTACGCTGCCCGATTTTTCGGGCAGCCGGGTTCTGGGACACGGTTTATCCTGCCCGATAAATCGGGCAGTCGGGGCGAAAGGGTTGATAAAAGTGACAGCATTTCTCTTAAAAAGATATTTATGCCGTATAATAGACATTTAATAAGGTTGATGTTTACTCTCAAAACATTTAAGCAAGATCAATTAAAGAATTAATGAATTAATGAAGCCGGAGATTCGATCCAATTCTCGTAAGACCAGTGGTATAAGCGAAGACGAGAAAAAAAAGTTCATAGGACAACAAGCGAGTCAATTATTCCGTGCTAAAACCAAAGAACTGGTTGGAGATTAAAAATAGATTGTTTACTATCGTTGGATCACATTTAAACGAATGCTTACATTAATAAAAATGTTGAAGGCTATAGTAAATTTTATCCATTATTAATCAATATTGATGATTCTTTTAATACGAATCATGGCGATCGTTGAATCACTTCATCATTTTGACATAAAAAATTCCCTCTGTAGTAGCAGTATAGGTATATAAATCTGGCTCTGGTGGAAGTAGTCCAGAACCCCCATCATCTATACTACTTATGGAGACTTAATAATGTAATGCCATGTATGCAATACTTTGGCATGTGTTTTGTGAAGATTGAAAGTCAAGGTCACTCTGTGTGCACACCAGCTTGAGTATGTATGATTGGAATTTGATAAAGTGTAGCACAAACAGTCTCTTGGTCAAAGAAGTGGTGCACAGGTGGCCCAGTCATCTAAGGCGCCACGATTCGTAGTTGCCTCCCTTGGGGACGCCATAAAAGTATGATCATGGGTTTGAATCCTGGTTTGCATTAAATTTATTCTGCTAATGTTTTTGTTCCAAATGGTAATCGTTGTTAGACCTGACTCACCTTGGACTTTCCTCCCACATCAAGCTCACACTCCATGATACAACTGAATACTAGCCAAGACTCACTCACTCACTCACTCACTCACTCACTCACTAACTCAGTAATTAGCACTGATAGGTGTAAGAATGGACATAGCAACAGGCAAATTGAAGCCAGCTAGGCAATTTGCCCCGATTTGTTCATCATAATAAAGAAGTTGACATCCATATTTTCTCTTCCTTATGTGAATCACTTCTAAATGCTTTTCAAAGACCTGAACAAATTATTTGTCTTTTTTTTTAAGGACTAGAAAACTACTTGATAGTATGATTAGTATGTCATTGTTTTCGGGCATGTTTATGAGGTGTCCATTTGGTAAAGACAACAATGGACCAAAAGACAAAAGAAACCAAATCAATGGATCATACTGACCACCTTGTTTTTCTAGTTGGCTCTTGTAAAAGCAACACACAATTGTCACTATTGTGAAAACAATAACAGACATATTCACAAATGGTAGTTATTTGTATATTAACAGTGTATTCAGCTGCTACATTTCGGACATGCCACCTCATTATTGGCCATAATTGATAACTCAGTGTATTTTCTTGGTTGCATGTTTCAACCAGGTTCTAATTGTTTCAGGCTCTGATGGCAGGACGCGAAGTTTCATTGGAAGACGAGTGTTCTGATTGTCGGTTGCAGCCCATTGTCACCAGCAAGGAACCTGTCATGCCCATTTTCTCCCCTCCACCTGTCCCAATAGACACATCACCACAGACAACATGTACCCTGAAGGACACCTTCTGGAAGGACTTGGAAGAGGGACGGATCAATCTGTTTAATACTGACATGTACTCAAAGGTGAAGGGCCAAGGCCGAGCTTCAAGACCTAAATCGTTCAAGACTCACGGAGAGAGGGGAGAAGAGAAAAGGGAGATGCTTGAAGGAGATGGGACAGAAGGGAGCAGGAAACAGAGTCATGGCAAAACAAAAAAGGGCAAACAACACAAATCAGGCAAGGATGGATCTAAATCAATTGGTGGTAAGACTAGCACATGTCAAGGCCAGTTAAAGGTGACAGAGACCTGTGGGACTGATGGAGTTGAGAGGACATCATCTTGCACAACTGACCTCAGTGAAACCAGTAGTGACAGTTCTGATGTTATCATGGCCCATGTCATTTCTGTCTCCACACCATCGCCACCTGTTTTGAGCTGTGTGGAAGACTACAGTGATGACAGCAGTAGGGACTTCAGTGACCACAGATACAGTTCTCCAGCCGACATTACTGGATCTCTCTCACAGTCTCCGAACTGTTCCCAGGAAGCAAAATTCCAGTCGATATCTACTGACTTTTCCCAGGAAGCAGTTTCAGAGGATACAGGCATCTGCATGGATAGTAGTGACCTCCTGAGCCCACAACGTGAGATAAAGGATATCAAGTTAGTCGTGGTGAGTGCTGTTCCAGATCTGTGCATATATACAAGCAAATAGAGTCAATATATCTCTTTTTCATTTTACCTGACCCAAAGATGGTTAACACATGCAGTTCTCATTTCATTCATGGCATGTTATCTTGGTCAAAACACAAGGCTGGTGGTGGCAGGCTTGGCAAAATCAGAACACAGTTAACAGTATTAATGTAAAGAGTTTTTCTTATCTCACATTTTCAAACATTTTCTATTCAAAGTAAATTAAATCAAATTTAGCTTTTAGCTTCAAGTGCCTCAGTGTCTCAATTTCTACTTTCTCAGCCATATAAATGTGATAAATCAATTCTGTTGTCAACTATATAAGCAAACCCATATAGCATGCAGAGTGATGCATTAGGCATGTTAAGATTTTGTCAGAATTTGGCAACCACCGCCACCACATGCACTGTACAGTGCACAGATTTCATAAAAAGTATATATCCTTTATAGCCATGTGGAATATTGTTGAGACCTTGTTCCGTCATTTCAAGGATCAGAATTATCTTCAAGGTCATAGCTTGAAAAATAATTTGTTATCCGTCCATCTCAGGAAGCGTTTATGGTAGGTCAATTAAACTTGGTATATGTCATTGTGTGTAATAGTAGGGCAGGGCAACCATTTATGGTTGTGAGTGACTATGTTTAAGTTAATACAAGTCTTGTTCACAGTGGAGGTTACACTTAACATGTTTAAAGTATGGGTGCCATTTCAATTATTATTTCCACTAATATGTCTTATGCATGTAGTAGTTATGTAATTGATTAACACTAACTGTGACCTACTTTCAAAGAGTATTACATGGTTGGGATACCAGGTAAGAATAGGTCCCCAGAACCTATGCTGGTTATTAGAGGTGACCATTGGATCGGAAGGTCAGGTTCTGGGATTGCATGTCATCATACCCTGACGGCATGGATCGTTGTCTCACAATATTGATCACTGAATTGTCTGAATTATTTTCAGTCTACCATACTGAGTGCAGTGTTAAACAACAAACAAACAATGAGTTGCAATTGCTAAAACAAATTGTTACACTGAATTCCACTAAGGGGTCAGTCACACATTCAGGATTTATACTGCCGTCCTTGATAGGACAATTCCCGATTAAAATTTGTCAATACTCTGATCAAAATCCTGTGATTCACAAATTTGTAAAAACATGTATTAAATTACGACAACAATCAGATATTGTTCAGGAAGTTTCCCGATTCAGACGTTTCCAGACGAATTCGTCAATCTCAATCATTCACAATCCAAATTTGATCCGATTTGTATCTTCGACTTGGTAAAAAATGACGGAATCTGTCCAGACAGCGTCCTGATTCTCCCGAATGTGATCTGACAGAGATCAGACAGTGACCGGACAGTGAACCAACAAACACGCTTCGCATTCGGCAAGATCTGGACGCAATCTGGACACAATTGACAAGAAACGTCAATGAACAATTTTTCCAAATCATGCCTGTTCATCACGATAGCACCCGATGCACAGACCACCGTCCAGACAACACGGGACATTGTTACGATTTTGATCCGATACAGCAGAATCTGTCATGACATAGTCACGATTATAATCCGACTAGACAAAATCGGCTGAGTTTCCCAAATGTTATGGGATGCGCCATACTGTCAGGAGTGCTTGGCTGACCTCAATGGACCTTTCCCAATCCATAGGACTCTGTTACGAATGTATGTGACTGCGTTCAGACAATGATAGGACGTTCCAGATCATTGAGGATAGTAATCCGACTTTTTCACTTTTCGTGTTGTAGCCCTGTCTGATCTCAAATGGGAGTCATAATCGGCACTGTGTGAACACATCCTTAGGAACATAATATTTGGCCTTTACAATGCTTTATGCTGTATAGCCTTTTGGAAGGTGCTTGAAATCCTTGCTACTGATATGATTATTGAAGATCAAATTCACTCTCAAGGTCATATATTATGTTCACAATAATTAAGTAAATGTTCTCTCCAGATATCACTCTCCTTCTTAGGGGCGGTGGGGTAGCTCAGTGGTTAAAGTTTTCGCTTGTCACATAGAGGGCCCAGGTTGGATTTCCCACATGTGTACAATGTGTGAAGCCCATAATTCTTTCAAATACCTTACCTCTGTTACATCATGGCCTATATTTTTGTAATTTGGTTAACATCACACTAAAAAAATCTTTAGATTTTAAAGAGACATCCTCTTCATTGTCAGTCATCCCAATCAGTTGTTAGGAATACCGTATATCATGCCAAATGTCACATGAGCATGTCCTGAGAAGGGAAATCATCACTTCTTTCTTTTGAGTGTGTGTTTTGGTGTGTGGGTGTGGGCACGCTCACTAAGCCTGACTCCTGAAACATTTTCAGTGTATTTTAGCACATGTCTTTGAGTTCAAAATCAGTGCTAATGTATGTTAGGCAATCAACTTGTATATGTCGTATTTATCTTGCGTATCAATTTAAGTAGGTGGTATTTCAAACATATTTTTGGGTGCATTGACTCCCCCTCACTGTCTCCCTGGGATGTAGCCATGTAGTTGTCGTAGGAGACCCTCATCTCCAGGGTCTTCTCTGTGAAACAGAGCTCTACACACTCTCATTGAGATGCTCAACTTGGGACGCTGTCTCCGATTCATGCTTTACACTGGACAAAATATCATCCATTCTAAACAATCCAAAACTTGGAAATACCACCATTCCAAATGGAAATATGACCTTTCCAAAATTTGTCAAGGTCATATTTCCAAGCTTGGATTTGTTTGGATATGTTTGGATACAACATGTCATAATCATATCTGTTAAACGTTGTACAACTTTTGACCTTATGTGAGATTAGTAATGACATGAAAGTAAATAATGAAGAGTATTTTGGCACTATTTACCACGAAAAGACCAAATCATGAGCAAATTTAACTAAAAGAATTTCTGTCATTTAAAGTGGCTACTCTTTATATTTAATTTCTTATCTTCCTTGTCTATAATCATATGACATTGACTATGAACTTTGAACAATTAAACAAATATTTTGTTTTCCCATACCAACTTACGGTTGTCGTAGAACAAAGACCATTTCGAGAATAGAGGGCCTCATTATTATAATTTGAACTAATATACATATGTACATAATAGTACTAGGTATAAATGAATTTTGATAAGTGTTCGTACAAGAATATGAACTTCGAATTATCTCGGAATTATGCGCAACACATAGGGCTGGAAATTTTATAATTGGTCTGGAACTATCTGACGGTAATTCAAAACAGGGAACAAGATTTCGTCAATTGAATCATTGAGCCAGGAATGCAACAATTTAAATGCTGACAAAATGAATAAACATATCTGGAACAGAGTAGACTGTTCATGCGGACAATTATATGCTACGTCTATTGCCAATAAAGTTTATCACCCCATGTTATAGCATTTGTTTCATATAAAAGATAGAAGCCAAATAAATGGGACAATTAGTTGTTATGAATTAGCTTTACCTCTGTGACATATTACGCAACTAAATGTGAATATGTTTATCAAATAATCAATTACAGTAATTATCCTAGTGTCCTTATTTATACACAATTTAATTACGTATTGGGGTACAATATATAATACACATATACTCGGAATGATTTCTTATTTTGTCAATTTAATCATAACCCAAATCATACAAATCGAACATGTGAAAAAAAAAGTAGTGACTAACTTTATGAACAAGGGTATAAATACTCAATTGTATCTTTAAATCCTAATAGTATAACAATAAATCCTGTGTATTTACTGAGCATATTTAGATACATCCGGATCTACGACCGCAGTCATATAATCAATCAAGGAAAGTATATTAGTAGTAGAGTGTGTTTATTACGGTAAAGGGGCCACCAGCCCATTATACATGAAACTTGACATAATAAGCGCTGAAGCGCCATATAATATGATGACAGTTTCTGTTTATGCAAATATTAAATGATGGACATCCATATTATGCAAAAGATTTACTACGTTTCTTTAAAGCTAAAAAGATAAATTTAGCCAAATTATTTATGACCGTGATTTTCCGTGATGTGAATAATAAAATAAGCTTATTGTTCGATGGGAATTTAAAATAAAATTCTAGAATAAGACTTTCTCTTAAGTCCTGATAAAATGGACATTCAAGACAAAAATGTAGTTCTGATTCAATATTAGGTATTACACTAAAGGGAGAAAGGCGATTCTTACGGCCAAGTTTGAGACGTCGACCGTACTCAATCATTAGGTCGTGGTTGGAACAGCGGAACTTGCATAACGCTATGCAATAAGCTTTTACATTAATTACATTAAAATAATTTCTTCGCTTAACTGCACCTCAATTTGTCTGTACATTTCAAGTTTAGAATATTTACCAAGGTCTGATAGCCAATTTTGAACGTCTATGTCAATACATCTTTGTTTAAACACGACTAGAAATTGTTGGACATTGACAACACGCTGCTCCATCCATACCTGTCCAAAACCATAAGTGAACAATAGGTTTTTTACTTTTAGTGCCCAGCAATCTATATTTTTCTCTGCTAAACTATACTGATATCTATAAACATTGTACAATATTATATTTTCCCTTTGACCTATGCACCTCATCCAATATTTAACTATCTTAATGTGTTTATTGACATTCAAAGAGTACCTGCCAAGCTCACCACGAGCTACAATGTTCGGATTCGAGACAGAAAGTCTGAGTATTTGTTAACAAAACTTATCCTGAACATGAAGAATATTAGGCGAAGAGTGAAAACCCCAAACTTCGGCTCCATATAGCAAAACAGGTACAATTTTTACATCAAAAATATGCAATAAGACCTTAAGTGGTAAACTATAAAAATCCTTAATTGATGATCTAGCTAATGATAACACTTTCCATGCCTGTTCAGCTAATATTTTCTGTGTAATATACCAACTGCCAGAACTCAAAAAATGAACGCCCAAGTATTTATACGATTTAACATTTTCTAGGTTTTCTCTACCCAAATAAAATTTCTCATATTTCCTCAATCTGCCAGCTTTTCTAAATACAATAACTTTACTTTTATCAGTATTTATTTTAAGCTTCCATTTCTGACAATAGGAATCTAGTTTGTTAATTCGCCTTTGCAATCCCAATGGTGTACTGTCAAACAAAACAATGTCGTCTGCAAAAAGCAAAATAAACAACTCAATAAACATGATAAAGTCTAAACTTATACATCTTTGACCGTCTAGGGCTAGAAATTCCACCAAATCATTGATAAAGAAAGAAAACAAAAAGGGAGATAACTGGCACCCTTGACGTACGCCAAATGCACAATCAAAGAATGGAGTGTAACCCTTTTCAAGCGAGACACATGACTTTACTTTTGCATACATATTTCTTAATAAATTATACATTCTGCCTTTGACATTACTAGACCAGAGTTTGAATAAAAGACTTGTCCTGTCTACAGAGTCAAAAGCTGCTTTCAGGTCAATGAAGGCACAGTAAAGGCGACCCTTATACAACGAGAGATATTTATTGATAACTGTGTGTAAAATAAAGATATTATCAGTAGTTTGGAATCCACGTCTAAAACCTGCTTGTTCTGGAGTGAAAAACTGTTCCTGCTCTGCCCATCTATACAACCTATTACTAATAACTTTAGCAAGAATCTTCCCAGAAACTTCCAATAATGTAATAGGAGGATAATTAGCTGGTAGACTAGAACTGCCCTTCTTATGCAAGGGTAATATAACACCTAACGTCCAGTCAGACGGATACGTGCCCGAATATAAAATTGCATTAAACAGAAACTGTAGCATATATATACACTGTTCTGGGGCATTCTTGAAAAACTTGATACTAATACCACTGAAACCTGGGGCTTTACCAGACTGCATACCAGATATAACATCAGTAACCTCCTGGATAGATATTTCCTTGTCAAGGAAGTCATCATCTACCGTTGATAAAACAAGATTTTTATCAATAGAATCAACATAAGATTTTACAACATCATAGAACTCAACTTCAGTCTGGGAAATTTGATATATTAGATTGAATTAAAAATGTGCTATCGCTAAAACAAAATATTCCGTTATCCACGTAAGCCTAAACCTGGGAGAAATAAAGTTCTGTTCTGTTCTGAAGACGCTGTCATGATTAGTTGGGGCCAGTCTAGACTGTCCAATCAACGTGAATATACAAACCGTGATGTTACTTGACCAGTTGATGACACCTGTCAAACTCAAAGTGCCCCTGGTCCTCCACCCACCATGTGTAATACTTTAGCGCACTTGATTGTTTTATTTGCAGTTATATCACTGTTAGGCTGAGTGATGAGAGAATACATTTTGTTGTTTTTGTTAACGATCATTTCCCTTTTCAACATGGTAACCTAATAAGTGACAAACTTTTTTATCATGATGAAATGGAACATATTAAATTAATCAGAGGGACAGACGATCGCATTTTTCGCATAAATGTCATGCTCGCATTAATTTCATGATTTACTGAAGATGTTTGGGTAAGGGAAGTAATCTTGTCTCCCCTTGCAATTGAATTCAATCGGGCGAGCAGTTCCGAGATCGCAGCTTGACTGTTTGGTACGGCTGAAAGGCGGCATCCATGTTGTTCAAGCTCCGCTGATCACGGGGCCTCATTTGTCCGTATTCTGCTTAAGAGCCGGGATGCGCATGAAACACGGGTGTCAAAACGAATATATTTACCAATTATATGTACGGTCAATTAGCCAGTTCAAGAGACAATACCCTGGTTCTACCACCTTTAGGTGTAATTACGTCGCATGCCCCTGGTTCACGGTTCGTCTGATCTCCTGTCATAAAACCACGATGTTTATTTACCTGGAGCCTCAGACAGCGCCGACTTCCTGTGTACATGTGTACATGTACGTACATGGCAATAAATGGTTTGACAGTTGTTTGATGGAATCAGTCAATAATTATTGACACAGTGATGTAATTAAAATTTGTCACTATTCACAACTCCTATTTTGATTTTTCTATTGTTCAGCTGTATTTTCGATCAGTTTTATATGTATAAAAAATCTTCTCTAGTATTTATAAACCAAACCTAAAAACATTATATAACAACAATTGTGTTTTTAAAACGTAAGTTTTCTATTAAAACAACCATGCAAGTAAGATTTCAGCCGTAATATTACTTTAGTTACTCCACAGATTACACATCTTATATGCTGCAAATACAGCGAATGTAATGCTACTACGTCACAGCTGCCTCGATAATTAAGGGCTGGAATGTTTTTGTGAAGGCAGTTAGAGCAGACAAATTTTCCCCCTCGCTGTATAATGACGGTCGCTAACCATATATATGTATTTTTCGTGTTTTTGGCTTGATTTGATTGTCCTTTGGTGGAAACAAATGTTCAGTTGTGAAAGCAAACCCTTTTCCCCTGAACGTTAAAAGACAGGAGACTTTGATTTTGTCTGAAATATTAACGTTGAAGTCATTTATATATTCGGAAATCCATATTATGGTAAATATTTATTAAATGTATGTCCTGTTTTGTAGATGTGTATATATTATTATGTTAATATGGACAATGGTAAAATTCATTACACATTACAGTTTAAGTGCTATTCACAAATGTATGTAAATCTGCTTCGTGATGAATGAAGCATGGCAATAAATGTATGCATCTGATTCTTCATTTGTTCTGTATTCTTTGATGAGAATGAGTTTCGTTAATGATGATCACTCTCACAGATTATTTGATAAGAGGATAGGACTTTAACTGGAGAATAGTTATGAAAAAAATATATATAAGTATGGGCGGTCTGTGCACATGTGGTGAAACTGATACCTCATTGATTTGATAATCGGGACTTGGAAATCATAGTCTGTCATTAAATTGATTTTAAAATAAATGGTTTTGACTGTAGTACGTCCTGACATGATAATATTATGTTGTAAACAACTTATCTTATCTTATGTTAAGTAAAACAATTATTGATAACTATCGAATTCCAATTGTTCAATGAACACAATTATTCAAAGCTCTGGCGTGAGACAACAATAAATTAGATGTTACCAAAGATTGTCCATTTTATGATCTTAGGCACATGCCGGCGCACTGACATCTAGACGATTGTCTGTTTTATAATTAAATGGCAGCTGCCATCCAGCCGAATACTTAATCTTGAGACCTATTATTGTCTTGTCGAGTCAAGTGCGGGTCTCTCTCTCACCTTAGGGAGAATTCGACTGTAAAAGCCCCTCGCTAGACAGACAAGTAGTGAATGTTTGAGATAAGTTTATTATTTATTATGTATAGTTTAAACTCAATAGATAATTCATAGTCTTTTTATTGTTCAAATTACCAATAAAACATATTTTAACTTGTTCCTTCTAAACATACTTCCAAACAATTCCAAACCATTCCAAGTCATTCCAAACATTTCCTGTGTTGGAAATATGTTTTGAAATGTTGCCAATCCAATTTTGGATTTTCCGTAAAGATCGATCCTTCCAAGCTTTGGAAAGGTTGGAATGAGCGATCTTTCCAAAGCAATCCAACGTTCATTCCAAATTGGAATGGACGCTCATTGGTCTTGTGTTACCATCCTCAATGCAACAACTAGACGTTCTTCGGAGGGTTTGCAACACCATGATCGTCCCTATGTTACGGGACCCCCTGCCTCACACCCATGATTGGAATCTGCTGTTAGCATACCAACAGGATGATTGTCAGTGGTGTAGAGAGAATCTATCTTCTGCTGCCTAACTTACGACATCCTGCACCTCCCGAGTCATTCGAAGTCATTTGTCATGCCAATCACACTCTTTTTCGCACTAAGACGGATGACAAGTTGCCGGATTACCGACACCACTCATGACTCACTGTTTTCTCAATTACCAGATATTGACCAGGGTTTTACCTTGACTTACAAAACTGGGGGTCCAGGGTTCCCTTAATAATTAATGCTTAGGGTCCTTGCAGAAAATATGAGGTCCTGTAAAGTAATGAAATGGTCTAGTGTACTGTATATTTTGATAATAACTTAAGTGCCTGGAATGGATCAATGATCATGTGGACAGTGGTCATGATTGATGAATGGAATGACAGACGCCCATAGCTGCTCTTGATGCACTGTAGGCACAATGAATATTATTGTGTGTCCCTTGGGATGCAGTATATTCTTTTTATGTGTCCTATCTCAACATATGTGTGTACTGGATGCACATTTTTGTGCGTCTCATAGAATCCTGTATTGACAATGTCGGGGATACCCCTACTGTTTCCTCCACCCGACCAACATTTCTTCATGGGTGCGTCCGGCACTCTCAGGGTTGGAGCTACAGTCCAGGGGACATGGTCAGATCACAACAGGGATCTTCACATCAACTGTCATGAAATGTTGGTGATTTACCACGCACTCAGCGCATGGACAAACAAGTTGTGTCACTCATTTGTACTGGCTGCTTCCGATAAACAATGTTTGTTGATGGAGACTATACGTTTATTCATCTTGGTGGACTCGATCGATTGCAGATGGTTTGTCCCAGAAGAACAAAGTGGTATCGACTGAGTGGTCTCTACATCCCAAAGTCTTCAAGTGGATAACGACGACTTGGGACACTCAACATCTCGTCTTGTTTGTAACAAATCTAACAACAAGCTCTCTGTCAATGTCGGTCCAGTACCAGACCTGCAGGCTCTATATGTGCATGCTCTACAAAGGATGTTTGCTTGTGCATTTCCTCCATGGCTGCTAGTATACCGAGTCCTTAGAAAATTGTAGGACTCGGACTGTGGAGTCTTCCTCACAGTGTTCGAAATAATTTTAGAACCAAAAAAGACAGTCGGGTCGGTGACCCATAAGAGTTGCCTGACCATCTTCTAGTTCCCTGCCCGCTTTCAGACATAATAAATATTGAAAAATCACCAAAACTAAGAGACAAATTACATCTTGATTCAGTTGAAATAAAGCAAACAATTACTTGTGAATTGAAGGAGTTGAAAAATTTAATATGTAAGTAGTCTTAAATGGATCTGCCAGACAGTCTGGCAGGTAGAGGATAATATCATGCAACCTGACAGAAAAGATACCACCCAAGGGCAGGCGGGCAGGCAGTTATTTCGGACACTACTTCCTAATAGCTTCAGCATGGCCAAACAGGATATGGTTTCCCAGGTTGTTCCAAATCCTTATGGTAGATCCACTTCCACTACCAGGAACACCTTTAGAATACAGTACCACAACTTCTTGTGAGGACAATGTCTGCTGTTTTCTCGAAGACAAGCAACCAGTTTTTGTGAGAATCTGTCGGACGCGAACTCGCGATTTTCGGATTGTTAGCCTGACAGCTAACCGACTGAGCTACGTCCACACTGTGAAACAAAATGCAAATTTACCTAGTCATGCCTACGATGTTACGGAACTGAACGAAAATGGTGGAAAAGGTGACGGACACTTACGAAGGTTACGGGTAGGCATGTTGTCTCGTGACTTTAGGCTAAAGACACTTACGAATGATCCTGATGCCATTTGGCACACGCGTCCCATTCCGTAATCTACAAGATACCGAGTGGCGAGAAATGATTCGATATGGCGCGAACTGTAAACGGCTCCCGGCGTCAAGACGTCGAACTCTCGAGTACGCATGAATGACATGGTATTTAATAATTTGTCAGGTGGATTTTGTGACAGAAACGTGTGGTAGGGACCACCGTAAGGATGATGTGGATAATAGTAACAGAGGGAGGCATGAGCATGAGCATGAGCATGCCTAGTGACGACACAACGGTGAGTTCGCTTTTGAATCAGTACTGAAAAAATGTAGCCGGTGAAAGTGGCTTGTGTGAATGTTCCTGGACAGCTTCCAGTAGCCAAAGTATTCGACATTAAACCATTTCATCCTTTTTACTCGACGTTTTTGTGTGAAGAAAATTTGGAGCCGCTATAGAATTTATAATAGCCACTAAACGGGTAAATCTACCTAACCCTAATGATAGTAAAGGGGGTCCAAGGGCTAGGGATAGAGTTCTGGTAATCTAAAAGCCACTAAACGGGTACCTAAACCTAATGATCGAAAAGGGGTGATTGATCGTGAAGGGGATCCAAGGGCTGAGGATAGAGTTCGGGGTAACCTACCCTAACACTGGCGACATTTGGATGTGTACAGCGCCAATATATTATCCCTAATAAACTGCATTCTTGTGCATACTAATAAAAATCAATGAACAGAAAAAATAATATATGTATATTAGTTCCCATTTATGACCATTTTAGCCGCTTGAATTACGAGAAAAACAAAATAAAAGATATATAAAAAATAAAAGTGCTTTCGTAAACTAGCGCTTGCTATAAAATGCACCGCCGCAGGCTATATTTAGTTAACAAATATTCAAAACTCTCAACACCGCTGGGCGTATTCAGTGACATTGAGTGTGGAGATGATAGATCACTGGGAGGAGCTTATGCACACTCCATGACCCCTGACGTCATAGGGCATTGTTTTGCCGGTGTGACTTGCAACAAAATACTACACATTACGTCATAGGGTATTGTCACATGTTTGAAAAGTTTGTGGTACTGTATTCTAAAGGTAGGCCCACTACCACTATGCCCCGATCAGATGTATTCCATGTCAGCTTGCATAATCTTCACCTACAAGCCTGGAAACTCTCACAGTGAAGATGCAGGCTTCTGGTTTCTCCATGTCTGCCTCAGATGCTGTGGCATGGTCTTCATCCTCCACAATCTGAGACAACTGATGACACAAGTTCAGTTAGTGGCAGAGAAGACTGGGAGTGGAACACATGGATGTAACTGTCCCCATGGTGGCAGATTCTTGCTCCATCACCGACAGGAGAAGGAATTTTTACATGGAATGAATGACGGATACTGATCAGCTCCAGCTTCGGTCCTTGAACATTCGGCACTCACCCTGACATTAACTGACTCTTGCAGGCATTTCAGATGGAAGATATGTTTATACATGTGTCTTGTGCGAGCACTGAAATATTATCTCAACGCTACACAAGGACATCGTCGACACATGAAACAACTTTTCATCTCCTTCAAGCCTACTACTAATATCACCCAGACTATTGTTGCAGGCTGGTTGAAAACACCATCTCGGAAAGCTACTGTCAAGCAGAACTCTCTCCGCCTATCTGGTGTGACATGAGATCTGCGCCTTATCATTATCATGGAATTTCGTCTCTGCTGAACAAGACATTGCTAGCTGTCATTGGGGGTCCTAAAATATGTTTACGAATTTCTATCTGCATGAGAGATACCGGCATCTACAGATTCTATTCTTTCTGGGCTGCCAGGACCATAGTTTCCCAGTAGAATTCCAGTGAATACAACCAAATGGGCATTTTGATCATTATGTCGGTCTAGGGTGGCTCAGATCATAAGGTTACCAGCAGGCTTCACCCCAGAATATCTGGATGTGTTCTATGGTTCAAGAGAAGTGACAACAGCATAAGAGGTCATCAGCATAGGATGTGACATGAACGCAACCGAAATATAGAAGTGACATCATGTAACCAGATGTGATGTCATTGGAACCAGAAGAGATCATCTATAGAAACAGAATTAATATCAACACAACCAGAAATGACGTCACAAGACCCAGAGGCGACATCATAGACCGGAATAGATGGGAATGCCAATATGGCAGTATTTACAGTGCAGGTATCAAGGTATTGGTGATTTTCTTATCGTTTCTATGTGTTCAAGTTTCAATTACTGTCAGCAATCCTGGAGTACTATATGCTAGATCCCACCAAATCCTCATTGGTATTCTGGCTATGATGTAATAGAAGTAAGGTATTCAAAGGAAATATCAAACAATAGTCATCATTGTGTATAATTCAAAGAATACTACCTCTATTACATGAACAAGTAATCCCATCCACCTCCCCGATATAGGGATGTACTGATTGGAAAGAAGTGACGTTTTTCCTGTCCATGCATGTTCTGTGGCATTGGGCATGACATGCGGTATTCCTAATAACTGATTAGGATATGATGTCATTTACTGGGCTGGAAATGATCACTGATCCCATTTTAGTATCACACTGGAATGTGTGCTAGCATGTAATGCTTTCTGGTACCTTCTAGAAATGGTGAAGAGAGACTAGTCACTGGGGGCTACGTATGGGCTGTAGGGTGAGTGATTTAACTGTACAGCCCAGACTTGGCCCCCAGTGACTATTTCCTGTTCTGGCAAATGAAATCTGTCCTATGTTGAAGACGCTTCCAGGATGACGAGGACATAAGGCTGCCACAGAGGTGGGGTTAGAGGGCTGATCTGTGGATTTCTATAAAAGTGGTATTAAAAGCTTGAAGGACAAATGGAATAAGTGTATTGAGGTGAATGGAGATTATATTGAAAAATAAAAGTGCAAAATATATTCTGCGACTTGGTCTTATATTGAAGTTGCAAAACTTATTGAACGCCCCTCGTATCTCATACATGCATCCCCTGGGGTTTGGGGTGGACTGGGTTGGACCTTCACTGTTGGCATGTAACATGTTTTTCAGTGTCCTGTCGGAAGTGAAAGTCTATATTGTCTGGGTGAGCAGCGTGCTGATCTGGTGAGACGACTTTCTCTTTGGACAGGACACTAAAAATCATGCTTTTATATATTAGCTCTATGAACTTACTCAGCATTCACCTGTTGAAGGAGCAAGAAGTATCTCTAAAACTCCTGACAAAGAATAAAAGAAGTTGCAGTCCATAAAAAGTGTCATGTATTCAGTTTTCATATACCATATGAAGATCTTTTTCTTTTTTCAGAGATCGCATTCTGAACCCAAGAATGACAGTTTTCAAACAGAAATGGAGAAAACCTACAAAGAAAAGGAATTGTCTATTAATAGTGAAAAGACAACTAGAGTAGAAGAGATCACAAAAACAGTAACTGATGTAAAGAAAACAGTGACACAGATTTCTGAGTATAAAAGTTGTAAGAAAACTGAAGTGCATGGAGATATTGTATTGGAAGGACACATAGTTCCAGAGAAAAAGTTTAAGCATGATCCTGAAAGTTTAAAACAAAAACATCGACACAAATCCACATGTTCGAACAAGGAGAGCAGTAGCAGGGACAGTGTCTATAGTGTTCCTTTAAAGACTGTTATATCCGCCTGTGCCAAGAATGGCAAAGAGAATCTGGGTGATAAACATGTAGCAAATATTTTCACTGGTCTGTCAAATGTACTCCTTCCAAGCAGCAAGCCAAGGGGACTCACTGTTGGCCGACTGATGGACCCAAGGATGGAAACAAGTACAAGCCAAGGCAACAACACCTGTGACACTGCCAAAGTGACTATGAAGCGCAAGGAGTGTAATCCCACTGACTTTGCCCAGCCTCTTGAAAAGATCCTGAACAGTTCACTTCTACCTATAATACCTGACAACAAAACAACTTTGGACAAAGGTGAGCATGGCCTTTGTGGTTACAGAAATGCTTTACCACAATGCCTTGATACTGAACAAGATCGACTTACCTACCAACCTACCAAAACACCAGCCCACCAGAAATCCATCCACCCACCCATCCATCCAACCTAAGACTCATCCACTCAACGACCCATGCACCTACCCACCTTTGTCTTACTTTTCACATATTATGGTAAGAGGAGGAATTGTATTATAAACATCATTACCTGATAAGGTTCTGTTTGCGTTGTAGGTGTGGACCTATCATTTGACATTGACCTGGATGACATTGACCTTGATGAGCTGGAGAAGCAGGTATGTAGTGTGTCCTGCAGACAGGGCTGAACTCAACCTGTGCATTCTAACAACATGGATGAATATGTCTTCTAGAAACTGTAGAACGTTAGGATGTTGGATTGTGTGTGTATACACTGATCAGAACATTTCCCTTACAGCTAACACTCTCGCCAAGTGCTCAGCCAATGGAGCTCAGTGATGGTAGGTTACCTCTTCATTTCTTTTTACCCCCGACATATAATGACGGGGGAATATAGCCATCAGTATGTCCGTCTGTCCATCCGTCCGTCCGTTTGTCCGTCCGTCCGTCCGTCCATCTGTAATCATCGTTTGTCCGGAGCATATTTCCTTAACCGTACAACCTAGCTTCCCAAAACTTGGTACACTTACCAATCAGGCTCAGTAGTAGTGCCTTTTGCTATGTCGAGATTTTTAGAATTTTATATTTTTGTCGTTTCCATGGAAATATGATGAACTTAGGAAATTTGAGGGTAGTGCTCTTGTCCGGACCATATCTCCCGAACCATACAACTTAGCTTCTCAAAAGATTTTACACCTATCAAGCAGATTATGTAGTGGTGCCTTTGCTATTAACAGATTTTTTCTTTTTTTTTCTTTTTTCAATTTAAATTGAAAATTGATGAACTTAGGGTAATGTTCTCGTCTGGAGCATATCTTCTAAACCATGCGATAGAGATTCACCAAACTTTATGCACATATCAATCATGTTCACTAGTAGTGCAGTTTGTTATTTATAGATTTTAATCTTTTTAAGATTAAAAAGATTTCCTTGCCAATCTAAATACATTTGAAGGTACACACAGTTTACCGACATGCCACGTCGGGGGATATGTCATCTTCGGATGACTCTTGTTATAGAAAGGCAGGATTATGGAACTACCATTGACCTGACACTCTAGTTAGCAACCCAATGTAAATTGAGATGCTTGGAGGTTTTGTCAGAATTTGACTACTGCCACCAAACTTTGTTTTCAAACCAAGTGGTCCTGGGACAGCTCAGGGATATCATGCATCATGTCCAGTATGATTCCTACAAATACAAAACCTCTATTACACACAATTGCCAAGAATCCTATATTTAGGTTGTTATCACACTATAGAAATATTTCTAGATTTTCAACAGAAGTTCTCTTCACTGTCAGCTGTCCATAATAAGTTGTGCAAGTAATAGTATCTTGCTTCCCAAGCCTCATGTGCATATGTGAGGTGGGAAGCCAACACTTCTTTCTTGTTTGTGCTAGTGTCAATATCTAAAATAATTGAGTTGTCATATTTCATTTTTTTGTAGTTTTGACACTATATTCAACTGTATCTTCAGTTAACATATTCTAGTAAGACTAGATAATTATAATCCTGCCATACAACTGAAGAAGATTATTATGAATTTACATATAACCTATTAAACCTATTAAAGTACCTGTAGGTTTTGGGTCAAGATGGCATCTCTAAAAGTGTGGGTTCATTTTCACAAGAGGCCACAGGTGTGTGAGGAGAGCAAGTGTCTGTGTAGAATACATTTCCACAAGCTTGGACAGCTAGGGTATCGTACCATGGCCATGGTAGGCCAGTAGCCGTAGGTCCAACTGAAGAAAGCCTTCACGCTGTTGATGTAGAGCATGCTACATATGGGAGCTGTGCATGCTCGCTGGAGTTTGGAAGACTGGACTCAGAGCTGTTGTCCACCACGGACTCCACAGATATCACGCATGTTCAGCTATACAGGCTCGTTTGAGGTAAGAAACTGGAGCATGGAACAGTTTCCCACCACCTACATAACGACCATCACGGGCACTGCTCAAAGAATAAAAAACATCCCCAAGCATCCTGTTCGTGCTACAATCACCATCATGACCAGAATGATGATCACGACAGCCAGAGAACTGGTCAGGCACCGGGACAGTGTACCATATGGCAGTGCTCACCGGACTGCACGCTTACATCGAGAGAAGTTGTTTTTTTCACCCTGAGCTGTACGCTGATGGAACCAGATCATCACATTCCACATTGGATCCACCCAGACGGGGCACGACTACCTACCCAGGCACGGCTAGGACGCAGATCAGAGAGCTGAAGAGAACTAAGATGACTCATCTCAACAGGACTTATCTGATTCTTCTCAAACAACTCACTATGAACTGGAACACACCATTTTTCGAGGTTAATAGAAGAAATTTAGCATCTCATATGGGGTCTCAAGCTGAATGCAGGGCTACTTATGCCACAGAAGTTGGAACAGGCAGGTGGCTATGAGCCTTTTTAAATCTCAACACATAAGCATTTCACTCTACCACGGTCAACCAGGTTAGCAACGCCATCAAGAATTTAAGAGAGATGAAAAGTTAGTACTTCTCTTTTTGAACCGTTGGACATACATAACTCTTGATTTACCTCTACCCGACCCTCCCTGCGCGGAAGAAAACATCTGCTGACTAGTCAAGTCTCCTATCTGAAGTTGTTGTTGCTGATGCCTGAAGTCAAGGTTTTTGGTTTTGAGCAACCAACACATTACAAATATTGGATCTTAATTGACTGGTTTGTGTTGGTTATGCATTATATCATCTCACCACTAGAGGAATATTTTGCAGGGATTCCGGGAGAGATGCTGACTACCATCCTTACTGACCAGCTCGGTCTGACACACAGTCTTCCAGAGAGCAGAGTTACTCACCACCCAGATGTGGTTCTGTAACAAATTCATTTGGTCAGAGAGACAATATTTTCCTGCCCAAGCCCGTACTAAGGCAGTATTGGAACTAACTAGGAGGGGTGTTATTGCCCAATCTGTCACAGCGCCTCATTTATTCATTTTAAGGCCAAACTCAACACTCTTAATCCAATGACAAGCAAATTGATTATGTTCTGATGAAATGAAGCCGTATACTGCAAGAATATTCCGACTAATGATTACCATGCTTTCAAGTCATATAAGGTTATTATATCCACTACTCAGTGATACAAGACTGCTGATTGGTTGTTATGCCAAAACAAGATATGCGCTTGTTCATAGATCTGAAGTTTTCTCAACAATTCCAGATGGAATAAGTACAAAAAATTGCACTTCTTTCAATGGTCACTGTTTCTAGTGGCTCTTCACTTGTATTACAGCTCCATTCATCAGATTTGATCACACCCATCTAGTTTATTTTTGTTTTATGCAAAACACAACTTTCCTGATCCAACTACTATCTCATCTTGGTTCATTGTATATCCCGCCAAATCAGAGATCAAGCAAGTACAAGACAATCCTTATGTCAGCGCCAGATTCCAGTTTCACAGCTCATTTGGTGGACCTTCCAGGAAACAGAAGGGCATTCCACTTGTATTTCCAGCAATTGAGAAGTATCGTGACAGTGAAGTGAATTCATTTGCGGTAAAAATGGAATACTTTTTTTACCTCACACATCAATAATGAATAGTGTCTTGTCATTCATCAAATATTTGTGAATGAAACCTTAACAGAGTGATAGTTAGCCCAATGATATACTCCTTGGTTAATCCCATGTGATTGTTTATGGGGTTTCAGCATACTGTAAACATAATATTGCTAGCTTGATTTGTGTTGAGATAACTGGATAATCAAACCACTGGTCTTCACATTCTGATGCAGTTTCTGTAAATGATCCACATCTCAGACCAGGTCTGACAATGATGCTGTCCATTTCTCTTTCAACCCCTATTTCCTGTTGCCAGTAACCATCTTCAACAAATCGGACATGCTTACAAAATTCCAACCATTGCTTGGCACCGATTGCAGACGATGGTTCTCCACATGCAGCTCGAATCAATGTTTTTGTGAACTGCAAATTTTGTTTGTCAATAAATCCTTCACATTAGCCTAAATCAAGTCAATTGGGTTCAAAACTGCATGGTAAGACACAGAACAGCATGTTAGGAAGCATCATATAGTTTCTTGCACAATTTTTTATGGATGGTTGTCAGTGAAGATGATTTCTGTTGAAAGTCTGAAGATTTCTATAGTGTGAAGACAGTGTGATGACAGCCGAAATACAGGATTTCTTGCTATGATATAATAGAGGTAGTATTCTTAGAAGTATTAACAATGATAACTATTGTTTTGTTATCTCGTTTATGTATTTTAATCAGTCGTTCAACCAAACTTGGGACACTCAAACTTGGTACTTGGCCTTGGGGCAGAATTGTGATCTGAAAAGGTTGTGAGTGACTTAAATATAAGGTCAAGATCACAGTGAAGGTCATGTGTACAGAATGTTTGACATTTCAACTATTGTACAGGTCTTGTACATGTAATGACAATCATAGGATTTGAATACAAATGCATGGCAAGTGATGACCATCTTATGATAACAGTAGTACGTCAGTTATCAAGTGTCCTGCCAAGAGAGGCATTGACGAAGATCCTTTTGAATAGCTGCTGCATTGCTTTATAAAACAGTTCTGACCGAAAATATAGGATGTAAGTGTTAGTCCCCATGTTTCCAACAAGAAATAATCAGTGTGTTTTGCTAAGAATGAGGGACAAAGTATTTTAACATAAGTGCATGTAACTTTGTTTAAGGTAGTAAGTTATAGGCTTGGGACTTTCTCTTTTAAAGTTTGTAATGCATTGAGCATTGGTTTCTTATTTATATTTCTCAAACAGCAACAGTATATTTAGACCTGAAAACCCGTAAAGAACTGGTTTAGAATAGGTCTTCAGCAACTGAGGCGAATATGATTGTCGTAAGAGACGACTAACAGGATCAAGTGGTCAGGCTCATGACTTGGTTGATACAAGTCATCACACACAAATTGTGTGGATCGATGCTCATGAAATCAGTCACTGGATTGTCTGGTCCAGACTCTATTATTTACAAACCACCATCATACAGATGGAATAAAACAAACAAACAAAATTAGACTGGATATGCATTAGGTTTTCATTATGTAAGCTCACGGCAAGACATCGTTCTCTGGGTCAGGTTGTAGAAGGGGGCGGTCGGGTAGCTTAGTGGTTAAAGCATTTGCTCGTCACGCTGAAGACCCGGGTTCAATTCCCGACATGGGTACAATGTGTGAAGCCCATTTCTGGTGTCCCCCGCCCTGACATTGCTGGAATATTGCTAAAAGCGGCGTAAATACATACTCACTCACTCACTCAGGTTGTAGTAGACATGCCCCCAACCCAGGGGTGATGGAATCACAATGAAAATGTGTGATAATGTGTAATTTTTTCTGGAAATAGAATTAACAGTTTCTGCTTTTGTTCTTACAAGTTCTTGTAAACATTTGTAGTTTAGGAATATTTCAAGGTTCCGTAATCTGAGTAAGGTCATAGAACAATAATAGCACAGTTGTGAGGTCAAGTGAGCTTAAGCTTTAGTTTGTCTTTTGATCAGATATAGCATTTGTCATAAAAGTATGGAGTACAAAGTGATGAGTAATATGTACAACATGCAAATTGTAACGTGACAATAAGTTCATGTGATGATCATCATTACAATAGTTACCGTATATCGCTGTGTATAAAGCAACCCCACGTATGAGATGACCCCCATGTACCTGCCTTCAAAATCGACCCAAAATCCTATACCCCGTTTATAAAGCAAAACAACTGGAAAAAAACTTGAGAACTTCGACTCCGTGTAGAAGATGACCCTTCTTAACCTCCCTCATTCTAGGTACTAAAAAATCACCTTATACACAGCGATATACAGTATTGGATATAACAAGTACTTTAAGTCCATCATCTTTCTCTGTTATGGTTTTCTCCATTAAACTCCACTTTTTAGTGAAAGTAAGTATTATTATGTCTTTTAATATATTGCTATATGATTTAAACCAAGGTTTTATTCCTTAAATATTTGTTGTGGTTTTTTTTGCTAATAATAAATATGTATTAATAAAAGGTCCGAAAATAGCATCTATAAAATCCTTAAATTCATCCAAGAAATTCTAAATTTATACATGAGCAATGTTTTCATTGTCTGAACGTCAAAACTAACACAGGTTGTTGTCACCCAAATTCATATTTTACAATTCTCATTTTTGTTAATATTTTTTTTGTCTCTCCTTACATTAAAATACTAGATTCTGATTGGTTCATGAGCAGGTAATTATTTATGTAGCCCGCTCATGTTGCCCACTCATGTATTTCTTGGAGAAATCAATCGGAACACACCTTAGGTAACTTGCTTATCATGCACAAGTATTGTTGAGCTGATGTTTATCCAAATGCACTGGGTAAAGTAACTCAGTTTGTTCTCGTTGTCTGCACGCTGTCAAGCAGGCTGAATCAAAGCTTTTTACTCGGTGTAACTTTGGACATATATTCCTCGTCTGTATGAATTAAATAATGAAGATAAATTCGTTGTCAACCGATCCCTGAGGGCAAATGGTGTGATGTACCCTGTGTGTGAGCCTATGGCTCAGGGTACACAGGCTTACACACAGGGTCCATCACACCATATACCATGCCAGATCTGTTCAAATTTAAATCTAAATTGTAATAGTTTTGTATCTTTAGTAGATTTTCTATTTTATACATATAAATTCAGGTTGCCAGTTAATTTGATTCTTAAATTCCCCTTTCCATTTTTCTCAAATTTCTGGAAAATTAGACGATCTAATAGAGTTATCATAAAATATCATTAAGCCTTTGCTTGTCATTAAGCCTTTGCTTATCATTAAGCCTTTGCTTGTCTTAAGTAAACCATGCCATGGTCGAGAAATGCTTTATTGCCTTGTGTTAAAATGTTTAGCATTATGCACAAAAGTTTAAGTAGTCAAGTCATTTATCATAGTATACCAACATCTTTCGTTAACTTTTAACCTATTTGACATCTCATTTGAAACACCATGGCATATGAAGCTGACGTTTTGTTCATAGTGTATATGATCACAGCTATGGTATCTCTAGAAACTGCTCACAGCATCTGGTTATGATTAGCTGAGTAGATGGTAGTAATATTCTTTCAAGAAAACATTCCTTCCATGGTCAAATTTATAGCGATATGTGATGGAAGCACTGACTAGCTGTATTGTTCTGTAATAAAACAGTTTGCATTTTCTCAGATGAGCTGAAGCAAGCTGTGTGGGATGGAGACTATGACCTTGTGAAGAGAGCCTTTGCTGCCCGCAAACTTTATGACATTGAGCAGGCTGATGATACTGGAACTACATTGCTTATGCATGCCATCCTCAGAAGTAAGTCTACATACCCTGCCCTCTAATAACTCAAGTATTGTAATATTTAGTTGTTGTTGCACTTGAGAAAAAATAGGATGTCACCATTCACTGACAGACCCGAGACTAAAGTGTTCATGTCACCAACACCACTCCTAGACCCCTGTCTGTTATATCTACAACTGCTTGGTCGCTGGGGCTGTTTTGTTGTGGTGTGGTTAGTCACACCCACCAAGACCTTCATGAGAAGGTTAATATTTAGTAAGGCTAAAAAAAAATATATTCTTGGTTCTCAGGCACCGCCGCATCATCATAAAGTCTGCCGTACGTTTTGTTTTTATTTCCATTTTCAAAACCAACAAAAATTCTTAAATGTTCCGCTTCTCACACGACCTCAACTGTGAAATGCTACAATACTTAAAAACAATGCGATCCACTATAACGTGCAGTTACTTCCCTTTTCATGCGCACTGCTTTACTGCGCATCAAATGTGTTATGGTCATGGCGCCAATAGGAGTTTGTGTGCTTGCTTTGCTGTTTGCAAATTTGGTCAATGAAAACATTAAATTTGCAATACAACATCACTAGACATGATGATGGTATTCAAATACAAATTTAATGGTATTTGTGTACTGTATGAGGGAAACAATTATTAGAGAGAGATTATTTGTCTCATAAAATAAGCGGGAAATCAAAGCTAATTTATATACCCCGGCTATAAAGCGAATTGGAATATAGCACATCACTAGTGCATACAAAATCTCTACATTTGCAATAAAAATGTGTTTGTCTTCCACAGAAAAAAAAAAATTACATCGTAGCCCTTCAGCGAATTCAGGGAAATGGAACAGATTATATCAATTAAACTTGGTCAATACAAATTTGAAATTTGAGATAACCATAAGCGTAGCACTTTGGTTCAGCTGATCGCCATTGCCGGAAATGTTTTCGAATGGAAGAATTTGACCTATCACCGTCCATGCGCCCACGATTTCAAAAACTTAATGTTGACATATAATAGTCAAACTACAACAAGTATGACTTTCAGCGATTCAATGTATGGCATTTATGATATATATATCCATTCTCTATTCACTAAAGTTCGTTTCAAGGCGTCAATAGCGGTAATATGACAGTGGTTGCTGTAAATAACGGTGAGTTGTGCAATCTTCCGATCACTTCACATACAATTTTGCCTAAATGAATTGAAACAATATTGAATGAAATGTTGAATAAAATTATTAAATAGATTACCAACATAAGTCCAGATATATTATGAACTCTTTCTACAACCAGACAGTGTAATTACATGATTAATTTGAGTATTTCAGTACGGATTTGTCGACATGGTATTTCCGTTGTTCCGTGCCCACAGTAATGTCTATGTGTTACACATACCTTGAAAGCCTCCTAAATCTAGCTGTGAAAAACTTGCCTTATACACAGCGATATACGGACTTGGATTCTTACTAGTGTGTACACATCCAAAAAAAGAAGAAAAAGGGCCACCCGCCCGCACGATATTTTCAAAAGCTATTGCCTGAGAACCAATTTTATTTATTTTTTCAGCCTAAACTAAATTTTTGAAATTATCCTGTCTCTCACTGATTTCTTCTTCTTCTTTCGATCCTGTGTGGAAACATGATTGAACCAAGTTTCCTGCTTTTAAAACAAAGACATTCATTCGAACACACCCAAGTATCTCTATGGTTATAACCAACAACTGGGTCAGTTACATGCTCCTGTGCATGGTAACCTTCCACGAGCTCACCATGTGCGTCTCTCTGCTGACTCATTCTCTTTCTCACTGTGTGAGGCCGTGTTTGACAACCAAGAGAATACAATAAATCTTGAAATTAAAAGTACATAAATTAAACTTCACATTTATGTCTCCAAAATGACTATCAACAATAAGACAGCCTCACTGCACACTTTGGATAGCAGAAATACCAACTTGAATATAAACACAAACAACTATTTATCCCACATCACAGTTTATTGAGCAGCATTGGGCGAATTAATATTGAGTCACATTTTTTGCTAGGGGTCAGCGGTCGTGTTAATTTGGAGACACATTGATTTCAAGATTTACAGTTTATTGTTTGTGTTTGGATTTTTTGCCTGTGGAGACTTCCTTAGCAATGGGCAAAAATACAAACAAAGGCCGCCGTGTCCCAAATGTGAACACACATATTCTACATCGGATCCCTACAGTCTGTTGTGACTGCCGAGGTAAGTGGACGCTGGACTCAAAGGACTCTGGATTCTATGAAGTCATCTAAGAAATCTGTAGCTGCATCAGCACCTTGTTCAGAAGAGCCTATCCTATCGATTACTGACGACACTGTCTCAGCTGGTTTCCATGTGGACGACTTCTCCAACCCTGACCTCTAGTCCGCTCCTCAGTCTCCACCCCAGGATGATATTCACCGATCCTAAGACTACTCCACTGTCAAGCTCATCGAATGCTCCCATTAACACTTCCATTGAGACTTTGTTTAAGATCCCGACATGGATCCAGCACATTCTGCTGAGTGTAGCGTAGCCATCCACAGTTTGTGCCGGTTCAGCATGACCTTCACGATCTTATCTCCACCCATTCTACTCCCCTTCATGGTCGCTGAGATCAAAGAATGATCTGTCTCCTTTACTGAAACCAAGGACTCTGGAGAATCTTCTCAAGGGTGAGACACTACAGAGAAGTGACTCCCATCCACTACAGCACAACTGGGTACTTCCGCCTCAAGACGTTCCCGTTACAGACATGCCCATTGGTGGAAGACTGGGACTGACAATTGGATCACTCTTGCAGACCCCTTTGTGACAAAGTTACTACAGCAAGGTTATCGTCTAGCTCTGATCTCAACAACTATGTTCCGGACGCTACAGAGACAGCCAGCTAGCAACTATTAGCGACACTAGAGGAACATTACTTATAAAAAATGCGATAGAATCTATGCCCACTTCCCTCGACCCCTTGGTTTTATTCACCTATCTTCCTTGTCCCAAAAAAGGACAGTCTGAAGCTGTGGTTCATCTTCAATATGAATATTTCAACAGGATGTATTTGGATGTTCCGTTTCACTTTCGCATGACGTAGATTTTATGGTCAGCTGCGATCTCCAGGATGCTTATCTGCACGTTCCCATCCATTGTGAGCACCGCCATTTCCTTGGTTCATTTTCCAAGGCCACCACTACCAAGATTGCTGTTTGGAATTTCTTCGGCCATGTGGCTGTTTACCAACCTTACCCGGCTCATCATAAAATTCCCACATCTTCGCGGGATCATGTTAGATTCATCTCCCGACAACTGCATTCAAGTTCACATAGACGCTGATATTCTTTGTCAACAGCTCAACTTCACGCATTGTCTTCTGCAGCATCAGGACTGTCTTCAACACTCAGCATGGCATGATGTTCGTCCCATGCGATCGGTGGGTAAAGATTGAACAGTTCCTTGGTCCCCTGACTTCAGCGCAAGCTCCCACTTTACGAGGTCAACTGGATGTGCAACCACTTCAATGCTTTCTCATGCCCTTTATCAGGATTGATGATTGGCAAATGCTGATTGCCCTACCGCTCCATCTCCAAAGGTAGTTCGTTGAATTAAACGTTTGCGGTGGGGTCTCTTCAAGAACATTTGTCCCATCTCTTCATCTGTTTTGTCAACTCATCAACAGTGGGTTTGGGAGTACACTTTCGCGATCCACAAGTGGCAGGGCGGTGGTCTGATGAAGATCCTTGCCATCCATATCTGCCTACCATGTCATTCTAGCAGTATCGTTTTGGTCAGAGCTCCTACGCTCCTCTCACCAAATGGTCCAGGAAGACAACACTGCGGCTGTGTAGTACATCAACAGAATGGGATCCACGAAGTGGATGTCCCTCCTCTTGCTCACTCTCGAGTTCTTCCAGCTGATCGACTTACTCAACATCCCAGTCTGGGCTGGTCATATTGCAAAGGTCACCAACGTCACACCCTGTCCCTACCCGAAAGACACCGCCAACAGAGTGGTCTCTCCACCCGATGATGTTCCTCTGTATCTGCTAACTTTATTGGCCCCCAGAAGTAGACCTTTTTGCCAGAAGCTTAAACGCTCAGCTATCCTGCTGCGTGTCACCCATCCCTGATCCTCTTGCTTGGGATCACAATGCTTTATCGTTGCTGTGGGAGGGCCTCAATATGTACGATAGGCGTTCTTCCGCTGGTCCAACAGAAGACACCAGTTACCTATCTCTGACTTTGGTCGCACCCTATTGGCCAACACGCAAATGGTTCCCCACTTTGCTAAGGCTCGCCAGACAGACGTTTTCATTGTCTTACCCCTTCACGAAGACCTTCTATTTCAGCCACAATCTCGCTGAATCTATGCGTCTGGCGCATTTGCAGAAGTCCCTTATCGTTAAAACCTACTCCAAGTGGATCGCAAAGACTATCACTGCAGCTCATCATTCATCTACCACACGCATTTACGACCACAAGTGGACAGCATTTGAGAAATGTCGCTCTCGTGACATTTCCTTTCCTACCTTTTCTTCATCCCAACAGATCGCTGAGTACTTACACCAGCTGTAATCAACACGTAAGCTTAAGCTCTTCACTCTGGTCACCCACAGCAACGATTAACTCTGTTATTGCTACTACTGGTTCAAAGGTCTCCACTGTTGCGGAGCTCCAATTGCTCATCCATTCCTACAACTAGAGGACCAATCCTCGCGAATCCGCCCCACTTCATGTGACCTCAAAGCAGCTTGTGTTAGTGAGATACATGCTCTGGATGTCACCAGGGTCTAATTTGAGCGATCCGGAAGCAGAAGAGATTCCTAGGTCTTTGTTGGTATTTTCTTGCAGAGAATCAACTTCCCAGCCAACCTGATCTGTTATTTACAATTCCCCCACTCTCGTTGATCTTGGGATTGGAACACCAGGAAGATCACTTTCTCTGTCCAATACGAGCACTTTGTCTCTATTTTACCTATCTCGTTGTCGTAGAATATCACAAAAGAGACTCTTCATTGCACTATCAACTATATCCATCGAGGGGATTTCCCATACTACACTCTCTTTTTGGCTTCGATCCATGGCTCCCATTGAGGCCTTTGAGCATATACTTTTGCTGGGCTGCCTCCGCCTGCAACGACCAACCCGCACGAGACTCGGGCACTTGCTTCCACTATGGCCTAACACAGTAACTGCACCCTCTCCGCCATCATTGAAGGGTGATTTTGGAAGTCAGACACAGTTTTCGCCTCCCACTACCTTCACGATATCTCACTCAGGGATGTCAAGTTCGTCCCTTTGATTTTGGTGCAATAACTATCACAGCCCAGCAAATGCAGATAAAGACATCATTAAGCTTGATCCTGACCTCTTGCCTCCGAGTGTATATATAAGTGATAAATAATTTAACATTAACTTTGGGTTGTATGTTTTTTTATTGTTTGGGTTTTCCCAGACCGGAGGGTGGATTCACCCATATGTAGAGATTTTTTGGTCTTTAACTTTGAATCCGCCTTGTGGCCGTCTCTAAAGAGAGCGGTGTCTCAAACCTTTATTCCGCTCACCTCTGCCATATTTATTTGTGATGAAGGGTTATGGTTTCGAAGATCCATTTACGGATGTTGTCTATCGTTTCTCTTCTTGTCTTAGTTGGGTTCATGCATTCGAATGTGTTTATAACCTTGAAGCATTAAAAGAGGCACCGAACAGTTGTTCGTTCTATGAACGTTCGGTACATACTCCAGATCTCATGCTGTTTCAATCGATTAGAGTATTAAGATCATTAGCACTGGTTGATCATGTGTTTTTGCTGCTCACAAGTTCATGTCTTTCAGACACTAAATAGTGTTTTTTTTATGAACTATTCAAAATTTATTACACTGTCTAGATCCAGCTTCCTCATATATATATACCACATGGTTGTAGTCTTTACAGGCTAGGGTATCTGCGGCCCACCATTCAACCGTGGGAATAAATGCATAGTGTGAGATAGGATAAGTTTAAAAATTTGGAAATTTTACTATAAACTGTGTATTTATATACTTTTCCTATCTCATCCTATCCTACCCGACCATTCCCACATCTCAGTTCCTCTAGCCTGATAGCTCTGCAAAAGAGAATGAGTACCGTATTTTCTTGAGTATAGTGCGCACCCATGTATAATGCGCACCCCCCTCTAGCGGGTTCAATATTTTGGAAAAAAAGAAATTTGAATATTATGCGCAGAAATTTTTTACACCGTACCCTTTCAGCGAAGTCCGGCAAAGGAACGGGTGCTGAGAAACTTCATCAGTACAAATTCGAAATTTGAGATAAAAAATCACCAGACATGTTTATTTACCGTTTAAATAGAATTTATTGTTCTGCTAGGCATTGTTTTATATTTAGGGATTAAGATTACCTTGCGTATTTTCTCGTAAACTAAGCTGGAAACAGCAATCAGCTGTACACACGTTTTCTTGGAATCGACCGGTGATTCGGTCAAGACACACCCAATGATATAACTTTATAAGATTTTTAATGCAAGGATCGGCAACAATTGTATCTGAAACTATTTTATTTATCAGGAATAATATATTCCATTATTTTCTTAATTATATGCAACCTTTAATAAACATATTTAAAATAATAATAACCCTAAGCGAAGCAGCTGATCGCTATTCCCGGGTATTATTTTTTACATGGAACATGTCTGACCAGTCACCGTCAAGGCCTACGCGCACATGATCACGTGATCGCGAGAATTTCATGTTGACATAGAATCGTCAAACAAAAACAAATATGACTTTTAACGAGTCAAAGTATGTCATTTATGATATATGTATCCATTCTCTGTCAACTAAAGTTTGTTTCAAGGCGTCAATAGCGGTATTCTGACCGTGGTTGCTGTTAATAACGGTGAGTTGTGCGATCTTCCGATCGCTTCACACACGATTTCGCCGAAATTAATAAAAACAGTATCATCAGATTATAAGGAATTTTGAATAAAGTCAATGAAATAAGTTACAAACATAAGTCCAGATATACAAAGAACACTTTTTTATAGCCAGCCAGTGTAATTACATAATTATTTTGCGTACTTCAGTATGGATTTGTTGACATGGTATTCCCGGTGTTTCGTGCTCACGGTAATGTCTTTCCATGGGGGAAAAAAACATCCAAACTCATAATTCGTGTATAATGCGCACCCCCTTCTACACAGCTGTGTTTTTTCGAATAAAAGTGCGCACTATACTCAAGAAAATACGGTAGGTAGAGAGATGCACATGGAAGGTTACCGTGCACAGGCACACACAATTGACCCAGTTGTTGGTCGTTACCATAGAGATGCTTGGGTGTGTTCGGGTGAATATTTTTGTTTTAGAAGCTTGAAACATGGTTAAAGCATGTTTCCACATAGGATCAAAAGAAGAAGAAGAAGAAATCCACAGAGAGAGGATAAGTACCGTATATCGCTGTGTATAAGGCAAGTTTTTCGTACCTAAAATGAGGGGGTAAGAAGGGGGGTCGTCTTATACACGGAGTCGAAGATCTCACATTTTTTTCCACTGGCGATGTCAACCGGCGTCCGATAGCCAGCCCAGCATTTGACAATAAAACTTCGCATTTCGTCCTAAATAACTGTTCCAATAACTATTTCCATACATAAACATGATTTGTATCTCTTTTCATTGAATAAAGTTTAATAATTTCTGCAAATAAAGTTGAAATGACCCTCGCCTCGATGCAGATTGTCAAACCACCTGACACGGTAAAACTATCAACATCCGTGAGCAGAGAGCCGGAAGTACCGGTAAGCATTTGCATATTGCACATGTGACCTAACATGTGATAACCGGTGAAGCTGAAATCAATTCCCGCTGTTTTTACAGTTGTATTAACAAGTGTTGGAGACGGTGTGTACAAGTGATTGTGGAATAAACACGCTGAATGTGAAGCAAACATAAGCCTAGTTAGTTACAACATAGTTAATTGGCGATTAAATTACTCACCGTTGTCTCTTATATGTTATTACTTCATAAATGAATTTTATTTTACGGGCACCAATTTGGTGTCGTACCGTGTAAACACAAAATGGCGACGTGTGCTGGAGTAACACACACGACCTATCATTGTAGAAAAAAAACAACGCACGATAAACATATTTTTATTGCATATATAAGGTTTGTGTGCGAAATACGCATCAGTCGGAAAGCACATGTTAAATCTCCAAAGTAACTAACTAACTTGTGATGTCCGTGTGCGAAATACGCTACAGTCGGAAAGCGCATGTTAAATCTTCTATATCGGTCAGACTTGTGATGTGTTTCATTCCAGGTCGCCTTATACACGGAGTATAGGATTTTGGGTTGATTTTTAAGGCGTGTACAGGGGGGTCGTCTTATACGTGGGGTCGCCTTATACACAGCGATATACGGTATATAAATATACAATTTATACCAAAATTTCCAATTTTGATTAAGCACACCCATGTGGTCATTATATGGCAGTTACTTACCATTATGCTTTCTGTACACCCTTTCCCCAGATTTCGATGACATTGCGGAGGTGTTAGTGTGTAGCGGGGCCAAGATTAATGCTCAACAGAAAAATGGAAACACAGCCCTCATGATTGCCTCAGAACAGGTTTGTGCTTCAAATAATACATAATAATACTATCTACTAGTACATAAGAAGCCATGAGTAACAATCAGATCTTTACAGTGAGATGTTTTACTTCAATACGATGCTTCTCTGCATATAGTCCTGAGGTCACCTTCCTAGAAGGTAGCATCAGGTAAACCTGGGGTGAATTTTGACCACCAGATCTAATAGAAGGCTGCACAGATTCTTTAGTGTGTCAGCTTTCATAAAAACATTCTGCTTCCTTTTTTATCCACCTCAATTCTGGCATTTTAATTGATACAAGTGAAAACAAAAACAAAACACAAATATTCCTATAATGGTACTCACCCTTGCAGTTTGATAACACAGAGCTCTGAAACAATGGAATATATGAGATATCCACATCAATACTGCTATACTGTGGCATTGCCATACTTTCTACTTTTGGAATTACTGGTTTTTGTTCATTTTTGAGATACGGAAATCCAATATGCTGGATGGAATGTTTCGCTCACTCCTACAGAGAATCTGGAAGCGTATTTGTAACGACAGTCCTGTAATGTTTGAGAACACTTACTTAATGACATACGCCAAGTTGGCAGGCCTTTTTAATCGCCCATAAGCTTCACAATTGCCCACTTCACACTACAGCCACGCCCCCAGGTCTTGCATGAAGCTGTGACTTGACATCGCCCTCTGCCTTTGCCTTGGAAGTGAGAGCTTCTAGACTGATTTTGAATTTTGGGCTGTCATTACAACAGGTTTACCCTTCTAGAACTTGAGGAAAACTGGTGAATCCAGACAGCGGCCATTGTTCATTGTTTTAACACTGTACAACCACTGCTCCAAACAGCCAGTGCAACAGACAATACAGAACATCACCAAGAAACCTCAGAAATCTCCCCGTCAACAATTGCAACTAATTGTAATAAAAAAGTTCTTCATCCATATATCTTATCCTTACTAAGTGAAGGATAGCTCTAACTGGACAAAAGGGATGAGGGTGAGTAGATGATAGTCTCACTTCATACACTCTCTCCTTGAACTGAATAGTTTTGGACAAGTTCACTTTCACTCCAAATGAGTGGTCTGAGTATAACACAAAACTACCTCTTGAAAACTGCTTCGTGGTGGACTAACATTTTTCTGACTCCGAGAAAATTCATGTACATGCTGAATTCAAGCACTCCCGTGAGTTGTAGCAACATGACAGGTGTCTTCCTGTGTACAACACATTCCCTAGTTCTTGACATTTCCCTGAGAGTAGACTTGAACTATCTTGAACTGGGTGCTCCTACCCACACTTCAACATGCAATATGCACACAATATTCAAATAATGTTTGAGTGAAGAGGCTTGAATCGTCTTGGTAGGAAGGCGGCATAGAGCACAACATGCCACACTGTGACTGTAACAGGAGCCTACCCTATTAACTCCCACAACTTCAGATGTGCACTCAAATGAAACTTGTATGTTCTTTAGTATTCTCAGAGAAAGTTGATGCATGATATTCAGAGATTTCCTGGGTGAGCTCTTTTGCCTGTTTGATTTGCCACCTGCAATACAAAAACATCCTTGACTGCAGGGATATTGAATTTACAAAATCTATAAGAGCAGCATGGGGACTGACAATGAAACCGGTTACTGACTCATGTGCATAATTATTTATGATTCTTGGGATCATGGAGTCGTGAAATAGTGTCTGGAATGATGTTTTGCTTTTGTAATGAAGTTCCAATGCGACATAACCAAAACAAGCCACAGAGTGCTTCATTAAACAGCTTGTTTTCACATCACACTTTGTTAATCACAGATTTTGCTACAACAATGTCTAATGGGTTTATCCTTCCATCCACTGCCAGAACAACTACCATCATTTCCTTATAGTTAATATGCATTGTATCAGCTGCTGGCCAATCGGCTCGCCATGCTGAATAGTGCCACGCCCCACTTGTAAATGCCCCAGCTGCAGCTGTGCAAGCATCCACGTGAACTGGAACTGTTTCCATTCCATCATAATACACTGATCATTAAGTAAGGCAGGATAAGCTAGCCACCATGCTAAATCTCTGTTGCAATGATTAACTTTTCCACCCCTGAATGCTTTATCAGACACATATAGAAGTACAGTAAAGTACGGTTATAACGAACTCAAAGGGACTTCTAATTTTAGTTCGTTATAACTGTAGTTCGTTATAAGCATATATACAGCATAACTACAGCAAATAGTCGGGACCAAAAAGTAAGTTCGTTATATCCGTCAGTTCGTTATAACCGTGTTCGTTATAACCGTAGTTTACTGTATGCTAAAATATAAACCAGACAATCTGGGCCTAGGGGAGGTAACCAGGTGAGGCATTGAACTTATTTTCACTTTATAAAAACACCTTAATTCTCAGTATTAGTAAGCACAGCCTTCACATAAGCATATCAGATTTCTGTGTTGAATATAATTAAGGACTGTTTTCATTTTTGGTGCATTCATCAAAGGATAACAGTCACAAATTGTATAAAATCTTGTGGTTTAGTGGAGCGATTATATATACCAAAGCTCACTTGCAGTACCTTTGCTAGACATTAGTATCCATACAGACATCATTGAGAGGAGCGGCCTGTGCTTACCATCAACAGTATGCGCATCAAGAAGATCTAAAAATTGTGGTGTGGTGACTGGAACTGCTTTGAACTGTTTGTTAAATGGATTTATTGATAATTCATAACAGGGGCCCTCCTAATGTTTCACAGTCTGATTCATGGGAGTTCCAGACACTATTTTAGACATGTTTTAAAATGTTGCAAGTTGGTGCACTGATGTGGCGAGGTAGCATGAAATCCCTTCCGAGAAAGTACTTCCCAGATAATAAGTCTTTTCTGCAGCCAATCAGAAAATAGGACAACACACCAATTTTGTAATTATTTGGGGAAATCCGATGTGAAAAAAGCATGCCATGTTATCGTGTGGCTACTTTATACATTCTGTCATTTGTGAGTGCCATTGCTTCCAAACCCAAAAGTGTACTCTGTTCTATGGCAGTTTTCTTTGGCAGAGATAGAAATTCTGAATGAGAGACAGTGTTTTAGAAAAAATGACATCTGACTGACTCAAGAACCTACGCATCCTTCATTTTGGTCATGTGGTCAAGGTTTGCTCAGTGTTCACCTGAGACATCCTTCTGTAGAGGTGTCCGCAGATGTTCACATAGAGATAGAGGCATTATATTGTTGTAAAAGATCTGATTTTTAATAAGATTAACTTCTTGTATGTAATACTATAAATCTTGTTGTTTGTCATTGTTCCAAAATGAATTATATCTTTCAATCATGGTATGTCCACAACAACTTGTCTAGATGACAGGTGATCCAGCTACAGCAACCCAACTACTATCATATCCATCGAATAGTATATAATGAAATACAACCTGTGTGCTGCTTTCACCAATATTACAGGCATATTGCAGCAGCCTGTAAATAATCCTGCCTGGACTAGACAATCTAGCCATTGATATCATGAACAACCATCCAATCAAACGGGTTATGTTGACACACCATCAATCAATTCATCGAGCCGGATCACTTCTTTCAGTCACCTCCTATGACCAGCATTCGTTGCTGGTGACCATTTCTAACCTGGAATCACAACAGAGCCAGAAATGCTTGAAAAGAATATGCTAGCTTGGATCATTATTGAAATACGAAAGCCTGAAACTGAACAGTAAACGATTGTCTTTGAAATCAAATGTTGGAAATTCAAGGATAGTATGACAAACTTCATTTTAGAAAATAACTTGCCTATTTCATTGGAAGGGTCATCTTTATCGGAAAACGTTCCCAGATTACCAATTTGCTTCTCATTATGGATGTGTAACAAAATATACTCACTGACAAAAGAAACGTGAATACTCATATTCAAGAGATATGAGATTGGTTCGATGCACAAACGAACATACTGGTGTGTTATGTGAACCGACGCTCATGAAATATCACGTGACATCATAGACCCATGACTCGAGATGCACCATTTGTCTTGTGCAGGATTAGCATGTAAAGTTTGGAAATCAGGTGCAGCATACCATGATGAGAATAAAGACACTCTGTTGTAACTCTTGACTGATTGTTAGTGTTGTCATTAAGTGGGACACATTGGAAACATCTCTTCTTGACGTACATACTTCTCCATATGTTTCTATGGTTAGCGTTTCTTTTTGCTGTGAGTATACATGGGAAATGTAACTGCTGATGTGAATGGCGTTCAAAAAGGCTTTGCTAGTTGCATCTGTCAAGAGTTGGCATTTCAGTATCATTAGGAACTATTCATGGACTATGGTCAAAGGTCACCTTAAACTTTCAAGTAGATGTGCCTCATTGCTCATGTTGATGAGGAACATGTTGCTTGTTATAGGCTCACATCTGTACAGTGGCCTTGCTCCTGGAGATGGGGGCCAAGGTGAACCTCCAACAAGCAGCTGGGGAAACAGCACTCATGAAGGTAACCAAACAGTTCAAACCTTATCTGTACAGTACCATTAAACAGCAACAGTGTCATGTTGACCTGGCAATGAATCTTTGTGCGTATTTGTACAGATTTGCTTTGTTCAATAGGCTGTGAAACGTGGTCACAAGCAGATTGTCCGCTACCTTCTGGAAAGTGGTGCTAACTTCTCCTACCAGACTTACAGTGGTTGTAGTGCTCTCACCTACGCCAAACTTCACAGACTGGGAGATGTGGAGGATATCATTGTAGATCACATAGCAAGGTGAGTTGCTGGCATGTTTCTTGGGAAGTTCCTGGGCACACCATGTTTGTCTCATCATGGTTCCATCAAAATCCAAGGCATAAACTATGCAGCGTTAGAAATTGGCACTAGTGCCATAGTCCTTGCCAAACTGCCCAATAGTTAGGTATCATAAGGACTAGTAGACATTTGCTATTTTAAAGGGGTTTGCTATATGTTAACATTATAAGGACTAGTGGACTAAAACGGTTAGTTGCTACCACTGCTATGGGGTCTGCAGTACCTAGTATACCCTAGACCAAGGTTCTGTGGAACAAGGTTGCAGGAACAGATAGAAGTCTGCCTCAGAATCTGTTTACAATCTGTCCCCTTTATTTACGATGTTGTATATAAGTTGGTCGATGTCATATCACAAATCTTTAATAAAACTCATAATCCAAATTTTTCAATTTATGTTTTATGTAAAGTGTAGGTTCAAACTTTGAAAAAGTGTCAAAATGTAAACGCCATTGATGAATGCACACTGTTCAGCCAGGCTTTTTCGGGAGGATTGATTAGATAGTCTACATTATCAGATGATAGTTAATGTTTGAAAGAAATTTTATTCTAATTCTGTTTACAAAACTATCAGACACCTTAGATACATTTGATAAGGATTAAAAGTAAATATGATTGTCCAGTTAAATTTTGTTTGATATAATAATTACTTTTCCCGCAAACATACTCCTCCTGCTTGTCGAGTGACCTCTCTCTTCTGTAAAATGAATATCTCAGGAAATGCAAAATACGGCATTTTCAATAGAGACAGGTCAGGTCAACTGATGCAAACTGAAAAGCTTCCAAATGTTGTTCAAAGAGTTGGTATGATCTTTTGAACTTAAATACACTGTTCCCTCGTTATTGCGCCCTTCAATATAGCGCTAACTCGGTTATAGCGCGCGGTAAAGCATGGCTCCCGAAATTTACGAACATTTTCCATAGACACAAGTTTTCCAATGACGCGATGTTTTGTCCCCATCTCAGAAAATATCACCTGATCACCGCGATCACGTAACACCAGAAATACCAGTCAACAAATCGCACAACTCCACGTTGTTTACAGCAACCACGGTCAGATTACCGCTATTGACACCTTGAAACGAACTTTAGTTGCAAGAGAATGGATACACATATCATAAATGCCGTACCATGACTCGCTAAAAGTCATATTTGAGGCAGTTTGACTATTAAATGTCAACATAATGTTTTCGCAATCGAAATACATATAGCGCCGGAAGTCTCTACGGTGACTGGTGAAAATCGTCAAAAAATATCCTGCATACAATCTGTACCAAAGTGCTACACTTGTGGTTCTTATAATTTCAAGTATATATGGTGGAAGTTGCAACTAATTGAAATATATTATTCCTGATAGAATAATAATTTCAGATACAATTTCTTCCAACCATTGCATCAGATTTTTTTAAAGTGGTATCACGTTTTGGTACGTTTTAACTGAATCACTGGTAGATTGGGAGGAAACGTGTGCACAACTGATTTCCGGCTTAGTTTACAAGAAAATACACACGGTAATCTTAGTCTCTGCATATAAAACAATGCCTTTGAGATCAGGAAATACATTTTAAATGGTAAATCATCATGTCTAGCCATTGATATCATGAACAACCATCCAGTCAAACGGGTTCTGTTGACACACCATCAATCAATTCATCGAGCCGGATCACTTCTTTCAGTCACCTCCTATGACCAGCATTCGTTGCTGGTGACCATTTCTAACCTGAAATCACAACAGAGCCAGAAATGCTTGAAAAGAATATGCTAGCTTGGATCATTATTGAAATACGAAAGCCTGAAACTGAACAGTAAACGATTGTCTTTGAAATCAAATGTTGGAAATTCAAGGATAGTATGACAAACTTCATTTTAGAAAATAACTTGCCTATTTCACTGGAAGGGTCATCTTTATCGGAAAACGTTCCCAGATTACCAATTTGCTTCTCATCATCATGTCTAGTGATGTTTTATATCAAATTTCATACTTTTATTGACCAAGTTTGTTATAGATCTACCTGCTTATTCACCTGAAGGGATACGATGTGGTTTTTTTTTGAAAGCGCATGTTAATACTCTATCAATTCTTTTTTTACACTATGAATCATAAATTACTTCTGAAATGTGCAACGTAGATCGTGTTAGGTAGGCAGAGCCTGTATACTGTTTTGTTGGTCATCTACCACTTACGACTCAACCTTCGTTAAACCGCTGATCATCTATAACGCTCATCAATTATTTTGACCCCAAAGGTAGCGTTGTAGCGAGGGATCACTGTACAATGTTATCTGCTAATAGTAATAGTGCATAGCCACTTCTACTGTTACTGTACTAGGCAGTGTCATTGCTTTGATTAGACAAGCTGGCTTTAGCATCTTGGTACTGACATGTGCAATGTATTTTTATCGGCTGTACCCTGATGTGTTTATATTGTTGGGTCAGCCTTTCTTGGGGACTTGTCATTTAGGTTGTGATTTCAAGGGTTGAGATGGGAGGGTCAGTCTATATCCAGTGTCAACCAATACACGATAATATTTGGTAAATGAACAGTCATACTGCTTTCAGTATTGGTTAAATAAGTAGGATGTACAGCTACATCTACAAGAAATATTCTTCAACCTTTTACCCATTCTCTAAAGCTGCTAAAAGACCAAGCTGCACAATACAAAAGATGAGTGAAAGATTCTTAAATTTTCTTAAAATTCAGTCTCTTTCTCCCCAATTGTTCGAGGTTCCTATCTTCCATCCACTATGTCTCTTGGCTGGTGTGTAGACTAGTGTTATAAGAGTTCTCATGAATGGCTTACACATTTGCAGACTGACAGCGGAGTTTGACCGACAGGTGGCCATCACCCTGAACAACACAGCCCAGATCCTAAGCGCCCTGTTCCCCCTCCAATGCTTCCCTCTAGCAGAGACCGATAAGATTGTCATCACTTTCAAGAATGAAGTGGAACCAATCACCCCAGGTTTGACCGAATTTAAGATTGAGAAGATTTATAAGAGTATGATGAATATATTATAAAGAATGTAACACATGCTACCATGACACTGAAGATCGCTTGATTCTGATTGGTCCAAATAAGATAAAATCAGGTATCTGATTCCATTAGATACCTCAAAATTAACATGCCTTTTCACACACAAACTGTGCATATGAAGACATCTATGTATTGGATAAAACATGCCCCCAAGGTTTGGTTGAAAATGTAAAACCGCTAGCGTGGGAATAGCCTAAGGTGTTACACTTTCCACCAAAACCGAGGAGGCATGTTTTATACAACTTATGGACCGTCCAAATGCAAGAAATACCAGAAAACATAAGGAAACATTGAGATACCTTATAGTGAAATAATACAGTTTGTTGCAGTATAAAAAGAATTTGATTAAAGTGTGTGAGAGAAAAATTATGTGCAGCATGGACAAGCTGGAGTCATGTCATGTAAAATTGAACAACTTCTCATCACCTGCCCCGGTAGCTCAGTTTGTGACAAAACTTAGCACCATATATGAGGTTGTATGTTCGATTCATATCATGTAATTTTCATGTGACTTTCATCAAACACAGTTGTGTTCATATCAAGAACAAGTTTATAAAAGCAAGTTTGTAAAACCTAGGTATTACAATTGAAATGTAAAACTGTAAAGTATGTTTAGAAGTGACCCATTCAAAACCTAGGCTTGGAAGATGAGCTTGTTACAAGGTTTACCGAAGGATGTCAGGAACCTAATGCAATATAAATAAGGATAAGATATATGGATGAACAACTTCTCAATTACTATTAGGAGAGATGTTTCGGTGTAGATTCTAACACCACTATCAAGCAAGTGATATACACTTACTTACTTACTAACTTTGGAGATTTAACGTGCGCTTTCCGACTGATGCGTATTTCGCACACGGGCCTGGCCAGACCATTTAATGTGTTTCCGAAAGGGGCGAAGGTGGTCTGTGCAACCCAAGAGGGGGGTTTTAGGGGTTGCTTATATAGAATTTGGGAATTTTGAGATTTGGAATAGATGCCGATGGGATTGGGGAGGAGAACTAAGGGAGCTGGGTATGGTGGATGTTTGTTTGTTTATGTGATTTTGATTTGGTAGGTTATTGTGTTTTTAGATGCGTTTTATTAGTTCCGTTTTTATTAAGAATACGCCTAAGGCCTTGAAGTTTTCTAGTTTATTTTGTGGGTTTAGTATTGCTTCTAGAGTTAGAGCCTTGTTTAGATTGAGGGTGGTTTGTAATGCGGTTCGATGTGTTAGGTAGTGTGTGCAGTGGATGAGTGCGTGTTCTGGGGTTTCTGGTTGTTTGCAGTGTGGGCAGTTACCTGTAGTGTGTTTTTTAATTTTTTTTAGGTGGTTATTTAGGTTGGTGTGTCCTGTTTGGAGTTTAGTGATTACTCTGTCGATTTTTTTGGATGGATGGAGAATTTTTGGTTTGGTTAGTGGTTTGCTGAGCACTTTTTTGATTTGGCTATTTGAGTTTAGATATAGGTTATGCCATTTTTTTGTGATTTTTTTCTTGTTTACACTTTTAATTTCTGATTTTGAGATGGGTAAGTTTAAGCTTATTTCTATGATTTTGAGGGATAGTTTAGCTGCTTTATCGGTGTTTTCATTACCGTATATTCCTACGTGGGCGGGTATCCACAAGAAGGTTATTTGTTTGCCTGCCTTAGTTAGGTCGTTGGAGCTTTTAAGTATTTGATTTATTAATTTAGGTCTGTTTTTGGTATTTTTGTTTTGGAGGGCTTGCAGTCCACTTAGGGAGTCGGTAAGTATTAGGATTTTTTTGTGTTTTTTGGATTCTTGATTATGGAGGGCTGAGGCCATGCCCATTAGTTCTGCCGTGAATATTGATTGGTTGTTTGGGAGTCGGAAGGATTGTGTGGTTTTAGTTGGTTGTGTGGTATGGACTCCGAAACCTGTGTGTTTGGGGGTCGGATCTGAGGATCCGTCCGTGTAAATGTGACACCAATTTGGCCAATTTTCTTGTATGTATGCTAGTGTGGTAGTTTTAGCTATGTTTGGGTCGGTTTGTTTATTTATTTGGCTAGCTAGTGTTGTGTCTATTTTGGGTATTTTAAGTTTAGGGGTGAAGATATTTGATTGTTTGCAGTTTTGTTTAAGATTTTTAATTTGGTGTTCATTGAGGTAGTTTGTTATTCTTTGGGATATTGGGGTAAGTAATGGGTGTTTACGAGCTAGAGCTTGGTTTTTGGGGCTGATGTTTTGGTTTATTAAGTTTTGGATGAGAGGGTTTGATTGGGACGCGGCCCAGAAATTTAAGCTTAGCTGTTCCCTGCGTAGACTTAGTGGCATTTCTCCTGTTAAGGCCTGAAGTGAGGTGTAGGAGGTGCCATGTTGGGTGCGTGTAATTAGTTTGAGAGCCTGATATTGTATTGAGTCAAGTTTTTTAGATAGAGAGTTGTTTAGGGTGTTGTATATGGCGCAGCCGTAGTCTAGTTTTGATCTAATTAGTGATATGTAGAGAGAGAGGAGGGTATCTTTGGATGCTCCCCAGTTAGAGCCAGTTAGGCATCTAAGGGTGTTTAGGTCTTTACTGCATTTAGTTGATAGGTTTTGGATGTGAGCACCCCAGGTGAGATGTTCATCGAAAATAAGTCCTAGGAATTTGGTTTGTTTTTGAAATTTGATTGTTTGGTTGTTTAGCTGGAGGATTTGGGAGGCGGGTTTCATGTTTTTATGTTTGAATACTATTCCTGTTGTTTTTTCTGAGTTAAGGGAGAAGCCCCATTTGTCAGCCCATTGTTGTATTTTATTAAGAGATTTTGGGAGTAAATTTTGGACCATTTTCATGCTTTTAGTGTGGATCCATAGGGCTCCATCATCCGCGAATTTTGATGTTTTTACTTTAGGGGGTAGGCCCTCGAATAGATCGTTTATCATTATATTGAAGAGGGTGGGGCTGAGGATACTGCCCTGGGGAGTGCCATTTTCTAGGGGACATTGGTCCGATAGAGTTTGGTCTATACCCACGGTTATTTTATGATTGTTTAGGAAGTCCTGGATGTAGTTTATTATCTGACCTTTGAGTCCTATTTTTTAAAGTTTTTGTATTAGCCCGTCGTGCCAAACCATGTCGAAAGCTTTAGAGAAGTCTAAGAAGATGCCTGTGGTATATTGCTTATTTAGTTGTCCTGTCTTAATATCTTGCTCTCGTCGGGCGAGGTTATCTAGGGTTGAGTGGCCGTGAGTGAAACCGCTTTGATCTGGGTTTATGATGTTATTTGGGGTTAGGTAATGTTGTAATCTATTTTTAGCCATTGATTCCATTACTTTACATAAGTTTGAAGTTGGAAATTGGTCTATATGAGTTAGCTTGATTAGCTGGTTTATTAGGTTTAGGGATTGGTATGACTAGGGCCTGTTTCCAGGGAGTAGGAACCTGTCTGTTTAGGTAGATGAGATTGTATAGTTTGAGTACTGCCTGGAGTAGTTTTAGGGGGAGTTTTTTAATTATTTGGTAAGAGTTAGGTCTAATCCTGGGGCTGTGCCCTTTTTCTTGTTTTGTATTACGTAGAGGAGCTCCTCCATTCTGTGCAATTGTGGACAGGCTTATATTGGAGAAACATCTAGGCCCCTCAAAGCCCGAATTTAAGAAATCAATGCTCAGTCTCCAAAGATGACTCCAAGTCAGCTCTTTCAGACCATATCAGTGACAACCCAAGCCACAGTATCCAGTGGTACTAAGTCAAAGCCCTAAGAACCAACCTCAAAAACTTCAAAATCAGGAAACTATGAGAAGCCATCAACATCAAAAGACTCCAGCCGTCAATCAACCGTGACCAAGGCTATTACCGTGACCCGGCGTACCAGCAACTCATCAAAGACCCAAGTCATAATCCTTTTGTTTAAAATACTGGCTTCACCCTTTTGTTGATATTAACGGTTTCATCAGTCTATATGTTTTCCCTTGTGTGTACATAACAGGCTTCTCCACTCCAGTGTAACTACATCTTAATCTACTCTACTGTATAAACACTGCCTCCTACCTGTACTTAAACTTGTCAACCATACTCTGTATATCTCTAAAGCTTTCGATATGGTATGGCACCACGGGCTAATACAAAAACTAAAAAAAATAGGACTAAAAGGCCAAATAATAAACTTCATCCAAGATTTCCTAAACAATCGCAAAATTACCGTGGGTATAGACCATACGCTATCGGACCAGGGTCCCCTAGAAAATGGCACTCCCCAGGGCAGCATTCTCAGCCCAACCTTCTTCAATATAATGATAAATGATCTATTCGAGGGCTTATCCCCTAAACTAAACACTTCAAAATTCGCGGATGATGGAGCCCTATGGATCCGCACTAAAAGCATTAAAATGGCAGAAAACTTAATCCAAAAATCTCTAAATAAAATACAACAATGGGCTGACAAATGGGGCTTCTCCCTTAACTCAGATAAAACAACAGGAGTAGTATTCAAACATAAAAACATGAAACCTGCCTACCCAATCCTCCAGCTAAACAACCAAACAATCAAATTCCAAAAACAAACCAAATTCTTAGGACTTATTTTCGATCAACACCTCACCTGGGAGGCTCACGTCCAAAACCTAAAAACTAGATGCAGCAAAGACCTTAACACATTAAGATGTCTCACCGGCTTCAACTGGGGAGCCTCCAAAGATACCCTCCTCTCACTATATACAACACTAATTAGATCAAAACTAGACTACGGCTGCGCCATATACAATACCCTAAACAACTCTCTATCTAAAAAACTTGACTCAATACAATACCAAGCCCTTAAACTAATTACACGCACCCAACATGGCACCTCCTACACCTCACTTCAGGCCCTTACAGGAGAAATGCCACTAAATCTACGCAGGGAACATCTAAGCCTTAATTTCTGGGCCGCGTCCCAAACAAACCCTCTCATCCAAAACCTAATTAACCAAAACATTAGCCCAAGAAACCAAGCTCTAGCTCGCAAACACCCCTTACTCACCCCAATATCCCAAAGAATAACTAACTACCTCAATGAACACCAAACTCAAAATCTTAAACAAAACTGCAAAAAATCAAATATCTTCACCCCTAAACTCAAAATACCCCAAATAGACACAACGCTAACTAACCAAATAAATAAACAAACCGACCCAAACATAGCTAAAACCACCACACTTTCATACATACACGAAAATTGGCCAAATTGGTGTCACATATACACTGACGGATCTTCAGACCCGATCTCCAACCACACAGGTTTCGGAGTCCATACCACACAACCAGTTATATCCACACAATCTTACCGACTCCCTAACAACCAATCTATATTCACGGCCGAACTTATGGGCATGGCCTCAGCCCTGCATAACCAACAATCAAAAAACAACAAAAAAATCCTAATTCTCACTGACTCGCTTAGTGGGCTACAAGCCCTCCAAAACAAAAATACCAAAAAACGACCTAAATTAATAAACCAAATACTTAAAAGCTCCAACGACCTAACAAAAGCAGGCAAACAAATAACCTTCTTGTGGATCCCCGCCCACGTAGGAATTTACGGCAACGAAAGCGCCGATAAAGCAGCTAAATTATCTCTCAAAATACCAGAAATAAGCCTAAACCTACCCATCTCAAAATCAGAAATTAAAAGTGTAAACAAACAAAAAATGACCAAAAAATGGCATAATCAATATCAAAACTCAAATAGCCAAATCCAAAAAGTGCTCAGAAAACCACTAGCCAAACCTAAAATCCTACACCCCTCTAAAAAAATTGACAGATTAATTACAAAACTCCAAACAGGACACACGAACCTAAATAACCACCTAAAACAACTTAAACGACACACCACAGGCAACTGCCCCCACTGCAAACAACCCGAAACCACAGAACACGCACTCATCCACTGCACCCACTACCAAACACACAGAACCACACTACAAACCAACCTCAATCTAAATAAGGTTCCTACTCTAGATGAAATACTAAACCCTCAAAATAAACTAGAAAACTTCAAGGCCCTAGGCGTATTCCTAATCAAAACAGGCCTAATCAAGCGCATCTAAAAACTAATTAATCTACCAATCCAAAATCCAATAAACATACATACACCCACCTCCCCCAGCTCCCTTAGTTCCCTCCTCCACCCACCTCGGCATTTATTCCAAATTTTAAAATTTCAAAAAATCGATATAAGCAACCCCTAAAAGCCCCCTCTTGTGTTGCACACACCACTTTCACCCTCCTCGGAATACACTAAATGGTCTGGCCAGGCCCGTGTGCGAAATACGCTGCAGTCGGAAAGCGCACGTTAAATCTTCTATATCAGTCAGTCAGACTCTGTATATCACTTGCTTGATAGTGGTGTTAGAATCTACACCGAAACATCTCTCCTAATTGTAATAAAGAAGTTGTTCAGCCATACATCTTATCCTTACTTAGTACTCCAACTTCTTAATGCCTCTCAAAGAAGCTTAAATGCAACATAGGGTAATACGGTGATAGGTTTATTAGTACCAACAACCAACACATCCATGAATATCACAATAATTCCTACCCTACTTCTATTACATCATAGCCATAAAATCCTGTTTAGGCTGTAGAAAACACTCTTAGAGTTTTTATACGTCTTCTTCACTGCCAGCACATCTTGCAGGGAAAACCCTATCCTCCACAGGACATGTACCATGACAGTTTCATGTACCATGACATGTTTGTCAGATACAGTATCATGACAGTACCATGTATCATGACATGTTTGTCATGTATAGTATCATGACATGTTTGTCAGACACAGAATCATGACAGTACCATGACATGTTTGTCAGAAACAGTATCATCCCAGTACCATGTATCATGACATGTTTGTCAAGTATAGTATCATGACATGTTTGTCAGATACAGTATCATGACAGTACCATGACATGTTTGTCAAGTATAGTATCATGACATGTTTGTCAGATACAGTATCATAACAGTACCATGTATCATGATGTTTGTCAGACACAGAATCATGACAGTACCATGACATGTTTGTCAGATACAGTATCATCCCAGTGCCATGTATCATGACATGTTTGTCAAGTATAGCATCATGACATGTTTGACAGATACAGTATCATGACAGTACCATGACATGTTTGTCACATACTGTATCATCTACCATGACATGTTTGTCAAATACAGTATCATCCCAATACAATGTATCATGACATGTTTGTCAAGTATAGTATCATGACAGTACCATGTATCGTGACATGTTTGTCAAATACAGTATCATGACAGTGCCATGACATGTTTGTCACATACAATATCATCTTCCATGATATGTTTGTCAGATACAGTATCATCCCAGTACCATCTATCATGACATGTTTGTCACATACAGTACCATGATATGTTTGTCCGGTACAGTATCATGTACAATGATATGTTTGTCACATACACTACCATGATATGTTTGTCAGATACAGTATCATCCCAGTACCATCTATCATGACATGTTTGTCACATACAGTACCATGATATGTTTGTCCGGTACAGTATCATGACAGTATCATGTACCATGATATGTTCGTCAGATACAGTATCATGTACCATGATATGTTTGTCAGATACAGTATCATCCCAGTGCCATGTATCATGAGATGTTTGTAAAGTATAGTATCATGACAGTACCATGTATCATGATGTCTTGGTCAGGTGTTGGCTTCCTGCTGTTCATTGCACATGCAAGAATAACCCCCCATGAAGTGAAGTGCCGCTTCTATGGACCATGTGCAGTCAAGTCTGTGTTCCTCAATGGTGTGAAGCAGCCATCCATGACAGAGGTAAGATACGAAACACACCTGTTACCTCCAAATGGTGTCACTGTTGTCTCCCAACATAGTCCATTAAACCTATATATTTGCTGAAAATGATTTCGTATTACCTATTTAGTTTACCGCTGAACTTGGAGTTACTGTAAGACAGTGAAACTAGGTAGAAATCATCCTTAGTGCAAGGCTGTGCAGTTGTAGTGACCTATGTATAAGGTCAGTGTCACTGATTGTCATTCATAAAGTATGTGGATGTAGTACTAGTAGTTTTACCTATTAGCCAGGAAGCCTTTTAAATGTCTTACAGTATCAAGAAGTTAATCAAGTATAACATGCTTCAATTCAAAAAGACCTTATTTTGTTCACTGCTGACACATCTTCTGTAAATAAAGCCTCTGCAGTTTTCCAGCATCCCTTGCTTCCTACTCATTCATCATTTTCTCTTGTTATTGTGTTGTTGTTTATGGTTTGGGACTTTTTTTATCTTATCCTTACATAATTTATACTATATTTCCGCTTGTTTGTGGCTCTCAGTCACGGTAAATAGGAGCGTATTCACTTTTGTTTTTCCAATCCACCATTTTGAATTTGAATGGTGGCCACACTCTTTTGTTTTGTGTTGTAAATTCTTTTGTTTTGTTTTGGTAATTCATTACTCTTTATTACTTATCTCTTTGTGTGTGTTTTAAGTGTTACTTCACACTTATTTTGGCATTATTTTTGCTCCTATAAATCAATGAAGTTTAAAGGGGCACTGATCTAACGCAATTCCCCGGGACTGGTTGTTGCCTTTGTTATTGTTTTTTCCCAGTGAGTACCCGGATGTATAGCAGAAATCTAGACTAGTTCGCGACCTCTGCTGCGCTATTCGTAAGCGCATTAGTCAATGGGTAGTAATAAGGGCGTAAGGTCACATTGATTAACAAAATTAAATACAGTTTTAGAGATAATAAGGAAATGTAGGTATGTTTGTGGGTAGCATCGGTAATGGTGACGAAGTTTTGATAAGTCACTTGCTTGGTAATTTTGCGAATTTTCGACACTATTACACTATTTCGACTTGCAACACAAAGTAAATATTTCACCTGAGCATTGCTTTTTTTATAGTGTGTATATTTTTTTACTGTCAAAATGTGTAACAAATTTATTAAACGTCTAAATATTCAGTTATTTTACAAAGTGACTGAAAACCATTTCCATCTGTATTATTATGATAACGAATTCCAAACATTTTGATGTTTAATGTCATCACCAAGAGAAAATGTTACGTTGAAAAGTACATTTCTATGTTGTTTGGCTTCTCATCCTACATAATAATCTGTTGTGGTGTTTTTAGGCCCGTCGGATCGTCTTAATCAATTTTAGTCAATCTGGATGGATTTTTCAGTCAAAATGCCTGAAATATTTACACATTTTATAAATTGCCTGAGAGAATCAGATTTTACAAATTGACGGTAATATATACACGCTTACAAAGGATACTTGTGAAAACAACGTCTATCGCGCATTGAAGAATTTCCCAACCAAGATGTAGAGGACCAAGAACGAATCGGTTCAAATGAAGGAAAACAAAATGCAAATACCATAATTACAACCTACCAAATTTATGTGTATAAATTTTAGGCAGCTTCCTTCTTCGAGGAATGTATCCGTGAATATCCATGCACACAACAATATCCTACTCGTCTGCAGCTGTACAAAGAAACTTATTCGATGTCACGTGTCTCTGTAACAATCAAATATTTTAAAAGATATATATCGTTTCGTGTTCGTTTCTCAACTGATCACTTAGATTGTTTCAGGTGTTTCACATAGGTGTCAAGTCTTAAGGGTCGGCTGAGAAAGCCCACGTGACAACTATTTTCATAACGTCCACGGTTCCTAAAAAATCCATCGAGTGATAGATAACAATGAGCAATCAATCAACGTATTATCAGTTAACCCTTTGAACAAAGTATGTTGTTTTTACATCGGCACTTCACGCCATGATGTGAGTGTATTCCCTTTGTTTTAGTAAACCTAGACATGTAAACACTCACTTTTGACATATCCACTGTGCAAGATAACAGTGATTAATCAATCAACGTATTTTCTGTTAATCCTTTGATGGCTAGGAACGATCCGTTGATTTACAACAAAAAAAGTGAATCAACTGATCATTCATCTCTTGCTGGGATGCCACGTGCATATTACATAACACACATTTCATCTCACTTCAAACCTGGATTTAGATTGAATAATTACCCCAGACACAATAAATGCCAAATGGGAACCTTGGTCAGGAAATCTAAGTGGTGCTACCACTAATTGTACCTGTAATAAATTCATTAACTGAGCATCAAGTGAATGACGACAAATACACAAGTGTAGGGTTATACGAGAAAACGTGGATGACAACAAGAGAGTAGTAATCGTATTATCGACGCAATCGGAAATCCGAAAATGCTTTCACTGCAAGGATACTTTTTTTAGTATTAAACTATAACCATCTCGGGTATTTCCAAATGACGACATCCGATGAGCTCCGTCGTTCTTTTTGTCTGTTTGTTTAGGCTGGAGAAATTAATTAACATGCGCCCTTTGTCGAAATTTTTATAGATCACAGTTAACCAATCAGTGTTTATGCAAAAATGCGTAAAACAAATATTGCCTCCAACCTCCAAGTTTATTTAGCTATCCTTGCAGACGGTAGCCCAGTCTCTGGTCACGCTCAGTTGCGTTGCGTATCATCCGGGTACTCACGGGGGAAAAACAATAACAAAGGCAACAACCAGTCCGGGGAAATGCGTTAGATCAGTGCCCCTTTAAGTTATGAATTTCCTTCCGTTTCCCCGTGGTGTGTTTACACACGTTGTGAATCTGACTTTGCTTAAATTACAGATTTATTCCTCGTTGATTGTTTGTTACAGAAGCAGGGCAGTGTTCCTCACCCTGTGTCTTAATTGCATGGGCCACCATTCAACCTCATCACAGTGTTGCTTCTGCAGTCCCCTGCCTGAGAAGGACTTCTCTCCCTACTTGAGAGCTCCTAAAAAGTGACATACTCAGTGTGCCCACGGACACCCTTTGATGTCCGACGTCACTTCATTCCTGCCTCGGCTATTGATGATACTACCTCTGAGTCACAGTCTACCTCCCCCTCCCCTTCGACCTCTGTTTCTACTATGACACCACAGACGACATCACCTCCGTTGCTGGTCATGTCATCCCAGACGGTGACCGCTCATCAGGATAATACGGCGATCTACGTCTCTGCAACGTCTCAGGTGCTTGAACCACCCTTGGCGACTACAACCCCCCCCCCTTTCCATGGACTACCTGGATGCCTTATCATCTGGTGCAGCAACATGTTCTGCCCGCCTCTTATATTTTTATGGATCCTAACTGGATGCACGTTTGGGTGCAGTCCTTGTTTAGACAGTCCATGGCACCAGCGGTGTCTCCTGCTCAACTGGTGGCAGGGGTGCTTCCTATGACTCAAGGTTCCTGTTGTCCTGATGATATTTCCTGTCACCAACTCATCGGCGGCGCCACTAGCGCCTTCTTCATCTATCCCCATGACGGAGATCTTACCCCATCTACTTATACTAGATCATGATGTGATTCAGCCTGTCCCGGCTCTTCATAGCACAGCTCTAAGTCATCCCGGTCATGTCACTGTTCATGCAGCTGTTCACCCGTCCTGAGGATTGAGGGAGCGTTAACAGATGGTACATGTTGTTACCCTGTCTGGCACTGGGCATTAAGGAGCTAAACCAAGGACTGGTCGGCTCATGAGTCAGGCAGTTTGGCCGCCATTCCTCCATCACCGGGCCCATGCATTGCATGCTTACTTGTACATAATGCTGCACCCCTTGGATCAGACGATCAGACGCTTGTCGCTTACGTCAATGTGACAGATTCACTAACTTCAGCTGACCTCCGATGCCAAAGGGTAACAAGACACCACCCTTCAGCATCACCTCGACCTAAGAACCGGAGCGCTTATTCAGTGCTAAGATGATAGAAACGATCACATACTTCATACGGTATGATCTTTCAGACCAAAGTATTCAACATTCAGCCCTTTCTACTAGCTACAAAATCGATTTTGTGTCAAGGCCCGACTGAAGTTGACTTTTCAATTTTACAATCTTGTAGACAGTCTTATCTAAATCTGCTACCTGCTCTTCAACAGCTGCTTACACTTTGTCAGTGATCAGTGACTAGTGCTCATGGGATTGCTCACGTCAGCCCAGGATTTGAGTCACCTACACCTGGGTACTATCCAACAGTTCCTGGGGCCTTACATAAAACGTCAGGACCCTTGCCATTCAGTTGCTCTACCGCCTCACCCCAGGAGGAAGAGTCAAACATCTTAGGAGGTGTCTCCTTAACAGTTATCCCTGACGTCCCTCCTGTTTGTAAGAAGCTTCCCTACAGGGTTTGGACCAGATGACGTCAGGGCTGTGGACTGGCGCACAGTGCACTAGGCAATATCACACCGGCAGAAGAGCCTCTGCTACACTCAACTCGCTTTTTCCACTGACAACATCACGGTGGTTTTGGTGTCTATGCAGTAAGGGGACGAGACACTCTCACTCCCTCCTTCAACGGACATTCCGGTTCTTCCATCTGGTAGATCGGCTGGGCCTCTGCTTTTTGGTCTGGATTGAGGAATGTTCTTGCAGACGCTCTATCAAGGTCAGGAAGAGAAGCCCCTTCTCAAGACGTTTCTTCTCCCATGTCAGCTCCTGGGTCATCCCATCGACCTTTTCACCACTTGTAAGAACATCCAGATCTCAACTTTTGTCTCCCGGATCCCAGACCCACAAGCTTGGGAGGTGGACGTATTCAGCATCACTTCAGAGGGACTAAGAGTGTATGCTTTTCGGCCACCAGTACTTCTTGCCAAGGTGAAGTCCAGGGCAACCAAAAGCCTCACTCTGACTTTGATCGTGCCTTGGTTGCCAGCGAGGGGCTGGTTTGTGAATCTCAAAGACATGTTTTCATCACAGGCTTGGTACATCTGCAAAGAGCCTTCCTTAGGTGCAAAGGGTTATCTGGCAGCGATAGCTATAATTTGGCTCACAGATCTGCTACCAGGGGAATTTATGACGACAAGTGGCTATCCTTTGGGAGTTTCTGCAAGGAAAAACATAAGGACCCCACTACTGCATCTCCCTGATTCTTGGCGGAATTTCTTTTGTTCCTGCACAGCAAAAGACACCTCAAGGGCAGTACTATTACTACTTAAGCTGAAAAAAATACAAGAATTTGGTTCTCAGGCAATTGCTTTTGAAAATATTGTGTGGGTGGGTGGCTTTTTTTTTGTTGTTGTACAAATTAGTAAGAATCCAAATCCATATCCCTGTATATAAGGTAAGTTTTTCGTACCTAGAATTAAGGGGCTTTCAAGGGGGGTTGTCTTGTACACAATGTTGAAGAGTTTTGATGTTTTTCAAAAAAAACAAGGACATTACTGTGAGCAAATCCGTACTGAAGTACGCAAACTAATCATGTAATTACACTGTCTGGTTATAAAAAGAGTTTGTTATCTATCTTATCTAGACAAACTTATGTTTGTAAACTTTATTAATTTTATTCAAAATTTCATTCAATATTGTTTCCATTCATTTCGGCAAAATTGTATGTGAAGAAAGATAACACAACTCATTGTTATTTACAGCAACCCAAGTCATATTACCGTTATTGATGCCTTGAAATGAACTTTAGTGGATAGAGAATAGATATATGTATCATAAATGCCATACATTGACTCCCTGAAAGTAATATTTGTTGTACTTTGACTATTATATGTCAACATAAAGTTTCCGCAATCGCGGGCGCATCGACGGTGTTCAAATTGTTCCATACCAAAAAATATTTGGCAATAGCGATCACCTGTACCAAAGTGCTAGGCTTATGGTTATTAACTTATTTTAAATGTATATAGGTAAGGCTGCAACTGAAATAACATGATATTGGAATAAACTATTCCTGATAAAATAATAGTTTTAGATGCAATTCTTCTGCTCATTCTATCAATGTTTTTTAAAGTTATATTATTGGCTAATTTTTCACCGAATCACCAGTAGATTCTGAGAAAAGTTGTACAGCTGATTGCTACTCCTAGCTTAGTTTTCAAGAAAATATACACAGTAATCTTTATCTCTGCATATAAAACAATGCCAGTCAGAACAGGAAATACAATTTAATCGGTAAATCATCTTGTCTAGTGATGTTTTATCTCCAATTTCAAATTTGTATTGACCAAGTTTAATTTGTTATAATCTGTTCGTTTCCCTGAATTCGCTGAAGGGATACAATGCAATTTTTTTCAGCCGAAGACAAACCCGTTTTTATTGCAAATGTAGGGATTTTGTATGCGCTGGTGACATGCTTCATTCCGGTTCACTTTATAGACGGGGTATATATATATCAGCATTGATTTTGAAGGCTTGTACAGGGGAGTCACCTTAGGTGTGGGGTCACTTTATAGACGGCGATAAACGGTACATTACATTAAAATCGTGTATGATTTGATCCGCAAATCACATCAACTCATCATAAACTCGCCTTGAAACGAACATAAGTCATTAGAGATACACAATCTTCAGTCTGCTATTTCTGGCTTATTTTATAAGGCAAATACCCATGTAAATCTTAACCTGCATAGAGTTCACAAATACCATTGAATTTGTAAATCATCATGTCCAGTGTTGTTTTATCATAAATTTCATGGGTTTTTTTACCAAATTTTCAAACAGTAAAACAAACTCCTATTGCCGCCATAACCATAACACACGAGATGCGCAGTAAAGCATGAAAAAGGAAGTAACTGCACGCTATATTGGATCAATTGTTTTTAAGTATTGCAGCATTTCACTGTTGGGGCCGTGTGTTCGAAACGGGGAATATTTAAGGATTTTTATTTTAAAAAATTGAAAATTGAAATAAAAATGAAAGGTGTGAAACCAAGAATATTTTTTTGTTAAGCCTTACATAGTGGCCTTTAACTCAGTATTGGCAGTCCCGGAAGTTCACAGAATGACAAAGTTTCCGGAACTCCAAGCTTTGCTGCGATCCTTCAGATCTGTCAGAAGGCTAAGTTCAGAGCCCCGGAGTGGGATTTGAATGTGGCTCTAAGTTGCTGCGTGATGCCCCACTTCACTCAGCTTCATTATACAACCTCGTCAAGAAGTTGGTCTTCCTCTTGGCTCTGGCTACTGTGGCAAGGGTGAATGAGCTACATGCATTTGACATCACCCTTGTCCGATTTGAGCGCAGGGCGCACGGTGCCGTTCATCTTGGGGTGTGATGGGATTTCATAGCCAAGAATCAACTCTCAGGGCAGCCAGACCGATCCTTCACCATCCCAACTCTCTCTTCGATTGTGGTACTGAACACGAGCAGGAACTCCACCTATGCCCAGTTCGTGCACTAAAGTGTTTTCTCCAACACTCCAAGGCTCCACGTGATGCCAGGAGAGGACTATTCCTCCAGGTTTTCCACGACCTCGCAGACAAACGTTAACCGTTAACACAATCTCCTTGTGATTTTGAGCTCTCCTTCTACAGGCTTATCAGAATGATGGCTTGGATCCCCCAAGGACCAAATACCCTCATAAGATCAGAACCATCAGTGTCCACAGCAACTGCTCCATCCGATCTATCATTGAAGATTGCTTCTGGCGTTCTGACACAGTCAGCGCCAGCCACTTCCGGGGAGTCATAGCCTTAGAGGATGTGGAGGGCATCCACAGCTTTGGCCCCTTGGTTGTTGCCCAGCAGGTCACCAACTCCAAGCACCAATGACTCTTCCTGATGCTCTGAGCTGACCTTTCAGCCTTTCAACCTCTCTGATGCTTGTCACCCCTGACTAGAGGGTTTACATCCTACTGACATTAGCTCGGTACGTCAGTTTTAGACCTTGGCACATGTTTTTTTCTATTACTGTACTGTTACCTGGACATCCTGCATCCCTCGCACTCTCATTTTTTTCTGACAAAACTGGTCACACGGTTCTGGTCATCGCGAAGGATGCTTTGATGGTACCTTGGACATTTTGAAGAGGGTCCCTTGAGGATCACATCTGAAGGTATGCCCCCTACATACTGTCTGATAAGGATGCATATAGGAGTATTCCAGGATAAGTTAAAAAATGTAGTAAAATCTAAATATGTGTTACATTTTTATACTTATCCTGCATTACTTCATCTAAGTTCCCTCTCATCACAGTGCTACCTCCACAAGAAGTCTTCAGATGTTACGTTTAAAAAAGTAGCAATGTGCTCCTATGTCACCTCACCACTTCCGGGTCACATGGCAACTGTCTGAGTGTACTGCCAGACAACTGGTTGGAACAACTTCTTCTGCAGATGGACCTCTTACAGCTTTGTCTTTCTGTCAAAAAACAGCAGTAAATGCATTAAGGAATATTGCAGTAGAATTACAGTAGAACATGGATAAAAAAAGATGACCAGAGGAATCAGCTTGTTATTAACGTTGTTTGTTATATGCGTTTTCACTCAGAAACGTCAGCCATCTTGGATAAAACAAAACAATATTCACGTATTTGCAGCATTGATTTGTATTTGCTGTGATAACATTTCATAACATTCATTTAATAACATTAAATTCAAAACATTTTTAGAAACTCATTTATCAAATATGTATTTAGCATTTCACGATTTACATACGGGGAGATGTGTAGTCAATGATTTTGCTCTGGCCTCGTTTTGCTGACTGCATTCATGAAATTGCATAGGTTTAATGTTTGTTTCACAGACAAGATTAGTCCAATTACATGTACAGGACTGGAATGAAATTTCATATTTGTAACTCCTTACTGGTTTTGAATAAAATTAATGAAATGGGTAAAAACTTGAATCAAGAAATAAATGGAACACTTTTGAATACACTTAAGTATAATAATTTCATTAACTGGCAAAAAAAAAGTGCGCACTATACTCAAGAAAATACGGTACTGTTTGTCGCCTTGTGGAAAAAAAATCAAAACTCATTATGTATAATACAAGCACCTCTGGTTCTCTGGTTCAGAAATAAATAATACTGGGCGGGGTGGGGTTACTAGTCATTCTAGAAACAACAATAAGGGATCAAAGATCGGAGGAACCATTGATGGGTATATAGCAGTCCCATTATATAACACTTGGCATTTGGATTTTTATTCAGTTTGGAAAAGAAAAGAAAATGTGTAATTATAGTTAAGAATTTCCAACAGAGATCCTCAGGTCACCGTAACCTAAAAGTATGTGTATCTGATACTGACCATGAGAAGGCATCATCATCAGTATATTACCATGGGTTTTTGCCAAATACTACTAAAATAGTGAAAATAGCCCCAATGTTCACCCCTAATAATGGTAATGCTATTTTACAGGGCTTTATTATTTGCAGAAGCCTTTGGTCTACTCAACACACTGAACCAAAAGTCTCAGTTAATGGCAGGTCTGCTAATGATATTGCCCTGAAAAGTAGTGTTACCCTTTTACTAATGTCTGAATAATTTTACTCTTAACATTGTGGCTCACAGCAATAACACACCCACCAGGTTTCCTTTTGGGCTGACACAAGAAAGCAATAGTGGCACATGTAATCATGAAAGTTTAAATATGGGAGATGTAAATATGTAAAAGTTTTTGTTCTGTGTCATATGTTGTAGATGACAACTTCTGTGCATGAATTGAAACCTGTGAGCTTCTATAACATGGTAATGTGTTGCTGACCATGATTCAGTTGTGTCAAATAATGATGCAGGGTTTAGTGCTTTTGAAATCATTGCTGTCACATTACGTTGTCCATCAACAGAGATAATCTGCACGTAGTGAAGTGCACTGCTTAGTGGTACTGGATGAGAGGAACTGTTTTGTTGCAGGAGGCCAACTTTGTTCTGTCTTGCCACCCAGTCCTGCCAGGAAAGAATGAACTGTGTATACACACTGAATCTGCTGTCTCTTCCAAGGTGAGAAACACATTAATCCTACTCTTTATATCAACAGTCAGAATAACTCATGATCTGTCATCCCTATAACCCGACCTCAGGTTACTGTAAATATGTCCTGCCTCATATACTATTAGATATGGTGTCTTTAGTTGCCAGGGGGCACGGATGGCCCAGTCGTCTAAGGTGCCGCGACTCACTGTGAAGATTTGCGTCCCTTGGGCACGCCAGAAACCTATGATTGTGGGTTCGAATCCCGGCCCGCCCTGATTATGGGTTTCACGAAGTGGTAAACGTCTGAGACCTGCATCACTTCAGGCTTTCATTCCACATCAAGCTGACACGCCGCTATATAGCTGGAATACTGCAGCGTTAAACCCAACTCACTCACTCTTTTGTTTCCGTATATGGTGTCATATTAGGTAAGCAGAAAAATATTGAGCAAGGTGTAAGCCCAGCCCAATATTTTTTGCAAACCTAATATGACACTGTATACAGCAACTAAAGACACCGTAACAAATATATTTTGCTGAAAAGTTTACAATATGTGGTATCTTTATCGCACGTCCAAGTCAAAATGAAAACTTGACACTTACAATCGGTATAAACAACAGGACCAGTACATATGTTTTGGATACAGCGCTCTTATGTAAATATTAACAATGGAATATATAATGCACTAAATGTGAAGTTTTTAACAAGTATTATAGTTAAAATGGATAGAATTGTCATAAAAATGCCCTCATGTTATCAGAAATCTGGGGGCCACTCTAACTTTATAGCAGTCTGAATATATAATGCACTTAATGAGAAGTTTTAAGCAAGTATTAAAACATAAATGGATAGAATTATAAAAAGGCCCGCATGTTATCAGAAATCTGCAGGCCGCTGTAACTTGATAGCAGTCTGCTTTTCCCTAACGACGTCATTGACGTCATTGGCGTCACATTTCTTGTTTGTGAGGTCTTCCTAGATTATGAACTATGATGTTGCTATTTGTAATTTGATGACCTCTGTTATAAGCTTTATTTTTTAACTTATCCTGCATCACTCCTTAATGCATCTACTGCTTGTACACTTACGCCTCGCTCAATATGTTTCTGCTAACCTAATATGACACGGTATACAGCAACTGAAGACACCATAAAACATTATTATGCCAAAAAAGTTTACACTATTTGGTATCTTTATCACACATATTCGTAAATATTCCTTGTTCCTCAATGTCCCAAAATTCCACCGCTTCATCTTCATGGGAGTCCACTATCAATGGGCGGTGCTCCCATTTGAAATTTCCTACTCCCTGCATACACACATCACCAAACCGATAGCGTCCTTCCTCCACATGAGGCCTATATAGACAACTGCCTCATGAACCACCAGGACAGGTGGGAGCAAATCCCAACTCCACCTGCTCCCGGGACTCCACCAATCACACAGGACTTGACCTCAAGAGGACGACTCCAACTGTGCCTGATTCAGGTGTTCCTGGCTCCTTACATCAGAAGCCGGTATTCATCGTACTCACAGCCCTTCTCATGCCTCATCTCCGGTGGTGGATGGTGGAATTGAACGTCTTAGACGGCGTCTCCTTGACGGAGCTTAAGACCTCATTGATGCTTCTCTTCAAGGATGGGAAGTGCTCCTGGAAGGGCAAGTCGCCTCGGGGCTGTAGTCTGACGCTCAACAGCGTTGGCATATCAACAACCTCGAACTGGAGTCGCTTATACTGTCTCTTCTCCAGCACGGGTGGATCGCCAACTTGACGGACAACATCATCGTCGTCTGGTGCCTCCGGAACCAGGAAAAGACTCACTCCCACTCTCTCCTTCAGCAAACGTTCTGATTCCTCAACCTGGTCGATCAACTGGGGCTCCATTTCCAGGTCCAACACATCCCGGGTTGCCGCAACATTCTGGCAGACACCAACCAGACAAAGTCGCTCCAACAGATTGGAAGCTCCACCCTGATGCCCTCGCTATTGTTTGTCTGCACCACGGTCGCCCCAACATAGACCTATTTGCCTCCAGCCAGTACTGACAGATCTAGGCCTTCATATCTCCGGTACCAGATCCGCAGGCTTGGGCAGTTGATGCCTTCAGCCCCCCTGGGAAGGACTAAATGTTACGCTTCTCCGCCGCCTGTACTCCTTCCCAGGATCATCCAAAAGATCAGAATGACGCAGAGCCTCGATCTGAGAGATAGCTGACGCCGACCCTCTCCAACTCCCACTCCCAACTCTTCTGATTCTACCACACAGCAAACAACCACACTGGGCACCAGACTAGTTACATCTACACGTCTGGTCAATCAAGCCTTTAGTGCTAAGGGTCCACCAGCATGGAGCTGTTCCCCTCGGACAGTGCTTGGACATTATCGCTAAGAACCAGCTCCCAGGACAGTTTGACAGATCCTATCTTATCCCGCCTCTATCGTTGATAGTGGGAATGGAGGATGAACAAGAGCTTTTACTGTGTCCGGTGAGAGCACTGCAATGTTACATCTGCTAATCCAAGGATAGCCACAAACAATGCTGCCGTCTCTTCATTCCAGTCTCAGTGACCTCGCAAGTGGAAGTCAGCTGCAATACCATTGCCCTCTGTGGCTTCGAGCCGTCATTCACCAGGCCTACAAGTCTGCTGGACTGGATCCTCAGAGAGCCGGCAACCCGCATTACGTCCGGGCAGTGACCTCCACCATGGCACTTCACAGCAACTGCTCCATACAACGCAATTATGGAAGGCTGTTTCTGGCGATCTGACACCATGTTTTATCTGCTGATCCGTAATGTCATCACTTCCGTTGGAGCTGTGTGATAGGGTTGTATTCTCAGCTAGTCAAGAACAAGCAGTAGATGCATTAAGTATACAAATATATAAAATATCTAGGATTTTCCTAGTTTTCTCTATACTTTTTATTAATACAGTGACAAACATGGTTTCTTTAAAAATTAATGTCTTTGCCCATCACACTTAATGATATTAAAACACAAAACAGTGTTGAATAACGAATTTCTGTACCAGAATGTTCATGTGAAATATGTGAGGTGGGTGTTGGAAAATGTATGTTACTGACGGTATACGGTCTCATATTAGGTCAGTAACAACCATCTTGGATTTTTACTGACGGTCTATGGGCTCATGTGGGGTTAGTAGTTCTGCTCTCTGATTGGTCAATCTCACTTTTCACTCAATGTTTTTCAGGCCAAGCTGGTGGTGTGTGCATACAAGGCACAGCTCATACAATGAAGACCACACACTTGCATCACTTGTATTTACATTTCTGCTGGGCATTCTCATGGAAGCTGTTACAAGAAGCATGTATAGGAAGACAAGGTCATATGTTAAACACCTTTGTATTCAGCTAGCAGCATCCACTCAATCAGAACCTGCATCAGTGCTGTGTTCATCTCCTGTAACATCCTCTGCCCCCTCTCACTGTGTCGCATGACCTCATAGGTGTCTGGGAGATGATGTACAATGTGTTCTCAAGCTTGTATTCTATAACATAAACTTGAGGTTTAATGCAAAGCTTAATAGTGTGAAGGCAGATTTTAACTGTTTGTGCAGAATTTGGTGTTTGGTTCTGAATATTTCTGTTAGATGAAAGTTCCAACATTCATCATTTGAAAGTGAAATACTGAGACTCCTGTCTGAGTGTATGGGAAGATACAATCCTTTGTATGGCAGTTTGGAGTTGTCTTATTCTGTACACGTGTTGGTATGTGTAGGACCTGGTTTTCTGTCTATTCCCGAGGTTGATTTTGTGATGGAAAAGCCAGTAACGAGGATGTAGTGAGTTGCTTGCAATGTTAACTAGTTGTAATTTATGAATATGTAACAGACATGTTCCCAGATGATGTCACCAATAGTATATATTGACATGTTATCCAATTATTGTTATTTTCTATACAAGTAGTATTGGTAGCACAGATGGCTACAGCCTGAATAAGTCTTTCAGTTGATGTTTTTGTACTAATAACGAGTTGGAGTTGTACAGTCTCTACTGTATTGGGAGGTAGAAGCATTAGAGTAAATCTGAAGGGCCAAACGTTTACTTATTTTATTTTCAGATTCAAGATCATGATGAAATTATTTGTTTTTTCTTTGTCTAAGACCTTGAAAGATAATGAAAAGATTTTCCATGGCGACATAGAATTTTCATTTTAAAAAATCAAATATGAAAATTAGAATGACTCTTGCCTCACACTATTGAAAAATTAGTTTATTGTGGTGGCTTAAATTCATTGTTTATGTCATTTGACATTTGTTTTGTCAATTGGCCAATGATCTGCATTGCTAAATATGAAAATGGTTTGTGTTAGTTGTTGTTTGGAAGTCTCCTTGAAAGAAACTAATGACCACCTCCATCCAACAACCCTATATGTTACATGAGGCCAACATAGAAAAGCATTATAGTGAGCTAAAGTTGCCTACATATACCATGTGATGTTTACGCTACACATTTCACTGTTGGCAGTTGCTAAGCCCTAAAAAGTTTGGTTGTCTTTATCCAAACTAGTTTAATAAGACAAATACTGCAAAACCCAGTTAATCAGTTTGAATACTTTCTGGATTAAGGAATTGATTGTCAAAGAAATACTTATTGTTATTGATTACCAACAGTGATAGACCGGGCAGGCTCTGAACTTCCATGTTTCACTGTACATGTATAAATAGCTCTATTAGCAACTCAAGAAACAACCACTGCTATTTGTTGTGAGTTATGTGCCAAACTTTGTGAATGTTGTCTTATGTGAGTAGCAGCGTCTTTGTGTACATGTGGTGTGGCTCACTCCCAGGCAGGACTGTGGAACTCCCTGCAACAATATGTAGTCATGTCGTCTCTTGCTGGGTGTTGGGCCTGCTAACAACTGAGGCTAGTCACTGCAGTGTCATCCCTCGCTTGGTGTTGGGCCTGCTAACAACTGAGGCTAGTCACTGCAGTGTCATCCCTCGCTTGGTGTTGGGCCTGCTAACAACTGAGGCTAGTCACTGCAGTGTCATCCCTCACTTGGTGTTGGGCCTGCTAACAACTGAGGCTAGTTACTGCAGTGTTGTCCCTCGCTGGGTGTTGGGCCTGCTAACAACTGAGGCTAGTCACTGCAGTGTCGTCCCTCGCTGGGTGTTGGGCCTGCTAACAACTGAGGCTAGTCACTGCAGTGTCATCCCTCGCTTGGTGTTGGGCCTGCTAACAACTGAGGCTAGTTACTGCAGTGTCGTCCCTCGCTGGGTGTTGGGCCTACTAACAACTGAGGCTAGTCACTGCAGTGTCGTCCCTTGCTGGATGTTGGGCCTGCTAACAACTGAGGCTAGTCACTGCAGTGTCGTCCCTCGCTGGGTGTTGGGCCTAATTAATTGCCATTTGCAGTGTCTGATATCACATGGAAATATCAACCTATGTTTCTGATATGCAGTGCATTTACATTTTGTAACCTTTGTTATGTATTCTACAATATAATTTTCCATATGAAAAGTTGTTTCGGAAGATAATGTGTCATTGAATTGACAGTAACATTTTCACTTTTCAACAGTTGACATCGCTCTTTATGCAGTCGTGATGCTTCAGTATGTAATTGTTGTAACACTTTATCTAAAATGTCTTAGAATGCTATTTTTGTATTTTTATACTTGCCCCTTGTGTTACGCATTAGTATGGGATTGACTGCTTCCTCTAGCACACACCCAGTCATCAACTTCCAGATACCACAGTTTCATCTTCATCATATAGTAAAGGCGTTATTGTTGAAGTGGAGCCATACAGACTCATGTAGCATTTGTGTTACCCCGTTGATCATGTGTGAAACAGTAAACAAGTATGATGTCGGAAACCAATGTGGAGATGTGTACCAGGGGACCTTGTGAAAGTTGTATATTAGGATTAGGATTCTGTGCCAGAAGTACATGTGAGTTTTATGCCTTACTAGACACGCTGTATGGACCAGAATACCTACAGTTATGTTCCAAGTAAAGGTTTTACTGAAACAATACAAGATAATGTTTGTGTTTTGGCTGACATACTGACAAAAACATTCCTTCAAATATAAATAGATTTTAATTTCAATAGGATTTTTTAGCCCACCTGAACTGAATGTTCTTGTAAGCTTTTGTTATTGCATATTGTCCATTGTCTATCTCTCTGTCATACATTATATAACAATCAACATCTCCACTGTCACCAAAAGGCTATGAAGATGACACGTTGTACGGAGGATCCAATCAGTGATGGGCTTTTCTCACACAACTGGTAGACATTTATTTGCCCAAACTGAAGATAATTGTATGAGATTGGACATTGCTAATGGTGAATGAGCTGCTCTGTGTGTGCAAGCACATCTCAAGTTACATCAGGAGATGATGCCATGTGATATGCAGGAAGCCTGGTTCACTGTGGAACAGCAGCTGACAGTGTATGCTTGGAGGGCATCTGTGTTGTCATCATGTGTAACTGTTAGCTGACAGTGTATGCTTGGAGGGCATCTGTGTTGTCATCATGTGTAACTGTTAGCTGACTGTGTGCTTTGAGGGCATCTGTGTTGTCATCATGTGTAACTGTTAGCTGACAGTGTATGCTTGGAGGGCATCTGTGTTGTCATGTGTAACTGTTAGCTGACAGTGTATGCTTGGAGGGCATCTGTGTTGTCATCATGTGTAACTGTTAGCTGACTGTGTGCTTTGAGGGCATCTGTGTTGTCATCATGTGTAACTGTTAGCTGACAGTGTATGCTTGGAGGGCATCTGTGTTGTCATGTGTAACTGTTAGCTGACAGTGTATGCTTGGAGGGCATCTGTGTTGTCATCATGTGTAACTGTTAGCTGACAGTGTATGCTTGGAGGGCATCTGTGTTGTCATCATGTGTAACTGTTAGCTGACTGTGTGCTTTGAGGGCATCTGTGTTGTCATCATGTGTAACTGTTAGCTGACAGTGTATGCTTGGAGGGCATCTGTGTTGTCATCATGTGTAACTGTTAGCTGACAGTGTATGCTTGGAGGGCATCTGTGTTGTCATGTGTAACTGTTAGCTGACAGTGTATGCTTGGAGGGCATCTGTGTTGTCATCATGTGTAACTGTTAGCTGACAGTGTATGCTTTGAGGGCATCTGTGTTGTCATGTGTAACTGTTAGCTGACAGTGTATGCTTGGAGGGCATCTGTGTTGTCATGTGTAACGGTTAGTTGACAGTGTATGCTTGGAGGGCATCTGTGTTGTCATCATGTGTAACTGTTAGCTGACAGTGTATGCTTGGAGGGCATCTGTGTTGTCATCATGTGTAACTGTTAGCTGACTGTGTGCTTTGAGGGCATCTGTGTTGTCATCATGTGTAACTGTTTGCTGACAGTGTATGCTTGGAGGGCATCTGTGTTGTCATGTGTAACTGTTAGCTGACAGTGTATGCTTGGAGGGCATCTGTGTTGTCATCATGTGTAACTGTTACCTGACAGTGTATGCTTGGAGGGCATCTGTGTTGTCATCATGTGTAACTGTTAGCTGACAGTGTATGCTTGGAGGGCATCTGTGTTGTCATCATGTGTAACTGTTAGCTGACAGTGTATGCTTGGAGGGCATCTGTGTTGTCATCATGTGTAACTGTTACCTGACAGTGTATGCTTGGAGGGCATCTGTGTTGTCATCATGTGTAACTGTTACCTGACAGTGTATGCTTGGAGGGCATCTGTGTTGTCATCATGTGTAACTGTTAGCTGACAGTGTATGCTTGGAGGGCATCTGTGTTGTCATCATGTGTAACTGTTACCTGACAGTGTATGCTTGGAGGGCATCTGTGTTGTCATCATGTGTAACTGTTAGCTGACTGTGTGCTTTGAGGGCATCTGTGTTGTCATCATGTGTAACTGTTAGCTGACTGGTGTGTGTGGAATCAGATCCTACCTGCACCTATAAGATCTCTCCGTCAGCTGCTATGGTACTGAAGCAAGGGCAGTGTGATATTTGAGAGCGACAATGCAGTAATGCAGATCACTGCAAATAAGAATGCTGGCATAAATATAACAGCTGACTTTATCACATCCCTTTCGTACATTTGTTGAATAGTAATTCAGAGAACTTCTTCAAAATGGCCCTGGGAGTTGCTTTTGGCACATGTCATGAAAAGGTCAAAGGTAAAGGTCATGTTTGTTTGTGGTTACAATTTCTCATGAAGTATTATGGAGTTTAAAGTACACTTCAATGTCCAAAAGTTTATCAAACGAAATCATCTACCAACTTGATATATATGAGATAATGTTTACGAAGATTGATACATCTATGTAAGTATTTTCTCGAAAATTAAGTTAGATATAACTAAAGGATTTGTAACAGTATTACAGGATCACGATGCATGTGGAGTTGTTTGTTTTCCGCCATTGCCATGATTGTGTCTGTTTCATCCAATCGATGATGTAACTGTCGAGATCGTTTTTGTTTAAAATTCATTAAAACAAAAGTTGCTATTTTTTAGAAATAAAGAAACTTGGTTGTTTTCTTTTCATCAAAGAACCAAAACTTATTATGAAATGAAATATTTACATTATAAAGAAAATATCGTACCACAATCCACTCGACATGAAGTGCCTCAAGTCAACAATGGCTGTTACGGGTGGTTGTATGCAGACACATTTGACCGATTCTTACTGGATGTTCTTGTTGAGGTACATAAACTACTTAAAGTTTTGATAATGAGAAAGCTGAGCATTTATGCATCCCATACATATCTAAATGATACGTAAAGCCTACTTGGTAAATAGTAATTGTGAGTTTGTTTTGTTTGGGGGTGTTGTAATGCTATTCGTCTGTCAAATGGGTTCGACAGTAGCATAAGCATGCTGTTAACCTGTTTATCCCTGTTAGTTTCGTCAATTTCATAACCACTATTGCCTTCAGAGTTTGTAATAAGTTGTTTATGTCAATCTTTGCCTCTTGGCCAACACTGGAGCAGACATCATAACTAGTAGCTGAAAGTTATTCCCAGATTTGTCGGCATTATTGAAAGGTAGTACAGCAAATTTGCACCCAATAAATTTTTATTCCACCATAATAATTCTTGGACTAACAACATGCAGTTGAATGTGATCTTTGAGATAGATTATTGTGAAACATGGCGGTTATCTGTTGCCAGATGCTGTGCTTTTACTTGTACAATCCTGGGACTTGGGGAATTGTTGGATCTTAATAAGTTGTTTTGTTTTTTGTATGGGAATTACACTGGTACATTAAGACTGGAAGCTATGAGGGATGAACCTGAAGCTCAAGGGAGATGTTTAACACCATGATGGTATCTTTGTAAACTACATAACACAGCCAATTAATTATATGAATCATGTTTAAGACCCTTGTTACAGCCACTTTCTCTAATTGAAGGCCCAGTTAATAGGTGTACCTGGTCAACCACACTGCTTTGGTTTAGTTTTCATACCTTAAAACAGAATCTTTTACAATATGTGGTCTGTGAAGGTGGAAATATCATTAGTTCATCTGGCCCTAAAATGCCCTAGAGTGTCACATGAGTATTTGCTGTGAGATTTTTTCATTACCATGTAAAAGGAGCTCAGAAGGCCATGAGACTGTGTGAAGGCATTATGGTTAGCATGTCATAATCACTTTCCTGCACCCTTTATACACAATTGCATCCTTGATTGTGGGTTTGAATCCCAGACTTGCCCTGCTTACAAATCTTAGATTGCCGACACCTGCCTACCAAGGTCGTACGTAAACAATTTGTATGGTATCAGATATTAACTGTATCTTTTACTAAGTTACTGTGGTTTTCATGACTGAAACTGTTTTTTTTGTACATGTTGCAACTACATTACAATATGTTGTAGTAGTGTTTGATATACTGTTCAAAAATAAATGACTGAGTTTTTTTGTATGAGAAAAGTGTAATACTCACAACATGTCAGCTTGAAAATTGGGTCGATCTGTGTAATTCCAGAAATATGGCAGAATTTGTCTTCAGTAACCCATGTTTGTCGTAAGAGGAGACTCACAGAATTTTGTGATCAGGCTCGCTGACATGGTTGATGTATGTGATGTTATCCCAATTGTGTAGATTGATGCTTATGTCAATAACTTGATTATCTGCTCCAAATTCAATTATTTACAGACCGCTGTCATACAGTTGGAAAATAGGTGAGTGTGGAGTTAAGCAGCATACACATGTGGCTGAGGCAGGCGAGGCCTTGGTGCCACCCTTTATTTGTTAGTACAGAATGTATATTTATTGATTGCCAAAACATGGGGCAATCACCCAAGTTATGTTTGATTACTGTTTAATTGTTTGGGTGTTTATTGGTTGTTGAGATGTGTGCTTCTTCTTATGTAAGCTGTGTACTGACTGTGTGCCAGTTTGTGGAGCCAGGACACAGGCCAGTGGCTGTGTACTGGAGGAGCACTCTTGTGCACCTGCTGGATCTAGCTCCCTCTGTGGGACAGCATAACACATTATGTCATTCAATAAATATGGTTTAACAAAGTTCTTGTGTCCTGTGGAATTTGTTTGGTCTTCCTCCAGTAGTTAAGAATAGGTGATCTTTCTTAATTTCTTCCCTGCACTGATCCAGCCAGTACATGTCACTATTGCACTTTTTGACAGTTAACCAGGGTTATATATAGCCTTCATCTTTATCTCTGGTGTTGAGCAGTATATATTTTTTCAACTTAAAAAATGATTTTTCTATTGTCATGTTCGATATATACTGTAAATGTTGTAATTAACACAAGCGTAAATTAAATGCGATAAATGCAAGTGGTCTTCGCTCACATTAATTAACTTCACATTTGTGTTGCCAAAACGACTATCAACAATAAGACGGCCTCACTGCACACTTTGGATAGCGGAAATACCAACTTGAATATAGACACAAACATGGTTTATTGAGCAGCAGCAACAAGTATATATTTATAACAATGTCATTCAAAGAATAGGAATTACATGATGAGCTATCACTGCTGGGGTCAAGAGTTCTACCCGCTTGCCCTCATTTCGCCTACAATAATTCAAATGCCTCACCCCTATTATATGAATGGGCATCGTCCATCTCAGGCTGTTAACTAATCCAAGCGGCATAGAGGTTCAAAGTGAAGTTTTTACAACCTATGACAACTTCTCACAACTCTTGTTTGACTTGGCCATTCTGTTAATCCTTAGTTGTTTTGAATGTACAAGTAAATCTTGTTTAGTAAATAAATCTTATTTAATAATTAAGGTCTAAAGAAGCCTATCATCGCTTCTCACATTGTTTGTAATTGTTACAAATTGGTTAGTTCTTAGTATTGGTTTAATTAAAGGAAATTAGATGTCTGCTCAATTTTTGAACTGTTATTGTTTTTTTGTTTGTCCTAGCTTGTGGCTCCAAGTGTATATTATTCATTGTCTTGTAAATGGTAAAATGTATCCTGTTGCTTTTTCGTTGCTTCCTAACAAGACCAAACAGACATATGAGTCATTATTTTTATTACTGCATAATGTAAATATCAGCTATTAAACAATGTATGAAGCTTCAAGATTGTCTTGTCTGTTTAACTGTAATGCAATTTCTTGATGCCGTTGGATATGTACTAAAGCTACAGTAATCATGAGTCATAAATATCAGCTATTAAACAATGTATGAAGCTTCAAGATTGTCTTGTCTGTTTAACCTTCTTTTGGGTCAGTTCATTATTTTAGAGGTAACACAGCACTTGACTTATGTGCAGTCAGCTGTAAAATTATTTTGATAAGGGTGTAGGCGAAATGAGGACAGGCCGTTCTACCTACTCATGTCAAGCTTGTTGACACTTTCTCTGCATGCCAATCAGTGAATGCATGGTGTTGGTTCAATTATTTTATTGCCTTTGAACTTCCTTACTGCCGGTCAACCGAGTAAACATATAAACTGTTTATTGTTTTTAAGGAAGTACTCTACTTGGTGTTAATAAGTGGTGCTGTTTGATTGGATTATGGTAAGGATATGCTTCATTCCACTGGGGATGGGGTGGGGGGAGTCACATTGATATTTAGTCACATTTTTGGCTAGGGGTCAGCAGTTGCAATAATTTGGAGACGCATTAATTTCCAGATTTACAGTATTCAATGTCGATTAGTTGAAATTGGCAATCCGTATCTGAAGTGTTATTCTTGATGTTTCAATTACATGTTTAAACTCAAAACATATATTAATTGTATATGTATCCATACATGAGTACTTTTGGATAAAGAGACAATAGGGTGCACTTGGTTCTAGACACTAGATTACCACGCCATTGCTACGTAACAGCGACAAAATAAACCCCTATCAAACATGTGGGTACTACGCGAGTCGGGTAAGGCTAGCTCTGGACAGGAATAGTTGTTTTTAATGGCATCGTGGATTGGCAATCTCCTGGGCTACAGCCAGAGGTCCGAAACTGCAAATGCCCTCAACATGTTCTTAGGCCATGTCACTCAGGTATTGGCTGGCTGAGACCAAGTCCGACCTCCAAAAACATCCTTCCATGATGGCTAAAGCTAAAATAGAACAATAACTGTGAAGAACCATTGTTGAGGCAACCGCCCGGATCTCGTGGGGCTTTATTAGATCTCTGTGGCTTGAGATTGGAAATCTTGTAAACCTGAAGGATAGTATGCAACCATAAAGAAATGGTATTGCGGTTGACGTCTGAGAAACGGGAATGAGAAACCATTTCCATGCACCATGCCTGGTTTTGGAGCAAGGGATGAAAACTTGTCATGCACTGTAAGAGTTCCTCCTCATCTTCCACCCCACAACTGACAATAGGTCAAATGAGGTGGGATGGTGAAAGAACAGTGAAGCTGTCCTGGAAGCTGTTGTTTTGCTATAATATACCAGCACAACCTGAGATACCATGCTCAAAGCATACACAGGTAATGTTGAGGGCATGAAGTTCGCTAACCCTTGCTGCTGTGGCCAGTGCCAAGAGGATTATTGTCCTATTGTTGAAGATGTTGCATGAAGAGGTCCAAATGGAGGTCCCTAAAAAAACCATTGAAGTATCACATTCAAATCCCATGCAGGGGAACAAAATTTGGCCTTCTGATCCTCAAGCCGAAAGGAGTGTAAGAGAGCTTGCAGTTCAAGTAGATGATTCTGTGATCTTCCCGAACTGCCAACACCAAATTCAAAGCTACCAAATACAATGTAGGTTGATGTTTGGTTGACCTAGGTTCTGACATGTCTTGGGGTGGAGTTTCCACTCCAAGGGCACCATTGTCCGGCCTGGATATAGCATCTGCCAGCACATTCCGACAACAGGGTATGTGCAGGACCACAGACCTGATGCATCTGCAGAGATCGAATAGGTGTCTACGAATAGGTGTGACAATGGGGACAGCTCTGTTTAGGAGACACCTCCTAATATCTGAGGTGAGGCGGTAGAGCAATGGATACAGATGTTCCTGCCACCTGATGTAAGGAGTTGGTTCAGGCGCAAGTGCAACCGACCCCTGATTGTCAAGTCCTGTGCTGATGTGAGCAGTCCCAGAAACACTTGACACTGGTGAAGTGTGATGGGCTGAAGGGCAGGAGACAGATGGCATAGAATTTCTGATGGCACTGTGAGGAGGTCCAGATCTGTCTGGAAAAGGCCTATGAATTGGAGTGTGTAGGATGGAATTGGTTTCGACTTCGCCTCATTCACTATCCAACCCAGTTGATATAGCAGACACCTGGTGAAATCCCGGTGACAGGTTAGGATCACCACATCTGGATGATTCAGTATGCAGTCGTCTATGTACAACTCAAACCAGATGTTCCTCAGGGGCAGATAGGCGGTGATTGGCTTGGTAAGGTAGATAAAATGCCAATGTGAATACCATTGAACTGGAACCTGAGGAACCGCCGGTCGCTGGGGTGGATAGGACCGTGCCGGTAAATGCCCTGCAAGACGAGGCTGATCAGGGTGTCGTAAACATAAAGTACTGAGGACGCTCCAGGTAACGCTCATTGAACAAGGTGAGGTTGTGTATCTTCCTCATCTTGTTGGAATCCTTCTTTGGTACGAGGAAGATGGGAGAGCAGAACCGCAGCATTGCACAACCTATATGGCTCTCTTCTCCATCAATCTTGCTTTTATGGCAAAGGACGAGGCCCCTATCAATCCTGCAGGGGTAACCTCCAGGGTAGGAGTGGGGACCGGAGGAGGAACCATTGACTCACGACCGGGAACTACCACCTCCAGTTGTTCATACAGTCAACACCCATGTCCATTTTGGCCCCCAACATCTGATTCCTTTCCTGTAGTAAAGCCCCGGCTTTGGTGCCATTGTCAACAGTGGGTCTGCCATCAAGTTGAGGCGGTATGTCTACCGTATATCGCTGTGTATAAGACAAGTTTTTCGTACCTAGAATTAGGGGGCTTTCAAGGGGGGTCTTATACACAGGGTTGAAGAGTTTTGATGTGTTTTTCTGCAACACAAAGAGATCACTGTGATGGTTAAGAAAAATGAAGGACTAGGTATAATATGACATAGTGGTGTGTATAAATAAGGATGGAAACATCCGAGAAAGTTTTTGAAAAACCAAATGAGACGACTTGATCAACAATCAGGCCGCCCGATTTGGCAAAAAATTGTGTAGAAGTCAAACCTCCCAATGTCCAGGTGGTACTGTCAAATGACCCTTCCATGGACAATATGCAGTGGCGTTCTGGCAGTCATAGTGACTACAGGCCAACAAATCTGTCCTGTTTGCCTTACGTTGACATTCAAATGACATTTGTTAGATGCCTATCCAGAAAGTCCAGAGTGAATCTGCACTCATCTGAGACCAGCAGCGATTCCCCCAGTTACTTAAAACACCATTGGCGTCTGGCTAGAATGTTTCGATTTGGTAGTGGTACAATATGCAGATCCAGTGACCTGGCTCAAGTGAACAGAGATTTGATTGACTATTTGGGCTCAATTTCTCAAAGCCTGGTTTCTAATTAATTGACCCTGGACTTGTGTTGTTGCCCTAGGGTGCCCTGTGCGGGGCCGATCATTAACATTTTATGTCAGACAAAACCTGTTCCCAAGTTTGCAAATCACAGACTGCGACACATTGAACATACTGGCTACCAGTTTGAAGCATGCCAGTAGCCCTTAGGTGTTCATCATGTTCTAGAAGAGTCATAGAATAAAACCCATGCTTGCCGAAAAGTCGACTAAAGGGAGTGGTGGGCAGGATCACTGACTTGGTTGTGCATAGACCGATGCTCATGATATCAGTCACTGGATTGTCTGGTCCATACTCGCCGTCATATAGCTGGAATAGCTGAGTGCGGTGTTAAGAAGTACAAAACAAAGATGACTTAAGGTTTTTTATTTTCACAATCTCACTTCAAACCCTCAGTCTCCCCACCCCCAAACACATGTAACAGACAACTACAACAGGGCATATGCGTTGCTGTTATTTTTATGGGACAACCAAGTAACTTGGGTGCACAATGAAGTTCTCCATGAAGGCTACAGATAGCTACAGTAGTGTTATGTACATGTGTAATGGCAGCACCAGATCCTGGCTATAACAATCCCTGTCGCTTCAAGTCCTCAAAGGTCTTCTTGTTCACGACATTTCCCTGTGAGTCCTCATACTCCTCCTGAAACAATGTTCAGACAGTTAACTCACACACCAGATTTACATACAAAAAAAGACTACAGTGAAACACTGTAACAGGACAGTTGTGTTCACAGTAAAACTGTCTGGTACATAAAAATGTCGATTTAATCACGTATAGATGTTCCAGCAGATGGGGGTTCCACTTCCAGACTAGCAGGGCTTCATTGTACCATAAGCTGAAGCTAATATTTGGAAACCAACCTCAGGAACAATTTATGCAGACCAGGTGACTACTGACATGCTGATAGCCAGATTGGTTATCCAACTTGTCATTCATTATCCATACGCGACATCTGATAAGATCAGGAGAATTAAGTTATCATGTGGAGTAACATGGGTTACTGACCGGGCAAGGGCGGGGATCTAGCATTCTTAAAAAGGAGGGGTCAAAAATATCAAATTCCTCTCTTGGTAAATTTTACTGCCTACAAGTACAACATACATTTGATTTTTAAAAAAAAGGGAGGGGGGGCCTCTGAATCAGCCTATGCCAGAATTTCAGTTACATTACAGTGTATCAACTTGAGGTGATGCAGGGCTGCGACGTTCACCATCTTGTTCAAATTCACAAGTTTCGGAATGGAAGATTAGAAGAATGGAAGACTCTGGATGTATCATACAGAAACCAGTACATGGCAGCAAATGGCGAGCGACTGAGTAGCAGAGAGGCGAGTGGAAGTAATACAGCTTACCTCTGTGTCAGGTCTCCATCGGTCCGATTCCTTCCCTGACTTAATCTTCTGCCACACTACAACACAACACAGTTACAACACTGGACATCTGGTATGGATTAATGGAAAACTGCATTACTTACTTTTCATAAATTTAACAATTCTGTAGAGGAGTGTGAGCAGTATCATGACATATACCACTGAAACTGGTGACATCACAACAATCTCAGCAATGCCTTTTCGAAAAATGCTAGGTTTGTCCGATATGCTTATAAGTAATGTGCATGGGAGATGACAGCTGCTTATTTGGAAGTAGGTGAAGTGATGACCATTGAACCATTTATAAGTTATAGCATCACATTTCTCAAACTGGTTACACAAGGATACAAAATATAAACACCAGTACATTCTGAAAAGATCATTATTTTATTATCATTATATTATTGACTTTGTCACACTAAGAACAATTTGTGTTACTGGCCATAACTCAGCATCAGCCCAGGCACTGACTTAACCTATCTGTCAAATATGTCAAAACCCATCAACATTTGCAAAAGTTATCACCTGGAAACTAATCCTAGACCCAAACTGACACGTCACATGTGGCCTCGGACTGTTAACATTCACCAAACCTTATTGACCATGTTCCAAATAAAGTTTAAATACATTTTACTGTTTATTTAAGTTATTACCTGGAAGCAAGGCATAACTCATTAACTGATGACAAGTCACACAGTAGAGCTAGTAAAAGGAATGACTCACATGCAAGAGCATCTTCTATCAGTGTGACATTGGCGAAATGAGCTGTGTTGGGGATGCCTAAACACCTCATGCCATGGGCATGTCTCCACTCCTGAAATACAAAACAAGGTTCACAACTTACTCAAACAGAAAGCCAAAATGTTCCCCCTGAAATTCTTGGTCCTCAAGGTAATCGGACCTAACACTAAATTCACATGTTTCCTTTGAGGGACACAATTATTAAATATTTTCAGTGTCTCAGCTTAATACCGGTTTTCAAACATGCACTGCCAATAGTGTCAGCAGGTTTAGAACTAAACTCAAATGCTTTACTAGCCCAGAAGAAGATAAAATGCCGGTGTAAATTTAAAACAATGGGGAAATTTGAAAAAGAATCTAACCTGCAGGAATGTGTACTAGCCCAGAGGTTGGGGGGCTAGTTTCAAGTTCTGACCCTGAGTAGCATTCATATTAAATGAAAAAGTTTTGATCCAAAGAATGGATATGTATGAGATCTCTCAGTATGATCATTCACATCAAGGTTCTCACTTCAACATAGCGGAGCACACTGCATATCAAGGAGGAAGAGTGTGTGTCAAGGAGGAAGAGTGCATGTCAAGGTGGAAGAGTGTGTGTCAAGGTGGAAGAGTGTGTGTCAAGGTGGAAGAATGTGTGTCAAGGTGGAAGACTGTGTGTCAAGGAGGAAGAGTGTGTGTCAAGGTGGAAGAGTGTGTGTCAAGGTGGAAGAGTGTGTATCAAGGAGGAACAGTGCATGTCAAGGTGGAAAAGTGCATGTCAAGGTGGAAGAGTGCGTGTCAAGGTGGAAGAGTGCGTGTCAAGGTGGAAGAGTGCGTGTCAAGGTGGAAGAGTGCATGTCAAGGTGGAAGAGTGCGTGTCAAGGTAGAAGAGCGTGTGTCAAGGTGGAAGAGTGCATGTCAAGGTGGAAGAGTGTGTGTGTCAAAGTAGAAGAGTGTGTGTCAAGGTGGAAGAGTGTGTCAAGGTGGGAGAGAGTGTGTGTCAAAGTAGAAGAGCGTGTGTCAAGGTGGAAGAGTGCATGTGAAGGTGGAAGAGTATGTGTCAAGGTGGAAGAGTGCATGTCAAGGTGGAAGAGTGCATGTCAAGGTGAAAGAGTGCATGTCAAGTTGGAAGAGTGTGTGTGTCAAAGTAGAAGAGCGTGTGTCAAGGTGGGAGAGTGCATGTCAAGGTGGGAGAGAGTGTGTGTCAAAGTAGAAGAGCGTGTGTCAAGGTGGGAGAGTGCATGTCAAGGTGGGAGAGTGCATGTCAAGGTGGGGGAGCGTGTGTCAAGGTGGAAGAGTGTGTGTCAAGGTGGAAGAGTGTGTGTCAAGGTAGAAGAGTGTGTGTCAAGGTGGAAGAGTGTGTGTCAAGGTGGAAGAGTGTGTGTCAAGGTGGGGGAGTGCATGTCAAGGTGGGGGAGTGCGTGTCAAGGTGGAAGAGTGTGTGTCAAGGTGGAAGAGTGTGTGTCAAGGTGGAAGAGTATGTGTCAAGGAGGAAGAGTGTGTGTCAAGGTGGAAGAGTGTGTGTCAAGGTGGAAGAGTGTCTCAAGGTGGAAGAGTGTGTGTCAAGGTAGAAGAGGGTGTGTCAAGGAGGAAGAGTGTGTGTCAAGGTGGAAGAGTGCATGTCAAGGTGGAAGAGGGTGTGTCAAGGTGGAAGAGTGTGTGTCAAGGTAGAAGAGTGCATGTCAAGGTGGAAGAGTGTGTGTCAAAGAGGAAGAGTGTGTGTCAAGGTGGAAGAGTGTCTGTCAAGGTGGAAGAGTGTGTGTGTCAAAGTAGAAGAGTGTGTGTCAAGGTGGAAGAGTGTGTCAAGGTGGAAGAGTGCATGTCAAGGTGGGAGAGAGTGTGTGTCAAAGTAGAAGAGTGTGTGTCAAGGTGGAAGAGTGCATGTGAAGGTGGAAGAGGGCATGTGAAGGTGGAAGAGTGTGTGTCAAGGTGGAAGAGTGCATGTCAAGGTGGAAGAGTGCATGTCAAGGTGGGAGAGTGCATGTCAAGGTGGGAGAGTGCATGTCAAGGTGGAAGAGTGTGTGTCAAGGTGGAAGAGTGTGTGTCAAGGTAGAAGAGTGTGTGTCAAGGTGGAACAGTGTGTGTCAAGGTGGAAGAGTGTGTGTCAAGGTGAAAGAGTGTGTGTCAAGGAGGAAGAGTGTGTGTCAAGGTGGAACAGTGTGTGTCAAGGTGGAAGAGTGTCTCAAGGTGGAAGAGTGCATGTCAAGGTGGAAGAGTGTTTGTCAAGGTTGAAGAGTGTTTGTCAAGGTGGAAGAGTGTGTGTCAAGGTGGAAGACTGTGTGTCAAGGAGGAAGAGTGTGTGTCAAGGTGGAAGAGTGTGTGTCAAGGTGGAAGAGTGTGTATCAAGGAGGAACAGTGCATGTCAAGGTGGAAAAGTGCATGTCAAGGTCGAAGAGTGCATGTCAAGGTGGAAGAGTGCGTGTCAAGGTGGAAGAGTGCATGTCAAGGTGGAAGAGCGCGTGTCAAGGTGGAAGAGTGCATGTCAAGGAGTGCGTGTCAAGGTGGAAGAGTGTGTCAAGGTGGAAGAGTGTGTGAAGGTGGAAGAGTGCATGTCAAGGTGGAAGAGTGTGTGTGTCAAGGTGGAAGAGTGTGTGTGTCAAGGTAGAAGAGTGTGTGTCAAGGAGGAAGAGTGCATGTCAAGGTGGAAGAGTGTGTCAAGGTGGGAGAGCGTGTGTCAAGGTGAAAAGTGTGTGTGTCAAGGTGGAAAAGTGTGTGTCAAAGTGGAAGAGTGCATGTCAAGGTGGGAGAGTGTGTTTCAAGGTGGAAGAGTGTGTGTCAAGTTTGGGGAGTGTGTGGTGAAAGAGTGTGTGTCAAGGTGGAAGATTGTGTCAAGGAGGAAGAGTGTGTGTCAAGGTGGAAGAGTACATGTCAAGGTGGAAGAGTGCATGTCAAGGTGGAAGAGTGCGTGTCAAGGTGGAAGAGTGCGTGTCAAGGTGGAAGAGTGCATGTCAAGGTGGAACAGTGCGTGTCAAGGTGGAAGAGTGCATGTCAAGGTGGAAGAGCGTGTGTCAAGGTGGAAGAGTGTGTGTCAAGGTGGAGGAGAGTGTGTCAAGGTGGAGGAGAGTGTGTCAAGTGTCAAGGTGGAGGAGAGTGTGTCAAGGTGGGAGAGTGTGTCAAGGTTGAAGAGTGTGTGTCAAGGTGGGGGAGTGTGTGGTGAAAGAGGGTGTGTCAAGGTGGAAGAGTACATGTCAAGGTGGAAGAGTGCATGTCAAGGTGGGAGAGTGCATGTCTAGGTGGAGGAGAGTGTGTCAAGGTGGGAGAGTGTGTGTCAAGGTGGAAGAGTGTGTGTCAAGGTGGGGGAGTGTGTGGTGAAAGAGTGTGTGTGAAGGTGGAAGAGTGCATGTCAAGGTAGAAGAGTGTGTGTCAAGGAGGAAGAGTGGATGTCAAGGTGGAAGAGTGCGTGTCAAGGTGGAAGAGTGTGTGTGTCAAGGAGGAAGAGTGCATGTCAAGGTGGAAGAGTGTGTGTGTCAAGGTGGAAGAGCGCAGGTCAAGGTGGAAGAGTGCGTGTCAAGGTGGAAGAGTGTGTGTCAAGGTGGGAGAGTGCATGTCAAGGTGGAAGAGTGTGTGTCAAGGAGGAAGAGTGCATGTGAAGGTGGAAGAGTGTGTGTGTCAAGGTGGAAGAGTGTGTGTGTCAAGGTGGAAGAGAGTGTGTCAAGGAGGAAGAGTGCATGTCAAGGTGGAAGAGTGTCTGTGAAGATGGAAGAGTGCGTGTCAAGGTGGAAGAGTGCGTGTCAAGGTGGAAGAGTGTGTGTCAAGGAGGAAGAGTGCATGTCAAGGTTGAAGAGCGCGTGTCAAGGTGGAAGAGTGTGTGTGTCAAGGTGGAAGAGCGTGTGTCAAGGTGGAAGAGTGTGTGTCAAGGTGGAAGAGTGTGTGTCAAGCTGGAAGAGAGCGTGTCAAGGTGGAAGAGTGTGTGTCATGGTGGAAGAGCGCATGTCAAGGTGGAAGAGTGCATGTCAAGGTGGAAGAGTGTGTGTGTCAAGGTGAGGTGAGGTGAGGTGAAATTGGGTTTAACGTCGCGTCCAAGATTATTGCACTTATATAGCGACGTGCATGCACGTGTATGTGTGTGTGTGGCTGCTTGTACCAGTCCGGACTGATGCCGATTTATAGTGCTAGCTCACTGAGATACCATGCCGCAGTTTAACATGAATACCTCACTCAGACACAGTATACTGACTCCGAGCCGACCAGTCCTTGTTTTAGCCCCTTAATGCCGAGCGCCAGACAGGGTAACAACAAGTACAATCTTTTAACGTCTTTTTGTATGACGCGGCCCGGGATCGAACCCTGGACCTTCCGCTCTCCGGGCGGACGCTCTACCACAAGACCACGGAGGCGGTCGTGTGTGTCAAGGAGGAAGAGTGTGTGTGTGAAGGGGGAGAGTGTGTGTCAGGGTGGAAGAGTGTGTCAAGGTGGGAGAGCGTGTGTCAAGGTGAAAAAGTGTGTGTGTCAAGGTGGAAAAGTGTGTGTCAAAGTGGAAGAGTGCATGTCAAGGTGGGAGAATGTGTGTCAAGGTGGAAGAGTGTGTGTCAAGTTTGGGGAGAGTGTGGTGAAAGAGTGTGTGTCAAGGTGGAAGAGTACATGTCAAGGTGGAAGAGTGGATGTCAACGTGGGAGAGTGTGTCAAGGTGGAGGAGAGTGTGTCAAGGTGGGAGAGTGTGTGGCAAGGTGGAAGAGTGTGTGTCAAGGTGGAAGAGTGTGTGTCAAGGTGGAAAGGTGTGTCAAGGTGGAAGAGCGCATGTCAAGGTGGAAGAGTGCGTGTCAAGGTGGAAGAGTGTGTGTCAAGGTGGGAGAGTGTGTCAAGGTGGAAGAGTGTGTCAAGGTGGAAGAGTGCATGTCAAGGTGGAAGAGTGCATGTCAAGGTGCAAGAGTGTGTGTGTCAAGGTGGAAGAGTGTGTGTGTCAAGGTGGAAGAGAGTGTGTCAAGGAGGAAGAGTGCATGTCAAGGTGGAAGAGTGTCTGTGAAGATGGAAGAGCGCGTGTCAAGGTGGAAGAGTGCGTGTCAAGGTGGAAGAGTGCATGTCAAGGTGGAAGAGTGTGTGTCAAGGAGGAAGAGTGCATGTCAAGGTTGAAGAGCGCGTGTCAAGGTGGAAGAGTGTGTGTGTCAAGGTGGAAGAGCGTGTGCCAAGGTGGAAGAGTGTGTGTCAAGGTGGAAGAGTGTGTGTCAAGCTGGAAGAGAGCGTGTCAAGGTGGAAGAGTGTGTGTCATGGTGGAAGAGAGTGTGTCAAGGTGGAAAGGTGTGTCAAGGTGGAAGAGCGCATGTCAAGGTGGAAGAGTGCGTGTCAAGGTGGAAGAGTGTGTGTCAAGGTGGGAGAGTGTGTCAAGGTGGAAGAGTGTGTCAAGGTGGAAGAGTGCATGTCAAGGTGGAAGAGTGTGTGTCAAGGTGGAAGAGTGTGTGGCAAGGTGGAAGAGTGTGTGTCAAGGTGGAAGAGTGTGTGTCAAGGTGGAAAGGTGTGTCAAGGTGGAAGAGCGCATGTCAAGGTGGAAGAGTGCGTGTCAAGGTGGAAGAGTGTGTGTCAAGGTGGGAGAGTGTGTCAAGGTGGAAGAGTGTGTCAAGGTGGAAGAGTGCATGTCAAGGTGGAAGAGTGTGTGTCAAGGTGGAAGAGTGTGTGGCAAGGTGGAAGAGTGTGTGTCAAGGTGGAAGAGTGTGTGTCAAGGTGGAAAGGTGTGTCAAGGTGGAAGAGCGCATGTCAAGGTGGAAGAGTGCGTGTCAAGGTGGAAGAGTGTGTGTCAAGGTGGGAGAGTGTGTCAAGGTGGAAGAGTGTGTCAAGGTGGAAGAGTGCATGTCAAGGTGGAAGAGTGTGAGTGTCAAAGGTAGAAGAGTGTGTGTCAAGGTGAAAGAGTACGTGTCAAGGTGGAAGAGTGTGTGTCAAGGTGGAAGAGCGTGTGAAGGTTGAAGAGTGCATGTCAAGGTGGAAGAGTGTGTGTGTCAAGGTAGAAGAGTGTGTGTCAAGGAGGAAGAGTGCATGTCAAGGTGGAAGAGTGTGTGTGAAGGTGGAGTGAGTGAGTATTGCTTTACACCGCTTTTAGCAATATTCCAGCAATATCACGGCGGGGGACACCAGAAATGGGCTTCACACATTGTACCCATGTCGGGAATCGAACCCGGGTCTTAGGCGCGACGAGCGAACGCTTTAACCACTAGGCTACCCGACCGCCCCCTGTGTCAAGGTGAAAAAGTGTGTGTGTCAAGGTGGAAAAGTGTGTGTCAAAGTGGAAGAGTGCATGTCAAGGTGGGAGAATGTGTGTCAAGGTGGAAGAGTTTGTGTCAAGTTTGGGGAGAGTGTGGTGAAAGAGTGTGTGTCAAGGTGGAAGAGTACATGTCAAGGTGGAAGAGTGGATGTCAACGTGGGAGAGTGTGTCAAGGTGGAGGAGAGTGTGTCAAGGTGGGAGAGTGTGTGGCAAGGTGGAAGAGTGTGTGTCAAGGTGGAAGAGTGTGTGTCAAGGTGGAAAGGTGTGTCAAGGTGGAAGAGCGCATGTCAAGGTGGAAGAGTGCGTGTCAAGGTGGAAGAGTGTGTGTCAAGGTGGGAGAGTGTGTCAAGGTGGAAGAGTGTGTCAAGGTGGAAGAGTGCATGTCAAGGTGGAAGAGTGTGTGTGTCAAGGTGGAAGAGTGTGTGTGTCAAGGTGGAAGAGAGTGTGTCAAGGAGGAAGAGTGCATGTCAAGGTGGAAGAGTGTCTGTGAAGATGGAAGAGTGCGTGTCAAGGTGGAAGAGTGCGTGTCAAGGTGGAAGAGTGCATGTCAAGGTGGAAGAGTGTGTGTCAAGGAGGAAGAGTGCATGTCAAGGTTGAAGAGCGCGTGTCAAGGTGGAAGAGTGTGTGTGTCAAGGTGGAAGAGCGTGTGTCAAGGTGGAAGAGTGTGTGTCAAGGTGGAAGAGTGTGTGTCAAGCTGGAAGAGAGCGTGTCAAGGTGGAAGAGTGTGTGTCATGGTGGAAGAGAGTGTGTCAAGGTGGGAGAGTGTGTGGCAAGGTGGAAGAGTGTGTGTCAAGGTGGAAAGGTGTGTCAAGGTGGAAGAGCGCATGTCAAGGTGGAAGAGTGCGTGTCAAGGTGGAAGAGTGTGTGTCAAGGTGGGAGAGTGTGTCAAGGTGGAAGAGTGTGTCAAGGTGGAAGAGTGCATGTCAAGGTGGAAGAGTGTGTGTCAAGGTGGAAGAGTGTGTGGCAAGGTGGAAGAGTGTGTGTCAAGGTGGAAGAGTGGGTGTCAAGGTGGAAAGGTGTGTCAAGGTGGAAGAGCGCATGTCAAGGTGGAAGAGTGCGTGTCAAGGTGGAAGAGTGTGTGTCAAGGTGGGAGAGTGTGTCAAGGTGGAAGAGTGTGTCAAGGTGGAAGAGCACATGTCAAGGTGGAAGAGTGCATGTCAAGGTGGAAGAGTGTGTGTGTCAAGGAGGAAGAGTGTGTGTGTGAAGGGGGGAGAGTGTGTGTCAGGGTGGAAGAGTGTGTCAAGGTGGGAGAGCGTGTGTCAAGGTGAAAAAGTGTGTGTGTCAAGGTGGAAAAGTGTGTGTCAAAGTGGAAGAGTGCATGTCAAGGTGGGAGAGTGTGTGTCAAGGTGGAAGAGTGTGTGTCAAGTTTGGGGAGCGTGTGGTGAAAGAGTGTGTGTCAAGGTGGAAGAGTGTGTCAAGGAGGAAGAGTGTGTGTCAAGGTGGAAGAGTACATGTCAAGGTGGAAGAGTGCATGTCAAGGTGGGAGAGTGTGTCAAGGTGGAGGAGAGTGTGTCAAGGTGGGAGAGTGTGTGTCAAGGTGGAAGAGTGTGTGTCAAGGGGGGGGAGTGTGTGGTGAAAGAGTGTGTGTCAAGGTGGAAGAGTGTGTGTCAAGGTGGAAGAGTGTGTGTCAAGGTGGAAAGGTGTGTGTCAAGGTAGAAGAGTACATGTCAAGGTGGAAGAGTGCATGTCAAGGTGGGAGAGTGCATGTCTAGGTGGAGGGAGAGTGTGTCAAGGTGGGAGAGTGTGTGTCAAGGTGGAAGAGTGTGTGTCAAGGTGGAAGAGTGTGTGTGTCAAGGTGGAAGAGTACATGTAAGGTGGAAGAGTGTGTGTGTCAAGGAGGAAGAGTGCATGTCAAGGCGAAAGAGTGTGTGTGTCAAGGAGAAAGAGTTCGTGTCAAGGTGGAAGAGTGCATGTCAAGGTGGAAGAGTGCATGTCAAGGTGAAAAGTGTGTGTGTCAAGGTGGAAGAGTTCGTGTCAAGGTGGAAGAGTTCATGTCAAGGTGGAAGAATGTGTTTCAAGGTGGAAGAATGTGTGTCAACGTGGAACAGTGCGTGTCAAGGTAGAAGAGGCGTGTCAAGGTGGAAGAGTGCATGTCAAGGTGGAAGAGTGCATGTCAAGGTGGAAGAATGTGTTTCAAGGTGGAAGAGTGTGTGTCAACGTGGAACAGTGCATGTCAAGGTGGAAGAGGCGTGTCAAGGTGGAACAGTGCATGTCAAGGTGGAAGAGTGTGTGTAAAACTCACTGCAAAGTGCCTCTGGTATGCCTTGGGTCCTCTGTAGGGGAAGTTGCCGCAGATTTCACAGGTGTAGCTGATGTTCAGGCCATGAAGCTTGTACAACCAGTATGGAATAGGCTGCAAGGACAGTAATAGATCATCCATTGTTTCTACAAAAACTAAGAATGTACTCTGGACTATCTTATGTATTGTGTACAGAAATTCCCTGTCTGTCTTATCTGGGGCTTCAGTCACTGCCTAGATGAATATCAGACCAACCAAAGAAAATCAGTAGAGAGCTACCACAACCATGGAATATGTACACACTTTCAATATTGAAATAGCCACACAATTAGAAAACAAATGATAAAGTCTGCATCGTAATGATAAAAACCCAGCAAATTTCAGTGGAACCAAACAATAAATCTAGAAGACCACAGCAAACTGACTCCACATGTGCAGATATGTTACGGAACTCACTGGCTGTCAACAAGCGTCTAGAAGGAACAAATGCAGTGAGTGTTGTTTTCTGTCATTTATTCCAAATACAACATCCGTCTAAAAATTATATGTCTTGTGTGGTACGGTTTTGTTCATAAAATATAGACGGGTGTTGACAGCCAGCGAGTTCCTTAACAGATCTATGAAACCTATATCTTGTCCCAATCAGTTTTCCTCAAATGGCAAGTGATAGAAAACACATGTCTGAGAAGCTTAAGCCAAAATTAGATGAGAAGTAGTGAACCCATTTATGAGCACGTGCTGGCCTCATGATGGCATCTCATGGCACTGTCAAATGTTTGATATAGTCATCTAAAAGCATGGTCTCACATTGTAAGTTGTCGTACCTTGCCATCCCAGCCAAGAGGGAGGTTTTTGGGGTTGTACGGGATATCTTCCTCATCATCATCAGAATCATCAGAGAACTCCTCTTCATCTGACTCCTCCCTTTCCTCCCCAGTGCGGGCCTGCTTACGCTGCACATTGTCCCGTGTAGCTGCCCGCTGCTCACTAAGTATCTCTGCAAACCGGTAGACCTGGGCCTCTAGGGCAGCTATCTCTCTTTGGCGTTCAGAATCCCTACAATACAAGCAACAAGTTCCATACCTAGTCCTGTGTCAGTTGATCAGCATTTGTTGAAAGAAATAAACAATTGGTTTACGCTGCTATTTCATTTTGTTCTTGTAGAGTGAAACAATGTGATATTTGGGTGGTCAGAATTTTGGAGTTGTGCTTTAAAAAGCAAAAGAATAGCTCTGACATACTGTTGATCACCTGATACATCAAGGAAGGAAAATGTGGCTGTTACATGGCTGTGTTATGTGGTCTGTTTCATGTGAGAGGACAGTGTGATATCAATATAATATTATCATTATTACAATATCAAGACCGTCCTCACTAAATTTCTCAGCAATTTATATCTCGAAAAGGCCTGAGCTACTACCTTTTTAAGACACTGATTTGCATTATCTTAACTACTATTTTGATTATGATAACAATTATCCTAGTAATTTGTCCTGGTCCCCCATCATCAATTCTGACTCTATTGCTGAAAAACAAGAGCGATATCATATTTATTTGTAAACAATGAAAATAGTACCTACCTTTATATTTTCATGCTTATCCTTAAATGACACACACAGATACTGTTTTATTTTTTGGCCTCATCATGCCGAGTAACCTACCTATTATATGATAAATTACCGTATTCGACAGAATAAGCGCCCTTTCTTACACTGTTTAAGTTTAATATATTTTATCAATTTTATTCAAAAATTCATTCAAGAATGTTTACATAATAATTTCGGCGAAATTGTGTCCCATTCCATGGAACCTGCTTTACCACATTCCGCGACAGCACCAACTCATATTTATCAATGCAACAATGATCTTATTTTCTTCTGTTTCATTTTTTTATGAGTCTATACATCAAGATAAACATTTGTCATGGTTAATTTTCAGAGAGAAAATATCTTAAAACTCGAAGAATTATTTCCATTTGAGTAGTTTTCATTTGTTTAGATCATGTGCTGTCATCAAAGCCATACGGAGAGGTAGCAATACTGTCACTTTGATGCATAAATGTATATTGTCATGCACCTCACAGTCATAGTTTTAGTAGCAAATAATTACTCAAAACAATATGTAAAGCGTAAGTCTGTTCTGATGTCAGTGTTTGTTTAAAAACGAGAGAAAAGTCCGGTCACATGATATGCAAATTAGCCTGTGGCAGTGCTGTTATGCGAAGTAATGTTACTTCTGAAAACTATGATTAATTAAAAACTAGATGTACCTTTTCGGATATTTATATTTATAAATTAATCTCGGGTAGGGGTTGTAGTATTTTCATTCACAAGCTGTATATATCGATTGTTAAACTGGTGACCTATCTTGATCCAGCACCATAGCCGACACAATAACAACAATTGAACACGTTTTAAGAAAAGAATATTAAAGTTGATTTTACAACAAAAAAAGTTGCTAAAAAAAAAGTGGTTATAAACATTATATACATCCTCATTCTCACTGAAAAAAAAGGTAAGTAATATAAGGTAATATTTGAAAAACACAAAGCAGACGTTTATATTTTATTTTTCAACTTTACCTGCTGATTACCGGTACTTCCTGTTTGGAACAATGGGCGTTGACGATCATTTTTACTCATCGTTAATGTGGAGTTAAGTTATCACAAATACATGAATATGTTAGTTCCTACGTGCAAGGATGCAGGTACTATTATTTGTGAGAGACATATATATCTAAAGGGGGACAATACTGAGAGTTGGCGTTTTCTGCATTCGCCAAACCACGAAATTTACGATCTTACAATTATGTTTTCTTTCACCAAAATTATATTCCAATAAGCGCCCCCTATTTCTTAATTTGAGAGCACCCTGAGTGCTTATCAAGTAAGTTCATGGATCACAATTCATAAAAAATTGTGGACATAGGCTCTTTTTATGCTGAGTGAGCTCGTCTTTGATGTCATCCAATTATATGTCAAGCGTATTACGCGTCTCCGTTACCAGGCATCTGTTTGAATGCACAACAAGCATGGACTGCTTCCCACTGTTCTTTAAATGTAATTAATACAGCATAATATTTCAATGATGATCATTCACACTGTACTATACCTGTTCTTGCCAGCCTTCCCTGGTTTGGATTTGGCAAATAATGAAGGGTCAAGGTCCTCAAGATTCTTGCCCTTGGTATTGAACAACCGTTGTGCTCGCTCCTCCAGTGTGCTGCAACATGGATGATGTTACCCATCATTATACATCATTATACATGCAAGCATCAACATCAGGAAGTTGCACTGCTTGCTCATCTACCAGGATATGTTCTTTAAAAAGTTTCATCACTCATGCTCATCAGTATGTCATTAATTATTTTAAATGTGAAAGGTTGGTCGAACAAGAAAAGTGTTTACATTACATGCAAAAACAGAAGCATCCCCATCCCCATCTTTCCCTGAATGCCCTAAAACTTTCCCAACAGAAACATCTATCGTCTGGACTTCATGAAATCACTCTGTAGTCATCTTCGGTCTCTAGTGTTGTCTATTGCAGTAACATAGTCCTGTGCCTCTAGCTACCCCAATAACAAAATCATAAGCACTTCTGGTTCACTGACATCACTATGTCTGGCAAAACCCATGCCCAATTCAGCACCAACATAAAGTCCTGTATGTCTAGCTGCCATAGTCAATACAATTTAATATTTCACATATTTCTCCCAGCTTTTCCATACAAGGTCAGTCGAAATAAAAATAAATATAAAAATTAATAGCAACATCAATTTTTTATTTATTTATTTATTTAACGAGTCTTGTGCAATGCATGGTCGTTAGGGTAATTGACAAAAAAAAAAACAACTAAAAAATCCATTATCGTGAAAGGTTGGAGGGTGCGGGTTACCACAAGGAGGATGCCCACACCTGTAAGAACAACAAGGGAGAAGAGTGGATTAAATGGCCAAGGGTGTGCAGATGCTAGAGGGCTACCATCCTACTAGTAAATTAAACAATACTGTATACACAATAACTGCTGCCCAGCCCTGGTAGCATAAGTGGCAACTATTATTGCTGGACAAACTGGCAACTACGGCTGCCTGACCAATTTTTTTGTTTGTTTTATACTTTTGATTTCCCCTTTTCCCCGTTACATGAGGAGGATGGCCATCCAGGGCCATGGTCACCCTCACATTCTGAAGACAATGTATCTATACATTTGGGAAAATTAAATACAAGTATTGGAAATGGTGCCAAGGTGATTTTTAGGAAATATAACAAAACATACACACAGTCAAGCATTCAAAATATTATTCAAACACTGATCCTGGCAAGAAACAAATATGAGAAAGAGATACATACGTTTGTTTTGGTTCTGCTTCTTCAAACAATATGTGATAAAAGATCCATGATTTATTTAATATACGCTTGAAAATTGAATTGGAATATTATTTGTATTAAGCCTTCTGAAGCAACGCAAGAGGTGAAATTGCGTTGGTTTCAGTATCGAATCATACATAGAATACTTGCAACTAATTTTTTTTTGTTTAAAATGAATATTTCTGATACCATGCTTTGTTCTTTTTGCAAACGTTATGATGAAACTATTGTACACCTTTTTTGGGAATGTGAACTTGTACAAGTATTTTGGAAAACCTTCTTAGATTGTATAAATAAATGTAACCATATACATCATATGAAATTAAGTGCTGAACTTGTATTATTTGGTGTTAAAGAAAATATTGTTACTGACAAAGTTTTTGATCTTCTTATTTTAATAGCGAAATCTTTTATATATTTCTGTAGATTCAAAAAAACAAATCTTTGCTTCGCAATATTTCAAAAAGATGTTTGTCTGAGATACAAAATTGAGTGAGTGAGTGAGTGAGTGAGTGAGTGAGTGAGTGAGTGAGCGAGCGAGTTGGGTTTAACGCCGCTTTTAACATTATTTCAGTTATATCACGGCGTGTCAGCTTAATGTAGGAGGAAAGCCCGAAGTGATGCAGGTCTAAGACGTTTACCACTTCGGTGAAACCCACGAGCACGGGTATGGTGCTGACAAACCTAGAAACATAATTGGGGCGAACCGGGATTCGAACCCACAATCATAGGTTTCTGGCGTGCCCAAGGGACGCAACTCTGCACAGCGAATCGCGGCACCTTAGACGACTAGGCCACCCGAGCCCCCTACAAAATTGAGAAGAATATAGCCTTTACAAATGCCTGACCAAATTAACAACTAGAATAGAGAAAACAAGAAAACAGTGTTATCACCAGGGGGCAAATTAGAATTTTGTTAGTTCATATAGTTGTAAATAATATCACGTCATTGTTGAAGAGCATGGAGTAAGGGCCTTAACTGTGTTGAAATACATGTAGCAAAGGACTAACCCTGGAAAATATAATTATGGCACCATTTTGTTAACTCAGTCTTGTTATTTTTTAGAAAATCTTGCAAATGTAATTCATGTAACTTCAGTAGTTTCTGTGAGAACTTGTCCCCATTGCAGACACCATGCACTAAGTAAAACAAGAAAACACAAAAATATTAATTTTAAGAAATACCAAAACATCAAAAGGCACCAGTTCAGCATGTGTTTGATACATATGCAAGTTTCATAATAAAATATTAAACGGTTTCCGAGTTATTGAGATGTGGTGAAGGTAGTGAAAGGCGAAAACTGTGCCCTACTTCCAGAATCACCCTCTCATGATGGTGGAGAGGGTGCAGTTACTGTGTTAGGCCATAGTGGGGGCAACCGCTCGGATCTCGTGTGAGTTGGGCATTGCGGGTAGTATAAGTGTAATAACGAGGATACTCCCACTGACTGTATTTTCCATGTTGGTGATGGTTATCCACAACTGGTGACCGATCTCTGTAATAGGTCGAGTGCGATAGGTGGGTCCTTAGACTAGTAATGCAGGATAAGTATACAAATGTAAAAAATATTTAGATTTTACTAAATTCTTTACTTATCCTGCATTACTCCTTAATGCATCTGTATCGGGAGGGTATACCTTCAGATGTCCAAAACCTCAATAATTCACACCCCAAAAGGAAACACATTAACTGTAAGGCGTTACCGAGCCTAAGCTGATAAAGCTTGAAACAAATCATCCCACTGTGCGTGTTTTAGACAAAACTCTGGGTAGGATGAGTTCATAATTTGTGTCGGGGGTTGGTTACTACCAGAGGGCAAAAACTAGGAACTCCTTCGACATCTTCGAGAGCCACATTGCGAAGATAATGACTTGCGAAAACTGTGTCGGACCTCCAAAAACATTCTTCCATGATAGCTCTGATAGAACAGTTACTATGTAGAGCTGAGCCATGGTAAAGGCTACTGCCCTGATCTCATGAGGGGTGTTCGCTCTTGGCAGATCAAGTTTGGCTATCTTGTAAGCCTGTGGGATGACTGTGCATAACCATAGAGATTTGGTGTTGCGCCTTACTTTGGTCCTGGATGTACGGAATACCGGAATGAATAACCGTTTCCATGATCCACACCTAGTTTTGGAGCGGCGGACGAAAACTTGCAGTGCGCACACAGGGAACAAGAGGAGTTCATCCTCATCTTCAACTCCCACAATCATCAAAATTGGTGGAATAGTGAAGGAACGATTTGGTTGGCCTGGTACAGACAAGTCCTGTTAATCCGACATTGTTGGTTACATATGATTATGTCGGATTAACGAGTATGTCGGATAGACGAAATTAGGTAGTATCAACGTTCGTGATCGAAAATCAGACAAACTACACAATAGATAACGATTCAAACACGTAATAAAACAAAAGGAAAAAGGTAATATTTATATTGTTGTGTTATATTGTTGGCAGAAAACATTTTCTAATCATGCAACCTCTAAAGTTAACACAAAACTACTGTTACAAACTGTATGACTGATTCAAAATACATTTTAGAAAAAAAAGCATAGTCTGGAATTGAAGTCGCCAATGTTTAAGAAAGCTGCTTTCTTAGTGGCTAATGTCGATTTCCTGTTAGTAATTTCATTGGTCGGTCAGTTTGCAAAAAGTCGTTCTGACGTGACGTGTAATGGGATGTCCTCAGCGGTTGCGAGAACTTGTATCCGATTTTAATGAGATTGAGGTAATCTAGGCATGTGAATAATCCTGTTTTGTTTATTTAAAGCAGTAATTGTATATTGTTAAGCAAGTTTATCTCTGCAGCCATTGAAATATGCAGCTACTCGACGACTCGTTTCGCATCAAAACACGGGGCTGTGTATTCGCGGGCATATGACCACAGAGTTTGCTGATCACTGTGTCGGATTAACGAGACTGATATATAAGTGATTTCATCAATTCGTTGCAAATTAGGTGTGTTGGAGTCAGAGTGCGAGACTGTCGGATTAACGGGTCTAAATAGTACTGATTTAATCGGTTCCCATCATTAGTGTCGGATAAAGCCGATTGTCAGGTTAACGAGTGTCAGATTAACGAGACTTGACTATAGTTGATTTTTGGGCTATAAAATCCCAGCACAACCTGAGTTATCATACTTCCATGTCCGAATGAAGAGATCTGATTGAGCCATGTGATCTTGTAACAATACTGTGTGACCCGCCTTGGAGGGTAATAAAATTCTTATACCCTGCACATGCATTTCTGAGAGACAGAATTAATCCTTTATACCCTGCTTCAAAGCAAAAAGCCACACATTTTTTTCCAAGCCAAAGGATGTCGCGTGACATAGAGCAAGCTTACTTCAGCTCAATGGGGCAGCTGTTTTCTATTAATTTGGAATTTATTTGAATTATTTTACAATGTCACATTAAAACATGTAGGTAAAATCAAATCATTGAAGCAGGATCATTTGGGGTACATGGGGCATGTTTAATGTGTCCCTCATATAGTGGTATAAAACCTAACGCGGAACACATAAAAACCCATGTACCCCTCGTGATCTTGCTACAACTTAAAATGTACCGCTCCCTGCATACCATGCTCAAATGGTGATGTCAAGGTATTGTAACTCGCTCACCCGTGCCGCCGTGGCTAAAGCCAAGAGAAATATTGTTTTCTTGGTGAGGTCATAAAATGAGGATGCGTTAAGGGGCTTGAAGGGGGGCGTATGCAAACCACAAAGTACCGCATTCAAATTCCACACAGGGGGATGGAAATTGGCATTCTGACCCTTAAGTCTAAAGGAGCGTAGTAGGGCCTGTAGTTCCGGGGCCTTCGTCATATTGTGATTTCCCAGAATGGCAACCACTGATTTGTAACTTCGCACACCTTTGATGTCCTCGAGAGCCACATCGTGAAGATAATGACTAGCGAAAACTGTGTCGGACCTAAAAAACTTCCTTCCATGAACGTTTTAATAGAACAGTTACTATGTAACGCCATGGTAAAGCAGATCTGCGTGCTAGCCAAACATGTGGATGAGGATCTTTGGAAGATTTTTTTCCACAACATTTAGTACAACGCGCAAGCATAAGTTATGCAAATAAAGAATTGTCGATAGAAATGGAGATTGCTATAGAATTACAAAATATTCTGCCGGCAAATAATTTTACGTGTTGAAAGTGTATACAAACTCTATGTAATACCAAAGCTACTAGTATTTAAAAACACATGAATATGTTATACATTGTAAACAATTTGACTACCTATGCAGGTGAACAATTGTACCGGAAATTCAATATGGTGGGAAACAATGAGCCACATGATTGGAAAAAGACAAAGTCCTTTATGCCAAAATCACCCACATAAAACTACACAAATTCGTGAAAGTAATATGAAAAGAATACATCACCCATCGCAGATAAAATTTAGAATTACAACCAAAACTGAAGGTCTAAAATTGGAAATTTTAGTATAGATTGTATATTTACATACTTATCCTATCTCACACTTTGCATTTCTCCCTTCCTCTTCAATCCTATGTGAGAACGTGCTTAAATCATGTTTCCAGCTTCTGAAAATAAAAATAGCCACCCAAGCCCCCCTGCATCTCCATGGTTACGTCCAAAAGTTAGGTCAATTACGTGCCTCTCATGAACTGACCACGTGTGCGCCTCTACCAATTCATTCTCTTTCGCAGAGCTTATTAGGCTAGAGTAAATGAGATGCGGGGATGTCGGGTGGGCCTATCGCTGGTAAGATAGGATAAGTATATAAATATACAATTTATACTAAAATATTCAAATATTTAAACTTATCCTATGTCACACTTTGCATTTTATCCCACGGTCGGATGGTGGGCGGCAGATACCCTAGCCTGTAAAGACTACAACTGTGAGATATGCACGAGGTAGCTGGGTCTAGACAGTGTAATTCTGAATTTGTTTTAGATTTTTGAAAACTGTCTAGCGTCTAAAAGACATGAACTCGTGAGCGGGAAAAACACACACGATCAACCGGTGTTTAACGATCCCGATACGTTACTCAAACGAAACTGCATGAGATCGGGTATACATGCCGTATGTCATCGTACATATAGAAAGACCGCGTAGCTGTAAATGCATAAGCAAAACAGCATACGACTTAAAATCGATCCTGGAAGAGCATCGATTCTTCAAACAAAACACAGCAACTATCTCCCAAGGACCATAGAGTGCGATAGGTTTGGTAACTCTTTTAACACTTCGTCATGGTTATTGAACACATTCGAGTATACGAAGCGAACCAAAACAGAAGGAACGATTGACAATATTCCATAGCGATGGACCTTCAAACCAAAACCCTACATCACATATACCTGAGGCAGAGGTGAGCGGAATAAAGGTCTACGAGCATGGTCCAATTGCTTGCAAAGATCTCGAGTCTTCCGCCTACGGCCGGGCTGTAACGGGAAGGGCTGGTGGCGGAAGTTCCCAGTCGTGCAGATTTGAAAAGGAGTCAAGTTCCTGCCGAACCTCACACTTGGGAAAGTTCACCGGCGCCCTTGGGTCCGGTAAAGAAGACCGATATCCAAGGATGGCTTCGAGCCTCGTTGACCTCTTTGGCCTCTGCCGCACCCTTGAAAGGGATTAGGCGGGGAAGAAATATGCTGATGTAAATCGCACCGGGCAAGAACGGTGAGGTGAGGTGAAATTGGGTTTAACGTCGCGTCCAAGATTATTGCACTTATAAAGCGATGTGCATGCACGTGTGTGTGTGTGTGTGGCTGCTTGTACTAGTCCGGACTGATGCCGATTTATAGTGCTAGCTCACTGAGATACCATGCCGCAGTTTAACATGAATACCCCACTCAGACACAGTATACTGACTCCGAGCCGACCAGTCCTTGTTTTAGCCCCTTAATGCCGAGCGCCAGACAGGGTAACACTGGGCAAGAACGAATTGGGGATATTGGCAATCCTTTTTCTGTTGATCCTCAAATTGTCTTTTCTGGAGACGTAGAAGGTCCACCGTGACCTGAAGGCTAGAATCTCTCAGCACGTCCTGTGCAACCTGTTGTATCGCTTCAGCAAATAAAAAGCGGGAAGACCAGGGTTGCTGATACAGTTTGGCCTTAAATTGGTCATCCCAGGAAGAATGTTGCAGCACACCATGGCGACAAAGAGCCGTCATGGAGCCGTCATGGTGAGTGAGGAGGTCCCGGGAGCGGGAATGATGACAATCATGGTGCAAGCATTCGATATTAGCCGAGGAGCGAACATGGTAACTCGATCGAGAATGCCGAACGAGATATCCGATCCTGCGAGCAAGAGCACCGATCCTGGGAGCAGGGGTGCCAATCTGTCGTCTTGGAGGAAGTGTGACGATCTAAAATGACCTGAGATGAAGTCGTATCGACGGCAATATCTCTAGCCCTGGCGGGGCAGAGAGAGCCGAATCCAAGACTGGGATTTTAAATGGACTGGAGCAATCGGTCGCTGGTATGAGAGCGGGACCCTGGTTGGTCAGGCAGACCGAGCACACATCGACCTGCGTATCTTCTTGTGGAGTGGTAGACAGGTCGTGAGTCAACAAATCGTCTGTAAGGAAGCTATCAGAGAGGGTCTTGTCTGTGACATAAACTACAGGCTCAACAGGATTGTCTTTAAGGTGTGATGAGCTGGTACTAGCTTTGGAATCCCCCCCTTTTGAACGACAATATGACGACAACGTTGCAGGTAAACTTAAAAAGCCAAGTTAGTTAGGGAATGACATTCCGCACATGGAACCCAGGGTGCACTGTCCCCGACAGTCGCAACATAATGAGTGGGGATCCGACATGGAATAGGTACGTCTGCATTCTTTACAAGCAGGACGTTGTTTGTCCTTTTTCCCATACTCGACAACAAGGACAAACAATTCTGTGATGTTCAAACACGTCTCCACACAGTGGCAGTGAGAAAGAGAATGAATTGGTAGAGGCGCACACAGTCAGTTCAAGCAGGCACTGCATACACGAGAGGCCGTAATTGACGTAGCTTTTGGACGTAACCATGGAGATGCAGGGGGGCTTCGGTGGCTATTTTTATTTTCAGAAGCTGGAAACATGATTCAAGCACCTTCCCACATAGGATCGAAGAAGAAGGGAGAAATGCAAAGTGTGAGATAGGATAAGTTTAAAAAATTATCCAATTTGAAGAGCTCCGCTGAGACATGTCCTTGCTGTATCGTGACAGGCAGTTATGTGAGGAAGGTGACATGTCATCAAGGTCACATGACTGCGGCAATGGTCCAGGCAAAAAGCAGGAGTGGAATGCGAAACATCTTTCTTTTTTCACCCGTGCGCTAACTTTGTGTTGTCGTAAGGTAAGCAGTGAATGCCATAAGGAGTAATGCAGGATAAGTAAAACATTATGACTTTTAACGAGTCAAACTATGGCACTTATGATATATGCACTTGTTCTCAGTCAACTAAGGATTGTTTTCAAAGCACCAATAGGTAACATGATCGTATTCTGTCGGTGCAATCTGTCAATAAGTTCACACACTATTTTACCAAATTAATATAAACAATATTGAATGAAAACTTGAATACAATTAATAAATTAGATTACAAACATAAGTCCAGATATACAATGAACATTTTTTATAACCAGACGGTGTAATTAAAGGATCAACTTGCGAACTGATGTACTGATTTTGTTTACATGGCATTCCAGTGTTACATGCTCAGATAATGTCTTTGTATTGAGAGAAGTGTGTATAATGCGCACACACACACACACACCCAAGACACAGAGCTGTAATGTTTGTAAAAAGTGAGCACTATACTCTGGCACATAGTGATAGTTTTGTTATTAAAGAGGGACCATGTTACAAGCAGGAGTTATTGTAAAACTATATTTTGGTGCCTATTAGTAGTAGCAGAAGAAAATATAAAGATGTGTGGCATTAATAACAAAATTATATGCCAGTCAAATGACTGACCTTCAATCTCAGCCATTCAAAAAATTTCAAACTGCACAGAATTATGGATTAATGAAATGATAGTCTTAATTATTCAAATCAGCAGTAAGTCATGATTAGTGAGAGTGGGGGCATACTGTTTGCATGGTGAGCAATATATTTTCACTTTTATATAGTCTTTCAGCAACCTTTTGCCACTGTATACATACTTCTAAGTACAGGAAATAACTTTACTTATGGAGAATTATTTTGTGTAATGGACTGTATTTCTCAGAAGGGGTTTTGCATACACCATCCCAACTCATCATGCTCACACAGTTTGCAGATAATGTTTGCTTTAACCTAGGGCCCTACTCCGGTGTACTTGTGCAGTGAGTCCAGCATGTAGATATGGTGTAGATAGTATACAGCTGTAGGAACCCAGCCGACACCCACACAATAGGACCACTCCACTTACCCGCCACACTTGAGACCAAGGGCCATCAGAGCAGATTTGAGTCGATCCAATCCCAGAGATGCCAGTTCCTGCAACAAACAAGCCACTGTTGAATCTTGGGAGCTGCGATGTTCTTCTGACTCTCCTGAGAGAAGTGGAGCTCATCAAACTGCTGAAACTACATGACGGTACTGCCATAACAATTATATCCTTGCTACACTGGTGTCTGTGTCCTGTGCGAAAGTGAGATTACAGTGAATCTAAATGTTTACACAAGTCTGTTGCCTGTATCTACAATGTTTACACAAATCTGTTGCCTGTATCTAGTGGTTTACACAAATCTGTTGCCTGTATCTACAATGTTTACACAAATCTGTATCCTGAATCTAAATATTTAAACAAGTCTGTTGCCTGTATCTGCAATGTTTACACAAATCAGTTGCCTGTATCTACAATGTTTACACAAATCTGTTGCCTGTATCTACAATGTTTACACAAATCTGTTGCCTGTATCTACAATGTTTACACAAATCTGTTGCCAGTATCTACAATGTTTACACAAGTCTGTTGCCTGTATCTAGTTGTTTACACAAATCTTTTGCCTGTTTCTACAATGTTTACACAAATCTTTTGCCTGTTTCTACAATGTTTACACAAATCTGTTGCCTGTATCTAGTTGTTTACACAAATCTGTTGCCTGTATCTACAATGTTTACACAAGTCTGTTGCCTGTATCTACAATGTTTACACAAGTCTGTTGCCTGTATCTACAATGTTTACACAAATCTGTTGCCTGTATCTACAATGTTTACACAAATCTGTTGCCTGTATCTACAATGTTTACACAAGTCTGTTGCCTGTATCTACAATGTTTACACAAATCTGTTGCCTGTATCTACAATGTTTACACAAGTCTGTTGCCTGTATCTACAATGTTTACACAAATCTGTTGCCTGTATCTAGTTGTTTACACAAATCTGTTGCCTGTATCTACAATGTTTACACAAGTCTGTTGCCTGTATCTACATTGTTTACACAAGTCTGTTGCCTGTATCTACAATTTTTACACAAATCTGTTGCCTGTATCTACAATGTTTACACAAATCTGTTGCCTGTATCTACAATGTTTACACAAGTCTGTTGCCTGTATCTACAATGTTTACACAAATCTGTTGCCTGTATCTAGTTGTTTACACAAATCTGTTGCCTGTATCTACAATGTTTACGCAAGACATAAATGCCATCCTTACACACCTTGATAAAACTCATAATCCACTCTTACTGTTAGTAATTAAACTATTTATGGATAGTTAACTTTGAAGAGGAGTTCTGTTGAAAATTTATGACAGCCAAAATACAAGATTCTTGGAACTGAGGTTTTTGTATTCGCAAAAATTAGGTATATTTGACAACAATTGAAAACATAAAAGTCTGACAAATGTCCAAGTTCTCATTTGTTGCAACCTTCTCCCCACCTGACATTTGATGTTATTTAGGGAATACCATATACATTCAATACACAAGCATATTGACAAGACAGCTTACCACAGGTAATGTCAAAGTGAATGTCAAAAGTAATTATCAGGGAGCATCAATCATATGATAAATGGGTTCTTTGTCTACAAACTACAGATTTTCAGTGTGGAACCTGAGCGACGGAACTCTTTACCTGTTGATGATGAACCAGAAGGCACTGTCATCAATATCCCACACCATTTTAAACAAGTGAATAAAATCACACAAATATTTTACACAACTTATTATATCCAAAAGGGTAAACCCTGAAATTCTAACACTATGAATGAACCAAATGATGCCATAACAATAAATACTAGCCACATAAAGAAACTGTGCACGGAGAAAATATAGATATTAGGGCACACCGTCCACATATGAAATATAGGTTTGAACACAGCAATTATTGGAGACATTCAAACGCTCATGCACGTGCCATGCGATATGACGTCATTGATGGGGGCCTATGGACGTGCAATGTGTTATTGCACGTGCATCCTGTGCAGCTGTACACAGCATGTGCAACTCAAAATTCGCTGTCACTTTGGAAAGCATGATCTGTGGTCATTCAAAAATTCAAAACTTCTCAGGCGCAGACACAAGCATATCACAAGCAAATCATGCCAAGATTGACAGCTGCACAGCGTCATGAAGCCATTGGAATGATCCGAGCGGGAATGAGGCAACAACAGGTGGCAACACATTTCCAATGCCATCATAACACGATATCGGCATTGGTGAGGCGTTATCAGAACACAAATGACGTTGCCGACCACCCACGTTCAGGACGTCCCTGAGTAGCGACGCCAAGACAGGAGAGATGGATTCAAGTTACACATCTCCGACACAGGTTCCAAACGGCAGTAACGACGTCCCAGACAATTCCTGGACTGCGCCGTATCCATCCCAACACTGTCAGGAATCGTTTAAGCCAGTACGGGATTCGACCACGACGCCCTGCCATACGTCCCATCCTGACACACCGTCATCGCGTCAACCATCTAAGATGGTGTCGAAATCATGTTCGCCAACCTCGAATATGGTGGAGAAATGTTGTCTTTACAGATGAATCGAGGTTCAACATTTCCCACAGTGACGGGCACCAACGTGTCTACAGGCGTTTGGGAGAACGTTACGCACGCAACTGTATTATGGAGAGGAATCGTTTTGGAGGTGGCTCTGTGATGATTTGGGGTGGGATAACAGCACGCCACCGAACCCCTTTGGTGGATTTTCAGGGCAATCTCACCGGTGTTGGCTACAGAGATCAGATTCTGAGGCCTGTGGTCATTCATTTCCTGCCACGTCATGGCCCGGGATTGACATTTCAACAGGACAACGCTCGTCCTCACACGACTAGGGTCGCAATGGATTTCCTTCACCATAACAATGTCATGTTACTGCCATGGACTGCAAATAAAACAATTGTTGAAGTGAGCTATAATACTGTGCATATTCTTAAAGAAACACTCCAGCATAAGCAATGTCCCACTCAGTCAAGTTACGATGTAACTCAATGACCACCCGACTCATTCAGTCACCTCTCAAAACAAGGCCAAGGTTGTTGGGGACCTACTGCAATCCCAAAAGGTTGTATGATGTATGATGTGCTAAAGCAAATTCATCAGGAAATAATAAAAGATTTAGGAACCGCAAAAAAATGAGGCTTTATCCTCATTTGAAGCTAAGTCAAACTTGTACTAGAAATGCACAAAATATGAAAAAGAATTCCATAATATTAAAAGGCACCAGTTCAGACCATGCCCAACATTCAGGCAGTGGATAATTAATTGAGTACATTTGACATAAATCTGGATTAGTCAGTGTCAAGGTTTGACAGATTAAACTGAAGTTTTCTGTTTTGTGAATCTGTGAACACCATGAATACTTTGCTGACACCAACCTAACTACATACGGTTTGTACAACCACTCCTTCCAGGCATAGCTCACCTCCCATGATGAAAACGCTGACAGGTCAAGATGTGCTCCCGAATGGGTCAGGGCTCCTGTTGCTTCTTTCTGAAAAACAAAGACATCATCCATACCAATGATAACAAGCATGAAATACTCATATCCCCTGCCAATATGACATGTCCGGTTGTGTGCAATGCATTAGCTCCTGTGGACTATGTTCACTGGGCCTTTTTGTAAATGGCCTAATTTGCAGCACTAAAAAAAAGTTATTACTGGTGTTGCTTCTCATCTGCAGTTTATGATAGAATATGTAACTGTATTTGGAATGAGTAAGGATGAGACAAATGGACAAACAACTTCTTTATTAGAAATAGGATCGATGATTTCGGTGTAGGTTCTAACACGGTTATAAAGCAAGTGAAGTACAGAGTATGGTTCACAAGAATATATACAGAATAGGAGGCAGTGTTTATACAGTTGAGTATGTTTAAGATCAGTTACGCTGTTGTATTTGTAATGAGTTGTGTTTCTGCATGAAGTTAGCCAGTGAATGCAACAACCGTGTCCATGACACTTTTGGAGGAACATACACACAAGCAATGCAGAACTTACCAACAAGAATGGAAATGTATTCAATACTGCGAGATGACATTATGTGCCAAGTTTGGTGGAGAAATATGGTACGGTTTTCAAGATCTGCTCCGGAAACGAGGACTACCACCATTTTCAGTCTAAATCAAAGTCATTGCCATGGAAACTCGAAAAACTTTTTTTTTAAATCCAAAACTATCAAAAGGCACCAGTTCACCACTAGACCTATCTATGTACCAAGTTTGGTGAAGAAATATGGTACGTTTTTCAAGATCTCCTCCGGAAATGAGGACTACCGCAATTTTCAGTCTAAATCACAGTCGTTGCTATGGAAACTCACACATTCCTATATCCCCCTTTCACTTCATGGCGGGGGATAATAATTCTGATCATAAACACAACATTTGAACCCTGTCAATGCCAAAGGGACTCAAGTCCCTCCTCCTCACTTTGAAGTTGCCTAATTATCTGTACTGTGATATCATCCACAAAGTATAATTACTGAAAACAACATCTGCAAAATTAGATTGATCATAAATATCGCTACTTTTGACATTTTACTAAATCACTATTCACAGCATTATTTTCTTGTATGTTTTGATATTGGTAAAATATAAGTATATTTGACATTTGAATACTCATCCTGCATTACTCCTTAATGCATTTACTGCTGGTTATATGTACATAAAGACGTAGCTGTGAGAGGTTCAGCTGCAGAAGAAGTTCTTCCAACCAGTTGTGTGGCAAAATACCCTCACACAGGTGCCACGTGACCTTGAAGTGGAGAAGTCTTGTATGAGCACATTACTGCTTGAACATAACATCTGAAGACATCATGGGGAGGTAGCACTGCGATGGGAGGGTAGTAAGACGAAGTATTGCAGAGTAAGTATACAAATGTAAAAAATATTTAGATTTTTCTACATTTTTTAACTTATCCTGCATTACTCCTTCATGCATCTTTATCAGACGGTAGAAGGGAAGCATACCTTCAGAAGTGATCCTCAAGAGACCCTCTTCAAAATGTCCAAGGTACCATCAAAGCATCCTTCGCGATGACCAGAACCGTGTGACCATTCTTGTCAGAAAAAAATGAGAGTGCGAGGGATGCAGGATGTCCAGGTAACAGTACAGTAATAGAAAAAAACATGTGCCAAGGTCTAAAACTGACGTACCGAGCTAATTTCAGTTGGACATAAACCCTCTAGTCAGGGGTGACAAGCATCAGAGAGGTCAAAAGGTCAGCTCTGGGCATCAGGAAGAGTCAATGGGGCTTGGTGACCTGCTGGGCAATAACCATATTGCCAATATGAGCACCTCCAAATTGAGGCTGTTGATGTGCCAAGTGAGGCCCTGAGGTCGTCTCGTCCCAACCCTGTAGAGAAGCTTCTACAAACCGAATGGATGTCAGGGATAACTGTTAAGGAGACAACTCCTAAGATGTTTGAGTCTTCCGCCCACCAACTGAGACAACTCCTGAGGTGAGGCGGTAGAGCAACGGATAGGCAAGGGTCCTGACATTGTATGTAAGGCGCCAGGAACTGTTTGATAGGAACCAGGTATAATTGACCTCTGCTCGTCAAATCCTGGACTGACATGAGCAATCCCATGAGCTCAAGTCAGTGATCACTGACAAAGTGTAATTCGCTGTTAGGTCATACTGTCTTCTGTCGACCCTCAATTATACCATGGGCCGTAGGCCCACACAAGTACTGAATAAAGAATAATACAAAGTGTAAGCTGGCTGTTGAAGAGCGGGTATCAGATTTAGATTAGACTGTCTACAAGACTGTAAAGTTGAAAAGTCAACTTCAGGGGGGTTTCTGATTGTGTTGGGCGTTGATGATACAGGGTTTTACACGATGCTCAAATGTGCATCCAGTATGCACAATTGTAGAGAATGGACGCATTGCGCCCACAGCCCATCAAGGGCAGTTATGGGGGTCTGTTATTTCATCCATCAGTCATGACCACTGTCCACATCATAATTAATTCATTCCAGACTCTAAAAGAAATGATCTCAACGTACAGTACACTACACTAGTGCCTCGTTTACTCCACGTGTTGTCATCGGAGGTTGACGAAAAGGTCATGTGAAAAATCATAAAATTGAAGCCATATCTAGAAGATAAGGCTGAATACATAATTCTTTGGTCTGAAAGATTGTACCTTATGAAGTAAGGAGACTGTTTCCATCCCCTTGGCGCCGTATAAGCACTCCCGTTCTGATATCAAGGTGACGCTGAAGCGCTATGTCTCAAGCAGAATCTCAAGTGCGCTGGCGCCAGCGCAGAAAGCGTTGACATCACACCGAGATGTTGTCAAACAGGGGTCAGTACAGTCCAAACACAATAGGTGGGAATCCCTGCTAGACTTGTTACCGTGACAAGTAATACAACAAGGCATAAATATGTAATTTAAGGAAAAGTCGTATTCATAACGTGCGCAACAGAACAATGAAACAACAGGGAATTTATAACTTAAAAACTCATTGGGTTCAATGAGTAAATTATGCAAAAAAAGTGACAACAAAAAATTAAAGCATGCAAGAGAACAGGCAATATACATGAAAAATTCAAGACGCAGGGCACAAGAATGTGACCATGAGGAGAATTCAAAATGGCTAATTGGAACAACAATACACCTGATATTATGATTAAGAGCTACTATCGAGGGCCGAATATTAATGCAATGAAAAGGTGAGACATGAAGTCACCAACCACAAGCAATATACAATCACAAGTAAAACGTAGAAATAGAAATAACAGCACAGGGTGCTAGTAAATTCTGGAATCGTTATTCTCAAACACGCCTAGTCAGTTTGAATGACAAGCAGTAATGTGCTCATACAAGAACTGACTGACCAAACCGAGCACGCTCGCTTGAGTGTTTGTCGAGTTGGTAATGTTTGATGAACGTGCTCGGCTGGCCCCAAATAGCCGCTGAGCATATCTCAATGGGCAGAGCGGCGGCGTACGCTTGTGACGTAGCCACTGCTATAACCGAATGAGCCTTCAACCTGGTAGGGGGGGGTCCCTGCCTTTAAGCGTATACGCTCTGCAAATGGTTGAAACTATTCACCTTGAGATAGATTGTTTGCTCGCAGGGGAGCCAGCCTTCCTACCGCCGTAACAGCAAAATAGTTGGTTATCCTTACGGATACCCTTAGTTCTGCCTATATAGGCCTTGAGGCAAGACATGGGCATGTCTTACAGTGGTCCCCGACGAGGAAGGCTGTGAAAGAGCAGGTAGCTCAATAGGAGCCGTCACGTGGAAGGCGTGTGCAACCTTAGGACGGAAAGAGTCCGGCAGCCGAATACTGACTCTGTCCTGGTGGAAGACAGTTAGTTCGGGACTCCGCAAAGCCAGTATTGTGTCTGCAACTCGTGCAGGTATACCGCTCTTCTGGAGGCAATTCCTGACAGTGGCCAAGCCACCCACTGAATCCTGGGATTCAGGTGGAGGGCCCCGTTCTGGGATAGGAGGTCCGGTCGTAAAGGTAATAGAACAGGAGGCTGAGCCAGAAACCTGAGTATTACGGGAAACCAACTCTGCGCCGACCAAAGAGGTGCCAGGAGCACAAGTAGTCGCGCAGGCTGAGTGGCTAGCTGAGATAGGACCTTGGAAATCAGAGGGACTGGCGGGAATGCCCACAGAACTCTGTCCGTCCAATCTAGCTGGAAGGCGTCCGGCGCCACTGACCTCGGGTCGGGGACTCGGGAGCAGAACGTTGGTGTCTGGTGATTCACCCCAGACGCAAACAGATCCACCTGGAACGACCTGTATAACCTGGAGATAATCCCGAATATCCCCGGGTCGAGCCTCCACTCGTGAGGAGCGAGGATCCGGCGAGACAGAGCGTCCGCACGGACGTTGTCCACCCCCAGCAGATAAACAGGTATCACCCTGATATGGTGAGTGTCGCACCATAGGAGGAACTGCCACGTCTCTTGGAGAAGCGACGGAGACACCGTTCCCCCCTGCTTCCGGATGTAAGTCATTGCCGTTTGGTTGTCCATCTCTAGACGAACCACTTGGCCACGAAGCAGATCCAGGAAGCGTTGGAACACCAACCGGACCACTCTCAGTTCTAGCACATTGATGTGCAGTTTGATCCCCTGCTGGGACCATAGTCCTGAGGCAGTGTGATTGTTCAGAACGCCTCCCCAGCCGGAGAGTGACGCGTCTGTTTGAACTGTTGTGAGACGGAACGGGGTTGTCGAGGGGGAGCCCCCGGGACAGATTCCCGACCTCGGTCAACCACTGAAGGTGTGTAATGAGCCACTGCGGAGTCTCAAGAACAGTCTCGAGATCTTCCGAGTTCACCCAAAGTCGACCGAGCGCTTGTTGAATGGGTCTCATTCTCAAGCGCGCCCGCCAAACCACATCCACCTTCGCCGCCATGTTGCCCAGTAACTGGAGCCATGTACGAGCAGTCTGTCTTGTGGACAGAAGGAATGGGAAGTAACACTTCTGACCTTGACTATGCGATCTTGTGATAGAGATACAAGTCCGCTCACTGTGTCGAAGTTCGCCCCTAGGAAGACAAGATTCTGAGTAGGGCTCAGATCTGACTTCTTCAGATTGACTATCCACCCTAGAGTGATCAGAATGTCTATCACTTCTTGTGTAGCTATCTGACTCAGGGATTGCGATAGAGCTCTTGGTAACCAGTCGTCGAGGTACGGATGGCAGAACCATGTGTGGGCACTTGGGCAGGAATCAACATCAGCTTGGTGAACACCCTCGGGGCCGTGGAGATCCCGAATGGTAGAACCCGGAACTGATAACACCTCCCGTCAAAAGAAAACCTCAGGTATTTCTTGAACTCGGGCAGTATGGGTACGTGGAGATAGGCGTCTTTAAGGTCTATTGACGTTAGCCAGTCTCCTGTCTCGACAGCTGAGATCAGTGAGCGCAGTGTCTCCATCCTGAAGGACGGTACCTCTAAGAGTTTGTTCAGCCTTCTCAGATTGAGAATAGGTCTGAACCCTCCGTCTTTTTTGGTGGCTAGGAAATACGTCAAGTAGAAGCCCTCGTTTTCCTGTCCCTTTTCCTGCTTTTCCGACCAGCCGCCTTGCCCCGGCCCTTGCCCCGGCCCTTGCCTCTCCCTGCGCCTTTACCTGAAGGAAGCGGCTGCTTCCCAGCAGGTGCAGACTTCTGACCCGACGTGTCAGCGTGGGAAGAGTCAAGGGGAGACGCCCGCTTAAGCGGCTTAGCGCTAGGTACCTCCAACAAGGCCTTAGAGTCCTTGATTGAAGCGTACAACTGAGCGGCCTCTCGGACCACCTGCTGAGCCCCAGGGAAGAGGGTGGCACCCATCTTATAAGGCAAAGCTAGGAGGTCCAGGCGTGTGGATGCCGAGTCCTTAGACACCGACATCCGAGGAGTCAGCCGGCCCCTCCCCCACCAGCTCCCTCTCTACTGCAGACAGATAGGCGGAGTGTACAGAGACGCGAAGCTGTTGTCATGCATTACGGTATTGCTCCTCGAAGCAAACGTAAGCAGCCTTCAGCTTCGCACTGCACATAGGAAAGGGGGGCAAACGCCGGCCCTGTTTGGCCTTAGCCAAGGGGGGGGTTTAAAGACCCCCCCCCAGGGCTACAGAAGTCCAGACACATTCGTCGACCACTGGAACCTCGAAATCACCATCCTCTGCTGACAGGTACCGCTTAATAAGTTCGGGCAGGTCGAACTTCCTGCTGGCACCCGAAAGCAGAGGATAGATGACCTCGTGCGCCAAGGAGGACAAAATGCGGCGCCGCACCTGGGGCGCCTTGCTAGGAGCAAAGGCGTCCCCCGGAAGGCGGAACTCAGTCGGATCTGACGTGGGCATGGGCGCAGCCACCTTAGGCAGTACCTGGATGATCTTGTCCCTTACGTGCCTCAACGAGGATACAAAGGAGAATGTCCCCGAAGCCTCCGAGTCATCCCCTCCCTCCTCTCCTCCTCTCTCAATTCCGAGCCGACCGTAATCGACTCATCCTCGAGAAAGGTAGCAGACGAGACAGGAAGAGGACGCCCGAAGGCCTGGGCCTTCGCATCCCCGGGCTGCCCCCGGCCCGACGCTGAGTCCCGGTCTCGAGGTGCTGGGTGTTCAAGGGAACCCACCTGGCTCTGGGCCACAGATCCACTAGTGGAAGCCTCGGCATCGGAGAAGGAGCCGAAGCCCTGTCTCGGATCGTCCCCGAGGCCAAAAGGCCTGCCTCGGCCGGCGTCAGGCATTCCACAGGGCCTCCAGTCGCGTCCGGCGCCGACAATGGGGAAGGCCCAGCCCGCAGCTCCTCTCGGAGCTGGGACTTAACCTCCTCCATTATCAACGCCATCTGCGACTTTAGTAGAGCAGAAATATCTGCCAAAGAGGGTGCAGGAGAGGGTGCAGGTGTAGGTGCCTCGAGGTGCCTCGGGGACCCTCGAGACCGGTCCTCGGAGATAGGGTGGAGGAGACAGTAGCAGAAGGCATTGATTTAGCCTTTTTACCCTTTTTAGACGGGGGGGGATGGCCTTATTAGAGCGAATGTCAACCCCCGCCTCAATAAACCCTTAAAGTGGAGCAGATCGGCATGCCGACGCTTCAGTGTCCTGGGGGTAAACTCTTGACAGATGGAGCATGACTGATCGTCATGCCCCTTTTCTGCCAAACACTTCAGGCAGCTAGGGTGCTGATCCTGGGGTGTAATATTGGACCTGCACCTACACCTACACCAAATGGTGTTTCTGTGGACGTTAAATTGTCTTGCAACATCACATTGACTCGATCCTGCTTCAAGCATACCAATGGCTCTCAGAGGCTCATTTTCGGACAGGCGTGGCATTTTGTAATGTTGAATAATTGCGTAATTTTGTTGTTTTTCTGAGTGGCTGTTGTCAGCATGATGCTAAACAATGCATATGGAATCCTGTTAACGCACATGTTTTTATACCCATTCTTGGGTAGTGAAATGCATGAGGCTTGCATAAAAGTCAACTTTTGCATGGAATGCATGCTTTTCTGTGGCAGTTGCGTTTTTGTGACTTGATTCCATACATGTACTACAATATTGAAAACCAAACTTTTCTTGTTTGAAAAATACACTAAAATATTGGTGCCACAGGAACTTTTGTTGTGGAGTATATTTGGTATTTCTTTGAGGTGAAGGTTCAGTGAAAGAATGTTTACATAATCATTCTATCCTGCTGATTAGAATCAGTGGTCCAAACCAGTGTAAGCCCTGGACGTCCAAGACGTCCATCAGATAGTGTGAGGCAAACACTGAGACTGACTGCCAAAAGCAACTCCCATTATAGCTGTTAACATATAGTTGCTATGTAGTGCCATGGTCGATGCCTCTTCCCTTGTCTCATGCGGGTTGGAGGCAAGTTGAAGCAAATGTGTATGCTTGTAAGATGACTGATCATAGCCAAAAGACACTGTGGCACTGGATACCTCCATAGTTGAAGTTGTTGACAAGGGGATGAATTATCTCTTACATGAGCGGCTCAGAGATTCTGAAGCTTGAAGGTTGATCTTCAGGGCTCTCACTGGGCAGAGTGAGAGATCTTCCAGATCCTTTAGGACTAATATAGAGGAAAGTGGAGGGATGGTGATAACCTGTCCGGCCAGCCAGGGACTTGGTTCTTTGCTACAAAGTCCCATCTCAGGTCCAGGAAGACTTTGCCATGGTGCTGTCTTTCAAAACAATACCATTAACATCATATGTGTGGATTTCACTAACGCGAGCTGCAGTAGACAACGCCAACAAGAAGACCGTCTTGAGTGTGATATGCTCAAAGTCTTTATCAGCCAAGGCTTTGTAAGGTTCAGGCGACATATGAAGTAAGATGATATTCAAGTGGCCTTAATCGAGAAGCCAGGTCCACCATTCTGTATGATCGTATAAAGGCTTGAAGTTATGCTTCTGCGAAAATATTCATACCACTGGTCAAGCAATCACTGTGTTGATAGCAGCTAGGTAAGTAGCAAGTGTAGCTCCTTTAGGCTTTCTTGAGATTTTCAAATGCTGAAGGTATTCTGCTATCTGTTGAGGTGATGCTGTATTTGGGGATTGAATGTCTTGAGCCTTGCAGTAACATCGAATGCTTTCCACTTTCGATCACAGAGAGCATTTGTCGAAGTATGAAGCATCTTTAACAGATTGAGTCACTCTTCTAGAATTTCTTTGGCAATCAAAGATTTCTGAAGATACGCCAGATGCAGAGATGGAGTCTCCAGTCACAGATGAAGCTGGCTTGAGTTTCACTGAAGCAGTAGGGCTGTCCTTAGAGGTAGATGATGATGCTTTCAATCTGCGATGTTTACAAGCACAGTGAACCAACTCCTCGCTGGCCAGAAGGGCGTGACCAAAAGTAGATGAAGTCTCTTCGTGTCTAAAATCTTCTACAAACCCTCGAGATAGAAGTCCGGACTGTTGGCGGACCACTGGAAGGTATGCGTAAGCATACAGGTCTTCCCCGAGAAAAGGCTAGAGCAGCCTGTTCCCAAGCCTGTAGGTCAGGTACTGGGGAGATGAAACATGGTAGTGTTGTACCTGGTCACAAATAGGTATACTTCTTGCTTCTGGTAAAGCTGACAAATCCACTGGCTGATCTCCGGATGGAGCCTCCACTCCGTCGGGAATGGTTGATCCAGTCGTGATAGCGCATTGCTGACACGTTCGGAATCCCCAGAATGTGCCTGGCTTGAACTTGAATTAGAAGTGAAAAACTTTTAGTGTGTAAAACTGATTGTCATTTGTAGGAGTGATGCGGATTTCATCGATCCCCTCTTGTTGCTGTACCACATGACTGAAGCGTTGTTCGATTGGACCATCAATCAGGTTGAGACTACAAAGGATGGCTCATCAAACATTGTGATGTTCGCCAATGATCGGATTGGTCCTTGGTTGAATGTAATAGAGGTCAGTATCGTCGAATCCCTTTGGAGTTCGTGTCGCATGTCATTGTCTTGATAAGTCACTGTGGAAGTGATTGTAGCTGTCTTATTAATGAATCCATACAATGAATCCCCAGAGTAGACAATGGAAGGTATCTTCAATGTTGTTACTAATAAGGTATAAGTTGACATGATACAGTAAGTTGTCGACACATTTATCAAACGGCCATAATGTGATAATGAGCAGGAAGCAGGCAGGCAGGGTGCCGACCTTATCATTGAAATTGCTCAATGTATCAAACACTGGGAATTTAAGCGAAGGGAATTCCCCAAGTCCAGACTTTTTTATTTGGGTGATGATTTCGCCGGTCACTTTTTATCATCTGTTTTACTCTACTTCCATTTTTCAAATTTAATTTTGGTCAAGCATTTGTGATCAAGTATGCCCTAAAGTATTTAAATCTGCCAAGTTCAAATGTTGAGTTTACTTGCCCTTTAATGAAGCCTCAAATATTTGAGAGTACCCAACCTGCTTACAGCACCTTATGCCAAAATAAATTCAGCAGGCAGGGTACAGAAGTGTACACTAAAACATCAAGAAAACTACTTCACCAGCCTAGACATGATATAGTTTGTACACTTATGTATTAAGGAAACTGACCGGCCAGCCTGGAAACATTCCTTCTGACCATATCTTCTCGAACTCCTTCTGGACACCTTCCACCTCCTGCAAAGATACAACAGTACACAAATACCTGATCATCTGTATAAACATGGTAAACAGGAAACCAAATCCTTGGACTTGTGTTCAACTGTAAGTATTTGAGGAGGTTATCTAGGTTATCAGCAATAGCCACTAGGATGGCAGGTTGGGCATAATTTAATCCAAACTTGCTCGATTTAAAAACATTGAAAATCAAATTTGATCACTTATTAAACCAACTACAAAAGTGCTTGCAAAAACTGAAGCAGCCCCTTCGTCGCTATTTCCAGAAGATCCTAGAATTGTATTTCCATTCGGACACATTATCTTCAGTTTTGAGAAAGACATGCCAACCACAAGTAAAGTACCTTGCCTCTAGCTACTTGAATAAAAAAGTTATATACAGTCAAGTCTCGTTAATCCGACATCGTTGGTTGCACATGATTATGTCGGATTAACGAATATGTCGGATAAACGAAATTAAGTGATTTGTGATCGAAAATCGGACATCTTCACGATAGATAATAACCGTGTGTTTCCTCGTGTAAATGCAAGTGCTACTGTCTTAACAACTTGCTTCATCTACTTAAAATAGTCTGTCAGTGTTTTCTGTTTCTCACATTTTGAAGGCACATTTCTCAAAGTCCCCTGTTCGCTTGACGTCTAGGGCTGGTGGTCCTTCAGCATCAACATTGTCGAGGTGTAATTTCATTTGTTTCTTATAATAAAGCTTGAAATTCTTTATGACCCCGGCATCTAGTGTTAATTGTTAAAGTTAATCTCTGCAGCCGGTGTGTGTCAAAACACAGGGTTGTGTACTCGCGGGCAGATGACCACGGAGTACGCTGACCACTGTGTCGGATTAACGAGACTGATTAATGAGTGATTTCAGTAATTCGTTGCAAATTAGGTGTGTCGGAGTCGGAGTGCGAGAATGTCGGATTAACGGGACTAAATAGCACTGAATCAATCGGTTCCCATCATTTGTGTCGGATAAAGCCGAGTGTCGGATTAACGAGTGTCGGATTAACGTGACTTGACTGTATACACTTCCAGTTAAATGACTTCATTTCCGGTTTGGAAAAACAAGTTTGATCACCCATTTGATTGCATCTTAGTAGTAATCCTCATCAGCGCTACATTTTTACATAAAGAAATCTTTGAAGAGAACAATTCTTACACATTTTAATGTTCGACACATAACAAAAACTTAATTTCATCAGCCAGTCAACACAACTATGACTGTAGAGAAGGGCAACCTTTTACAATGCTACAGAAGAACCAACTCACCTCGCTTAGGTCCAAGAGCGCCCTCACTCTTGTGGTATAGTCGGCCATGTAGTCCAACAAAAACACCAGGTACCTGCAACAGCAGTCCGTCATTTCCATATCTATAGTAACAGTCATACCCAGCATTCCTGGTGAAATTGCGCTCAAACAGTATTCCTTATTATTCTTTTAATGTATGAGTATGCACACATTTAAAAAGAACGGTACCAGTTGACAAGGGAACAGATATCCCAGACATCAAGGTAAAACCCTGACGGTTGTAGGCCAGAGTAACAGAATGGTGCAGGAGAAGACAGTGTACATACAGTGATGGTCAGAAGACAGTGTATACACAGTGACAGTCAGAAGAAGACAGTGTCCACACAGTGACAGTCAGAAGACAGTGTACATACAGTGACAGTCAGAAGACAGTGTACATACAGTGACAGTCAGAAGACAGTGTACATACAGTGACAGTCAGAAGACAGTGTACATACAGTGACAGTCAGAAGACAGTGTACATACAGTGACAGTCAGAAGAAGACAGGGTACATACAGTGATGGTCAGTAGAAGACAGTGTACACACAGTGACAGAAGAAGACAGTGTCCACACAGTGACAGTCAGAAGAAGACAGTGTCCACACAGTGACAGTCAGAAGAAGACAGTGTCCCTAAGTGACAGTCAGAAGAAGACAGTGTCCACACAGTGACAGTCAGAAGAAGACAGTGTCCACACAGTGACAGTCAGAAGAAGACAGTGTCCACAAAAGGACGGTCAGTAGAAGACAGTGTCCACACAGTGACAGTGAGAAGAAGACAGTGTACACACAGTGACAGTCAGAAGAATACAGTGAACATACAGTGACAGTCAGAAGAAGACAGTGTCCACACAGTGACAGTCAGAAGAATACAGTGTCCACACAAGGACGGTCAGTAGAAGACAGTGTCCACACAGTGACAGTCAGAAGAATACAGTGAACATACAGTGACAGTCAGAAGACACGGTACACACAGTGACAGTCAGAAGAAGACAGTGTACACACAGTGACAGTCAGAAGCTAGTGTACACACAGTGACAGTCAGAAGACAGTGTACATACAGTGACAGTCAGAAGAAGACAGTGTACACACAGTGACAGTCAGAAGCTAGTGTACACACAGTGACAGTCAGAAGCTAGTGTACACACAGTGACAGTCAGAAGAAGACAGTGTACACACAGTGACAGTCAGAAGCTAGTGTACACACAGTGACAGTCAGAAGACAGTGTACACACAGTGACAGTCAGAAGACAGTGAAACTGTACACACAGTGACAGTCAGAAGACAGTGTACACACAGTGACAGTCAGAAGCTAGTGTACACACAGTGACAGTCAGAAGACAGTGAAACTGTACACACAGTGACAGTCAAAAGACAGTGTACACACAGTGACAGTCAGAAGCTAGTGTACACACAGTGACAGTCAGAAGACAGTGAAACTGTACACACAGTGACAGTCAGAAGACAGTGAAACTGTACACACAGTGACAGTCAGAAGCTAGTGTACACACAGTGACAGTCAGAAGACAGTGTACACACAGTGACAGTCAGAAGACAGTGAAACTGTACACACAGTGACAGTCAGAAGACAGTGAAACTGTACACACAGTGACAGTCAGAAGACAGTGTACATACAGTGACAGTCAGAAGAAAGTGAAATTGTACACACAGTGACACTTACAACTAGTACAATAAGACATTGTACACACAGTGACACTTATAACTAGTACAATAAGACATTGTACACACAGTGACACTTATAACTAGTACAAGAAGACATTGTACACACAGTGACACTTACAACTAGTACAAGAAGACATTGTACACACAGTGACACTTATAACTAGTACAAGAAGACATTGTACACACAGTGACACTTATAACTAGTACAATAAGACATTGTACACACAGTGACACTTACAACTAGTACAAGAAGACATTGTACACACAGTGACACTTATAACTAGTACAAGAAGACATTGTACACACAGTGACACGTATAACTAGTACAATAAGACATTGTACACACAGTGACACTTATAACTAGTACAAGAAGACATTGTACACACAGTGACACTTATAACAAGTACCGTATTTTCTTGAGTAGAGTGCGCATTTTTTTTCCAAAAACACAGCTGAGTAGAAGGGGGTGCGCATTATACATGAATTAATTAGTTTTATGTTTTTTCCCCCATGGAAAGATATTACCGTGAGCACGTAACACCGGAAATACCATGTCAACAAATCCATACTGAAGTACACAAATTATTCATTACACTGTCTGGCTATAAAAAGTGTTCTTTGTATATCTGGACTTATGTTTGTAATTTATTTCATTAATTTTATTCAAAATTCAATTTAATATTGTTTTAATTAATTTCGGCGAAAATCGTGTGTGAAGGATCGAAAGATCGCACAACTCACCGTTATTAACAGCAAACACGGTCAGATTACCGCTATTGACGCCTTGAAACGAACTTTAGTTGACAGAGAATGAATACATATATCATAAATGCCATACTTTGATTCGTTAAAAGTCATATTTGTTTTTGATGGACGATTCTGTCAACACTTAATTCTCGCGATCACGTGCACGGGAGCCTTGACGGTGACTGGTCAGACTGGTTCCATGTAAAAAATAATACCCGGCAATAGCGATCAGCTGCTTCGCTTAGGGTTATTATTATTTTAAATGTTTAGTAAAAGCTGCATCTAAATTAACAAGATATTGGAATATATTATCAGTGATTATTCCTCATAAAAAAATAGTTTCAGATACAACTTTTGCCGATCCTTGCATTAAAATCCTGTAAAGTATATCATTGGGTGTGTCTTGACTGAATCACTGGTAGATTCCAAGAAAACGTGTGTACAGCTGATTGCTGTGTCCGGCTTATATGAAAATACACAAGGTAATCTTAATCCCTGGATATAAAACGATGCCTAGCTGAACAAAAAATACAATTTAAACGGTAAATCAACATGTCTGGTGATTTTTTATCTCAAATTTCGAATTTGTACTGACAAAGTTTCTCATCACCCGTTCGTTTGCCGGACTTCGCTGAAGGGGTACGGTGTAATTTTTTTCTGCGCATAATATTCAAATTTCATTTTTTTCCAAAATTTTGAATCCGCTAGAGGGGGGTGCGCATTATACATGGGTGCGCACTATACTCAAGAAAATACGGTACAACAAGACATTGTACACACAGTGACACTGATAACTAGTACAACAAGTCATTGTTGAAGCCAAGTCATTGTTTGTGTAATTACCCCTGACTGTGTTATATACAAAAACAGGAAACTCACTCTTTGTATGCAGCATTCTTCTTGTCCTTGGCAACATCAAATAGTCTGTCAAATATGGTCAGGTATGTGATGTAATCAATTTTCTGAAATGTCAATTGATAAACATGTACCAATGTCATGTTAGTGAAGACTGTTTTTTATGATGATCACAGTCGCCTCAAAACAATCAAGTTTGAATGCAGACATATATATATGCATGTATTGAGATGTGTGTGCACTTACCTCAATACCCTTGAGGTTGAGGTACCTCTCGTAACACTGATGTAGATCTAGGTAACGACCATATCCTTCCTCATCTGTGAACTCTACTGCATCTGTAACAGATGATGGAATAAAGGACAATGCATGACATCATCGCAGATTATTAAACAACAACTGTTGAGCACAGGCATCCTAGAGCCTCATTCTGTCTTAGATGAGTCAGCTTCCCATAGCACTAAACGACAGTTGCACTAAGTTGAAGATTTGGGGTTTCACTGGATAAAAACACTAAGTCACCGTTCTTCGTCCACCTGAATATAATGTCAAAAGATGCCAATATCAATCAGGACGGTCATTGAAGACTGTCAACATCATTAAAAATATTGTCTGCATAAAGTGAAGACCACCAGTAGTTCTGGACAAATATGTAAAAAATCACAAACTTGCAACTGTTTTTTTTAATCTGCAACACTGAATGTTAGGTGTAAATGTTGTAGAAGAGTTGCATAACATTGTTGCAGTACACAAAGTTTCAATTCTTGGCCTTAACGTTTTAAAAATTCACTTAACAAAACTAAATCAGTTGTTTTTGAGAAAGGGCTTCAGAAAGAAGAAACTGTATTCATTACAACCAAACTAACATTACAGAGCTTCATTTGTCATTGCGCATTATATCAGAAATGTATGTATACCTTATAATACATGTGATATATATATATATATATGCTCTTCAAAAAAAGAAACTTGACATAGATGTAAAACCACTTTTTGCCAAATATCTAAAATAATTACATTAAATGAGAACCAAATAAGTCAAACAGAAAGATGATGTGTCTATAATTCACGAAAACACATGCAAAGCACATAAACGTAGCGTTTGGGGATCAATTTTACAGCTTCATCCAAACGCAACCGCCTGTAAAAATTGTGCAGCACAGGATCCTGCATTTAGGCATGCAGGCCCCCCTGCTGAATGGGTACAAAAATCTACATCAACGGCCGTTCATACAGTCCTTATAACAGCAGTAGAGGCGGTGACAGAATGCCAAGACTGAATGCAGCTTAACGGAACAACGCCATTGGGAGATGACAAGCTGGAGCAACTCAGCAAGAAGTGGCCAGGCACTTTGGCGTATCCAGACAGACAATCTCCGCACTGTGGACCCGATACAACAACACCAACAGAGTTGACGACAGACCAAGGTCAGGAAGACCAAGGGTGACAACCCAAGCACAAGATCCATACATCCGGCTGCGATACCTCCGAGACCGCACTACCACAGCCACGTCTACAACCGCACAGATCCCTGGGGTACGCAGAATATCAGATCAAACGGTACGCAACAGACTGACGGAGGCTGGACTTTTTGCACGAAGACCTGTTCGACGTCATGTATTGACCCCACGTCATCTGGCGGACCGTCTGCTTTGGTGCCAGCAGAGGGTAAGATGGGCACGTGCAAGGTGGAGAAATGTACTGTTTACTGACGAGTCCCGTTTCCTACTCACAGACGTCGGCGTGAACGTTACGCCCCCAACTGTGTGCAGCAGGTTGTCCCATTTGGCAGCGGGAGTGTCATGGTATGGAATTCATCACAGTGGTTGGACGCCTCTCGTACATGTGGCAGGTGCATTGACAGTGTGCGTTACAGAGACTTGATCCAACAGCCTTACGTTCTTCCTCACGTCAACGTTCATGGCGTACAGTTCCAGCAGGACAACGCTCGACTGCATATTGCACGTGTTTGTCAGGACTTCTTACAGCACAACAACATCCAGACATTACCTTGGCCAGCCCGGTCACCAGATTTGCCCCTGATTGAGCATCTGTGGGACACGTTGGATCGATGCGTTCGCAGAAGGAATCCACCGCCCCAAACACTTCCGGCGCTTCTTGATGCACTTCAGCATGAATGGCAGCACATCCAACAGCGTGTTATTGACAACTTGATTGCATCTGTAAGTCGTTGGTGTCAAGCGGTGATTGATGCACGTGGTGGGCACAACCGATACTGACAATTTCTGTACCCCTGTGACATTAACTGTATCGTGTACGTGTGTCTGTCTAGGTGACACGATTAATGTTTTGAACATTGTGTACATTGATCTTCAAACAGTGTTTCAATAATGGTTTCTGTGTCCTATTTGAAACAATCGCATTATATTACATTTTGAAAGTCAGTGTCAAGTTTCTTTTTTTGAAGAGTATATATATACTGACAGTCCTAACAAACTTAATGTAGACTCGGGACCTACTCTGTGTTTCCTCAGTCGGATTTTCCCGTTGCTTTGCCAATTCCTCAAACTCAACAGACATGGGGACACTGATCTGAAACAATAACAAGAAAGATCAATCATTGAGCTCTTACCATTCTTACTGCACTTAGAAAATCATACGTGCAAAGAATATGGCAAGCTATTGAAGTATTTTCTACTTTCTATCAAATAACATGATCAGTCATCATGAGCAAGTTAGTTTCTTACATATTAGTGAAACATCATTAGTGTTATCACAACATATAGTCTCACTTCAAAAATCTATTTCATCGTCAGTGCAGCCAGAATTACACATGTCACTTAGTCGATGATCACAATCAATACCTAATTGTCTTCCTAAGTTACTATGGATGGGCAATACATATATCCTCACACACAAAGAAATGTGTAGCTTCTCTGTTTCTAATGCCTGTTAGATAAAGTTATGTTCCAGTTACTAATGTAATTTGATTAACATACTCTGATAATTTACACATTTTACATGAGGGCAACTGCATATTACAATCCTGCAAATGTTGTGTTAACACACTTAGAAGGCACTTGACATTGCCCACACTTTGTGCATTCCTAACATCTCCAAACCCCCATGATGCTCTGAAGCCCATATGATTCTTCCACTGTCATCTACTTTTTTCATAAACATTGTCATGGGTACCTGTCATCTGTCCTATGCAAACTTTGCACCAGTATGTATTACATTTTAGATGATATTCCACATATTAACCATATCTGCCACATTCAGACAATACAATGACTGATGAACAGAGTATTCCCATATTTCATCCCCATAAGTACAATAGGTTTCAATTAATATCAAACAGTCTAAACGATATATTTATTGGCATGCTATGAAATTTAAAATGCCTTTTTTTAACAGTTCCTTATTTGCTTTAACAACAAGACTATCAATGCATTTAGTCCATTAAAGTCTATTTGAAAATAAAATACCTAAATTATGGTTGAGACCTTGATAGGATTAGCATCCAAAGTATGAGGGCGTCCCAGTAAAATGCAGCAAGAGAAATTAGCGTGCGCTAAAGTCTAGAAACTGATTACCAAGCCAACTGCTCGGAAGCAGAAAAAAAAACCTGTCCAGGGTGCGAACTCTGCGCGAGTCAATTATGGCTGGCTCTGGACAGGAGGAGCTTTTTAATGGCAACGAGGATTGGTGACCTGCTGGACTACATCCAAAACTATAAACGCCTTTGACATCTTCCAAGGCCACATTCCTCAGGTAGTGGCTTGCGAAGACAGTGTCGGACCTCTAACAGCATCCTTCCATGAAAGCTCTAATGGATCACCTGGATCTCATGAGGATTGTTAGATCTCGGTGGATCAAGGTTGGCTATCTCATAAGCCTGAAGGATAATGGCTCTTAACCAAATGAGATGGTGTTAGTGGGTTGTACTCTGCGAAATTTCTGAGATCAACAAACCACCCACCCCTTCACCGGCCACCAGGGCATGACCAAAATCAGAGCGAGGCTCTTGGTTACTTTTATTTTGTGTATCACCCTGGGAAATAGTACAGGAGGCAGAATAGTGTAAGCTTTTAGCCATTCCAAGGGATACTGAATGCGTCTACCGCCCAAGCCTGCGGACCTGGGATCGGAGAGACAAACGTTGGTAGGTTGGTACGTTGGTTGGTTGGTTGGTTGTTTAACGCCGCATTCAGCAATATTCAAGCTATATGACAGCGGTCTGTAAATAATCGAGTCTGGACCAGACAATCCAGTGATTAATATCATGAACATCGATCCACGCAATTGGGATTGATGACATGCATCAAACCAAGTCATCGAGCCTGACCACCTGATCCCGTTAGTCGCCTTTTACGACAAGCATAGTCGCCTTTTACGGCAAGCATCGGTTGCTGAAGATCTATTCTACACCGGATCTTCACGGGTCGAGTCAAACGTCATCAGCTGGTGGTTATGGTGTGTTGCAATGAGGTCGATATTGGTTGACCGAACCACTCATGCACCAGTTGAAAAAACGCCTCTGGGTGGAGTTACCAGTAATGCCTCCGCCAGAATGTTCCAACACACTGGGATGTCAGTGTTTCCGTTCTCCGGTATATGCCAGCTTTTGGCCGGTACAAAATGGCAAAGACTGGTAAATGTTTAGTCTGACGGTCCCAGTGACCGGTAGAAAGAATGTTAGAAAAAAATAACTTCAACTGAGTCTCTGTCTGCAACAAGGTGTTAAAACTTTGTTCACTCAACTCTAAAATCAGTCCGTGTTTCTCTTCCACACAGAAAGGAAATCCCAGTTTTCTAAAAATAAACTGGACTCAACTCGTTTCGTTTCATTCAGATTGCATCTTTATATCTTTGGTATCTAGACACAACAAAGCTATAGTAATCAAGTAACAGATTTAATCAATATTTTCCAAATGAGTTCAGAACTACGCGCACACTCATGCGCACTGATGACTTCGCATTGCACCATTGCCATTGGCTAATTTGCATATCACAATCACGTGACTGAACTTTCGCGTGTTTGTAAACAAACACGCTTATTCTGAAAACAGAACAGACTGGCCTAATGCAAGCCTTTGGTGAGCTTTAGGTATTGTTTTATAAAATAATACAGATCTAAATATGCTACCACAAATTCGTACAAACCTGTAGAGGTTATGGATTCTATGATGAAATCCTCCTTGGGGCACTTATTGCATTTTCCTTGCTCAAGAAAATCTACATGACATAGTTGTAATCATTTTCCTTAATAAAAAATGTTACCACACAAAAAAAAAAGTTTTTGTATGATATATGACCATCCCAACGGGGCCTCACCCTCTACTAGATAGGCTCGTCAAAAATGAAACAGATGAAATACATATGCGATATCTTGAATCAAAGGCATATATATACGTCTTTGCTTGAATGGAGATGTGACGAATCATCTGAGAGGACCTATGCTGACCGCATGGAACTCTGGGTAGGAGGGTGAACCATGTGTAACTGCAAGCTCTGATACCTTCGTGACGTAACATTGTGAGATTGGCTGTTGCTGTGAGGAGCTTGAGCATGACAGTACTGCTGTAATAATGGCGGGCAAGCAGACGACACTGTCATCATTCTTTGGGGGTAAAAACAGTACGCTCGGGGACGGAGGGTCTAAATCGTCTTTTAAAAGTAAGAAAATTGTCTCAGAGATTGACAAAGAGGGTGACAAAGATACGGGCACTGGTGATTGTAGTCAAAATGTTGCTCAAAAACGTAAACTTGATTCAATGTCTTAGATGAGGGTCAGATACGTCAACTGTCAGTTGTCAATAAGGCCAGCCAAACTAAAATTCGGAAATTTAATTCTGAATGGTTGCAGGAATTCAAATGGCTACGTTATGAAGAGAAATGTGGTAGAATTATGATGTACTGCAAGATATGTGAGGCAGCTAGTAAACAAAACAGATTTACAAAAGGTTGCATTAATATGAAGAAGTCGGCATTGAAAAAGCATCGCGATAGCGCAGCACATCACCATGCTGTTACCACGATGTATCAAAGAACTTCCATGGCAACTCATATGAATGCGGCAACGGTAAAAAATGATGAAAAATTGATTGTGATGATGAGAACTGTATTATTCATGGCAAAAGAAAATATTGCTACTAATAAATTTTCTAGTCTCCTGGATTTGCAGGAAAAAAATGGATGTACCAGTTTTATAGGTGTGGTATATACACATTCTGATTCAGTGGAAGAAATGGAACATGCTTTAGTTGAAAGCACTATTAAGGATCTAAAGAAAAAAAGAAAGGAAAGCAGGTTCGTTGGTTTAATCATCGATGAAACAGTAAACGTTACTGTGAAAAAAAAACTGATTATGTTCATCGGAGTAATGCTTAACGGAAAACCTGAGACAATCTTTCTTGGTAATTTTACGGTACACGACGGCCGAGTGTGTTACAGAGAAGGTTAAAGAAGTGTTAGTACAGTGGAACATTCCTATCGAAAAGGTTATCGGTCTAGGGTCTGATGGCGCAAGTGTGATGACTGGACGGCGAAGTGGGGTCTGGTGTACGACTGCAACAAGGTGGCAGCCCTTTCATGATTCATGTGCACTGTATCGCCCACAGAGTGGCTTAAGCATCCGCTGATGCAGCCAAAGTATCTAAGACTATCGCTGATTATTTAGAAACACTGAATAGCATTTACAAACTGTACGAATATTCAGCGACGAGATATGCCAGATTACGTGAACTGTCGGAGGTTCTTTCTGAATCCGATTTTTCAAGCGTAAAGCAGCCGTGCAGTGTGCGTTGGCTGTCCTAAGGGAGGGCTGTTATGGGGACGAAAGATAACTGGCCAGCACTTGTCATGGAAATAGAAGAAGAAGCAGCAGAGCAAAATAATGGTGCAGCAGTCAACATCCAGAAAAAAATCAAAACCTACTCAACAACCTACATGCTATCAGATGTGTTGTATCATATGGACAAACTTGTCACAATATTTCAGAAAGACAATCTGAATCTCGGCATGATAATGCCAATTTTGAACTCAACCTGCGATTCATTGCAAAGATTGCTAAAAACACCAGGAGAAAATGAGCAATCGTTTATTGACAACATCACAAACGGCGTGTTTCGTGGTGTGAAAGTTACATATGCAGATGCACGTTCGGTGCACGCTTTTCAAAATTCACGTGCAGGCTTCATCGATGAATTGTGCAGTACATTACATGCCTGATTTCCTGAAGACAGTCTGTCTACGCTTTCTTGTCTTTGACAAAGTCCTGAACCCATCTCACTTCCCAGATTCACGCGAAGAATTGAATAACTATGGAAGGGATTCCCTAAATCAGCTGATTACCCATTTCAGTCCTGTGATTTGTCCAATAAATAATGACGTCACATATATCATAGATGGCAACCGGGCCAACCGTGATTTGCCAGCTACAAAACTACAGTTGTGGGACTTGGTACACACACACTTCAACAGAATTGTCGAGTTATCATGGCTGCTTATGAGGATATTTATCCAGATTTTGCTGTTTTCACAGCTGTAGCCATGACGATACCTGTCAGCAGCGTACCAGCCGAACGCGGCTTCAGTCTACAAAACCGCATACATACGGCGAGTCGTAACTGACTTTGCCAGCGAAGATCAAACAATCTTATGATCTTGAACATGCATTCTGGTGAAAAACACCTTCCTGCAGCAAATTTACAGTTCAGAAATAAAAAGAGAAAACTCTGATCGAAAGGTATGTTTTTACACAGTAACATGGGGGACTGTCCGAAAATGATAAGGACCAGTATATTTTTAGTCAGCCAGTCAAATGACCGGCTGACAAAAAAGCTAACGGAAACACTGGATGTGCTGGACTAGAAATTGTAGTCCTGGTTGTGCAGGCACCACACCCCCATGCTTGTCGGTGGAGATTGCGAATTGAGGGTTTCGTAGGTGCTCCAGCCAATGACATAACAAGTGCCCTCAACTTGAGGTTGTTGATGTGCCATGTGCACTGTCTGCCAGACCACAGCCTCGAAGCTTTAAAGCTGGGCTTACCGTATGCGAGCAATCCCAGCAATACTTGCCATTGACAAAAATGTAATTGGATGTTGAAGAGCGCGTAGCAGATTGTTGAATTCAAGGCTGTAAAGTGGAAAAATCAACTACATGAGGGCTGCTGATCGTGTCGTGTCTGGATGAGACGTGGAAAATAGTGTTTGTATGCGAAACACTGCCAGATCCCATGTAGACAATAAATGTGCTCCTCAACCGATTGCCGCACAATAGCTCCCGTTCTTATATCAAGGAGACGATGAAGGGAGGTGCCCGTTACTCCACGTGTGCCTAGATACTGGGCATGTTGGTATCAGCGGTCTACTGAAGTGACTCAGTCACATTGATGTACAGCGACAGGCCTCGGATTGAAAGGTTGCAGTATTACATACCAGTAAGCATGCAAACAAATCTGGTACAATTACCCTGCTTGGCTACTAATTGACCTAATTCCAGTAAGGTCGGGATGTTTACAGTCAGAGTTCTTGACCCGTGATATTTAAATCACCCTCCGCAGTAACCTTGAATCCTACATTACGCTGGTGACGAGGTTCGAGCTCCACCATGGACAGTCCACTGTGAATTGTGTGTTAAACAGCCAAGTGGTGTTTACAAGTTCTGTGTAGGACGTATGACTTGGCTGGGGCAAGAAGTTGATCTCGATGAAATTTGTGACGCCTGGAACTGTCCTGTGTACAATGATCCCAACAAATGGGTACCGGGTAGCTGACGATGCTGTCAAATGTCGAACGTGAATGTGTGATGGTCTTCAGGTTTTGGTACGGATCATGACTACCAAAAGCCACATGAAACAAATTCTAACGCCTCTCCATGGAATCGTGTAACCAACGTGAACATACACCGCTAGACGGGAGAGTGGATGGTATCACAGGTGTCTGGTGGCAGAGGTGTCTGGTACATTGACGCAGGCGCTGGATACATCTGTGTCCTAGACTGCTACCACATGGGCGTGCCAGTTGATGTGGAAGGCGTAGATGGTATCACAGTCATCTTGTGTGTGGCAGGCACTGATGTAAGCGTATGTGCTTGGACAACAGGAGTATGCGCTGGAAATACGTGCCAGTGCCTGCCTGGTAGAACCACCATGAGGTGCATGCACTGGCATCACTGGAACCATCACTGTGGAGGCCAGGGATGCCTGAAATTTAGGGACAGGTAAGGAACTTACAATAGTGTCTGGCGCCGTAGTGTGCAGTGGCAAAGGAGTGTCAGGCATCCCGGGAACAGTGGGTAACGCCTAAGGGTGTGAGGTATTATCGGTATATCGGTAAATTGAGGTGCACTCTTTCCATGATAGATATCACAATATCATTTTAGCATGCTCGATATATTGGGGGATTTCAAATAGCGATTTTTATCAAGTGTTATTTCTTGCCAAATGCCTTTCTCTCTCCTGCAGCATGCATCTGGGGCCCCAAGATGGCTGCGTATTTATTGACTGAGTAATCATCACGTTGTACCAGCATATTGTTTTGTTCCATTTATGAACTTCAATTCATACCTTAATGTATCAGATTGCTTCTGAATTAAAAATTTAGAATTATACAATATATTGTGATATGTATCACAATACAGCCTTGTGCATCGCAAAATATTGTGATACCCTTTATTCTTCCAATACCCATCCTTAGTAATGCCCAACCCGACGTTGACGGTTGAGAAGTGATAATCGGGGAATGGTGGCTGGAAGTTTCGTGCGAATCCCACGGAAGTGTTGTAGTACTTATATATTTATGCAAGTCCTGTCTACAAGCATGTTAAGCTGAGAAACTTGCTAGGGAGAGTGGTGAACAAAAATTACATTTTAAATTCGAAGTGTACACCTGAGTGCAATCCAAAGAACGCAGAGGAGGATATTTAGAAGATTTTTTGCAAAGACAATTAACTTAACGCACAAGAATATGTTATGCAAAACTTGAAGATGCAGTGAAAGTAGACTTGTGCATACCGATTAATAAAGTAAAGATTAAATTGCAAAATTTATAGTTTTAAAGTGTATAAAATACTAATGGCTAAGGTATTTAAACAATACAAAATATAATACCTAGCCAACAACTGCAAACTGTAATGACTGCCTTGATTTAAGGAGACACATTTAACAGATGCATTAAGGAGTAATGCAGGATAAGTAAAAAATCTATTGTCATTACTTGTAATACATAAGTGTTCAAGCAACATAACCACTACATGCTCAAGTCTGCAGAAAAAGGCATTTTAATGAAAATGGCAAACATTTACAATGCCCTTCACTGTGCCCTTTCAAAAAACAAAGTGAGGCTCCGTTCAAATTCTGGCCAAACTTTAAAGCAACCCCATTTATATCATGCATTCGGATCCTGGGGGTATTTCAGACATCTAATAGCATTTGAATCAAGAGACCCCTTAAATCTTGTTATGACAAGAAGGCCTTCACTTTCATGATTAATTTCTAATACTGAACTTGATGAATAAATAGCATAAACAATCCTTTGGAGATCATGAACAGCATGTCTTCTTCCCCACCTCAAACATTTTTGTCTCACACAGTTTCATACAGTCTTATGCTGGTATCAACTGGTTGAGAATGAACAATACCTCATTTGGGTGCTGGGAATGGAAGCGATCAATAGCTGCTAAGCGGGCCCGAAATTCTGCATACTCATTGGGTCCTGCAAGAGCTTGAATCTCATCCTTACGCAACCTGAAGTTATAACATAACATCCTCACAGTAACTATGGTAACTAGCATAAGACATTCAATATTCATGAATTCTAAACATCTTTCAGGCACCTTTCATATTTTCTCGAAATATTAGTGCACACCGAAGCATAGTATGCAACCCTCTAATGATGCAGTGGAATGTTTGGTTTGAGTATTATATGCAGTCAAAAACTCCATGGAATCACCTCAGGTGAACTTGGGGCAGGTAACAAACTTGGTCAATAAAAATGTGAAATTTGCAATGAAACATCACTAGACATGATGATTTACCATTTCAATTGTATTTTCTGTTCTGCTAGGCATTGCTTTATATACAGAGATTAAGATTACCATGTGTATGTCTCTGAGACTAGATATCCCAGATCTACAGGTGATCCAGTTAAAACACACCCAATAAGAACTTCAAAGAATCCTTATGCTATGATCAGAAGAAATTGTATCTGAAACTATTATTGTTTCAGGAATAATATATTTCAATAGCCTCAATGATCATGGTATGTTAGTCACAGCTTTTACTATATATATATATATATATATATATATATATATATATATATATTTCAAATAATAATAATGATGTATGGCTGATTGCTATGGACAGATATTTTTTACTTATTGAACAGTTTGTAGAGTTACCATTGTGGCTACCCACAGTCTTATTATTTCGATCACAAGAACATTATGTTAACATATAATAATCAAACCACAACAAATATCACTTTTAACAAGTTCAAGTACTGCATTTATGATACATGCATCCATTCTCTGTCAATTAAGGGTCATTTCAAGGCATCAGTAGTGATAATCTGACCGTGATTACTGTAAATAACTCTGAGTCGGTGCGATCTACCGATCACTTCACACATGATTTCGCCGAAATCAGTGTAAACAATACTGAATGACATTTTGAATACAAAAGTCATTAGAGGATGACAAATCCTGGCCCCCACAAATTTTAAAGAACAATTCATCTGACTGTTACTGTAAGTCCAACTTAATGAGAGAATTTCAATGTATACAAGAGTAGTTATTGACCTACCAATACAATACCATGGAATTGGATTTCGTAATTTTGTGACAAACTTGTTGCCATGGAAATGGGGAAAAATATAACCTCTAAACAACACTAAGTACCAAAATGCACCATTTGACAACCCGGTCTTTGTGTGTGCAAAGTGTCATAAAAGAATACATATTAGTTATAGAGATTGGTCTGAACAAACACACCACTATTAACAGAGTCAAAGTCAAACTTGTTACGATGGAAACAGCAAAAATAATTATTTTTTTACAAATTCCTAACTAGCCAAAGTAACCACTTCAGCCCTTGGTTGATACACTTTGCTAATAGTGTAAACAACAGGAATAATTTGTGTACTTAAAGTACAGATTTGTTGACATGGTATTTCAAGTGTTACATGCCTGTGGTAATGTTTTTGTATTGGGGGAAAAAATATCAAAACTCATTATTGCGTGATTTTTTTTTTATCCCTCTCAACACAGCTGTGTTGATTTTTGAAAGCATGCACTAAACTCAAGAAAATATCATACCTATATCCACAATAGTCACACGCTTCTCCTCTTATTTTGGCTAAAGTTAATTGCCACTAACTGATGCAAACAAGGCACTGATAGTGATATGTTTCCTTTAAAGCCTATGTTTCATGTTACCCACTTAACACTTACCCATCCTTGTCTTCATAGAGCTCCTTCAGCTCGCTGGTGCAGTCCATGTAACGCTGACAAACAAAACAAGATAATATGTATGCAAATCCTGTAAACCATACAAGGCTTATGAGTTCTAAAATTGGGGGGCGGTCGGGTAGCCTAGTGGTTAAACAATGTTAAAGCCTTCACTCGTCACGCCAAAGACCCGGGTTCGATTCCCGACATGGGTACAATGTGTGAAGGCCATTTCTGGTGTCCCCCGCCGTGATATTGCTGGAATATTGCTAAAAGCGGCGTAAAACCATACTCATTCACTCACTCTAAAATTGGGTCTCACTGATATCACCTGGCCTGCCATACATATCTATCATGTCTGTCAATAATCATATTTTGTAATTGTTTATCTCCAAAATATTAAATTGACTTTTTTTACCAAGTTTTTAATCCCCCCAACCTGTATCCAAGAATGGAGAGATATCAAACAATAGTTATCATTGTGTAGAATTCTAAGAATACTACCTCTATTACATCATAGCCATAAATTCCCATTTGGGCAATAATCACACAATAAAATCTTTAGATTTTTCAACAGACGTCCTCTTCACTGCCAATTATCCCACAGTTTTGAGATAAACCCTATCCCTTGTCAAACTGCATCTGCGCATGCGCAAGGCGTGAAAACATCACTTTTTTCCAATAACCTTCATCGACAAGATGTAAGATATATTGGGGAGGTGGTAGTATTCTTAGAATTATACACAATGATAACTATTGTTTGATCATTCCTACGAATATCCTACCTCTATTACATCATAGCCAGTATTTACCAGAGGGACAGGTGGGATCTGTCATCTTGTACTCCCAGATAATTGGCAGCATTGAAGTTTAGCGAAACATAGGCGCAACGGGGTATGAATCAATGCCAGACTTCCTGATTTCACCCTTGGCAAACCTGCAGATATATGATATATGACCTTTCTGATGTCACTTCCGGTTCTGAGAACATCTATGATGACACTTTTGGTTCAATCTCTTGTGACATCATTTGGGTCACTATGACGTCACTTCCGGTTCTGAGGTCATCTATGACGTCACTTTAGGTTAATCTTTCATTGTGACGCAGATATATACTTGTTGCTCTATAGCCAACAGCATATATACTTATCTCACCTCAGGTACGTTATTGTCATACTTTTATGCTGATGACATGTTTCCCTTTATATATTGGTGATAAAACATACCCTTTCCGTAATTCCGGTTCTGAAGTCTTCCACGACGACACCTCTGGTAGTTATACATGTTAGTTACGCCAAGCGACTAACAATGTAATAACCCTATCACCTTATGATCTATGATCCCAGATGTTAGCCAAAGATCCGTCCAACCTAGTTGACATAGTGTAAAGGTGTAAAAACTAACTTACCTTCTGGGATCTTCACCCCCCACCCCCCCACCCCCCCACCCTCCGAACTTCCACAGAACTGGGGGTGGATAGGCTACTGAGTGACTATAGCCTGGCCCGCCACCAAGGCCCCCAGGGAGTATAGCCCCTCTAGATCGTGTTGTACGTCTCGTAGGTAGAAATGAGTAAACGTATTGTGGGATCACCATGGACAGCTTGATACCACTTGTTCGATGGAAACTGAATTCCATGAGGCCAGACTTGTTGCTAGTGCACGGATTTCATGAGCCTTGCAACTTCCCCATTTTGGTGTAGAGCTGGGCTTGATGATAACTATCAGATATAGTGTTCTTAAGCCATCCGGCCACAGTAGCCTTAGTAATGTCCTTTCTGAGGAAGGCTTGCAAGAGATAAAGAGCTGTTTTCTTTTCTTTCTGTGGTTCTGAGTAACTGAAATATAGTATCTCAGAGCTCTGATGGGGCATAATAGTCTATCTGGATGATCAACTGTTTTACTCAAAGATGGGATAGAGTATTGTCTATGTCCTAGAGGCCCAAACCCTGATGCCTGGTTTTTGGCGATAAATTCTGGTAGTGATCTGAAAGATATTGTGCTCCATTCTTGTGAATGCGTAGTAGATGCGATATCAATTGCATGAAGCTCAGACACTCTAGCAGCTGTAGCTAACGCTAAGAGGAAGGCAGTCTTTTTAGAAACTGTTAAAAGTGTACAGTAGCCTCTGCCATTGGTTCATATGGAGCTTCCATCAGTGCAGAGAGAACGATGGGTAAATTCCATTTAGGGAAAATGTGTGGGTTTTTTATGTCTTCCAGTGAAAACTATTTCAGGAGACGATTTAAGACTGGGTGAGATCCTATGGATAAACCATCATGTTGTAGAACTGAGGCTAATGCTGATCTATAGCCTTCAATTGTACCATGTCTGAACACTTTCTCATTTCTCAGGTGAAGAAGAAAATCAGCCATTATAGGTATTGTTATATTTTCGTCACTCAAACCTCTTTCTATTCGCCACTGGCAGAACTTTCTCCATCTGACGTTATAGATAGCTGATGAAGCTGGTCTCCATGAGCTAGCAACCGCTTCTGAAGCTGAATCAGAGAAACCGGAAACTTGCATCTTTGTCGCGATAGTTTCCTGGCGTGAAGGTGGAGATTTGTCAGGTTGCAGTAAAATATGTCCGATTTTGGTTGGTGGAGGAGATCGTGACGTTCTGGCAGTTTGAGAGGCTCTTCTATGAGAATTAGAATCAGTCTTCGAAACCACGCTCTGTTGGGCCACGCTGGGGCTATCAGAATTATGACGCAATCTGTGTCCTCGATCTTCCTTTATTACTCTGTCCAGGAGAGACCAGGGAGGGAAAGCGTAGGCGAACATCCCTTGCCAACTCATGGATAGGGCGTCGACCCGAAGGGCTAATGGATCTGGGACTAGGCTGACGTAAACGGGAAGTCGATGGTTTAGGCATGTGGCAAACAAATCAAGGTGAGGGGTATCTCACGTCGAGGTTATCCACTTGAATACCTTGGGTGGAGAGTCCATTCCTTGGGTACAATCTGTTTTTTCCGGGATAGGCAGTCTGCAAGTATGTTCACTCTTCCCGGTATGTGCCGTGCTTCTATCCTGCAACTCACTGAGTCTGCCAAGGCAAATAAAAGCGTAACCTCCCTCAACAAAAGTGCTGATCTCGTGCCCCCTTGATGTTGTATGTACGCTACCACCGTGGTGTTGTCTGTAGCTATCAGTACCGACGAGGGGTATAGTAGGTGGGCCCAAGCCTTCATTGCTTGGACAATAGCTCTCATTTCCAGACAATTTATGTGTAAATTTTTGTCTTGATTTGACCACATTCCTTGGATTGTGACGTCGTCCATATGTGCGTCCCAACCTTCACCTGATGCGTCTGTATATAGATGGTGTAACGGATGGGGGAACATGAGAGGGATGCCTGGCATGACGTTTTGACGCCAAAACCACCATCGTAGTTCCGATAGTTGGCTGCGAGGAGGTTGTATTGCATCTTCCAGATCCATATTTTTGGTGGTGTTCATCCACACTTGTAGTGGACGTAACTGAAGTCTCCGTCTGTAAGTAAGATCTCGGAGTGATGTCAGTATGCCTAGGCAAGACACCCGCCAACGACATGGCCTGCTGGGTTGGTCAAGAGCACTCTGAATCTTCTCTATAGCTCTTAGATATGTCCTCTGGAGGTTGTAAAATGCCTTTTGAAAGTTGAAACCTCACCCCTATGTACACAATGTCTTGAGTTGGTATTATTTCAGACTTGACGGGATGTACAGGGAAACCCAAGTGAGATAGAAGTTGAATCAGAAATATTGCGTTCTGCTTTATCTGCAATAATTCTTGATTGGCTGAGAGGAAATTGTCTCTATAGCCGTGGAGTCTTACAAGATTTAGGTGAGCGAAGCCGATGATGGGGGTGATAATCCGTGTAAAAAGCCATGGCGCTATTGATATTCCGAATGGAAGCACGTTGAATTCGAACCTTAGACCGTTTACTGCAAAGCATAGGTAGGGTTGACAACTCTGATGAATAGGCACATGCAGGTAGGCATCCTGTAAAGTCCAGACTGATTAGCCAATCTCCTAGTTTGAGGGAATTGCGTAACTTTTTTACTGATTTCATTTGAAATTTTGGTGGACGTACTAGGTAGTCTCTGTTGAGTACCTTTAGGTCTATTATCATGCGCATCTTTGTAGAGTTCTTTTTGGGGACCAGAAAAACTGGAGAGTAAAACCCCTTTGTAGTATCTGACTTTCGTATGATGCTGATGGCCCCTTTGTCTAGTAGTTCTCGTATAGACAAAGTTGCGGCCGCTAACTTGGCCCCTACTAGATGAAAACGTCATCCTTTGGGGTGGACTAAAAGCTCCGGACACTGCTCTTTTTACCACTTATATTAGCCAAGGGTCGTCCGTAATTGACTTCCAATTTTCAGCGTACAGTGACAGACGACCGCCGACTGGTCCCGCGGTAGGCGTTAAGATGATCTTGGGTAACCGGTAATCGAGGTCCATTAACATAGCAAGGTGGACAGGGTTTGGCTGGGAGATTCTTGGGTGTAGAGTCACGAACGACGGTTACCTCTTCCTCTGGTATAGGATTGACCACGACCTCTGTTTCTTTGGGACTCATGTCTCCCTCGACTTGGTCTGGAACGGGATGAACTTTTTCAAGTGGAGGCAAGAAAAGACTCACGTCCCGACATAAAATGTCTGCGCTTAGGCCGGATCCGTGTGACCCTGGGTGTCGGCCGACCGCTTTTCATTAAGCTTAGATGCCAATGAGATAGTGGAGTTTTGGAATCTCTGATTAGTGGTGCGTGAAATCTCACAGTTAACAGGGGGAAGTACATGTCTGATGCCTGCTGCAAACCAGTTCATATACGTGCTTATATTTATCATCTGCTTGTTAACACTGTCAAATTCTTTGAATTTGTTCATCTCATTATACATCCTGGTATTTGGGTGTCTGACCACATCAAAATATTCATCATCAATGGTAGTAGATGTGGGGAATGGACCACGGTGAGTTTTATAACATTGTCCCCCTTTGTGAGGATAAGGAATGCTAAAAGCTCTACTGGTAGAGGCATTTAAATCCGCATTCATTTTTGTGACCACATTTTCAGTGAATGATGGATATGGAAATGTATGAAAACTTTCCCTCTTTTCTACAGGATTTTCATAACCAGCCCTTTCAATAAGCACTGGATCCTCTACCTCATTGCTTGGAGGCTTTACAGATGGGATCAATTGATGAATTTCATAGATAATATCTTTAAATGAGTAGTCGTTTGGTTTAAACGTGAGTGAACTATTAGCATCTTCCTGAGAAGCGCACGTACAATCTTGAGAAGCGCCCATAAAATACAGTGTGTCTTTTGTCCTGTGAACTTTCTGACCTGTGACGATGTAAATAGGACTTTTGTTTACTATCTGAATCATGTGATCTAGATCTTGTCATTTCCTTCAGATCTGCATGTTGTTTTAGCTTATTCATATCCTGTGATATAGCTTGGAAACATTTGTCAAACATTTCGGACATGGTTGTTGTCAGCGATTTAGACCATTCACTCATACTCAAGGGGGAGAACGGAATAGATTTGGGTTCCAATGTTTCTTTAAAACCATGAGTGACCAAACTACCTATAGCACCCAGGCATAAGGCTGCGGTCCCAAGACCAGAGATGGATGCCTGCTCCTTAGTTTGGGGCAGGTGGGTTGAGCAATGTGACTTTTCCTCAAAAGAAAAATATGGGTTCTCTTTATACATCACCCCTTTTGAGCCTGTGTGTTTCTCTGAGGAAGTCAGTTTACCCGAGAGACAACACTTTTCCACATTTGATTTAGATTGAGTTTTGGTTTTGGGAAAAAACGATGAAGACTTTTTGTCCGATGATCTTGATTCAGGACAATTTAAGGCTTTACAAAGCTTTCAAATTTTTCCTTTGACAAGTTCTTGCAGTACGTGCATCTTGATCTTGGAGTGCACATGCTTTTTCTACAAGTACTACATCCAGGGTGAGGGTCACTGATCACTTGATCAATTCCACACCCTGAGCAGACTCCTGATGACGGTAGTGGGGAGGCATCCATGCCCTACAATACGTAAACTAAATCTACCTACTTACGTCAACGATCTTACTTCTTATACCACCGTTTCAGCAAGCTTGACTGATGGTAGATTGTCTGCTATAATCCAATGATGATTGTAGGTTGACTGTTGTAATCTTTTAGATCTATACTAGCTATGAATTATTATCCGAAAACATGTTTGGATTGATGAGCAAAGACTTTTGCTTGATGATCCAACACACGGGAAAGTAGTGATGTTTTCCCGCCTTGCGCATGTGCAGATTCAGTTTGACAAGGGATAGGGTTTACCTCAAAACTGTGGGATAATTGGCAGTGAAGAGGACGTCTGTTGAAAAATCTAAAGATTTTATTGTGTGATTATTGCCCAAATGGGAATTTATGGCCATGATGTAATAGAGTGAGTGAGTGAGTGAGTGAGTGGGGTTTAACGCCGCTTTTAACAGTATTCCAGTTATATCGCGGCATGTCAGCTTAATGTGGGAGGAAAGCCCGAAGTGATGCAGGCCTCTCAGACGTTGACCACTTCGGTGAAACCCACGAGCACGGGTATGGTGCTGACAAACCTAGAAACATAATCAGGGCGAACCAGGATTCGAACCCACAATCATAGGTTTCTGGTGTGCCCAAGGGACGCAACTCTGATGTAATAGCGGTAGGATACCTTAATATTGGGCAGTTTGGCAAGGACTACAGGACTAGTGCCAATTTCTAACGGTGCATCACTGACTAGCAAGTGTCGTAGGTCTCAATTGTAGGACCCATTCACCACAAAAGCGTTGTGCTTTGTTTCAGTAGTGTCAGGACCATCTCAATCTCTCTTAAAACTTACTTTGCACAGAATTTCTTTCACTCATTGGCTTAAAATCACTCGCCAATCAAAGTGCCCCGTTTGAATTCAAATTTCGTTCACAGCTGTCTTTGAGATGTGTGCAACAATTTGAGTACTAGTGACATATCTACTTGAATGGAGGGCTATTCTAAGCATCATGTCATCCTTACCAGACTCAGAACAAAGCTATAGTTGCAAATTGTAATAAAAAAAACAAATGGACCTAAAAGGTTACCATACAACATGGTAGGGTACTTACATCAATAAGTTGTTTCAGACGTTGGTCAGAATTTATTTGCTCCCTCAGCTGTAACAGAAACAAAAAAACACTTGAGCCACAGTGTATGATCACAATGACCAAACAATCAACTTCATAGACCCTTAGAAGATGTTGGAAATGCAGTAACTGAGGATTGAAAGGGGTGGGCAGTGGAGGTCAAAGGTAATTGCTGGGTAAAAAATAAAAATGCATAAAAACATGTTACATGTTGCTCTGCGTACCAAATACTCAACATGACTACTGCAAAGCAATCTTCATAATAATACACGCAGAAATGCCTATAAAAAAGGTCATATGATGGTCCAACACATCTTCAAAGTGGCAACTCTCAAAGCCTTGAGGAATTTGAGAAACACATTCTTACAAGTTTTCAATGTTTAAATATTTAAGAATTTGTATCTACATGATCTAAACATATTTCTGACTCCCACAGGAAATATCACTTGTGTGAGATCAAGCAATATCTCCTGCTGAGTTCTAGCAGATATTGGTTTCTAGAACACCAAATGGCCAACTAACATGAGCATTGGCTTCATGTTTTTATGTTCAAATCAAACACTAGTGATTCTATTTTTACTTCATTTTGCAATGCAAGGAGCCAGAAAACTGCACTAGGGTTTATCCATGACCTACAAAACAAATTGGGGGTTCTCATTTGTGCTACATGGAGTCATAGGTCTTTTGGGGAGGGTCATTGTATTAGTATTATCTGATGTCAGATTTTGTAATAAATTTTGGGTTCGAATCCTGGTTCGCCCCAATTATGTGTCTAGGTGTGTCAGCACCATACCCGTGCTTGTGGGTTTCACTATAAAAGTGGTAACCGTCAGAGACCTGCATCACTTCAGACTTCCTCACACATTTTGCAGACACGCCGTGACATAACTAGAATACTGTTCAATGCAGTGTTATTGCACTGTTAAACTCACTCACTAACTCGTAATAAATTATTTTGTTGTTCTACAAAATATTATATTCTTCTACTGATTCTGCTTTTTATCTACCATCAACACAGTTGTTGATCTAATCAAAACGTAATGTCCTATATTTGTTATCTTATTTGTAGATTGATAATTTGATATAACTAAGAAAGCAATTGCTGTATATGATATCACAACTCTTCACATGTGACTTGCTACACTCAGTACTGTACACAATATATCATCTGTTATTTTTTTATTATTTATTTGTATTGTTTTAAAAATCAGTTAATATATCTCATGTTATGCTGCAATTGTTAACTATTATAAATAAACAAATAAACCAAATCTACTACGAACATGACGAACGCCACAGAAAACTACGATCCGGTAAATTGCACAGGAACTCAGGAAGTGTAAATAAAACTCATCCAGAAGCAAGGATGTCACTTGTAACATATCACCATATTCCTGATGTTCACAAAATATATCTCCAGATTAACTTCATATCTTATAATAAGTCCAGACTAGATTTACTTGCAAAAATGCATGATCACTGACTGGTGTAAATGCTTTACTATTAGCCAGAAAGAAATGACGCCATATTAATGTTTTTATTTCATGTAAATTCGCTACTATTTTGTAATGCTAATAGTTCCAATGAATTAAAATTATGCATTAAACTATTAGCGTTGTTAAATGAATTTTCGATGTGTCCGACAATGTGCTTCAAAGGAATCAAACGTTATTGGTTAATGCCAGTTTGGGGCTAGCAGTGATAATTGGGTTTGCCGGAGCGAGGTAAGTTTTTTTCAAAGGGAGGCTACTGTTAAATTCCAAAGCAAAGAGGACGATTGTAATTTTACAATCGTTATTTAATATTACCCGATTAGTTTGATATTTCAGCATACAAATAATTAGGTATTTCAGGTATAATAATATAGCTTCAACGAGCATGGTACCAGATATATACTAATGAATCGTAAACTGTAGTAACGTTTGTAGTTTTCAAAGTTGTTTCATCATAGTTTTCTATTTATATCTGATCAATGAAAAACAAACTTTAAACTCTAACCTTGAACGAGGCATGCAACTATTACTATTAAAACAAAACAAAACATCACAAACTCGACATATGTAAATGTATTTTTCATAGAATAGGACAGTAGACCATCTATTTATTTTACTGAATGACACCTTTGACCTTGTTGTCTCGAACTTCTCTCCCGACGACTGCCAATATAATCCTTCTTCTTTCTTGGCATTTACAAAGCAAATGATAATTTTATAATACAAATATTTCATGTAACGGATTTTTATTTTTGTATGATGTTTTCATTGTTGTGTAAATACACAAAGTAACTAGTACCTTTATCATATTTACATTTTTATGATTGGGTTTAGGCCCATATCATATAGCTCATAATCAATATTTACACGGCATAAAATAAGTAATTGATTAAATGTAGTCATGATTAATACAGACAAAATCTACAGAAGATAACAAATATGTAGTATTGTAGTATGTACTATATACGTGATATGTGACAGAAGCCTAACTGAAACAAAGTTAAACTTACGAAGAAATGGCAAAATCAATGGTAAAAAAAATACGAGTCTTACAAAAGCAATTCTTATATCATACAATATAAGTCACTTTGTAGAATGTTTCAAACGAAATATGGGGATGATAAACACAGACAAAATGCATGTTATGTCGTCTGCTATATGGTAATTTAACTTAAAATATGTGACGTAAAATATGGCCTTGCACCAAAAATCATACCAAAAAAACTACCGATCGTACCTTAATAACTTTGGTACCAAGCCAAAGGGGAAATTGTGATGAATGTAAAACTTTTTAATTCAGGACCGATAATAGGAACACATTCGTCTGAAAGCAAGCGAAAATTAAGAGTTGTGGTGTAATTATTTCGGGAAAATTCAGATTTAGTCCCATTTCTGGAGTCAAAATCTGAAATTTTGCATCCGCCCTAAATTTGTTATGGCACCAAGCCAATATCTCTCGGACAAAGACAAAGCGTGATCACAGTCATCAAATACAGTGACAACGACATGCTTTAAGGCACCAACAAACAGTTCTAATGTTAACAATGTTAAGAAATACATGAGTGTAAATATTTATTGTGAAATATATCTTTTGCATGGGAAAAAAAGGCAACATCGATGACTGCAGTGAACGCGTTTCTGCTCGCTTCCGGACAGGCTGCGCAGTACAAGCCGTAGCACTGATGGTTTCGCGCATAGGCAAGAGGGCCGTCCCTCTATTATATGGTCTCTGATCACAGGTAACCAATCAGTGTTAAAAAATGTGTAAAACAAATATTGCCTCCAAGTTTATTTAGCTGTCCTTGCAAGACAGTAGCCCAGTCTCTTGTCACACTCAGTTGCGTTAGCGAGCAAAACGACTCATGGTAGCTAGTGAGCCCTAGAGGCCAGTGTCAGACAGCCGAGAAGAAGCCAGAGATTAGTGCCCCTTTAGGTAATTGTCAAGTGAAACAGTATTTTCTTAAAAGATGGCTTCAGTCAACAGATAAAACCCATATGCTGTTGTTCCTTGTCTTTGAATGCTATTGTTCTTGTTCAAATAAAATGTTGCACCTAAGCATTTACATTATATGTTGTTTAGATCACGGTCTTAATATTTTAAATGCCATTATTCATTGCTTATTGCATAGGGTTACAAATTACTTTCGATTTGGCGTACGAAATTTCTCATTTGTAGAGGTACTAATTCGATTGGGTTCATACAGGGATAGAAATTTGGGTAAGACTTTCGCCCGAATCCCCCTAAAAATATATTTAACTAAAAGGATTCAGCTGCAATGCATACATAATACCCCTGTACAACTTTAGTAGGGATATGGGCGGAAGTCTTTCCGAAATTTGCTCCATCCAGCTAGTCTCATGCTCATGTATCATGAAGGTCAGTAGACTTTCAGGATTTTAAAGTGGTGTTCTTATTAGGCATAAAGGTAATGACAAATCGGTTTGGTTAACTTCCAAGTTTGGCGAACTTCTACCGCTTGAAACCTTGATTCATTGTCAAATATGCTACAAAGGGTCCCTGTTTAAGACCTACCACTTTCTTTGGATGCAGCATCTCTTTCGTCATCGCATCCATCAATCTTTCCCTTTCTTCGTGATAACGTCTTTGTTGTTCTAATAAGGATTCCATGATCAAGACAACACGCAGCCCGTTGAAAATGGACAAAACGCGTTTCACGACTTACAACAATCGTCCGAGAGTATGGATGGTTACTCTCGACACTAGCCAATCAACATGTTCATGCCCCAGAGCGAGTTCTAATGTCGATGCAAGGAAAATACGTAGAAAAATGAGCAGAGCTGTGAATGTCACATGAATTTAGTTTCGTACGCATTTTCACCTATTAAAGTATAACCAACAGAGTCCGCACATTTCATTGTAACATGTTTTGAAACATTTCAATTGTAACGAAAAGCGACCCTGTGGAATATTGGCAATATTCAGTTCCTAAATTTGACTTGGTACCAATGCAGGGCCTCGTGGCGCAACGGTAGCGCGTCTGACTCCAGATCAGAAGGTTGCGTGTTCAAATCACGTCGGGGTCATAAGCTGTACGTTTTGCCAACTTTGTATGTTTTGTTTGTTTGTTGTTTAACGCCGCACTCAGCAATATTCCAGCTCTATGACGGTGGTCTGTAAAAAATCGAGTCTGGACCAGACAATACAATGATTGACATTTGGGATACGATTACATGCATCAACCAAGTCAGCGAGTCTGACCACCCGATCCCGTGAGTCGCCTCTTACGACAAGTACAGTCGCCTTTTACGGCAAAGCATGAGTTGCTGAAGACCCCGGATCTTCACCACGGGTCAACTTTGTAGTTGTGATGTGAAAAGGTGGACATGCTTGTAATATTATGCAGTTCATAATTGAGGCAGTAAAGCACGACTGTTATTAAAATAATGATACTGAAAGCAAGTTATTTTAAATAATAGGGCATTTCAGCATCTCTCTCTCTCTCTCTCTCTCTCTCTCTCTCTCTCTCTCTCTCTCTCTCTGTTGTCAACTGTTGCTACCATGGATCAATCCTTATGTTGCTGCCATGGATCAATCCTACTGTTGCTGCCTTGGATCAACCCTACCGTTGCTGCCAGGGATCAATCCTTATGTTGCTGCCTTGGATCAATCCTGTTGCTTCAGGCATCAATACTACCGTTGCTGCCATGGATCAATCCTTCTGTTGCTGCCTTAGATCAATCCTACTGTTGCTGCCATGGATCAATCCTCCTGTTGCTGCCTTGGATCAATCCTACTGTTGCTGCCTTGGATCAATCCTACTGTTGCTGCCTTGGATCAATCCTACACGTTGCTGCCATGGATCAATCCTACTGTTGGTGCCATGGATCAATCCTACTGTTGCTGCCATTGCTCAATCCTACTGTTGCTGCCATGGATCAATCCTAATGTTGCTGCAATGAATCAATCCTAATGTGGCCTTCAGAGATCAATCCTTATGTTGCTGCCATGGATCAATCCTACTGTTGCTGCCTTGGATCAACCCTACCGTTGCTGCCAGGGATCAATCCTACTGTTGCTGCCTTGGATCAATCCTGTTGCTTCAGGGATCAATACTACCGTTGCTGCCATGGATCAATCCTTCTGTTGCTGCCTTAGATCAATCCTACTGTTGCTGCCATGGATCAATCCTTCTGTTGCTGCCTTGAATCAATCCTTCTGTTGCTGCCATGGATCAATCCTACTATTACTGCCATGGATCAATCCTAATGTTGCTGCCATGGATCAATCCTACTGTTGCTGCCTTGGATCAATCCTACTGTTGCTGCCATGGATCAATTCTAATGTTGCTGCCATGGATCAATCCTTCTGTTGCTGCCTTGGATCAACCCTACTGTTGCTGCCATGGATCAATCCTTATGTTGGTGCCTTGGATCAATCCTGTTGCTTCAGGGATCAGTACTACCGTTGCTGCCATTGATCAATCCTTCTGTTGCTGCCTTAGATCAATCCTACAGTTGCTGCCATGGATCAATCCTACTGTTGCTGCCATGGATCAATCTTACTGTTGCTTCCATGGATCAACCCGACAGTTGCTGCAATGCATCAATCCTACTGTTGCTGCCATGGATCAATCCTACTGTTGCTGCCATGGATCAGTCCTACTCTTGCTGCCATGGATCAATCCTTCTGTTTCTGCCATGGATCAATCCTACTGTTGCTGCCATGGATCAATCGTAATGTTGCCTTCAGGGATCAATCCTTATGTTCCCTTCCGGGATCAATCCAAATGTTGCTGCCTTGGATCAATCCTCCTATTGCTGCCATTGATTAGTTCTAATGTTGCCTTCAGGGATTAATCCTAATGTTGCCTTCCGGGTTCAATCCTACCGTTGCTGCCATGGATCAATCCTAGTGTTGCTGCCATGGATCGATCCTACCGTTGCTGCCATGGATCAGTCTTACGGATGCTGCCTTGGATCAATCCTACTGCTGCTGCCATGGATCAATCCTTATGTTGCCTCAAGTGATCAATCCTAATGTTGCCTTCCGGGATCAATCCTAATGTTGCTGCCATGGATCAATCATACTGTTGCTGTCATGAATCAATCCTACCGTTGCGGCCATGGATCAATCCTAATGTTGCTGCCATGGATCAATTCTACTGTTGCTGCCTTCGATCAATCCTAATGGTGCTGCCATGGATCAATCCTACTGTTGCTGCCATGGATCAATCCTTCTGTTCCTGCCTTGGATCAATCCTACTGTTGCTTCAGGCATCAATCTTACCGTTTCCTCCATGGATCAATCCTACTGTTGCTGCCTTTGATGAATCCTACTGTTGCTGCCTTGGATCAATCCTACAGTTGCTGCCTTGGATCAATCCTTATGTTGCTGCCTTGGATCAATCCTACTGTTGCTGCCATGGATCAATCCTTATGTTGCCTCAAGCGATCAATCCTAATGTTGCCTTCGGGATCAATCCTAATGTTGCCTTCAGGGATCAATAATACTGTTGCTGTCATGAATCAATCCTACCGTTGCGGCCATGGATCAATCCTAATGTTGCCTTCCGGGATCAATTCTACTGTTGCTGCCTTCGATCAATCCTAATGTTGCTGCCATGGATCAATCCTTCTGTTGCTGCCTTGGATCAATCTAACTGTTGCTGCCATGGATCAATCCTTCTGTTGCTGCCATGGATCAATCCTACTGTTGCTGCCATGGATCAATCCTACTGTTGGTGGCATGGATCAATCCTACTGTTGCTGCCATTGATCAATCCTACTGTTGCTGCCATGGATCAATCCTTCTGTTGCTGCCATGGATCAATCCTACTATTGCTGCCATGGATCAATCCTACAGTTACTGCCTTGGATCAATCCTACAGTTGCTGCCATGGATCAATCCTACTGTTGCTGCCTTGGATCAATCTTACTGTTGCTTCAATGGATCAACCCGACAGTTGCTGCCATGCATCAATCCTACTGTTGCTGCCATGGATCAATCCTACTGTTGCTGTCATGAATCAATCCTACCGTTGCGGCCATGGATCAATCCTAATGTTGCCTTCCGGGATCAATTCTACTGTTGCTGCCTTCGATCAAACCTACTGTTGCTGCCATGGATCAATCCTACTGTTGCTGCCATGGATCAATCCTTCTGTTCCTGCCTTGGATCAATCCTACTGTTGCTTCAGGCATCAATCCTACCGTTTCTTCCATGGATCAATCCTACTGTTGCTGCCTTTGATGAATCCTACCGTTGCTGCCTTGGATCAATCCTTTTGTTGCTGCCTTGGATCAATCCTTATGTTGCTGCCTTGGATCAATTTTACTGTTGTTGCCATGGCTCAATCCTACTGTTGCTGCCATGGATCAATCCTACAGTTGCTGCCTTGGATCAATCCTACTGTTGCTGCCATGGATCAATTCTAATGTTGCTGCCATGGATCAATCCTTCTGTTGCTGCCTTGGATCAACCCTACTGTTGCTGCCATGGATCAATCCTTATGTTGCTGCCTTGGATCAATCCTGTTGCTTCAGGGATCAATACTACCGTTGCTGCCATTGATCAATCCTTCTGTTGCTGCCTTAGATCAATCCTACCGTGTCTTCCATGGATCAATCCTTCAGTTGCTGCCATGGATCAATCCTACTGTTGCTGCCTTGGATCAATCTTACTGTTGCTTCCATGGATCAACCCGACAGTTGCTGCCATGCATCAATCCTACTGTGGCTGCCATGGATCAATCATACTGTTGCTGTCATGAATCAATCCTACCGTTGCGGCCATGGATCAATCCTAATGTTGCCTTCCGGGATCAATTCTACTGTTGCTGCCTTCGATCAATCCTAATGTTGCTGCCATGGATCAATCCTACTGTTGCTGCCATGGATCAATCCTTCTGTTCCTGCCTTGGATCAATCCTACTGTTGCTTCAGGCATCAATCCTACCGTTTCTTCCATGGATCAATCCTACTGTTGCTGCCTTTGATGAATCCTACTGTTGCTGCCTTGGATCAATCCTACAGTTGCTGCCTTGGATCAATCCTTATGTTGCTACCTTGGATCAATCCTACTGTTGTTGCCATGGCTCAATCCTACTGTTGCTGCCATGGATCAATCCTACTGTTGCTGCCATGGATCAATCCTAATGTTGCCTTCAGGGATCAATCCTACTGTTGCTGCCATGGATCAATCCTACTGTTGCTGCCATGGATCAATCCTACTGTTGCTGCCATGGATCAATTCTAATGTTGCTTTCAGGGATCAATCCTAATGTTGCCTTTAGGGATCAATCGTAATGTTTGTTGTTTCCCAGAGGAGAATATACACAAGCTACCCGAATGTTGGTTCTCCACTCATCATTCCTACTCTGCTATAGACATGGATTGATGCCTTCAGTATTGTAGCTGCGGAAATAATCTCAATCTCTGTTCCAAAAGTACCATAAAGATCCATTTCACTTCTGCTAATATACTCTTCCATTGGAGTGATAGATATATCATCCAAAAGATGTGCGTGGGACACCATAAACTGTACAACAGAAGTTCATATAATACCATGAAGAATTTGGCTTCCAAAAACTGCAAAACTTAATGAAAACGGCAGTTTCCGTCACCTCTCATACGAACAACATCCTTTGGTGATGCTATTGTAGGCAGTAAAGTTGGAGAGCTTTCATTATGGAATGTTTTGACACTCAAGGCCAAACAAGCTTGCTTTTGCCCTTTGCCAGTATTGGCCAACTGGATAATAAAAAAGGGGGTCCGGACCGCAGTCGACCCGATTGGGTTTTGCTGATGCACTAGACGTTATGGTATGGACATCCGGAGAGCTTTGTGTATCAGTAGGCTCCCCGACCTGACAAACTTGCTGAATATATCACCCTCAAACGGTTCTGATGACAACTTTCTTATCTTGAATGGGAGCTTCGGTTGCATTTTTGTAGTCTGGCGTGATTCCAAGGTGAAGAGTTTGCTCCTTTCCGCTGTAGTTGAATTGTCCTTTGCTACTTCCGATACTTTGTACAGTTTCAAATTGGAACCATTGATTATTGTCTTCTTTTCACGAAAACGATACGTCCCTTTGTTCATCTACAATGAACGGACAAGAGCAGCAAGTTTTCAGTTTATTCTTTCCTAGAATGTTTCCTGGAATTGAACAGCAACACTTTATTATCCTTCTCGTAAGATACCTTACGAGATGGAGAATCATAGTGTTCTTTCTGGGTTTTCTCAGCAGTTGATATGTTGCATGCTGCAGTGGAGCGGCTATCAGCTGAGGCAACGAATGAACTTATTCTGCTTTCTAATGCACGGACATCATCAGCTTCTACAGATCCACTGGTATATCCAACTCAACAGGTTTCATCCTTGGTTGATGTCCTGTAGGCAAATAGCACCTGAGGATGATGCATGTCCAAGTTATTTTGCGCTTCATTTGTGTACTTTACAAGGCTATTACATAGCGTTTTGTTGTAACGTTCAGTTAGGCCCCCTGTCTGTGGATGGTACGGGGATGTTATCTTGTGATCTATTCCAAAAAGATCCAACAGCTCATCATTCAACATATTGCAGAAATCACGACCTTGGTCAGTAATAAGCGTCTCTGGAATCCCAAATCGATAATGAAGCGCGTGAGAATGCATATGAATGATATCAATGTGCATTTTCAATGTACAGTTACTTTGTAAAGTAATAACTAGGTGCTTTTGACTTTGTACATCTTTGATTTCTGTACCATTCAAATATAAGTTTGGTCTGCGACTAGGGTTTACTTTACGGGTAAATTGAATAGATTCAGTTTTTTCGGGACTAAATTTAACTTGCCAACTAGCAGCCCATTCTGAAATTCTGTCTAAGTCATTATTGAGATTACGAGCAGCTATATCAGGATCTTCTATGATCACATACAAAGATGTATTACATATTACTTTTATTCCTTCAACAATGTCATTGATATAGATAATAAACAATAATGGTCCCAGGACCGAGCCCTGTGGCACACCTGCCAAGACAGCTTTTGGATCCGAGCTAGAGCCATTTATAACTACCTTTACATATCGATTTTCTAAGTAACTATCACACCAACTCAATACATTTCCACAGATTTCATAATGTTGTAGCTTATCAATTGATCTTTGTGCCAGATTTTATCAAAAGTTTTACTTATGTCACAAAACACAGCCTTCATCTGAAACCTTTGCAATAAAGTCATATAAATATGTCAACTGATTTGAGGTGGAGTCACCCTGCGTGAATCCAGATTGTAGGTTAGTGAGCACATTATTTTTCCTTAAATAGTAATAGACATGTTTAAATATACATTTTTCATTTTCTTTGCTAAACAACTTGTGAGCGCAACCGGTCTGTAATTTGTACATTTGTAAGGATTGGGGCTAAACTGTAAGCTGTGTTTTTAAGTACTTTATTTCCAATACCATCAGGGCCAGTTGAATTTGTGGTGTCCACGGACAGTAGTATATCCCTAATAGATTATCAACTTTATATAATTCTACGGCCGGAAGGTGCATATCAGGATTACATATGCGAGATTGGTCCACAAAGAAGCAATTGAGAATATTATTAAGATCCATACAACCTATCCCCAAATAAAATTGGGGGGAAATTGTCTTTTGAGGATTTATGTTTAAGAAATTCCTTTACTAAACGCCACTAAGTCTTTGTACCTTGAGAACTATTTGTTACAGTATCAATTTTAGATGCATATGTTTTCTTTGCCTTACGGACATAGTCGATTACTTTACTTCTTAACAACCTAAAATTTGCCCAATCAGCTGGAGTATTACATCTTTTAGCTTTCTTATGTTGGCGATTTCGTTTTCTTATTAAGGAACGTATTTCACTTTTTATCCATTGTGGATCCTTTGATCGTATGGTAACAATTGTATTGGGAATATGTGTATCACAAACGTTTATTATTCGAGATGTAAGTTCATCAGTAATTGTGTTCACATCCCCCGATGAGAATAATAAATCATTATCAATATTCAGCAAGTTAGTTTTGAAACCATCTAGGTCTGGTATTGAATAATAATAATTAACTTTACGTATAAAGGAATGAGATTTAGGGACTATTTCTTTTATGGTAACGAAAATTGGACAGTGGTCACTATAAACTGGATTAAGTATTCCCAAGTCCCGTACACTATCAACGTCCGTCACAAAAAGTAAATCTATCAACGTACTGGAATGTTGGGTGATCCTAGTAGGTTCTTTAATAATTTGCGAAAGTTCATGCACCATTTGCAAATATTCGATTTATGGATTATTCTCTCGAAGTATATCTATATTAAAAGTCTCTTGCAATTACAGTGTACATATTCATATCAACTGCGTTTCCTATTGATTGATCAATTAGTTCCCAATTCCCTTCACTCTTATCTGCACGATAAACAATACCAATTAAATAATCACGAGTTTTGCATTCAACATGTACCCATATCGCCTCTAGACCAACTATAAGAAGCTAATCCATATATTTGACATACATTTAATCTCTAACATAAATAGCCACGCCACCCCCTCGAGTAGTCATTATATACAATTTTAATGGTGGTGTGTGACAGTGGCAGGGGGTGGTGTGTGACACTGGTGGTAGGGGGTGATGTGTGACAGTGGCAGGGGTGGTGTGTGACAGTGGTGGTAGGGGGTGGTGTGTGACAGTGGTGGTAGGGGGTGATGTGTGACAGTGGTGGTAGGGGTGGTGTGTGACAGTGGTGGTAGGGGGTGAAGTGTGACAGTTGTGGTAGGGCGTGATGTGTGACAGCAGGGGTGGTGTGTGACAGTGGTGGTAGGGGGTGGTGTGTGACAGTGGTGGTAGGGGGTGATGTGTGACAGTGGTTGTAGGGGGTGATGTGTGACAGTGGTGGTAGGGGATGATGTGTGACAGCAGGGGTGGTGTGTGACAGTGATGGTAGGGGGTGATGTGTGACAGTGGTGGTAGGGGGTGATGTGTGACAGTGGTGGTAGGGGGTGACGTGTGACAGCAGGGGTGGTGTGTGACAGTGGTGGTAGGGGGTGATGTGTGACAGTGGTTGTAGGGGGTGATGTGTGACAGTGGTGGTAGGGGTGGTGTGTGACAGTTGTGGTAGGGGGTGATGTGTGACAGCAGGGGTGGTGTGTGACAGTGGTGGTAGGGGGTGATGTGTGACAGTGGTGGTAGGGGGTGATGTGTGACAGTGGTTGTAGGGGGTGATGTGTGACAGTGGTGGTAGGGGTGGTGTGTGACAGTGGTGGTAGGGGGTGATGTGTGACAGTGGTGGTAGGGGGTGATGTGTGACAGTAGCATGGGTGGTGTGTGACAGTGGTGGTAGGGGGTGATGTGTGACAGTGGTGGTAGGGGTAGTGTGTGACAGTGGTGGTAGGGGGTAAAGTGTGACAGTGGTGGTAGGGGGTGATGTGTGACAGTGGTTGTAGGGGTGGTGTGTGACAGTGGTGGTAGGGGGTGATGTGTGACAGTTGTGGTAGGGGGTGATGTGTGACAGCAGGGGTGGTGTGTGACAGTGGTCGTAAGGGGTGATGTGTGACAGTGGTTGTAGGGGGTGATGTGTGACAGTGGTGGTAGGGGTGGTGTGTGACAGTGGTGGTAGGGGGTGATGTGTGTCAGTAGCAGGGGTGGTGTGTGACAGTGGTGGTAGGGGGTGATGTGTGACAGTGGTGGTAGGGGTAGTGTGTGACAGTGGTGGTAGGGGGTGATGTGTGACAGTTGTGGTAGGGGGTGATGTGTGACAGCAGGGGTGGTGTGTGACAGTGGTGGTAGGGGGTGGTGTGTGACAGTTGTGGTAGGGGGTGATGTGTGACAGCAGGGGTGGTGTGTGACAGTGGTGGTAGGGGGTGGTGTGTGACAGTGGTGGTAGGGGGTGATGTGTTACAGTGGTTGTAGGGGGTGATGTGTGACAGTGGTGGTAGGGGGTGAGGTGTGACAGTGGTGGTAGGGGTGGTGTGTGACAGTGGTGGTAGGGGGTGAAGTGTGACAGTGAAAGATATGGTGGTGGTGGTGTATGACAGTGGTAGGGATGATGGTGGTGTGTGACAGTGGTAGGGATGATGGTGGTGTATGAAAGTGGTAGAGATGATGGAGGTGTGTGACAGTGGTAGGGATGATGGTTGTGTGTGACAGTGGTAGAGATGATGGTGGTGTGTGACAGTGGTAGGGATGATGGTTGTGTGTGACAGTGGTAGGGATGATGGTGGTGTATGACAGTGGTAGGGATGATGGTGGTGTGTGACAATGGTAGGGATGATGGTGGTGTATGACAGTGGTAGGGATGATGGTGGTGTGTGACAGTGGTAGGGATGATGGTGGTGTGTGACAATGGTAGGGATGATGGTGGTGTGTGACAATGGTAGGGATGATGGTGGTGTGTGACAATGGTAGGGATGATGGTGGTGTGTGACAGTGGTAGGGATGATGGTGGTGTGTGACAATGGTAGGGATGATGGTGGTGTGTGACAGTGGTGGGGATGATGATGGTGTGTGACAGTGGTAGAGATGATGGTGGTGTGTGACAGTGGTGGGGATGATGATGGTGTGTGACAGTGGTAGAGATGGTGGTGGTGTATGAAAGTGGTAGGGATGATGGTGGTGTGTGACAGTGATGGTGGTGTGTGACAGTGGTAGGGATGATGGTTGTGTGTGACAGTGGTAGGGATGATGGTGGTGTATGACAGTGGTGGGGATGATGATGGTGTGTGACAGTGGTAGAGATGGTGGTGGTGTATGAAAGTGGTAGGGATTATGGTGGTGTGTGACAGTGATGGTGGTGTGTGACAGTGGTAGGGATGATGGTTGTGTGTGACAGTGGTAGGGATGATGGTGGTGTATGACAGTGGTGGGGGTAATGATGGTGTGTGACAGTGGTAGAGATGATGGTGGTGTGTGACAGTGGTGGGGATGATGATGGTGTGTGACAGTGGTAGAGATGGTGGTGGTGTATGAAAGTGGTAGGGATGATGGTGGTGTGTGACAGTGATGGTGGTGTGTGACAGTGGTAGGGATGATGGTTGTGTGTGACAGTGGTAAGGATGATGGTGGTGTGTGACAGTGATGGTGGTGTGTGACAGTGGTAGAGATGGTGGTGGTGTATGAAAGTGGTAGGGATGATGGTGGTGTGTGACAGTGGTAGGGATGATGGTTGTGTGTGACAGTGGTAGGGATGATGGTGGTGTATGACAGTGGTGGGGATGATGATGGTGTGTGACATTGGTAGGGATGGTGGTGATGGTGTATGACAGTGGTAGGGATGATGGTGGTGTGTGACAGTGGTAGGTATGATGATGGTGGGTGACAGTGGTAGAGATGGTGGTGGTGTATGACAGTGGTAGGGATGGTGGTGGTGTATGACAGTGGTAGGGATGATGATGGAGGTGTGTGACAGTGGTAGAGATGATGGAGGTGTGTGACAGTGGTAGGGATGATGGTGGTGTGTGACAGTGGTAGGGATGATGGTGGTGTGTGACAGTGGTAGAGATGATGGAGGTGTTTGACAGTGGTAGGGATGGTGATGGTGGTGTGACAGTGATGGTGGTGTGTGACGGTAGTAGGGGTGATGGTGGTGTGTGACAGTGGTGGGGATGGTGGTGGTGGTTGTGTGTGACAGTGGTAGGGATGATGATGGTGTGTGACAGTGGTAGGGATGATGGTGGTGTGTGACAGTGATGGTGGTGTGTGACAGTGGTAGAGATGGTGATGGTGGTGTGTGACAGTGGTAGAGATGGTGGTGGTGGTGTGTGACAGTGATGGTGGTGTGTGACAGTGGTAGGGATGATGGTTGTGTGTGACAGTGGTAGGGATGATGGTGGTGTATGACAGTGGTAGAGATGATGGTGGTGTATGACAGTGGTAGGGATGATGGTTGTGTGTGACAGTGGTAGGGATGGTGGTTGTGTGTGACAGTGGTGGGGATGATGATGGTGTGTGACAGTGGTAGAGATGGTGGTGGTGTATGACAGTGGTAGGGATGATGGTGGTGTGTGACAGTGGTAGGGATGATGTTTGTGTGTGACAGTTGTAGGGATGATGGTGGTGTATGACAGTGGTGGGGATGATGATGGTGTGTGACAGTGGTAGGGATGGTGGTGATGGCGTATGACAGTGGTAGGGATGATGGTGGTGTGTGACAGTGGTAGAGATGGTGGTGGTGTATGACAGTGGTAGGGATGGTGGTGGTGTATGACAGTGGTAGGGATGATGATGGAGGTGTGTGACAGTGGTAGAGATGATGGAGGTGTGTGACAGTGGTAGAGATGATGGAGGTGTGTGACAGTGGTAGGGATGGTGATGGTGTATGACAGTGGTAGGGATGATGGTGGTGTGTGACAGTGGTAGAGATGATGGAGGTGTGTGACAGTGGTAGGGATGGTGATGGTGTATGACAGTGGTAGGGATGGTGGTGGTGTATGACAGTGGTAGGGATGATGATGGAGGTGTGTGACAGTGGTAGAGATGATGGAGGTGTGTGACAGTGGTAGGGATGATGGTGGTGTGTGACAGTGGTAGAGATGATGGAGGTGTGTGACAGTGGTAGGGATGGTGATGGTGGTGTGACAGTGATGGTGGTGTGTGACGGTGGTAGGGGTGATGGTGGTGTGTGACAGTGGTGGGGATGGTGGTGGTGGTGGTGTGTGACAGTGGTAGGGATGATGATGGTGTGTGACAGTGGTAGGGATGATGGTGGTGTGTGACAGTAATGGTGGTGTGTGGCAGTGGTAGAGATGGTGATGGTGGTGTGTGACAGTGGTAGAGATGGTGATGGTGGTGTGTGACAGTGGTAGAGATGGTGGTGGTGGTGTGTGACAGTGGTAGGGATGATGGTTGTGTGTGACAGTGGTAGGGATGATGGTGGTGTATGACAGTGGTAGAGATGATGGTGGTGTATGACAGTGGTAGGGATGATGGTTGTGTGTGACAGTGGTAGGGATGATGGTGGTGTGTGACAGTGGTAGAGATGATGGTGGTGTATGAGAGTGGTAGGGATGATGGTTGTGTGTGACAGTGGTTGGGATGATGATGGTGGTGTGTGACAGTGGTAGGGATCATGGTGGTGTGTGACAGTGGTAGAGATGATGGTGGTGTATGACAGTGGTAGGGATGGTGGTGGTGGTGTGTGACAGTGGTAGGGATGGTGGTGGTGTGTGACAGTGGTAGAGATGGTGGTGGTGTATGACAGTGGTAGGGATGGTGGTGGTGTGTGACAGTGGTAGGGATGGTGATGGTGGTGTATGACAGTGGTAGAGATGGTGGTGGTGTATGACAGTGGTAGGGATGATGGTGGTGTGTGACAGTGGTAGAGATGGTGGTGGTGGTGTGTGACAGTGGTAGGGATGGTAGTGGTGGTGTATGACAGTGGTAGGGATGGTGGTGGTGTATGACAGTGGTAGGGATGGTGGTGGTGGTGTGTGACAGTGGTAGGGATGGTGGTGGTGTATGACAGAGGTAGGGATGGTGGTGGTGGTGTGTGACAGTGGTAGGGATGATGGTGGTGTATGACAGAGGTAGGGATTGTGGTGGTGTATGACAGAGGTAGGGATGGTGGTGGTGGTGTATGACAGTGGTAGGGATGGTGGTGGTGTGTGAAAGTGGTAGGGATGATGATGGTGTGTGACAGTGGTAGAGATGATGGTGGTGTATGACATTGGTAGGGATGATGGTGGTGGTGTATGACAGTGGTGGGGATGATGATGGTGTGTGACAGTGGTAGAGATGGTGGTGATGGTGTATGACAGTGGTAGGGATGATGGTGGTGTGTGACAGTGGTAGGGATGCTGGTGGTGTATGACAGTGGTAGGCATGATGGTGGTGTATGACAGTGGTAGGGATGGTGGTGATGGTGTATGACAGTTGTAGAGATGATGATGGTGGTGTGTGACAGTGGTAGGGATGGTGGTGATGGTGTATGACAGTGGTAGAGATGGTGGTGATGGTGTGTGACAGTGGTAGGGATGATGGTGGTGTGTGACAGTGGTAGAGATGGTGGTGATGGTGTGTGACAGTGGTAGGGATGGTGGTGATGGTGTATGACAGTGGTAGAGATGGTGGTGATGGTGTGTGACAGTGGTAGGGATGATGGTGGTGTGTGACAGTGGTAGAGATGGTGGTGATGGTGTGTGACAGTGGTAGGGATGGTGGTGATGGTGTGTGACAGTGGTAAGGATGGTGGTGATGGTGTATGACAGTGGTAGAGATGGTGGTGATGGTGTGTGACAGTGGTAGGGATGATGGTGGTGTGTGACAGAGGTAGGGATGATGGTTGTGTGTGACAGTGGTAGGGATGATGGTGGTGTGTGACAGAGGTAGGGATGGTGGTGATGGTGTGTGACAGTGGTAGGGATGGTGGTGATGGTGTATGACAGTGGTAGGGGATGATGATGGTGTGTGACAGTGGTAGGTATGCTGATGGTGTGTGACAGTGGTAGGGATGGTGGTGATGGTGTATGACAGTGGTAGGGATGATGGTGGTGTGTTACAGTGGTAGGTATGATGATGGTGTGTGACAGTGGTAGAGATGGTGGTGGTGTATGACAGTGGTAGAGATGATGGAGGTGTGTGACAGTGGTAGGGATGGTGGTGGTGGTGGTGTGTGACAGTGGTAGGGATGATGATGGTGTACAGTGGTAGGAATGATGGTGGTGTGTGACAGTGATGGTGGTGTGTGACATTGGTAGAGATGGTGATGGTGGTGTGTGACAGTGGTAGAGATGGTGGTGGTGGTGTGTGACAGTGATGGTGGTGTGTGACAGTGGTAGGGATGATGGTTGTGTTTGACAGTGGTAGGGATGATGGTGGCGTATGACAGTGGTAGAGATGATGGTGGTGTATGACAGTGGTAGGGATGATGGTTGTGTGTGACAGTGGTAGGGATGATGGTGGTGTGTGACAGTGGTAGAGATGGTGGTGTGTGACAGTGATGGTGGTGTGAGACAGTGGTAGAGATGGTGGTGGTGGTGTGTGATAGTGATGGTGGTGTGTGACAGTGATGGTTGTGTGTGACAGTGATGGTTGTGTATGACAGTGGTAGAGATTGTGGTGTGTGACAGTGATGGTGGTGTGTGACAGTGATGGTTGTGTATGACAGTGGTAGAGATGGTGGTGGTGGTGTGTGACAGTGATGGTGGTGTGTGACAGTGGTAGGGATGATGGTTGTGTGTGACAGTGGTAGGGATGATGGTGGCATATGACAGTGGTAGAGATGGTGGTGGTGGTGTGAAACAGTGATGGTGGTGTGTGACAGTGGTAGGGATGATGGTTGTGTGTGACAGTGGTAGAGATGATGGTGGTGTGTGACAGTGGTAGAGATGATGGTGGTGTATGACAGTGGTGGGGATGGTGATGGTGTGTGACAGTGGTAGGGATGATGGTGGTGTGTGACAGTGATGGTGGTGTGTGACAGTGGTAGAGATGGTGATGGTGGTGTGTGACAGTGGTAGGGGTGATGATGGTGTGTGACAGTGATGGTGGTGTGTGACAGTGGTAGAGATGGTGATGGTGTGTGACAGTGGTAGGGATGATGATGGTGTGTGACAGTGGTAGGGATGATGGTGGTGTGTGACAGTGGTAGGGATGATGATGGTGTGTGACAGTGGTAGGGATGATGGTGGTGTGTGACAGTGGTAGAGATGGTGATGGTGTGTGACAGTGGTAGGGATGATGATGGACTGTGACAGTGGTAGGGATGATAATGGTGTGTGACAGTGGTAGGGATGATGATGGTGTGTGACAGTGATGGTGGTGTGTGACAGTGGTAGAGATCATGGTGGAGTGTGACAGTGGTAGGGATGCTGATGGTGTGTGACAGTGGTAGGGATGATGGTGGTGTGTGACAGTGATGGTGGTGTGTGATAGTGGTAGAGATGGTGATGGTGGTGTGTGACAGTGGTAGAGATGGTGGTGGTGGTGTGTGACAGTGATGGTGGTGTATGACAGTGGTAGGGATGATGGTTGTGTGTGACAGTGGTAGGGATGATGGTGGTGTGTGACAGTGGTAGGGATGGTGGTGGTGTGTGACAGTGGTAGGGATGGTGGAGGTGGTGTGTGACAGTGGTAGGGATGGTGGTGGTGTGTGACAGTGGTAGGGATGGTGGAGGTGTGTGACAGTGGTAGGGATGGTGGTGGTGTGTGACAGTGGTAGGGATGATGGTGGTGTGTGACAGTGGTAGGGATGATGGTGGTGTATGACAGTGGTAGGGATGATGGTTGTGTGTGACAGTGGTAGAGATGATGGTGAGGTGAAATTGGGTTTAACGTCGCGTCCAAGATTATTGCACTTATATAGCGACGTGCATGTACGTGTATGTGTGTGTGTGGCTGCTTGTACTAGTCCGGACTGATGCCGATTTATAGTGCTAGCTCACTGAGATACCATGCCGCAGTTTAACATGAATACCCCACTCAGACACAGTATACTGACTCCGAGCCGACCAGTCCTTGTTTTAGCCCCTTAATGCCGAGCTCCAGACAGGGTAACAACAAGTACAATCTTTTAACGTCTTTTTGTATGACGCGGCCCGGGATCGAACCCTGGACCTTCCGCTCTCCGGGCGGACGCTCTACCACAAGACCACGGAGGCGGTGACAGTGGTAGAGATGATGGTGGTGTATGACAGTGGTGGGGATGATGATGGTGTGTGACAGTGGTAGGGATGATGGTGGTGTGTGACAGTGGTAGAGATGGTGATGGTGTGTGACAGTGGTAGGGATGATGATGGTGTGTGACAGTGGTAGGGATGATGATGGTGTGTGACAGTGGTAGGGATGATGGTGGTGTGTGACAGTGGTAGGGATGATGGTGGAGTGTGACAGTGGTAGGGATGATGATGGTGTGTGACAGTGGTAGGGATGATGGTGGTGTGTGACAGTGATGGTGGTGTGTGACAGTGGTAGAGATGATGGTGGAGTGTGACAGTGGTAGGGATGATGATGGTGTGTGACAGTGGTAGGGATGATGCTGGTGTGTGACAGTGATGGTGGTGTGTGATAGTGGTAGAGATGGTGATGGTGGTGTGTGACAGTGGTAGAGATGGTGGTGGTGGTGTGTGACAGTGATGGTGGTGTATGACAGTGGTAGGGATGATGGTTGTGTGTGACAGTGGTAGGGATGATGGTGGTGTATGACAGTGGTAGAGATGGTGGTGGTGGTGTGTGACAGTGGTAGGGATGATGGTGGTGTGTGACAGTGGTAGGGATGGTGGTGTGTGACAGTGGTAGGGATGGTGGAGGTGGTGTGTGACAGTGGTAGGGATGGTGGTGGTGTGTGACAGTGGTGGGGATGGTGGTAGTGTGTGACAATGGTAGGGATGGTGGTGGTGTATGACAGTGGTAGGGATGATGGTGGTGTATGACAGTGGTAGGGATGGTGGTGGTGTGTGACAGTGGTAGGCATGGTGGTGGTGTGTGACAGTGGTAGGGATGATGCTGCTGTGTGACAGCTGTACGGATGGTGGTGGTGTATGACAGTGGTGGGGGTGGTGGTGGTGTGTGACAGTGGTAGGGATGATGGTGGTGTGTGACAGTGGTAGGGATGATGGTGGTGTGTGACAGTGGTAGAGATGGGGGTGGTGTATGACAGTGGTAGGGATGATGGTGGTGGTGTGTGACAGTGGTAGGGATGATGATGGTGTGTGACAGTTGTAGGGATGGTGGTGATGGTGTATGACAGTGGTAGGGATGATGGTGGTCTGTGACAGTGGTTTGGATGATGGTGGTGTGTGGCCGTGGTAGGGATGGTGGTGGTGGTGTATGACAGAGGTAGGGATGGTGGTGGTGTATGACAGAGGTAGGGATGGTGGTGGTGGTGTATGACAGTGGTAGGGATGGTGGTGGTGTGTGACAGTAGTAGGTATGATGATGGTGTGTGACAGTGGTAGGGATGGTGGTGATGGTGTGTGACAGTGGTAGGGATGATGGTGGTGTATGACAGAGGTAGGGATGGTGGTGGTGTATGACAGAGGTAGGGATGGTGGTGGTGGTGTATGACAGTGGTAGGGGATGATGATGGTGTGTGACAGTGGTAGGTATGATGATGGTGTGTGACAGTGGTAGGGATGGTGGTGATGGTGTATGACAGTGGTAGGGATGATGGTGGTGTGTGACAGTGGTAGAGATGGTGGTGGTGTATGACAGTGGTAGGGATGGTGGTGGTGTATGACAGTGGTAGGGATGGTGGTGGTGGTGTGTGACAGTGGTAGGGATGATGGTGGTGTATGACAGAGGTAGGGATGGTGGTGGTGTATGACAGAGGTAGGGATGGTGGTGGTGGTGTATGACAGTGGTAGGGGATGATGATGGTGTGTGACAGTGGTAGGTATGATGATGGTGTGTGACAGTGGTAGGGATGGTGGTGATGGTGTATGACAGTGGTAGGGATGATGGTGGTGTGTGACAGTGGTAGAGATGGTGGTGGTGTATGAGAGTGGTAGGGATGGTGGTGGTGTGTGACAGAGGTAGGGATGGTGGTGGTGGTGTATGACAGTGGTAGAGATGGTGGTGGTGTATGACAGTGGTAGGGATGATGGTGGTGTGTGACAGTGGTAGAGATGGTGGTGGTGGTGTGTGACAGTGGTAGGGATGGTGGTGGTGTATGACAGTGGTAGGGATGGTGGTGGTGGTGTGTGACAGTGGTAGGGATGGTGGTGGTGTATGACAGAGGTAGGGATGGTGGTGGTGGTGTGTGACAGTGGTAGGGATGATGGTGGTGTATGACAGAGGTAGGGATGGTGGTGGTGTATGACAGAGGTAGGGATGGTGGTGGTGGTGTGTGACAGTGGTAGGGATGATGGTGGTGTATGACAGTGGTAGAGATGGTGGTGGTGTATGACAGTGGTAGGGATGATGGTGGTGTGTGACAGTGGTAGAGATGGTGGTGGTGGTGTGTGACAGTGGTAGGGATGGTGTTGGTGGTGTATGACAGTGGTAGGGATGGTGGTGGTGTATGACAGTGGTAGGGATGGTGGTGGTGTATGACAGTGGTAGGGATGGTGGTGGTGGTGTGTGACAGTGGTAGAGATGGTGGTGGTGTATGACAGTGGTAGGGATGGTGGTGGTGGTGTGTGACAGTGGTAGGGATGGTGGTGGTGGTGTGTGACAGTGGTAGGGATGGTGGTGGTGTGTGACAGTGGTAGAGATGGTGGTGGTGTTTGACAGTGGTAGGGATGGTGGTGGTGTGTGACAGTGGTAGGGATGGTGGTGGTGGTGTATGACAGTGGTAGAGATGGTGGTGGTGTATGACAGTGGTAGGGATGATGGTGGTGTGTGACAGTGGTAGAGATGGTGGTGGTGGTGTGTGACAGTGGTAGGGATGGTGGTGGTGGTGTATGACAGTGGTAGGGATGGTGGTGGTGTATGACAGTGGTAGGGATGGTGGTGGTGGTGTGTGACAGTGGTAGGGATGGTGGTGGTGTATGACAGAGGTAGGGATGGTGGTGGTGGTGTGTGACAGTGGTAGGGATGATGGTGGTGTATGACAGAGGTAGGGATGGTGGTGGTGTATGACAGAGGTAGGGATGGTGGTGGTGTATGACATTGGTAGAGATGGTCGTGGTGTATGACAGTGGTAGGGATGATGGTGGTGTGTGACAGTGGTAGAGATGGTGGTGGTGATGTGTGACAGTGGTAGGGATGGTGGTGGTGGTGTATGACAGTGGTAGGGATGGTGGTGGTGTATGACAGTGGTAGAGATGGTGGTGGTGTATGACAGTGGTAGGGATGGTGGTGGTGGTGTGTGACAGTGGTAGGGATAGACGTGGTGTTTGACAGTGGAAGAGATGGTGGTTGTGTATGACAGAGGTAGGGATGGTGGTGGTGGTGTGTGACAGTGGAAGGGATGGTGGTGGTGGTGTGTGACAGTGGAAGGGATGGTGGTGGTGTGTGACAGTGGTAGGGATGGTGGTGGTGGTGTGTGACAGTGGTAGGGACGATGGTGGTGTGTAACAGTGGTAGGGATGGTGGTGGAGGTGTGACAGTGATGGTGGTGGTGTGTGACAGTGGTAGAGATGGTGGAGGTGGTGTATGACAGTGGTAGGGATGATGGTGGTGGTGTGTGACAGTGGTAGATATGGTGGTGGAGGTGTGTGACAGTGGTATGGATGGTGATGGTGGTGTGACAGTGATGGTGGTGTGTGACAGTGGTAGAGATGGTGGAGGTGGTGTGTGACAGTGGTAGGAATGGTGATGGTGGTGTGACAGTGATGGTGGTGTGTGACAGTGGTAGAGATGGTGGAGGTGGTGTGTGACAGTGGTAGGGGTGGTGGTGGTGGTATGTGACAGTGAAAGATATGGTGGTGGTGGTGTATGACAGTGGTAGGGATGATGGTGGTGTGTGACAGTGGTGGGGATGGTGGTGGTGTGTGACAGTGGTAGGGATGATGGTGGTGTGTGAAAGTGGTAGGGATGATGGTGGTGTGTGACAGTGGTAGAGATGATGGTGGTGTATGACATTGGTAGGGATGATGGTGGTGGTGTATGACAGTGGTGGGGATGATGATGGTGTGTGACAGTGGTAGGGATGGTGGTGATGGTGTATGACAGTGGTAGGGATGATGGTGGTGTGTGACAGTGGTAGGGATGGTGGTGGTGTGTGACAGTGGTAGGGATGGTGGTGATGGTGTGTGACAGTGGTAGGGATGATGGTTGTGTGTGACAGTGGTAGGGATGATGATGGTGGTGTATGACAGTGGTAGGGATGATGGTGGTGTATGACCGTGGTAGGGATGATGGTGGTGTATGACAGTGGTAGGGATGATGGTGGTGTATGACAGTGGTAGGGATGATGGTGGTGTATGACAGTGGTAGGGGTTATGGTGGTGTATGACAGTGGTATGGATGATGGTGGTGTATGACAGTGGTAGGGATGATGGTGGAGGTGTGTGACAGTGGTAGGGATGGTGATGGTGGTGTGACAGTGATGGTGGTGTGTGACGGTGGTAGGGGTGATGTTGGTGGTGTGTGACAGTGGTAGAGATGATGGTGGTGTATGACAGTGGTGGGGATGGTGGTGGTGGTGGTGTGTGACAGTGGTAGGGATGATGATGGTGTGTGACAGTGGTAGGGATGATGGTGGTGTGTGACAGTGATGGTGGTGTGTGACAGTGGTAGAGATGGTGATGGTGGTGTGTAACAGTGGTAGAGATGGTGATGGTGGTGTGTGACAGTGGTAGAAATGGTGGTGGTGGTGTGTGACAGTGATGGTGGTGTGTGACAGTGGTAGAGATGATGGTGGTGTGTGACAGTGGTAGGGATGGTGGTGGTGGTGTGTTACATTGGTAGAGATTGTGGTGGTGGTGTGTGACAGTGGTAGGGATGGTGGTGGTGGTGTATGACAGTGGTAGGGATGGTGGTGGTGTATGACAGTGGTAGAGATGGTGGTGGTGTATGACAATGGTAGAGATGGTGGTGGTGGTGTGTGACAGTGGTAGGGATGGTGGTGGTGGTGTGTGACAGTGGTAGGGATAGTGGTGCTGTTTGACAGTGGTAGAGATGGTGGTGGTGTATGACAGAGGTAGGGATGGTGGTGGTGGTGTGTGACAGTGGTAGGGATGGTGGTGGTGGTGTGTGACAGTGGAAGGGATGGTGGTGGTGTATGACAGTGGTAGGGAGGTGGTGGTGTGTGACAGTGGTAGGGATGGTGGTGGTGGTGTGTGACAGTGGTAGGGACGATGGTGGTGTGTGACAGTGGTAGGGATGGTGGTGGAGGTGTGACAGTGATGGTGGTGGTGTGTGACAGTGGTAGAGTTGGTGGAGGTGGTGTATGACAGTGGTAGGGATGATGGTGGTGGTGTGTGACAGTGGTAGATATGGTTGTGGAGGTGTGACAGTGATGGTGGTGGTGTGTGACAGTGGTAGAGATGGTGGAGGTGGTGTGTGACAGTGGTAGGGATGGTGATGGTGGTGTGACAGTGATGGTGGTGTGTGACAGTGGTAGAGATGGTGGAGGTGGTGTGTGACAGTGGTAGGGGTGGTGGTGGTGGTATGTGACAGTGAAAGATATGGTGGTGGTGGTGTATGACAGTGGTAGGGATGATGGTGGTGTGTGACAGTGGTGGGGGTGGTGGTGGTGTGTGACAGTGGTAGGGATGATGGTGGTGTGTGACAGTGGTAGGGATGATGGTGGTGTGTGACAGTGGTAGAGATGGTGGTGGTGTATGACAGTGGTAGGGATGATGGTGGTGGTGTGTGACAGTGGTAGGGATGATGATGGTGTGTGACAGTTGTAGGGATGGTGGTGATGGTGTATGACAGTGGTAGGGATGATGGTGGTGTGTGACAGTGGTTTGGATGATGGTGGTGTGTGACAGTGGTAGGGATGGTGGTGGTGGTGTATGACAGAGGTAGGGATGGTGGTGGTGTATGACAGAGGTAGGGATGGTGGTGGTGGTGTATGACAGTGGTAGGGATGGTGGTGGTGTGTGACAGTAGTAGGTATGATGATGGTGTGTGACAGTGGTAGGGATGGTGGTGATGGTGTATGACAGTGGTAGGGATGATGGTGGTGTGTGACAGTGGTAGAGATGGTGGTGGTGTATGACAGTGGTAGGGATGGTGGTGGTGTATGACAGTGGTAGGGATGGTGGTGGTGGTGTGTGACAGTGGTAGGGATGGTGGTGGTTTATGACAGAGGTAGGGATGGTGGTGGTGGTGTGTGACAGTGGTAGGGATGATGGTGGTGTATGACAGAGGTAGGGATGGTGGTGGTGTATGACAGAGGTAGGGATGGTGGTGGTGGTGTATGACAGTGGTAGGGATGATGGTGGTGTGTGACAGTGGTAGAGATGGTGGTGGTGTGTGACAGAGGTAGGGATGGTGGTGGTGGTGTATGACAGTGGTAGAGATGGTGTTGGTGTATGACAGTGGTAGGGATGGTGGTGGTGTGTGACAGTGGTAGGGATGGTGGTGGTGGTGTGTGACAGTGGTAGGGATGGTGGTGGTGTATGACAGAGGTAGGGATGGTGGTGGTGGTGTGTGACAGTGGTAGGGATGGTGGTGGTGTATGACAGTGGTAGGGATGGTGGTGGTGGTGTGTGACAGTGGTAGGGATGGTGGTGGTGTATGACAGAGGTAGGGATGGTGGTGGTGGTGTGTGACAGTGGTAGGGATGATGGTGGTGTATGACAGAGGTAGGGATGGTGGTGGTGTATGACAGAGGTAGGGATGGTGGTGGTGGTGTGTGACAGTGGTAGGGATGATGGTGGTGTATGACAGTGGTAGAGATGGTGGTGGTGTATGACAGTGGTAGGGATGATGGTGGTGTGTGACAGTGGTAGAGATGGTGGTGGTGGTGTGTGACAGTGGTAGGGATGGTGTTGGTGGTGTATGACAGTGGTAGGGATGGTGGTGGTGTATGACAGTGGTAGAGATGGTGGTGGTGTATGACAGTGGTAGGGATGGTGGTGGTGGTGTGTGACAGTGGTAGGGATGGTGGTGGTGGTGTGTGACAGTGGTAGGGATGGTGGTGGTGTTTGACAGTGGTAGGGATGGTGGTGGTGTGTGACAGTGGTAGGGATGGTGGTGGTGGTGTATGACAGTGGTAGAGATGGTGGTGGTGTATGACAGTGGTAGGGATGATGGTGGTGTGTGACAGTGGTAGAGATGGTGGTGGTGGTGTGTGACAGTGGTAGGGATGGTGGTGGTGGTGTATGACAGTGGTAGGGATGGTGGTGGTGTATGACAGTGGTAGGGATGGTGGTGGTGGTGTGTGACAGTGGTAGGGATGGTGGTGGTGTATGACAGAGGTAGGGATGGTGGTGGTGGTGTGTGACAGTGGTAGGGATGATGGTGGTGTATGACAGAGGTAGGGATGGTGGTGGTGTATGACAGAGGTAGGGATGGTGGTGGTGTATGACATTGGTAGAGATGGTGGTGGTGTATGACAGTGGTAGGGATGTTGGTGGTGTGTGACAGTGGTAGAGATGGTGGTGGTGGTGTGTGACAGTGGTAGGGATGGTGGTGGTGGTGTATGACAGTGGTAGGGATGGTGGTGGTGTATGACAGTGGTAGAGATGGTGGTGGTGTATGAGAGTGGTAGGGATGGTGGTGGTGGTGTGTGACAGTGGTAGGGATGGTGGTGGTGGTGTGTGACAGTGGTAGGGATAGTGGTGGTGTTTGACAGTGGAAGAGATGGTGGTTGTGTATGACAGAGGTAGGGATGGTGGTGGTGGTGTGTGACAGTGGTAGGGATGGTGGTGGTGGTGTGTGACAGTGGTAGGGATGGTGGTGGTGGTGTGTGACAGTGGAAGGGATGGTGGTGGTGTTTGGCAGTGGTAGAGATGGTGGTGGTGTGTGACAGTGGTAGGGAGGTGGTGGTGTGTGACAGTGGTAGGGATGGTGGTGGTGGTGTGTGACAGTGGTAGGGACGATGGTGGTGTGTAACAGTGGTAGGGATGGTGGTGGAGGTGTGACAGTGATGGTGGTGGTGTGTGACAGTGGTAGAGATGGTGGAGGTGGTGTATGACAGTGGTAGGGATGATGGTGGTGGTGTGTGACAGTGGTAGATATGGTGGTGGAGGTGTGTGACAGTGGTAGGGATGGTGATGGTGGTGTGACAGTGATGGTGGTGTGTGACAGTGGTAGAGATGGTGGAGGTGGTGTGTGACAGTGGTAGGAATGGTGATGGTGGTGTGACAGTGATGGTGGTGTGTGACAGTGGTAGAGATGGTGGAGGTGGTGTGTGACAGTGGTAGGGGTGGTGGTGGTGGTATGTGACAGTGAAAGATATGGTGGTGGTGGTGTATGACAGTGGTAGGGATGATGGTGGTGTGTGACAGTGGTGGGGATGGTGGTGGTGTGTGACAGTGGTAGGGATGATGGTGGTGGTGTGTGACAGTGGTAGATATGGTGGTGGAGGTGTGTGACAGTGGTAGGGATGGTGATGGTGGTGTGACAGTGATGGTGGTGTGTGACAGTGGTAGGGATGATGGTGGTGTATGACAGTGGTAGGGATGATGGTGGTGTATGACCGTGGTAGAGATGATGGTGGTGTATGACATTGGTAGGGATGATGGTGGTGGTGTATGACAGTGGTGGGGATGATGATGGTGTGTGACAGTGATAGGGATGGTGGTGATGGTGTATGACAGTGGTAGGGATGATGGTGGTGTGTGACAGTGGTAGGGATGGTGGTGGTGTATGACAGTGGTAGGGATGATGGTGGTGTATGACAGTGGTAGGGATGGTGGTGATGGTGTATGACAGTGGTAGAGATGATGATGGTGGTGTGTGACAGTGGTAGGGATGGTGGTGATGGTGTATGACAGTGGTAGGGGATGATGATGGTGTGTGACAGTGGTAGGTATGATGATGGTGTGTGACAGTGGTAGGGATGGTGGTGATGGTGTATGAAAGTGGTAGGGATGATGGTGGTGTGTGACAGTGGTAGGTATGATGATGGTGTTTGACAGTGGTAGAGATGGTGGTGCTTTATGACAGTTGTAGAGATGATGATGGTGGTGTGTGACAGTGGTAGGGATGGTGGTGATGGTGTGTGACAGTGGTAGGGATGATGGTTGTGTGTGACAGTGGTAGGGATGATGATGGTGGTGTATGACAGTGGTAGGGATGATGGTGGTGTATGACCGTGGTAGGGATGATGGTGGTGTATGACAGTGGTAGGGATGATGGTGGTGTATGACAGTGGTAGGGATGATGGTGGTGTATGACAGTGGTAGGGGTTATGGTGGTGTATGACAGTGGTATGGATGATGGTGGTGTATGACAGTGGTAGGGATGATGGTGGAGGTGTGTGACAGTGGTAGGGATGGTGATGGTGGTGTGACAGTGATGGTGGTGTGTGACGGTGGTAGGGGTGATGTTGGTGGTGTGTGACAGTGGTAGAGATGATGGTGGTGTATGACAGTGGTGGGGATGGTGGTGGTGGTGGTGTGTGACAGTGGTAGGGATGATGATGGTGTGTGACAGTGGTAGGGATGATGGTGGTGTGTGACAGTGATGGTGGTGTGTGACAGTGGTAGAGATGGTGATGGTGGTGTGTGACAGTGGTAGAAATGGTGGTGGTGGTGTATGACAGTGGTAGAGATGGTGGTGGTGTATGACAGTGGTAGAGATGGTGGTGGTGGTGTGTGACAGTGGTAGGGATGGTGGTGGTGGTGTGTGACAGTGGTAGGGATAGTGGTGCTGTTTGACAGTGGTAGAGATGGTGGTGGTGTATGACAGAGGTAGGGATGGTGGTGGTGGTGTGTGACAGTGGTAGGGATGGTGGTGGTGGTGTGTGACAGTGGAAGGGATGGTGGTGGTGTATGACAGTGGTAGGGAGGTGGTGGTGTGTGACAGTGGTAGGGATGGTGGTGGTGGTGTGTGACAGTGGTAGGGACGATGGTGGTGTGTGACAGTGGTAGGGATGGTGGTGGAGGTGTGACAGTGATGGTGGTGGTGTGTGACAGTGGTAGAGATGGTGGAGGTGGTGTATGACAGTGGTAGGGATGATGGTGGTGGTGTGTTACAGTGGTAGATATGGTGGTGGAGGTGTGACAGTGATGGTGGTGGTGTGTGACAGTGGTAGAGATGGTGGAGGTGGTGTGTGACAGTGGTAGGGATGGTGATGGTGGTGTGACAGTGGTAGGGACGATGGTGGTGTGTGACAGTGGTAGGGATGGTGGAGGTGGTGTGTGACAGTGGTAGGGGTGGTGGTGGTGGTATGTGACAGTGAAAGATATGGTGGTGGTGGTGTATGACAGTGGTAGGGATGATGGTGGTGTGTGACAGTTGTGGGGATGGTGGTGGTGTGTGACAGTGGTAGGGATGATGGTGGTGTGTGAAAGTGGTAGGGATGATGGTTGTGTGTGACAGTGGTAGAGATGATGGTGGTGTATGACATTGGTAGGGATGGTGGTGATGGTGTATGACAGTGGTAGAGATGATGATGGTGGTGTATGACAGTGGTAGAGATGATGATGGTGGTGTATGACAGAGGTAGGGATGGTGGTGATGGTGTATGACAGTGGTAGGGGATGATGATGGTGTGTGACAGTGGTAGGGATGGTGGTGATGGTGTATGAAAGTGGTAGGGATGATGGTGGTGTGTGACAGTGGTAGGTATGATGATGGTGTTTGACAGTGGTAGAGATGGTGGTGCTTTATGACAGTTGTAGAGATGATGATGGTGGTGTGTGACAGTGGTAGGGATGGTGGTGGTGTATGACAGTGGTAGAGATGGTGGTGGTGTGTGACAGTGGTAGGGATGGTGGTGATGGTGTGTGACAGTGGTAGGGATGGTGGTGATGGTGTGTGACAGTGGTAGGGATGATGGTGGTGTATGACCGTGGTAGGGATGATGGTGGTGTATGACAGTGGTAGGGATGATGGTGGTGTATGACAGTGGTAGGGATGATGGTTGTGTGTGACAGTGGTAGGGATGATGATGGTGGTGTATGACAGTGGTAGGGATGATGGTGGTGTATGACCGTGGTAGGGATGATGGTGGTGTATGACAGTGGTAGGGATGATGGTGGTGTATGACAGTGGTAGGGATGATGGTGGTGTATGACAGTGGTAGGGGTTATGGTGGTGTATGACAGTGGTATGGATGATGGTGGTGTATGACAGTGGTAGGGATGATGGTGGAGGTGTGTGACAGTGGTAGGGATGGTGATGGTGGTGTGACAGTGATGGTGGTGTGTGACGGTGGTAGGGGTGATGTTGGTGGTGTGTGACAGTGGTAGAGATGATGGTGGTGTATGACAGTGGTGGGGATGGTGGTGGTGGTGGTGTGTGACAGTGGTAGGGATGATGATGGTGTGTGACAGTGGTAGGGATGATGGTGGTGTGTGACAGTGATGGTGGTGTGTGACAGTGGTAGAGATGGTGATGGTGGTGTGTGACAGTGGTAGAAATGGTGGTGGTGGTGTATGACAGTGGTAGAGATGGTGGTGGTGTATGACAGTGGTAGAGATGGTGGTGGTGGTGTGTGACAGTGGTAGGGATGGTGGTGGTGGTGTGTGACAGTGGTAGGGATAGTGGTGCTGTTTGACAGTGGTAGAGATGGTGGTGGTGTATGACAGAGGTAGGGATGGTGGTGGTGGTGTGTGACAGTGGTAGGGATGGTGGTGGTGGTGTGTGACAGTGGAAGGGATGGTGGTGGTGTATGACAGTGGTAGGGAGGTGGTGGTGTGTGACAGTGGTAGGGATGGTGGTGGTGGTGTGTGACAGTGGTAGGGACGATGGTGGTGTGTGACAGTGGTAGGGATGGTGGTGGAGGTGTGACAGTGATGGTGGTGGTGTGTGACAGTGGTAGAGATGGTGGAGGTGGTGTATGACAGTGGTAGGGATGATGGTGGTGGTGTGTTACAGTGGTAGATATGGTGGTGGAGGTGTGACAGTGATGGTGGTGGTGTGTGACAGTGGTAGAGATGGTGGAGGTGGTGTGTGACAGTGGTAGGGATGGTGATGGTGGTGTGACAGTGATGGTGGTGTGTGACAGTGGTGGAGGTGGTGTGTGACAGTGGTAGGGGTGGTGGTGGTGGTATGTGACAGTGAAAGATATGGTGGTGGTGGTGTATGACAGTGGTAGGGATGATGGTGGTGTGTGACAGTGGTGGGGATGGTGGTGGTGTGTGACAGTGGTAGGGATGATGGTGGTGGTGTGTGACAGTGGTAGATATGGTGGTGGAGGTGTGTGACAGTGGTAGGGATGGTGATGGTGGTGTGACAGTGATGGTGGTGTGTGACAGTGGTAGGGATGATGGTGGTGTATGACAGTGGTAGGGATGATGGTGGTGTATGACCGTGGTAGAGATGATGGTGGTGTATGACATTGGTAGGGATGATGGTGGTGGTGTATGACAGTGGTGGGGATGATGATGGTGTGTGACAGTGATAGGGATGGTGGTGATGGTGTATGACAGTGGTGGGGATGATGATGGTGTGTGACAGTGGTAGGTATGATGATGGTGTATGACAGTGGTAGGGGATGATGATGGTGTGTGACAGTGGTAGGTATGATGGTGGTGTATGACAGTGGTAGGGATGGTGGTGATGGTGTATGACAGTGGTAGGGGATGATGATGGTGTGTGACAGTGGTAGGGATGATGGTGGTGTATGACAGTGGTAGGGATGGTGGTGATGGTGTATGACAGTGGTAGGGGATGATGATGGTGTGTGACAGTGGTAGGGATGATGATGGTGTATGACAGTGGTAGAGATGATGGTGGTGTATGACAGTGGTAGGTATGATGATGGTGGTGTGTGACAGTGATAGGGATGGTGGTGATGGTGTATGACAGTGGTAGGGGATGATGATGGTGTGTGACAGTGGTAGGTATGATGATGGTGTGTGACAGTGGTAGGGATGGTGGTGATGGTGTATGACAGTGGTAGGGATGATGGTGGTGTGTGACAGTGGTAGGTATGATGATGGTGTTTGACAGTGGTAGAGTTGTTGGTGCTTTATGACAGTGGTAGAGATGATGATGGTGGTGTATGACAGTGGTAGGGATGGTGGTGGTGTGTGACAGTGGTAGAGATGATGGTGGTGTGTGACAGTGGTAGAGATGATGGTGGTGTGTGACAGTGGTAGAGATGATGATGGTGGTGTATAACATTGGTAGGGATGATGGTGGTGTATGACCGTGGTAGGGATGATGGTGGTGTATGACAGTGGTAGAGATGGTGGTGGTGTATGACAGTGGTAGGGGATGATGGTGGTCTGTGACAGTGGTTTGGATGATGGTGGTGTGTGGCCGTGGTAGGGATGGTGGTGGTGGTGTATGACAGAGGTAGGGATGGTGGTGGTGTATGACAGAGGTAGGGATGGTGGTGGTGGTGTATGACAGTGGTAGGGATGGTGGTGGTGTGTGACAGTAGTAGGTATGATGATGGTGTGTGACAGTGGTAGGGATGGTGGTGATGGTGTATGACAGTGGTAGGGATGATGGTGGTGTGTGACAGTGGTAGGTATGATGATGGTGTTTGACAGTGGTAGAGATGTTGGTGCTTTATGACAGTGGTAGAGATGATGATGGTGGTGTATGACAGTGGTAGGGATGGTGGTGGTGTGTGACAGTGGTAGAGATGATGGTGGTGTGTGACAGTGGTAGAGATGATGGTGGTGTGTGACAGTGGTAGAGATGATGATGGTGGTGTATAACATTGGTAGGGATGATGGTGGTGTATGACCGTGGTAGGGATGATGGTGGTGTATGACAGTGGTAGAGATGGTGGTGGTGTGTGACAGTGGTAGGGATGGTGGTGATGGTGTGTGACAGTGGTAGGGATGATGGTGGTGTATGACAGTGGTAGAGATGGTGGTGATGGTGTGTGACAGTGGTAGGGATGATGATGGTGTGTGACAGTGGTAGGGATGATGATGGTGTGTGACAGTGGTAGAGATGTTGGTGCTTTATGACAGTGGTAGAGATGATGATGGTGGTGTATGACAGTGGTAGGGATGGTGGTGGTGTGTGACAGTGGTAGAGATGATGGTGGTGTGTGACAGTGGTAGAGATGATGGTGGTGTGTGACAGTGGTAGAGATGATGATGGTGGTGTATAACATTGGTAGGGATGATGGTGGTGTATGACCGTGGTAGGGATGATGGTGGTGTATGACAGTGGTAGAGATGGTGGTGGTGTGTGACAGTGGTAGGGATGGTGGTGATGGTGTGTGACAGTGGTAGGGATGATGGTGGTGTATGACAGTGGTAGAGATGGTGGTGATGGTGTGTGACAGTGGTAGGGATGATGATGGTGTGTGACAGTGGTAGGGATGGTGGTGGTGTGTGACAGTGGTAGGGATGGTGGTGATGGTGTGTGACAGTGGTAGGGATGATGATGGTGTGTGACAGTGATAGGGATGGTGGTGATGGTGTGTGACAGTGGTAGGGATGATGATGGTGTGTGACAGTGATAGGGATGGTGGTGATGGTGTATGACAGTGGTAGGGATGGTGGTGATGGTGTATGACAGTGGTAGGGATGGTGGTGATGGTGTGTGACAGTGGTAGGGATGGTGGTGGTGTGTGACAGTGATAGGGATGGTGGTGATGGTGTATGACAGTGGTAGGGATGGTGGTGATGGTGTATGACAGTGGTAGGGATGATGGTGGTGTGTGACAGTGATAGGGATGGTGGTGATGGTGTGTGACAGTGGTAGGGATGATGATGGTGTGTGACAGTGGTAGGTATGATGATGGTGGTGTGTGACAGTGATAGGGATGATGGTGGTGTATGACAGTGGTAGGGATGATGATGGTGTGTGACAGTGATAGGGATGGTGGTGATGGTGTATGACAGTGGTAGAGATGATGGTGGTGTATGACAGTGGTAGGGATGGTGGTGATGGTGTGTGACAGTGGTAGGGATGATGATGGTGTGTGACAGTGATAGGGATGGTGGTGATGGTGTATGACAGTGGTAGGGATGGTGGTGATGGTGTATGACAGTGGTAGGGATGGTGGTGATGGTGTGTGACAGTGGTAGGGATGGTGGTGGTGTGTGACAGTGATAGGGATGGTGGTGATGGTGTATGACAGTGGTAGGGATGGTGGTGATGGTGTATGACAGAGGTAGGGATGGTGGTGGTGGTGTATGACAGTGGTAGGGATGATGGTGGTGTATGACAGTGGTAGGCATGATGGTGGTGTATGACAGTGGTAGGGATGGTGGTGATGGTGTGTGACAGTGGTAGGGATGGTGGTGGTGTGTGACAGTGGTAGGGATGATGGTGATGGTGTGTGACAGTGGTAGGGATGATGGTGGTGTATGACAGTGGTAGGGATGGTGGTGATGGTGTGTGACAGTGGTAGGGATGATGGTGGTGTATGACAGTGGTAGGGATGATGGTGGTGTATGACAGTGGTAGGGATGGTGGTGGTGGTGTGTGACAGTGGTAGGGATGATGATGGTGTGTGACAGTGGTAGGGATGGTGGTGATGGTGTGTGACAGTGGTAGGGATGATGGTGGTGTATGACAGTGGTAGGGATGATGGTGGTGTATGACAGTGGTAGGGATGATGGTAGTGTATGACAGTGGTAGGGATTATGGTGGTGTATGACAGTGGTATGGATGATGGTGGTGTATGACAGTGGTAGGGATGATGGTGGAGGTGTGTGACAGTGGTAGGGATGGTGATGGTGGTGTGACAGTGATGGTGGTGTGTGACGGTGGTAGGGGTGATAGTGGTGGTGTGTGACAGTGGTAGAGATGATGGTGGTGTATGACAGTGGTGGGGATGGTGGTGGTGGTGGTGTGTGACAGTGGTAGGGATGATGATGGTGTGTGACAGTGGTAGGGATGATGGTGGTGTGTGACAGTGATGGTGGTGTGTGACAGTCGTAGAGATGGTGATGGTGGTGTGTGACAGTGGTAGAAATGGTGGTGGTGGTGTGTGACAGTGATGGTGGTGTGTGACAGTGGTAGAGATGATGGTGGTGTGTGACAGTGGTAGGGATGGTGGTGGTGGTGTGTTACATTGGTAGAGATTGTGGTGGTGGTGTGTGACAGTGGTAGGGATGGTGGTGGTGTGTGACAGTAGTAGGGATGATGGTGGTGTGTGACAGTGGTAGAGATGATGGTGGTGTGTGACAGTGGTAGGGATGGTGGTGGTGGTGTGTGACAGTGGTAGGGATGGTGGTGGTGAGTGACAGTGGTAGGGGTGGTAAATACTTGTATGAGATCGGTAGTTGCTTTTCAGTTCCTGAAAATCTTGTTGATAAAATAATTGATGAGTTTCAGATTTCTTTACTTTGCCAGTTCTAAATTGCTGGTACTTTATATTCGGCAATAGCAGAAAGATTTAAATGAGCATCCTTGAGATGGGATTGCATGCGAATGCCAAGTTGTGGAATTGTGTTTGGTTTTCTGTCATACAAATGCTTATAAGGAGGAGAGAATACATGGTTAAGGTAGGATTAGATGGATTGGAGCGAAGTTTAGTGACATATTGTAATGCCAGTTTTATGTGTCTCAAATTAAGACAGGGTTCATTTGCCTCCACATACAAACTGTCAATGGGCGATGTCCTAAATGCTCCAAGGCACAATCGAAGTCCTTGATAGTGAATGGTGTCGAGTTCTCGGATATATGATTTACGGGCTGAACCGTAAATGAAACAACCGTAGTCAAGTTTGGATCTTATCAAGGTTCTATGGATGTGCAAAAGTGTGTCTCTATCTCCACCCCATTTAGCATTTGATACCACTTTAAGAATTTCAAGAGCTTTCAAACATCTAGCCTTCAGATATTTAATATGAGGTATACAAAATAATTTATGATCAAAGATAATACCCAAAAACTTTGTTTCTTTGACCACTTTGATGGGATGATCATTTAAAGTCAATTCTGGATCTGTATGTACCTTCCGTTTGTTGCAAAAATGGACACAACAGGTTTTAGTCTGTGAAAACTTGAAACCGTTTTCTTGAGACCATTTATGTATTTTATTTAGACAGAGTTGTAACTGTCTTTCAATGGTATTCATATTGACACCACGGCATGATATATTAAAATCATCAACAAATAACAAACCATCAATATTGTCATTTAAGACTTTAGCAAGATCCCCATTTCCTGATCATATATCTAGGATAATGTGGAGCCCACTCGAACTTTAAATTTTCTATCTTCTAAAAAACGTGTGATAAAATCAGGCAATACCATATTATAGAGATCTTTTAAGATGCCATATTTCAATGTCGTATCATATGCCTTCTCAAAATCAAAAAAGGATTGATACTACATGTTGTTTATTAATAAAACCATTGCGTACAAATGATTCTAAACCAACAAGATGATCAATGGTGCTCCTCTGATGCCTGAAACCGAACTGAATATCAGTTATCAGGTTATTAGATTCCAAATACCAGACAAGACGCCTGTTGATCATTCGTTCCATGGTTTTACAGATGCAACTTGTTAAAGCTATTGGACGGTAATTAGAAGGATTCGTGTGATCTTTCCCTGGTTTGGGCACAGGAATGATGGTAGCCTCATGCCAAGAAGAAGGAAAATTACCAGATTCCCAAAAATTATTAAAAAAGTGTAAATGGGGTTATCTGAGATGACTCAGGTAGATGTTTCAATAATTGATAATGAATATCATCTGGCCCAGATGCTGTAGTGTGAGCTCTGTTAAGAGCCTCTTGCAGTTCATTTAATGAAAAGGATTCATTGTAGTCTTCAGAATTATCGGATTTAAAATTAAGAATCTTCTTTCTTGCTGACTTTGATACCTTTGACATTTAGGATCACAGTTGGCAGACGTTGAATTGTTACTGATTGTCTCGGCCAGCTTATTAGCATGTCTTTTTGGAAGTTAATGTCTCATTTTCAGGTTTTAAGTGTTGAACACTTCTCGTGGAACCGGTACCTTTTATCCTTCGAACCATATTCCATACTTTATTGAGTGGAGTACGTGTAGTCAATTTGGACACAAAATGTCTCCAGCTGCTACGTTTATTTTGCTTGATGGTTCTACGAGCTTTTGCTCTTGATACCCTTCAGTGTTTTAAATTTCTTGAGTTGGGTGTTTATTGAAAACTCTTTCAGCCTTTTCCCTGGTTTTTCTAGCTTTTCTGCAATCTTCATTGTACCATGGTGTACTAACACGTGGAGTTGTCGAGGTTTTAGAGATGGTTTCGGTGGCAATGTTTAGTAACGTATCAGAAAACAATTGAAGTTGGTCATGAACATTTGAGAAATAATCAGCTTTCAATTTAGTACTGCACAAAGAACTAAAAGACAGCCAATCAGACTTGGAAAATTGCCATTTGGAAAAGGAGCTATCCACACAGGGAGCGATAGTTTGAAGGACGGTAGGAAAGTGATCACTACCGCACAAATCATCATGAACAGACCAAGAAAAGTCATTAAATATTGATGGATCAGAAATGGACAAATCCAACGCAGAGTATGTACCTGTTGCTGGATGGAGGTAGGCATTACTGCCATCATTAAGAAGACATAGACTATGCTTATCAAGCATTTCTTCTAGTAGCTTTCCTTTGACATTGTGATCAGATGAACCCCATAAGGGATTGTGACCATTCAAGTCTCCCATAATTAAGAAAGGTTTGGGAAGCTAGTCAATAAGCTTATCCAGATCCCTGATTTGGAGAGCAGATGATGGAGGTATGTATAATGAGCGCAGAGTTATTGCAACATGTAACGATAGACGTACTGCAACAGCTTGTAAATTAGTATTTAATACAATTGGGCTGTGTAGTGCTCCCTGTTTAATAAGTATACTTGTGCCACCAGAGGCCTTACCATTGGTGATCTTTGCAAAGGAACTATAGGCATCATACTGGCGCAAATTAAATGAATAATCATCCCTTAGAAATGTTTCCTGGAGGATAAATGCTAAGGGGTTATAATCTTTGGCTAGAAGTTTGATTTCTTCAACATGTCCTTCAACCCCTCGACAATTCCATTGTATTAGTGTAGTATTCATGGTGGGTGTGTTATGGGAGATCGCTCCCGTCCTTTTTTCTTAGAATGGCTCCTAGAGCAGGTGCTCTGAGTGGATGACACTTCCATGTCATCTAAAACACCGAACTTGTTGAAAATGGATACATTGATGTATTTTGTGAGGAAGGTTTTTGTGATGGTGAAGTCTTGAATTCACGAAGACTCACTGGTGCTTCAGTATTTACCCAAGTAAAGTCAGTTTGACAGTCAATAGTTGTTGTTGATGGTTTCGAGACCTCAGCGTAGCTTGATTTGCCTCTCAAGGAAATATTGCTGGAAGGGAAAATTGAAGCTGCCAACTTCCTTGCATCTGAAAAACTAATGTTCTAATGGTCATTTCGAACTTCCAAACTGGACAGTCTTTAGAGGAGGACATGTGAAGACCGAAGCAATTAACACATTTCAATTCAAATTCACACGAGTTGCCATCATGATAACAAACGGCATGTTTTGTACATGTTTTCTGTCCATGGCCAAACTTCTGGCATTTAAAACACTGGAGAGGATTAGGAACGTACATGTCAATTCTCAGAGAGAAGCATCCAACTTTAATTGACTGAGGTAGCTTCGGAACATCAAATGTAAGCAGGTAGGTATTGGATGGTGAAAAGATTCCATCCTTCTTAAAGGTGAAACGCTTTGCCTCAACTACACCTTGCATACATAACTGACTTACAATGTCATCGGGCGGTCAGGTAGCCTAGTGGTTGAAGCGTTTACTCGTCACGCCGAAGACCCGGGTTCGATTCCCGACATGGGTACAATATGTGAAGCCCATTTCCGGTGTCCCCCGCCGTGGTATTGCTGTAATATTGCTAAAAGCAGCGTAAAACCATACTCACTCACTACAATGTCATCAGTAGGTAGATGAGCAAGACTCTTATCTCTGTCTCGGATAATGCCTTTGGGACTTGTGTGGATAACAAGTTCTTGGTATATTTGCAAAAAGTTTGGCTTCCAGCAGATTAGCTGCCTGACCTCTTGTAGCACATTCTATAAGAATAGCACTAGATCTAGTTTTGGTCACATTCTTCACAGTTCCAGCAATACCCTGAATTGCTTTTTCTATTAAAAAGGGGGAACAAGAAGTTAACTGTTTTTCACCAGATTCAGCAACGATGAATCGAGGCCAGGTGTCGCGTTCAGAGTAACAGAGTCTGGTTATCTTCATCATCATCAGTGTCATCTGTATGATAACGTTTTTGTTTTGGGGGTTTTGAGTAGCCATGGTAATATAGTTGTGTTTCACCCTCCTGGTTCCCCACCCACCATGGAGCGTCAACAAGGACGATGCCAAATGGCTGTGGGCCTCCAACAGGCGGCACCAAGGATACCAAGAGGGTATACTCAAGCAGAAACATTAGAAATAATGTAACACCAGATTGGCCCATGAGCCACCGCCTTCTTGGCTTTAAGACTCTAGGCAAAATTGCAAATAATTCAACATATAAACATACATATTTGGTTTGAATACAATTTAAGCAGATGTAAAATTTGCCAAATGAAAACTAAATTGGGTCAAATCTGTGCTGATAAAGATAATGCACAGGGCTCGGCATGACCAGCCGATTTATAGGACAGGGCCCATCCTGCCACCCGTCTAGGTGAAGTAAGGGTCGAAGTGGTGTATTGGGCAAAGGAACGCTATTCTTGGAACCGGTGCCCTCAACCACCAGACTCCCGTCCTCCACCGACACAGGGACGCAACCCACAGCAAACGGGTTGCCCACTTTGGTCGCCTTTTACGACCAGCAATGGGGTGCTGAGGACACATTCTTGTTTACCCTCCCCAGGTCCCCACGGGGAAATGATATTGTAAAGTACTGCTAACATATATATGTCCATCCCAAAGGGTGTACCAGTCATTATTTATGCCTATAGCAGACAGATTTGTCAGTTTATATTTCAGAAGATTAATAACTTTGTTGCCTTTATCAGCTGTATAGGCTTATGTGTCTGGACCATGTTAATTTGTCATAAAACTACATACCTGAAACTTTGAATTCCAAAACATTTTTCAATGTCACTTTGGCAAGTGTGATCTCAATGTTTTTAGAATATGACACTTTCAATTGTAAACACGGCAAGTTGATTATATTGAAACAATTTTGAATAGAATCTGTACAAAAGAGTCAGAAGATGACAATCCCCTCACAAATTCGAACAAACAAATCATCTGACTGTTACAGTAAGTCCTACAAAAGTGATTTGTACAAGTTGATGAGAGTATTTCTATCTAGTCTATCTGTCCATATAGAAGAATAGTTAATGATCTTTCAAAACAATACTATGGAATAGGGATTAGGAACTTTGTATTTCTGTCAAAAATATCTGCACACTAACATGAACAGAGTCCAAGTCAAGCTTGTTGACATGGCAACAGGAAAAATGAAAAATAGCAATCTCTAAATAGCAAAGGCGCCAGTTGACAACCTGTTTTTTGTGTGTGCAAAGTTTCATGAAAGAATACCTATTAGTTTTAGAGTTTTTTGGTCTGGACAAACACATCACTATCAAGTGAGTCAACAGAGTCAAAGTCAAACTCAAACTTCTTGCTACGGAAACAGAATTTTTTTTTTTATACAAAGCCCTATACATGTATATAAAGCAAAAGGCACCAGTTGATAACTTGGTCTTTGTGTGCAGTTTCTCGACAAAAAATGATTACAGGTGAACAGACAAGGTGATTACTATAGTGGGTGGGGTCGCCTGGACCTCTACTATTGTAAGTCAAGGTAAAACCCTGACATACCGTAATCAATTTCATTAAAATCAAGGGGTGGTCGGGTAGCCTAGTGGTTAAAGCGTTCGCTCGTCATGCCGACGACCCGGGTTCAATTCCTGACATGGGTACAATGTGTGAAGCGCATTTCTGGTGTCCCCGTCTTAATATTGCTGGAATATTGCTAAAATCTGCATAAAATCATACTCACTCACTCTCATTAAAATCAGATCTTTTACCATAGCTTCCCTGTTCACACCTCATGGTATTACTTCTTGTTACTTGCACCCTAAACATTATTCCTGTTCAGTTTAGAGAAAACTTAGCAAATCTTTGACAGTGAATAGCTGATCATTTTGGTTGTTGTCTTAAAACACCCATTATCACTTTAAACAGGAATGCCATAAACGACTGGGGAAAAATATCAAATATTGAAGGTTCAGATGAGTTTCTCTGAATTTTTCATACCTCAAGTGGCTTATTCTGATTGAGGCAGTGTTTTTAGCCATGAAGGAGGCAAACACAGGAACAAGTCTGCACAGACAATGGAACAGCCTGAGCATGGAAGAGTCAGTCAGTCAGTGAGGGTGAGTGAGTATGGTTTTATGCTACTGTTAGCAATATTCTTGCATGGAGAAACATTCACAATTGCAGATTTCACTGAAGTCAACTTGATGGCATTACGTATAATAATAACGTAACCTTAACAGCAGTCACAGTTAAATCTGATTTTACTGGGCGTGCAACTTCGGAGTAAGCAATCCTTTTCTGAAATGACTCATAACACTAACTGCCTCCTTGTAATTAGGGCAGCCTGTGTATGCTACACTATGTCTCCAGATACTGAGTGTCTAGTTCAAGTGAGTGATCTCCACTGGAACATGCAACAGACAATTTTGTAGTTTAAAGAAACATGACCAATTGTTGACTTTTATAGCTTCTTAATTGCAGGATGTAACTTCCTTTTCTTTTCTGTGAAATAGTTGCATGACATTTAGATCCTGAAGTTTATCAAATACTTCAATATCAACTCAAAGGCAATCTTGGTAAATAACACCTTTTATTAACTTGGAGGGTGTGAGCAATGCATGCAAAAACCGAAGCAATCCAACATCTTCTGTGTATTCCAGTACCTAAAATCCTTTTCCACCAGTAACATTGACCATGGACTATTTTAACTTTACTAATATTACCAATATCTATCTTATATTCATGTTCAATCCCTAATGTTGTCTAATGAAGCACAACTCAGTCCTCTGCATCTAGCAATCCTACTAATATACACAGTAAAAAAAGTGTTGCACCCCCACATTAATACGTTTGATACATCACAACATTTAAAACGCCCGACTCTGGTTTTAATGGTAGGTATTCCTTGGGGATCTGATGTTAAATGTGTAATGTTTTCGGAGGGAAGATGATCACCAAAACGTAGCAATCAGCACGTGAATTGCATGGTGCATGACATTTGCAGATTGCAGTATCTTCTTAAGCTCAACATCGCCTATAAAAGATGTTCTCTGACAGCCCAGTTTATTGTAACCCACAAAGTCGGGTAGACGATTGTCAGAAGCAGTCAAGTGGCAGATTATTGGCCTTCATGGAGCAGGTCTTTCGTTCAAGGAGATTGGCAGAAGAACCGGACATCACTACTCAACAATAAGCCGTTTGGTCAGAAAACACGCACAAACTAATGATGTAAGGAATCGCAGACCCTCTGGCAGACCACGTAAGACCACAGTTAGAGATGACAGAGCGTTGTTGAGAGTGGTAAGGCGTCATCCATTTGCTACAAGCACAACCTTGAAACGTCTTTGGCTTCCTCGTCAACAGTTCAGTACCCAGACCGTGAGAAATCGTCTTAAAGCTGCAGGGTTGAAGTCCAGAAGGGTTATCAAGCGACCTAAACTCACAGACAACCACAAACGACTACGTCTAGCCTGGTGTAGACTGAGACAGAACTGGAACTTGAGGTCCTGGAGAAGAGTCCACTGGTCAGACGAAAGCAGGTTCCTTCTGCATGTTGTGGATGGCAGAGTGAGAGTATGGAGGCGTCCTGGAACAGCTTATATTGCAAGAAACATCATGCCAACTGTACCATATGGAGGTGGATCTGTTATGGTCTGGGGATGCTTCTCATTTGATTGTAAGCTTGATTTAGTGACCATACGAGGCAACTTGACAGGGGAGCGCTACATCCAAGAGGTGCTGAATCCAGTTGTGGTGCCCCATTTTGACAATCATCCACTGGCCACCAGACCGATATTCATGGATGACAATGCCAGACCACATCGTTCACGAGCTGTGACCCAGGTTATCCACAACAATGCTCTGACGCAGATTCCATGGCCAGCAATGAGTCCAGATCTGAATCCTCTGGAACATGTATGGGACATTTTGGGACGCCTGATTTATCGTCGGGACCCTCCTCCACAGAACTTGCGTGAATTGGAAGCAGCATTACACGAGGAGTGGCAGCAGCTGCCCATGGAGCGATTCCAACGTCTGGTGATGAGTATGAGACGAAGACTTCAAGCTGTGATCCATGTGCTCGGTGGAAGTTCTCGATATTGACTTACTGTGTTCGTCAAATCTCCATATGACATTCTTACCCTATTGGATGAATTTGGTCACTAAAAATTATTGAGATGTCACCATACTTGATGCGTCTTCTGGCTCCCATTCTGTACACTGCCACTATAACAATCAGAGATCCTTTTCCTTGATACAAGATCAATAACTGGCATTAACATAAGGGGCCTTTGTGTGAAGAAATACTAATGCAGAGCTAATGCATTTCTTTTCAGGAAATGCCTGCAAACAGAAAAGAGAACACCGTAAATCCTGTCAAGTGTTTAATGATACACTCTGATTGAGTGTGTTCCATCACAAACATTCTCTGTGATCCCTGTAGCCAGCAGGTCCAAGTAAGAAACTAACCAAGGATGACAGTTAACAAACTCTGTTTGAGCCATACATGAGATTGAGAATATTGATCTACCGATAGTGGCAGCATGAAGACCAGTGGCTGTCCTTGTATTCTCCCACACAGCAGGCAAACACTACCTATACCATCTGTTTTCATCATGCTAATAAACACAAATTGTTACTGATTCAGTGAATCACTCATCACTGAATACTCACATCAAGATAAATATTACTTCAGATTTTGAATGAGATTTGATAACACTTAAAATTATGTATTGCGATCTTCCAACTGCATCCTATTACCAGCCGATGGGCGGTGGGAAACACGGTCACGCCTAGGATGGACCTCTTGCATCTGACACCTCTGTTGGCACCTCCACTTCTAGTCCATCCATGTCCTTTGAGACAAGTACTTGACACCCAAGTCGCGATCTGCAACACAAAGAAGTAAGGCTGTAAGCATTTGAGGTTGCTTAACTCAACTAGAAGCCGCTGTAGCACACTGCATACACCTCAAGCGAAAAAAAAGCACAAAGGATGCGGAAGTGCAAAAAAGCTTTTCAGTTGACAACATCTCAATTCAACAGACAAAACGTCCTTAAGTATAGCATGGTATCTCCGTGCATACGAGAGAAGGATGTGGGTAGAGTGGTGTGTGTACAGCACGGAGGGAGTCTGGTGTGTGTACAGCATGGAGGAAGTCTGGTGTGAGTACAGCATGGAGGGAGTTTGGTGTGTGTACAGCATGGAGGAAGTCTGGTGTGTGTACAGCATGGAGGAAGTCTGGTGTGAGTACAGCATGGAGGGAGTTTGGTGTGTGTACAGCATGGAGGAAGTCTGGTGTGAGTACAGCATGGAGGAAGTCTGGTGTGAGTACAGCATGGAGGAAGTCTGGCTTGTGTGTACAGCATGGAGGAAGTCTGGTGTGAGTACAGCATGGAGGAAGTCTGGTGTGAGTACAGCATGGAGGGAGTCTGATGTGTGTACAGCATGGAGGGAGTCTGTTGTGAGTACAGCATGGAGGAAGTCTGGTGTGAGTACAGCATGGAGGGAGTTTGGTGTGTGTACAGCATGGAGGAAGTCTGGTGTGAGTACAGCATGGAGGAAGTCTGGTATGTGTACAGCATGGAGGAAGTCTGATGTGTGTACAGCATGGAGGAAGTCTGGTGTGTGTACAGCATGGAGGGAGTCTGTTGTGTGTACAGCATGGAGGGAGTCTGGTGTGTGTACAGCATGGAGGAAGTCTGGTATGTGTACAGCATGGAGGGAGTCTTGTGTATGTACAGCATGGAGGAAGTCTGGTGTGTGTACAGCATGGTGGGAGTCTGGTGTGTGTACAGCATGGAGGAAGTCTGGTGTGAGTACAGCATGGAGGAAGTCTGGTGTGTGTACAGCATGGAGGAAGTCTGGTGTGAGTACAGCATGGAGGAAGTCTGGTGTGTGTACAGCATGGAGGAAGTCTGGTGTGAGTACAGCATGGAGGAAGTCTGGTGTGAGTACAGCATGGAGGGAGTCTGATGTGTGTACAGCATGGAGGAAGTCTGGTGTGTGTACAGCATGGAGGGAGTCTGATGTGTGTACAGCATGGAGGAAGTCTGGTGTGTGTACAGCATGGAGGGAGTCTGATGTGTGTACAGCATGGAGGAAGTCTGGTGTGAGTACAGCATGGAGGAAGTCTGGTGTGAGTACAGCATGGAGGGAGTCTGTTGTGAGTACAGCGTGGAGGAAGTCTGGTGTGTGTACAGCATGGAGGAAGTCTGGTGTGTGTACAGCATGGAGGGAGTCTGGTGTGAGTACAGCATGGAGGGAGTCTGATGTGTGTACAGCATGGAGGGAGTCTGTTGTGAGTACAGCATGGAGGGATTCTGGTGTGTGTACAGCATGGAGGAAGTCTGGTGTGTGTACAGCATGGAGGAAGTCTGGTGTGAGTACAGCATGGAGGAAGTCTGGTGTGAGTACAGCATGGAGGGAGTCTGATGTGTGTGCAGCATGGAGGGAGTCTGGTGTGAGTACAGCATGGAGGGAGTCTGATGTGTGTACAGCATGGAGGAAGTCTGGTGTGAGTACAGCATGGAGGGAGTCTGGTGTGAGTACAGCATGGAGGGATTCTGGTGTGTGTACAGCATGGAGGAAGTCTGGTGTGAGTACAGCATGGAGGGAGTCTGGTGTGAGTACAGCATGGAGGGATTCTGGTGTGTGTACAGCATGGAGGGAGTCTGGTGTAAGTACAGCATGGAAGAAGTCTGGTGTGTGTACAGCATTGAGGGAGTCTGATGTGTGTACAGCATGGAGGGAGTTTGGTGTGTGTACAGCATGGAGGAAGTCTGGTGTGTGTACAGCATCGAGGGAGTCTGTTGTGTGTACAGCAGGGAGGGAGTCTGCTGTGTGTACAGCATGGAGGGAGTCTGGTGTGTGTACAGCATGGAGGGAGTCTGTTGTGTGAAGAGCATGGAGGAAGTCTGCTGTGTGTACAGCATGGAGGAAGTCTGGTGTGAGTACAGCATGGAGGGAGTCTGATGTGTGTGCAGCATGGAGGGAGTCTGGTGTGAGTACAGCATGGAGGGAGTCTGATGTGTGTACAGCATGGAGGAAGTCTGGTGTGAGTACAGCATGGAGGGAGTCTGGTGTGAGTACAGCATGGAGGGATTCTGGTGTGTGTACAGCATGGAGGAAGTCTGGTGTGAGTACAGCATGGAGGGAGTCTGGTGTGAGTACAGCATGGAGGGATTCTGGTGTGTGTACAGCATGGAGGGAGTCTGGTGTAAGTACAGCATGGAAGAAGTCTGGTGTGTGTACAGCATTGAGGGAGTCTGATGTGTGTACAGCATGGAGGGAGTTTGGTGTGTGTACAGCATGGAGGAAGTCTGGTGTGTGTACAGCATCGAGGGAGTCTGTTGTGTGTACAGCAGGGAGGGAGTCTGCTGTGTGTACAGCATGGAGGGAGTCTGGTGTGTGTACAGCATGGAGGGAGTCTGTTGTGTGAAGAGCATGGAGGAAGTCTGCTGTGTGTACAGCACGGAGGGAGTCTGGTGTGTGTACAACACGGAGGGAGTCTGATGTGTGTACAGCATGGAGGGAGTCTGGTGTGTGTACAGCATGGTGGGAGTCTGGTGTGTGTACAGCATGGAGGAAGTCTGGTGTGTGTACAGCATGGAGGAAGTCTGGTGTCAGTACAGCATGGAGGAAGTCTGATGTGTGTACAGTATGGAAGAAGTCTGGTATGTGTACAGCATGGAGGGAATCTGGTCTGTGTACAGCATCGAGGGAGTCTGTTGTGTGTACAGCAGGGAGGGAGTCTGTTGTGTGAAGAGCATGGAGGAAGTCTGGTGTGTGTACAGCATGGAGGAAGTCTGGTGTGTGTACAGCATGGAGGAAGTCTGGTGTGTGTACAGCACGGAGGGAGTCTGGTGTCTGTACAACACGGAGGGAGTCTGATGTGTGTACAGCATGGAGGAAGTCTGGTGTGTGTACAGCATGGAAGAAGTCTGGTGTGTGTACAGCATGGAGGGAGTCTGGTGTGTGTACAGCATGGTGGGAGTCTGGTGTGTGTACAGCATGGAGGAAGTCTGGTGTGTGTACAGCATGGAAGAAGTCTGGTGTGTGTACAGCATGGAGGGAGTCTGGTGTGTGTACAGCATGGTGGGAGTCTGGTGTGAGTACAGCATGGAGGGAGTCTGGTGTGTGTACAGCATGGTGGGAGTCTGGTGTGTGTACAGCATGGAGGAAGTCTGGTGTGTGTACAGCATGGAGGAAGTCTGGTGTGAGTACAGCATGGAGGAAGTCTGATGTGTGTACAGTATGGAAGAAGTCTGGTATATGTACAGCATGGAGGGAATCTGGTCTGTGTACAGCATCGAGGGAGTCTGTTGTGTGTACAGCAGGGAGGGAGTCTGTTGTGTGAAGAGCATGGAGGAAGTCTGGTGTGTGTACAGCATGGAGGAAGTCTGGTGTGTGTACAGCATGGAGGAAGTCTGGTGTGTGTACAGCACGGAGGGAGTCTGGTGTGTGTACAGCATGGTGGGAGTCTGGTGTGTGTACAACACGGAGGGAGTCTGATGTGTGTACAGCATGGAGGAAGTCTGGTGTGTGTACAGCATGGAAGAAGTCTGGTGTGTGTACAGCATGGAGGGAGTCTGGTGTGTGTACAGCATGGTGGGAGTCTGGTGTGTGTACAGCATGGAGGAAGTCTGGTGTGTGTACAGCATGGAAGAAGTCTGGTGTGTGTACAGCATGGAGGGAGTCTGGTGTGTGTACAGCATGGTGGGAGTCTGGTGTGAGTACAGCATGGAGGGAGTCTGGTGTGTGTACAGCATGGAGGAAGTCTGGTGTGAGTACAGCATGGAGGGATTCTGTTGTGTGTACAGCACGGAGGAAGTCTGGTGTGAGTACAGCATGGAGGGAGTCTGGTGTGAGTACAGCATGGAGGGATTCTGGTGTGAGTACAGCATGGAGGGATTCTGGTGTGTGTACAGCATGGAGGAAGTCTGGTGTGAGTACAGCATGGAGGGAGTCTGGTGTGAGTACAGCATGGAGGGATTCTGGTGTGTGTACAGCATGGAGGGAGTCTGGTGTAAGTACAGCATGCAAGAAGTCTGGTGTGTGTACAGCATTGAGGGAGTCTGATGTGTGTACAGCATGGAGGGAGTTTGGTGTGTGTACAGCATGGAGGAAGTCTGGTGTGTGTACAGCATCGAGGGAGTCTGTTGTGTGTACAGCAGGGAGGGAGTCTGGTGTGTGTACAGTATGGAAGAAGTCTGGTGTGAGTACAGCATGGAGGGAGTCTGGTGTGTGTACAGTATGGAAGAAGTCTGGTGTGTGTACAGCATGGAAGAAGTCTGGTGTGAGTACAGTATGGAAGAAGTCTGGTGTGTGTACAGCATGGAAGAAGTCTGGTGTGAGTACAGTATGGAAGAAGTCTGGTGTGTGTACAGCATGGAGGAAGTCTGGTGTGTGTACAGCATGGAAGAAGTCTGGTGTGAGTACAGTATGGAAGAAGTCTGGTGTGTGTACAGCATGGAAGAAGTCTGGTGTGAGTACAGTATGGAAGAAGTCTGGTGTGTGTACAGCATTGAAGAAGTCTGGCGTGTGTACAGTATGGAAGAAGTCTGGTGTGTGTACAGTATGGAAGAAGTCTGGTGTGAGTACAGCATGGAGGAAGTCTGGTGTGTGTACAGTATGGAAGAAGTCTGGTGTGTGTACAGTATGGAAGAAGTCTGGTGTGTGTACAGTATGGAAGAAGTCTGATGTGTGTACAGTATGGAAGAAGTCTGGTGTGTGTACAGTATGGAAGAAGTCTGGTGTGTGTACAGTATGGAAGAAGTCTGGTGTGTGTACAGCATGGAAGAAGTCTGGTGTGTGTACAGTATGGAAGAAGTCTGGTGTGTGTACAGTATGGAGGAAGTCTGATGTGTGTACAGTATGGAAGAAGTCTGGTGTGTGTACAGTATGGAAGAAGTCTGGTGTGTGTACAGTATGGAAGAAGTCTGGTGTGTGTACAGCATGGAGGAAGTCTGGTGTGTGTACAGTATGGAAGAAGTCTGGTGTGAGTACAGCATGGAGGAAGTCTGGTGTGTGTACAGCATGGAAGAAGTCTGGTGTGTGTACAGCATGGAGGAAGTCTGGTGTGTGTACAGTATGGAAGAAGTCTGGTGTGAGTACAGCATGGAGGAAGTCTGGTGTGTGTACAGTATGGAAGAAGTCTGGTGTGTGTACAGCATGGAGGAAGTCTGGTGTGAGTACAGCATGGAAGAAGTCTGGTGTGAGTACAGCATGGAGGAAGTCTGGTGTGAGTACAGCATGGAGGGAGTCTGATGTGTGTACAGCACGGAGGGAGTCTGTTGTGAGTACAGCATGGAGGAAGTCTGGTGTGTGTACAGCATGGAGGAAGTCTGGTGTGTGTACAGCATGGAGGGAGTCTGGTGTGAGTACAGCATGGAGGGAGTCTGATGTGTGTACAGCATGGAGGGAGTCTGTTGTGAGTACAGCATGGAGGGATTCTGGTGTGTGTACAGCATGGAGGAAGTCTGGTGTGTGTACAGCATGGAGGAAGTCTGGTGTGAGTACAGCATGGAGGAAGTCTGGTGTGAGTACAGCATGGAGGGAGTCTGATGTGTGTACAGCATGGAGGGAGTCTGGTGTGAGTACAGCATGGAGGGAGTCTGATGTGTGTACAGCATGGAGGAAGTCTGGTGTGAGTACAGAATGGAGGGAGTCTGATGTGAGTACAGCATGGAGGGATTCTGGTGTGTGTACAGCATGGAGGAAGTCTGGTGTGAGTACAGCATGGAGGGAGTCTGGTGTGAGTACAGCATGGAGGGATTCTGGTGTGTGTACAGCATGGAGGGAGTCTGGTGTAAGTACAGCATGGAAGAAGTCTGGTGTGTGTACAGCATTGAGGGAGTCTGATGTGTGTACAGCATGGAGGGAGTTTGGTGTGTGTACAGCATGGAGGAAGTCTGGTGTGTGTACAGCATCGAGGGAGTCTGTCGTGTGTACAGCAGGGAGGGAGTCTGCTGTGTGTACAGCATGGAGGGAGTCTGGTGTGTGTACAGCATGGAGGGAGTCTGTTGTGTGAAGAGCATGGAGGAAGTCTGGTGTGTGTACAGCATGGAGGAAGTCTGGTGTGAGTACAGCATGGAAGAAGTCTGGTGTGTGTACAGCATGGAGGAAGTCTGGTGTGAGTACAGCATGGAAGAAGTCTCGTGTGTGTACAGCATGGAGGAAGTCTGGTGTGTGTACAGCATGGAAGAAGTCTGGTGTGTGTACAGCATGGAAGAAGTCTGGTGTGAGTACAGCATGGAAGAAGTCTGGTGTGTGTACAGTATGGAAGAAGTCTGGTGTGTGTACAGCATGGAAGAAGTCTGATGTGTGTACAGTATGGAAGAATTCTGGTGTGAGTACAGCATGGAGGAAGTCTGGTGTGTGTACAGTATGGAAGAAGTCTGGTGTGTGTACAGTATGGAAGAAGTCTGGTGTGTGTACAGCATGGAGGAAGTCTGGTGTGTGTACAGCATGGAAGAAGTCTGGTGTGTGTACAGCATGGAGGAAGTCTGGTGTGAGTACAGCATGGAAGAAGTCTGGTGTGTGTACAGTATGGAAGAAGTCTGGTGTGTGTACAGTATGGAAGAAGTCTGGTGTGTGTACAGCATGGAGGAAGTCTGGTGTGTGTACAGCATGGAAGAAGTCTGGTGTGTGTACAGCATGGAGGAAGTCTGGTGTGAGTACAGCATGGAAGAAGTCTGGTGTGTGTACAGCATGGAGGAAGTCTGGTGTGTGTACAGCATGGAGGAAGTCTGGTGTGAGTACAGCATGGAAGAAGTCTGGTGTGAGTACAGCATGGAAGAAGTCTGGTGTGTGTACAGCATGGAAGAAGTCTGGTGTGAGTACAGCATGGAAGAAGTCTGGTGTGTGTACAGCATGGAGGGAGTCTGGTGTAAGTACAGCATGGAAGAAGTCTGGTGTGTGTACAGCATGGAGGAAGTCTGGTGTGTGTACAGCATGGAGGAAGTCTGGTGTGAGTACAGCATGGAGGAAGTCTGATGTGTGTACAGTATGGAAGAAGTCTGGTATATGTACAGCATGGAGGGAATCTGGTCTGTGTACAGCATCGAGGGAGTCTGTTGTGTGTACAGCAGGGAGGGATTCTGTTGTGTGAAGAGCATGGAGGAAGTCTGGTGTGTGTACAGCATGGAGGAAGTCTGGTGTGTGTACAGCATGGAGGAAGTCTGGTGTGTGTACAGCACGGAGGGAGTCTGGTGTGTGTACAGCAAGGTGGGAGTCTGGTGTGTGTACAACACGGAGGGAGTCTGATGTGTGTACAGCATGGAGGAAGTCTGGTGTGTGTACAGCATGGAAGAAGTCTGGTGTGTGTACAGCATGGAGGGAGTCTGGTGTGTGTACAGCATGGTGGGAGTCTGGTGTGTGTACAGCATGGAGGAAGTCTGGTGTGTGTACAGCATGGAAGAAGTCTGGTGTGTGTACAGCATGGAGGGAGTCTGGTGTGTGTACAGCATGGTGGGAGTCTGGTGTGAGTACAGCATGGAGGGAGTCTGGTGTGTGTACAGCATGGAGGAAGTCTGGTGTGAGTACAGCATGGAGGGATTCTGTTGTGTGTACAGCACGGAGGAAGTCTGGTGTGAGTACAGCATGGAGGAAGTCTGATGTGTGTACAGTATGGAAGAAGTCTGGTGTGTGTACAGCATGGAGGAAGTCTGATGTGTGTACAGTATGGAAGAAGTCTGGTGTGAGTACAGCATGGAGGGAGTCTGGTGTGTGTACAGTATGGAAGAAGTCTGGTGTGTGTACAGCATGGAAGAAGTCTGGTGTGAGTACAGTATGGAAGAAGTCTGGTGTGTGTACAGCATGGAAGAAGTCTGGTGTGAGTACAGTATGGAAGAAGTCTGGTGTGTGTACAGCATGGAGGAAGTCTGGTGTGTGTACAGCATGGAAGAAGTCTGGTGTGAGTACAGTATGGAAGAAGTCTGGTGTGTGTACAGCATGGAAGAAGTCTGGTGTGAGTACAGTATGGAAGAAGTCTGGTGTGCATTGAAGAAGTCTGGCGTGTGTACAGTATGGAAGAAGTCTGGTGTGTGTACAGTATGGAAGAAGTCTGGTGTGAGTACAGCATGGAAGAAGTCTGGTGTGTGTACAGTATGGAAGAAGTCTGGTGTGTGTACAGTATGGAAGAAGTCTGGTGTGTGTACAGTATGGAAGAAGTCTGATGTGTGTACAGTATGGAAGAAGTCTGGTGTGTGTACAGTATGGAAGAAGTCTGGTGTGTGTACAGTATGGAAGAAGTCTGGTGTGTGTACAGCATGGAAGAAGTCTGGTGTGTGTACAGTATGGAAGAAGTCTGGTGTGTGTACAGTATGGAGGAAGTCTGATGTGTGTACAGTATGGAAGAAGTCTGGTGTGTGTACAGTATGGAAGATGTCTGGTGTGTGTACAGTATGGAAGAAGTCTGGTGTGTGTACAGCATGGAGGAAGTCTGGTGTGTGTACAGTATGGAAGAAGTCTGGTGTGAGTACAGCATGGAGGAAGTCTGGTGTGTGTACAGCATGGAAGAAGTCTGGTGTGTGTACAGCATGGAGGAAGTCTGGTGTGTGTACAGTATGGAAGAAGTCTGGTGTGAGTACAGCATGGAGGAAGTCTGGTGTGTGTACAGTATGGAAGAAGTCTGGTGTGTGTACAGCATGGAGGAAGTCTGGTGTGAGTACAGCATGGAGGAAGTCTGGTGTGAGTACAGCATGGAGGAAGTCTGGTGTGAGTACAGCATGGAGGGAGTCTGATGTGTGTACAGCACGGAGGGAGTCTGTTGTGAGTACAGCATGGAGGAAGTCTGGTGTGTGTACAGTATGGAAGAAGTCTGGTATATGTACAGCATGGAGGGAATCTGGTCTGTGTACAGCATCGAGGGAGTCTGTTGTGTGTACAGCAGGGAGGGATTCTGTTGTGTGAAGAGCATGGAGGAAGTCTGGTGTGTGTACAGCATGGAGGAAGTCTGGTGTGTGTACAGCATGGAGGAAGTCTGGTGTGTGTACAGCACGGAGGGAGTCTGGTGTGTGTACAGCAAGGTGGGAGTCTGGTGTGTGTACAACACGGAGGGAGTCTGATGTGTGTACAGCATGGAGGAAGTCTGGTGTGTGTACAGCATGGAAGAAGTCTGGTGTGTGTACAGCATGGAGGGAGTCTGGTGTGTGTACAGCATGGTGGGAGTCTGGTGTGTGTACAGCATGGAGGAAGTCTGGTGTGTGTACAGCATGGAAGAAGTCTGGTGTGTGTACAGCATGGAGGGAGTCTGGTGTGTGTACAGCATGGTGGGAGTCTGGTGTGAGTACAGCATGGAGGGAGTCTGTTGTGTGTACAGCACGGAGGAAGTCTGGTGTGAGTACAGCATGGAGGAAGTCTGATGTGTGTACAGTATGGAAGAAGTCTGGTGTGTGTACAGCATGGAGGAAGTCTGATGTGTGTACAGTATGGAAGAAGTCTGGTGTGAGTACAGCATGGAGGGAGTCTGGTGTGTGTACAGTATGGAAGAAGTCTGGTGTGTGTACAGCATGGAAGAAGTCTGGTGTGAGTACAGTATGGAAGAAGTCTGGTGTGTGTACAGCATGGAAGAAGTCTGGTGTGAGTACAGTATGGAAGAAGTCTGGTGTGTGTACAGCATGGAGGAAGTCTGGTGTGTGTACAGCATGGAAGAAGTCTGGTGTGAGTACAGTATGGAAGAAGTCTGGTGTGTGTACAGCATGGAAGAAGTCTGGTGTGAGTACAGTATGGAAGAAGTCTGGTGTGCATTGAAGAAGTCTGGCGTGTGTACAGTATGGAAGAAGTCTGGTGTGTGTACAGTATGGAAGAAGTCTGGTGTGAGTACAGCATGGAAGAAGTCTGGTGTGTGTACAGTATGGAAGAAGTCTGGTGTGTGTACAGTATGGAAGAAGTCTGGTGTGTGTACAGTATGGAAGAAGTCTGATGTGTGTACAGTATGGAAGAAGTCTGGTGTGTGTACAGTATGGAAGAAGTCTGGTGTGTGTACAGTATGGAAGAAGTCTGATGTGTGTACAGCATGGAAGAAGTCTGGTGTGTGTACAGTATGGAAGAAGTCTGGTGTGTGTACAGTATGGAGGAAGTCTGATGTGTGTACAGTATGGAAGAAGTCTGGTGTGTGTACAGTATGGAAGATGTCTGGTGTGTGTACAGTATGGAAGAAGTCTGGTGTGTGTACAGCATGGAGGAAGTCTGGTGTGTGTACAGTATGGAAGAAGTCTGGTGTGAGTACAGCATGGAGGAAGTCTGGTGTGTGTACAGCATGGAAGAAGTCTGGTGTGTGTACAGCATGGAGGAAGTCTGGTGTGTGTACAGTATGGAAGAAGTCTGGTGTGAGTACAGCATGGAGGAAGTCTGGTGTGTGTACAGTATGGAAGAAGTCTGGTGTGTGTACAGCATGGAGGAAGTCTGGTGTGAGTACAGCATGGAGGAAGTCTGGTGTGAGTACAGCATGGAGGAAGTCTGGTGTGAGTACAGCATGGAGGGAGTCTGATGTGTGTACAGCACGGAGGGAGTCTGTTGTGAGTACAGCATGGAGGAAGTCTGGTGTGTGTACAGCATGGAGGAAGTCTGGTGTGTGTACAGCATGGAGGGAGTCTGGTGTGAGTACAGCATGGAGGGAGTCTGATGTGTGTACAGCATGGAGGGAGGCTGTTGTGAGTACAGCATGGAGGGATTCTGGTGTGTGTACAGCATGGAGGAAGTCTGGTGTGTGTACAGCATGGAGGAAGTCTGGTGTGAGTACAGCATGGAGGAAGTCTGGTGTGAGTACAGCATGGAGGGAGTCTGATGTGTGTACAGCATGGAGGGAGTCTGGTGTGAGTACAGCATGGAGGGAGTCTGATGTGTGTACAGCATGGAGGAAGTCTGGTGTGAGTACAGAATGGAGGGAGTCTGGTGTGAGTACAGCATGGAGGGATTCTGGTGTGTGTACAGCATGGAGGAAGTCTGGTGTGAGTACAGCATGGAGGGAGTCTGGTGTGAGTACAGCATGGAGGGATTCTGGTGTGTGTACAGCATGGAGGGAGTCTGGTGTAAGTACAGCATGGAAGAAGTCTGGTGTGTGTACAGCATTGAGGGAGTCTGATGTGTGTACAGCATGGAGGGAGTTTGGTGTGTGTACAGCATGGAGGAAGTCTGGTGTGTGTACAGCATCGAGGGAGTCTGTCGTGTGTACAGCAGGGAGGGAGTCTGCTGTGTGTACAGCATGGAGGGAGTCTGTTGTGTGAAGAGCATGGAGGAAGTCTGGTGTGTGTACAGCATGGAGGAAGTCTGGTGTGAGTACAGCATGGAAGAAGTCTGGTGTGTGTACAGCATGGAGGAAGTCTGGTGTGAGTACAGCATGGAAGAAGTCTCGTGTGTGTACAGCATGGAGGAAGTCTGGTGTGTGTACAGCATGGAAGAAGTCTGGTGTGTGTACAGCATGGAAGAAGTCTGGTGTGAGTACAGCATGGAAGAAGTCTGGTGTGTGTACAGTATGGAAGAAGTCTGGTGTGTGTACAGCATGGAAGAAGTCTGATGTGTGTACAGTATGGAAGAATTCTGGTGTGAGTACAGCATGGAGGAAGTCTGGTGTGTGTACAGTATGGAAGAAGTCTGGTGTGTGTACAGTATGGAAGAAGTCTGGTGTGTGTACAGCATGGAGGAAGTCTGGTGTGTGTACAGCATGGAAGAAGTCTGGTGTGTGTACAGCATGGAGGAAGTCTGGTGTGAGTACAGCATGGAAGAAGTCTGGTGTGTGTACAGTATGGAAGAAGTCTGGTGTGTGTACAGTATGGAAGAAGTCTGGTGTGTGTACAGCATGGAGGAAGTCTGGTGTGTGTACAGCATGGAAGAAGTCTGGTGTGTGTACAGCATGGAGGAAGTCTGGTGTGAGTACAGCATGGAAGAAGTCTGGTGTGTGTACAGCATGGAGGAAGTCTGGTGTGTGTACAGCATGGAGGAAGTCTGGTGTGAGTACAGCATGGAAGAAGTCTGGTGTGAGTACAGCATGGAAGAAGTCTGGTGTGTGTACAGCATGGAAGAAGTCTGGTGTGAGTACAGCATGGAAGAAGTCTGGTGTGTGTACAGCATGGAGGGAGTCTGGTGTAAGTACAGCATGGAAGAAGTCTGGTGTGTGTACAGCATTGAGGGAGTCTGATGTGTATACAGCATGGAGGGAGTTTGGTGTGTGTACAGCATGGAGGAAGTCTGGTGTGTGTACAGCATCGAGGGAGTCTGTCGTGTGTACAGCAGGGAGGGAGTCTGCTGTGTGTACAGCATGGAGGGAGTCTCGTGTGTGTACAGCATGGAGGGAGTCTGTTGTGTGAAGAGCATGGAGGAAGTCTGGTGTGTGTACAGCATGGAGGAAGTCTGGTGTGAGTACAGCATGGAAGAAGTCTGGTGTGTGTACAGCATGGAAGAAGTCTGGTGTGAGTACAGCATGGAAGAAGTCTGGTGTGTGTACAGCATGGAGGGAGTCTGGTGTGTGTACAGTATGGAAGAAGTCTGGTGTGTGTACAGCATGGAGGAAGTCTGGTGTGAGTACAGTATGGAAGAAGTCTGGTGTGTGTACAGCATGGAGGAAGTCTGGTGTGAGTACAGCATGGAAGAAGTCTTGTGTGTGTACAGCATGGAGGAAGTCTGGTGTGTGTACAGCATGGAAGAAGTCTGGTGTGTGTACAGCATGGAGGAAGTCTGGTGTGAGTACAGCATGGAAGAAGTCTGGTGTGTGTACAGCATGGAGGAAGTCTGGTGTGTGTACAGCATGGAAGAAGTCTGGTGTGTGTACAGCATGGAGGAAATCTGGTGTGAGTACAGCATGGAAGAAGTCTGGTGTGTGTACAGCATGGAAGAAGTCTGGTGTGAGTACAGCATGGAAGAAGTCTGGTGTGTGTACAGCATGGAGGGAGTCTGGTGTGAGTACAGCATGGAGGAAGTCTGGTGTGAGTACAGCATGGAAGAAGTCTGGTGTGTGTACAGTATGGAAGAAGTCTGGTGTGAGTACAGCATGGAGGGAGTCTGGTGTGTGTACAGTATGGAAGAAGTCTGGTGTGAGTACAGCATGGAGAGAGTCTGGTGTGTGTACAGTATGAAGGAAGTCTGATGTGTGTACAGTATGGAAGAAGTCTGGTGTGAGTACAGCATGGAGGGAGTCTGGTGTGAGTACAGCATGGAGGAAGTCTGATGTGTGTACAGTAATGAAGAAGTCTGGTGTGAGTACAGCATGGAGGAAGTCTGGTGTGTGTACAGTATGGAAGAAGTCTGGTGTGAGTACAGCATGGAGGGAGTCTGGTGTGTGTACAGTATGGAGGAAGTCTGGTGTGTGTACAGCATGGAAGAAGTCTGGTGTGTGTACAGTATGGAAGAAGTCTGGTGTGAGTACAGTATGGAGGAAGTCTGGTGTGAGTACAGCATGGAAGAAGTCTGGTGTGTGTACAGCATGGAGGGAGTCTGGTGTGTGTACAGCATGGAGGAAGTCTGGTGTGTGTACAGTATGGAAGAAGTCTGGTGTGAGTACAGCATGGAAGAAGTCTGGTGTGTGTACAGCATGGAGGAAGTCTGGTGTGAGTACAGCATGGAAGAAGTCTGGTGTGTGTACAGCATGGAAGAAGTCTGGTGTGAGTACAGCATGGAAGAAGTCTGGTGTGTGTACAGCATGGAGGGAGTCTGGTGTGAGTACAGCATGGAGGAAGTCTGGTGTGAGTACAGCATGGAAGAAGTCTGGTGTGTGTACAGTATGGAAGAAGTCTGGTGTGAGTACAGCATGGAGGGAGTCTGGTGTGAGTACAGCATGGAGGGAGTCTGGTGTGTGTACAGTATGGAAGAAGTCTGGTGTGAGTACAGCATGGAGGAAGTCTGATGTGTGTACAGTAATGAAGAAGTCTGGTGTGAGTACAGCATGGAGGAAGTCTGGTGTGTGTACAGCATGGAGAGAATCTGGTCTGTGTACAGCATCGAGGGAGTCTGTTGTGTGTACAGCAGCGAGGGAGTCTGCTGTGTGTACAGCATGGAGGGAGTCTGGTGTGTGTACAGCATGGAGGAAGTCTGTTGTGTGAAGAGCATGGAGGAAGTCTGGTGTGTGTACAGCACGGAGGGAGTCTTGTGTGTGTACAACACGGAGGGAGTCTCATGTGTGTACAGCATGGAGGGAGTCTGGTGTGTGTACAGCATGGTGGGAGTCTGGTGTGTGTACAGCATGGAGGGATTCTGGTGTGTGTACAGCATGGAGGGAGTTTGGTGTGTGTACAGCATGGAGGGAGTCTGGTGTGTGTACAGCACGGAGGGAGTCTGTTGTGTGTACAGCATGGAGGGAGTCTGGTGTACACGGGAGTCTGGTGTGTGATAGCATGGAGGGAGTCTGGTGTGTGTACAGCATGGAGGGAGTCTGGTGTGTGTACAGCATGGAGGGAGTCTGGTGTTTTACAGCATGGTGGGGGTCTGGTATGTGTACAGCAGGAAGGGAGTCTAGTGTACACGGGAGTTTGGTGTGTGTACAGCATGGAGGGAGTCTGTTGTGTGTACAGCATGGAGGAAGTCTGGTGTGTGTACAGCATGGAGGGAGTCTGGTGTGTGTACAGCATTAAGGGAGTCTGGTGTGTGTACAGCATGGAGGGAGCCTGGTGTGTGTACAACATGGAGGAAGTCAGGTGTGTGTACAGCATGGGGGGAGTCTGGTGTGTGTACAGTATGGAAGAAGTCTGGTGTGAGTACAGCATGGAGGGAGTCTGGTGTGAGTACAGCATGGAGGGAGTCTGGTGTGTGTACAGTATGGAAGAAGTCTGGTGTGAGTACAGCATGGAGGAAGTCTGATGTGTGTACAGTAATGAAGAAGTCTGGTGTGAGTACAGCATGGAGGAAGTCTGGTGTGTGTACATCATGGAGTGAATCTGGTCTGTGTACAGCATCGAGGGAGTCTGTTGTGTGTACAGCAGGGAGGGAGTCTGCTGTGTGTACAGCATGGAGGGAGTCTGGTGTGTGTACAGCATGGAGGAAGTCTGTTCTGTGAAGAGCATGGAGGAAGTCTGGTGTGTGTACAGTACGGAGGGAGTCTGGTGTGTGTACAACACGGAGGGAGTCTGATGTGTGTACAGCATGGAGGGAGTCTGGTGTATGTACATCATGGTGGGATTCTGGTGTGTGTACAGTATGGAGGAAGTCTGGTGTGTGTACAGCATGGAAGAAGTCTGGTGTGTGTACAGTATGGAAGAAGTCTGGTGTGAGTACAGCATGGAGGAAGTCTGGTGTGAGTACAGCATGGAAGAAGTCTGGTGTGTGTACAGCATGGAGGGAGTCTGGTGTGTGTACAGCATGGAGGAAGTCTCGTGTGTGTACAGTATGGAAGAAGTCTGGTGTGAGTACAGCATGGAGGAAGTCTGGTGTGTGTACAGTATGGAAGAAGTCTGGTGTGTGTACAGCATGGAGGAAGTCTGGTGTGTGTACAGTATGGAAGAAGTCTGGTGTGAGTACAGCATGGAAGAAGTCTGGTGTGTGTACAGCATGGAGGAAGTCTGGTGTGAGTACAGCATGGAAGAAGTCTGGTGTGTGTACAGCATGGAAGAAGTCTGGTGTGAGTACAGCATGGAAGAAGTCTGGTGTGTGTACAGCATGGAGGGAGTCTGGTGTGAGTACAGCATGGAGGAAGTCTGGTGTGTGTACAGTATGGAAGAAGTCTGGTGTGAGTACAGCATGGAGGGAGTCTGGTGTGAGTACAGCATGGAGGGAGTCTGGTGTGTGTACAGTATGGAAGAAGTCTGGTGTGAGTACAGCATGGAGGAAGTCTGGTGTGTGTACAGCATGGAGAGAATCTGGTCTGTGTACAGCATCGAGGGAGTCTGTTGTGTGTACAGCATGGTGGGAGTCTGGTGTGTGTACAGTATGGAGGGATTCTGGTGTGTGTACAGCATGGAGAGAATCTGGTCTGTGTACAGCATCGAGGGAGTCTGTTGTGTGTACAGCAGGGAGGGAGTCTGCTGTGTGTACAGCATGGAGGGAGTCTGGTGTGTGTACAGCATGGAGGAAGTCTGTTGTGTGAAGAGCATGGAGGAAGTCTGGTGTGTGTACAGCACAGAGGGAGTCTGGTGTGTGTACAACACGGAGGGAGTCTGATGTGTGTACAGCATGGAGGGAGTCTGGTGTGTGTACAGCATTGTGGGAGTCTGGTGTGTGTACAGCATGGAGGGATTCTGGTGTGTGTACAGCATGGAGGGAGTTTGGTGTGTGTACAGCATGGAGGGAGTCTGGTGTGTGTACAGCACGGAGGGAGTCTGTTGTGTGTACAGCATGGAGGGAGTCTGGTGTACACGGGAGTCTGGTGTGTGATAGCATGGAGGGAGTCTGGTGTGTGTACAGCATGGTGGGAGTCTGGTGTGTGTACAGCATGGAGGGAGTCTGGTGTGTGTACAGCATGGTGGGAGTCTGGTGTGTGTACAGCATGGAGGGATTCTGGTGTGTGTACAGTATGGAGGAAGTCTGGTGTGTGTACAGCATGGAAGAAGTCTGGTGTGTGTACAGTATGGAAGAAGTCTGGTGTGAGTACAGTATGGAGGAAGTCTGGTGTGAGTACAGCATGGAAGAAGTCTGGTGTGTGTACAGCATGGAGGGAGTCTGGTGTGTGTACAGCATGGAGGAAGTCTGGTGTGTGTACAGCATGGAAGAAGTCTGGTGTGAGTACAGCATGGAGGAAGTCTGGTGTGTGTACAGTATGGAAGAAGTCTGGTGTGTGTACAGCATGGAGGAAGTCTGGTGTGTGTACAGTATGGAAGAAGTCTGGTGTGAGTACAGCATGGAAGAAGTCTGGTGTGTGTACAGCATGGAGGAAGTCTGGTGTGAGTACAGCATGGAAGAAGTCTGGTGTGTGTACAGCATGGAAGAAGTCTGGTGTGAGTACAGCATGGAAGAAGTCTGGTGTGTGTACAGCATGGAAGAAGTCTGGTGTGAGTACAGCATGGAAGAAGTCTGGTGTGTGTACAGCATGGAGGGAGTCTGGTGTGAGTACAGCATGAAAGGTCTGGTGTGAGTACAGCATGGAAGAAGTCTGGTGTGTGTACAGTATGGAAGAAGTCTGGTGTGAGTACAGCATGGAGGGAGTCTGGTGTGAGTACAGCATGGAGGGAGTATGGTGTGTGTACAGTATGGAAGAAGTCTGGTGTGAGTACAGCATGGAGGAAGTCTGATGTGTGTACAGTAATGAAGAAGTCTGGTGTGAGTACAGCATGGAGGAAGTCTGGTGTGTGTACAGCATGGAGAGAATCTGGTCTGTGTACAGCATCGAGGGAGTCTGTTGTGTGTACAGCAGGGAGGAAGTCTGCTGTGTGTACAGCATGGAGGGAGTCTGGTGTGTGTGTACAGCATGGAGGAAGTCTGTTGTGTGAAGAGCATGGAGGAAGTCTGTTGTGTGAAGAGCATGGAGGAAGTCTGGTGTGTGTACAGCACGGAGGGAGTCTGGTGTGTGTACAACACGGAGGGAGTCTGATGTGTGTACAGTAATGAAGAAGTCTGGTGTGAGTACAGCATGGAAGAAGTCTGGTGTGAGTACAGCATGGAGGGAGTCTGGTGTGAGTACAGCATGGAGGAAGTCTGATGTGTGTACAGTAATGAAGAAGTCTGGTGTGAGTACAGCATGGAGGAAGTCTGGTGTGTGTACAGTATGGAAGAAGTCTGGTGTGAGTACAGCATGGAGGGAGTCTGGTGTGTGTACAGTATGGAGGAAGTCTGGTGTGTGTACAGCATGGAAGAAGTCTGGTGTGTGTACAGTATGGAAGAAGTCTGGTGTGAGTACAGTATGGAGGAAGTCTGGTGTGAGTACAGCATGGAAGAAGTCTGGTGTGTGTACAGCATGGAGGGAGTCTGGTGTGTGTACAGCATGGAGGAAGTCTGGTGTGTGTACAGTATGGAAGAAGTCTGGTGTGAGTACAGCATGGAAGAAGTCTGGTGTGTGTACAGCATGGAAGAAGTCTGGTGTGAGTACAGCATGGAAGAAGTCTGGTGTGTGTACAGCATGGAGGGAGTCTGGTGTGAGTACAGCATGGAGGAAGTCTGGTGTGAGTACAGCATGGAAGAAGTCTGGTGTGTGTACAGCATGGAAGAAGTCTGGTGTGAGTACAGCATGGAAGAAGTCTGGTGTGTGTACAGCATGGAGGGAGTCTGGTGTGAGTACAGCATGGAGGAAGTCTGGTGTGAGTACAGCATGGAAGAAGTCTGGTGTGTGTACAGTATGGAAGAAGTCTGGTGTGAGTACAGCATGGAGGGAGTCTGGTGTGAGTACAGCATGGAGGGAGTCTGGTGTGTGTACAGTATGGAAGAAGTCTGGTGTGAGTACAGCATGGAGGAAGTCTGATGTGTGTACAGTAATGAAGAAGTCTGGTGTGAGTACAGCATGGAGGAAGTCTGGTGTGTGTACAGCATGGAGAGAATCTGGTCTGTGTACAGCATCGAGGGAGTCTGTTGTGTGTACAGCAGGGAGGGAGTCTGCTGTGTGTACAGCATGGAGGGAGTCTGGTGTGTGTACAGCATGGAGGAAGTCTGTTGTGTGAAGAGCATGGAGGAAGTCTGGTGTGTGTACAGCACGGAGGGAGTCTGGTGTGTGTACAACACGGAGGGAGTCTCATGTGTGTACAGCATGGAGGGAGTCTGGTGTGTGTACAGCATGGTGGGAGTCTGGTGTGTGTACAGCATGGAGGGATTCTGGTGTGTGTACAGCATGGAGGGAGTTTGGTGTGTGTACAGCATGGAGGGAGTCTGGTGTGTGTACAGCACGGAGGGAGTCTGTTGTGTGTACAGCATGGAGGGAGTCTGGTGTACACGGGAGTCTGGTGTGTGATAGCATGGAGGGAGTCTGGTGTGTGTACAGCATGGAGGGAGTCTGGTGTGTGTACAGCATGGAGGGAGTCTGGTGTTTTACAGCATGGAGGGGGTCTGGTATGTGTACAGCAGGAAGGGAGTCTAGTGTACACGGGAGTTTGGTGTGTGTACAGCATGGAGGGAGTCTGTTGTGTGTACAGCATGGAGGAAGTCTGGTGTGTGTACAGCATGGAGGGAGTCTGGTGTGTGTACAGCATTAAGGGAGTCTGGTGTGTGTACAGCATGGAGGGAGCCTGGTGTGTGTACAACATGGAGGAAGTCAGGTGTGTGTACAGCATGGGGGGAGTCTGGTGTGTGTACAGTATGGAAGAAGTCTGGTGTGAGTACAGCATGGAGGGAGTCTGGTGTGAGTACAGCATGGAGGGAGTCTGGTGTGTGTACAGTATGGAAGAAGTCTGGTGTGAGTACAGCATGGAGGAAGTCTGTTGTGTGTACAGCAGGGAGGAAGTCTGCTGTGTGTACAGCATGGAGGGAGTCTGGTGTGTGTGTACAGCATGGAGGAAGTCTGTTGTGTGAAGAGCATGGAGGAAGTCTGTTGTGTGAAGAGCATGGAGGAAGTCTGGTGTGTGTACAGCACGGAGGGAGTCTGGTGTGTGTACAACACGGAGGGAGTCTGATGTGTGTACAGTAATGAAGAAGTCTGGTGTGAGTACAGCATGGAAGAAGTCTGGTGTGAGTACAGCATGGAGGGAGTCTGGTGTGAGTACAGCATGGAGGAAGTCTGATGTGTGTACAGTAATGAAGAAGTCTGGTGTGAGTACAGCATGGAGGAAGTCTGGTGTGTGTACAGTATGGAAGAAGTCTGGTGTGAGTACAGCATGGAGGGAGTCTGGTGTGTGTACAGTATGGAGGAAGTCTGGTGTGTGTACAGCATGGAAGAAGTCTGGTGTGTGTACAGTATGGAAGAAGTCTGGTGTGAGTACAGTATGGAGGAAGTCTGGTGTGAGTACAGCATGGAAGAAGTCTGGTGTGTGTACAGCATGGAGGGAGTCTGGTGTGTGTACAGCATGGAGGAAGTCTGGTGTGTGTACAGTATGGAAGAAGTCTGGTGTGAGTACAGCATGGAAGAAGTCTGGTGTGTGTACAGCATGGAAGAAGTCTGGTGTGAGTACAGCATGGAAGAAGTCTGGTGTGTGTACAGCATGGAGGGAGTCTGGTGTGAGTACAGCATGGAGGAAGTCTGGTGTGAGTACAGCATGGAAGAAGTCTGGTGTGTGTACAGCATGGAAGAAGTCTGGTGTGAGTACAGCATGGAAGAAGTCTGGTGTGTGTACAGCATGGAGGGAGTCTGGTGTGAGTACAGCATGGAGGAAGTCTGGTGTGAGTACAGCATGGAAGAAGTCTGGTGTGTGTACAGTATGGAAGAAGTCTGGTGTGAGTACAGCATGGAGGGAGTCTGGTGTGAGTACAGCATGGAGGGAGTCTGGTGTGTGTACAGTATGGAAGAAGTCTGGTGTGAGTACAGCATGGAGGAAGTCTGATGTGTGTACAGTAATGAAGAAGTCTGGTGTGAGTACAGCATGGAGGAAGTCTGGTGTGTGTACAGCATGGAGAGAATCTGGTCTGTGTACAGCATCGAGGGAGTCTGTTGTGTGTACAGCAGGGAGGGAGTCTGCTGTGTGTACAGCATGGAGGGAGTCTGGTGTGTGTACAGCATGGAGGAAGTCTGTTGTGTGAAGAGCATGGAGGAAGTCTGGTGTGTGTACAGCACGGAGGGAGTCTGGTGTGTGTACAACACGGAGGGAGTCTCATGTGTGTACAGCATGGAGGGAGTCTGGTGTGTGTACAGCATGGTGGGAGTCTGGTGTGTGTACAGCATGGAGGGATTCTGGTGTGTGTACAGCATGGAGGGAGTTTGGTGTGTGTACAGCATGGAGGGAGTCTGGTGTGTGTACAGCACGGAGGGAGTCTGTTGTGTGTACAGCATGGAGGGAGTCTGGTGTACACGGGAGTCTGGTGTGTGATAGCATGGAGGGAGTCTGGTGTGTGTACAGCATGGAGGGAGTCTGGTGTGTGTACAGCATGGAGGGAGTCTGGTGTTTTACAGCATGGAGGGGGTCTGGTATGTGTACAGCAGGAAGGGAGTCTAGTGTACACGGGAGTTTGGTGTGTGTACAGCATGGAGGGAGTCTGTTGTGTGTACAGCATGGAGGAAGTCTGGTGTGTGTACAGCATGGAGGGAGTCTGGTGTGTGTACAGCATTAAGGGAGTCTGGTGTGTGTACAGCATGGAGGGAGCCTGGTGTGTGTACAACATGGAGGAAGTCAGGTGTGTGTACAGCATGGGGGGAGTCTGGTGTGTGTACAGTATGGAAGAAGTCTGGTGTGAGTACAGCATGGAGGGAGTCTGGTGTGAGTACAGCATGGAGGGAGTCTGGTGTGTGTACAGTATGGAAGAAGTCTGGTGTGAGTACAGCATGGAGGAAGTCTGATCTGTGTACAGTAATGAAGAAGTCTGGTGTGAGTACAGCATGGAGGAAGTCTGGTGTGTGTACATCATGGAGAGAATCTGGTCTGTGTACAGCATCGAGGGAGTCTGTTGTGTGTACAGCAGGGAGGGAGTCTGCTGTGTGTACAGCATGGAGGGAGTCTGGTGTGTGTACAGCATGGAGGAAGTCTGTTCTGTGAAGAGCATGGAGGAAGTCTGGTGTGTGTACAGTACGGAGGGAGTCTGGTGTGTGTACAACACGGAGGGAGTCTGATGTGTGTACAGCATGGAGGGAGTCTGGTGTATGTACAGCATGGTGGGAGTCTGGTGTGTGTACAGCATGGAGGGATTATGGTGTGTGTACAGTATGGAGGAAGTCTGGTGTGTGTACAGCATGGAAGAAGTCTGGTGTGTGTACAGTATGGAAGAAGTCTGGTGTGAGTACAGTATGGAGGAAGTCTGGTGTGAGTACAGCATGGAAGAAGTCTGGTGTGTGTACAGCATGGAGGGAGTCTGGTGTGTGTACAGCATGGAGGAAGTCTGGTGTGTGTACAGTATGGAAGAAGTCTGGTGTGTGTACAGCATGGAGGAAGTCTGGTGTGTGTACAGTATGGAAGAAGTCTGGTGTGAGTACAGCATGGAAGAAGTTTGGTGTGTGTACAGCATGGAGGAAGTCTGGTGTGAGTACAGCATGGAAGTAGTCTGGTGTGTGTACAGCATGGAAGAAGTCTGGTGTGAGTACAGCATGGAAGAAGTCTGGTGTGTGTACAGCATGGAGGGAGTCTGGTGTGAGTACAGCATGGAGGAAGTCTGGTGTGTGTACAGTATGGAAGAAGTCTGGTGTGTGTACAGCATGGAGGGAGTCTGGTGTGAGTACAGCATGGAGGGAGTCTGGTGTGTGTACAGTATGGAAGAAGTCTGGTGTGAGTACAGCATGGAGGAAGTCTGGTGTGTGTACAGCATGGAGAGAATCTGGTCTGTGTACAGCATCGAGGGAGTCTGTTGTGTGTACAGCATGGTGGGAGTCTGGTGTGTGTACAGCAAGGAGAGAATCTGGTCTGTGTACAGCATCGAGGGAGTCTGTTGTGTGTACAGCAGGGAGGGAGTCTGCTGTGTGTACAGCATGGAGGGAGTCTGGTGTGTGTACAGCATGGAGGAAGTCTGTTGTGTGAAGAGCATGGAGGAAGTCTGGTGTGTGTACAGCACGGAGGGAGTCTGGTGTGTGTACAACACGGAGGGAGTCTGATGTGTGTACAGCATGGAGGGAGTCTGGTGTGTGTACAGCATGGTGGGAGTCTGGTGTGTGTACAGCATGGAGGGATTCTGGTGTGTGTACAGCATGGAGGGATTCTGGTGTGTGTACAGCATGGAGGGAGTCTGGTGTGTGTACATCATGGAGAGAATCTGGTCTGTGTACAGCATCGAGGGAGTCTGTTGTGTGTACAGCAGGGAGGGAGTCTGCTGTGTGTACAGCATGGAGGGAGTCTGGTGTGTGTACAGCATGGAGGAAGTCTGTTCTGTGAAGAGCATGGAGGAAGTCTGGTGTGTGTACAGTACGGAGGGAGTCTGGTGTGTGTACAACACGGAGGGAGTCTGATGTGTGTACAGCATGGAGGGAGTCTGGTGTATGTACAGCATGGTGGGAGTCTGGTGTGTGTACAGCATGGAGGGATTATGGTGTGTGTACAGTATGGAGGAAGTCTGGTGTGTGTACAGCATGGAAGAAGTCTGGTGTGTGTACAGTATGGAAGAAGTCTGGTGTGAGTACAGTATGGAGGAAGTCTGGTGTGAGTACAGCATGGAAGAAGTCTGGTGTGTGTACAGTATGGAGGGAGTCTGGTGTGTGTACAGCATGGAAGAAGTCTGGTGTGTGTACAGTATGGAAGAAGTCTGGTGTGAGTACAGTATGGAGGAAGTCTGGTGTGAGTACAGCATGGAAGAAGTCTGGTGTGTGTACAGCATGGAGGGAGTCTGGTGTGTGTACAGCATGGAGGAAGTCTGGTGTGTGTACAGTATGGAAGAAGTCTGGTGTGTGTACAGCATGGAGGAAGTCTGGTGTGTGTACAGTATGGAAGAAGTCTGGTGTGAGTACAGCATGGAAGAAGTTTGGTGTGTGTACAGCATGGAGGAAGTCTGGTGTGAGTACAGCATGGAAGTAGTCTGGTGTGTGTACAGCATGGAAGAAGTCTGGTGTGAGTACAGCATGGAAGAAGTCTGGTGTGTGTACAGCATGGAGGGAGTCTGGTGTGAGTACAGCATGGAGGAAGTCTGGTGTGTGTACAGTATGGAAGAAGTCTGGTGTGTGTACAGCATGGAGGGAGTCTGGTGTGAGTACAGCATGGAGGGAGTCTGGTGTGTGTACAGTATGGAAGAAGTCTGGTGTGAGTACAGCATGGAGGAAGTCTGGTGTGTGTACAGCATGGAGAGAATCTGGTCTGTGTACAGCATCGAGGGAGTCTGTTGTGTGTACAGCATGGTGGGAGTCTGGTGTGTGTACAGCAAGGAGAGAATCTGGTCTGTGTACAGCATCGAGGGAGTCTGTTGTGTGTACAGCAGGGAGGGAGTCTGCTGTGTGTACAGCATGGAGGGAGTCTGGTGTGTGAAGAGCATGGAGGAAGTCTGGTGTGTGTACAGCACGGAGGGAGTCTGGTGTGTGTACAACACGGAGGGAGTCTGATGTGTGTACAGCATGGAGGGAGTCTGGTGTGTGTACAGCATGGTGGGAGTCTGGTGTGTGTACAGCATGGAGGGATTCTGGTGTGTGTACAGCATGGAGGGATTCTGGTGTGTGTACAGCATGGAGGGAGTCTGGTGTGTGTACATCATGGAGAGAATCTGGTCTGTGTACAGCATCGAGGGAGTCTGTTGTGTGTACAGCAGGGAGGGAGTCTGCTGTGTGTACAGCATGGAGGGAGTCTGGTGTGTGTACAGCATGGAGGAAGTCTGTTCTGTGAAGAGCATGGAGGAAGTCTGGTGTGTGTACAGTACGGAGGGAGTCTGGTGTGTGTACAACACGGAGGGAGTCTGATGTGTGTACAGCATGGAGGGAGTCTGGTGTATGTACAGCATGGTGGGAGTCTGGTGTGTGTACAGCATGGAGGGATTATGGTGTGTGTACAGTATGGAGGAAGTCTGGTGTGTGTACAGCATGGAAGAAGTCTGGTGTGTGTACAGTATGGAAGAAGTCTGGTGTGAGTACAGTATGGAGGAAGTCTGGTGTGAGTACAGCATGGAAGAAGTCTGGTGTGTGTACAGCATGGAGGGAGTCTGGTGTGTGTACAGCATGGAGGAAGTCTGGTGTGTGTACAGTATGGAAGAAGTCTGGTGTGTGTACAGCATGGAGGAAGTCTGGTGTGTGTACAGTATGGAAGAAGTCTGGTGTGAGTACAGCATGGAAGAAGTTTGGTGTGTGTACAGCATGGAGGAAGTCTGGTGTGAGTACAGCATGGAAGTAGTCTGGTGTGTGTACAGCATGGAAGAAGTCTGGTGTGAGTACAGCATGGAAGAAGTCTGGTGTGTGTACAGCATGGAGGGAGTCTGGTGTGAGTACAGCATGGAGGAAGTCTGGTGTGTGTACAGTATGGAAGAAGTCTGGTGTGTGTACAGCATGGAGGGAGTCTGGTGTGAGTACAGCATGGAGGGAGTCTGGTGTGTGTACAGTATGGAAGAGGTCTGGTGTGAGTACAGCATGGAGGAAGTCTGGTGTGTGTACAGCATGGAGAGAATCTGGTCTGTGTACAGCATCGAGGGAGTCTGTTGTGTGTACAGCATGGTGGGAGTCTGGTGTGTGTACAGCAAGGAGAGAATCTGGTCTGTGTACAGCATCGAGGGAGTCTGTTGTGTGTACAGCAGGGAGGGAGTCTGCTGTGTGTACAGCATGGAGGGAGTCTGGTGTGTGTACAGCATGGAGGAAGTCTGTTGTGTGAAGAGCATGGAGGAAGTCTGGTGTGTGTACAGCACGGAGGGAGTCTGGTGTGTGTACAACACGGAGGGAGTCTGATGTGTGTACAGCATGGAGGGAGTCTGGTGTGTGTACAGCATGGTGGGAGTCTGGTGTGTGTACAGCATGGAGGGATTCTGGTGTGTGTACAGCATGGAGGGATTCTGGTGTGTGTACAGCATGGAGGGAGTCTGGTGTGTGTACAGCACGGAGGGAGTCTGTTGTGTGTACAGCATGGAGGGAGTCTGGTGTACACGGGAGTCTGGTGTGTGATAGCATGGAGGGAGTCTGGTGTGTGTACAGCATGGTGGGAGTCGGGTGTGTGTACAGCATGGAGGGAGTCTGGTGTGTGTACAGCATGGTGGGAGTCTGGTGTGTGTACAGCATGGAGGGATTCTGGTGTGTGTACAGTATGGAGGAAGTCTGGTGTGTGTACAGCATGGAAGAAGTCTGGTGTGTGTACACCACGGAGGGAGTCTGGTATGTGTACAACACGGAGGGAGTCTGATGTGTGTACAGCATGAAGATAGTCTGGTGTACACGGGAGCCTGGTGTGTGTACAGCATGGAGGGAGTCTGGTGTGTGTACAGCATGGAGGGATTCTGGTGTGTGTACAGCATGGTTGGAGTCTGGTGTACACGGGAGTCCGGTGTGTGTACAGCATGGATGGTGTCTGGTGTGTGTACAGCATGCAGGGATTCTGGTGTGTGTACAGCATGGTGGGAGTCTGGTGTGAGTACAGCATGGAGGGAGTCTGATGTGTGTACAGCATGGTGGGAATCTGGTGTGTGTACAGCAGGGAGGGAGTCTGATGTGTGTACAGCATGGAGGGAGTCTGGTGTGTGTACAGCATGGAGGGAGTCTGGTGTGTGTACAGCATGGAGGAGTCTGGTGTGTGTACAGCATGGAAGAAGTCTGGTGTGTGTACAGCATGGAGGAGTCTGGTGTGTGTACAGCATGGAAGAAGTCTGGTGTGTGTACAGCATGGAGGGAGTCTGGTGTGTGTACAGCATGGAGGAGTCTGGTGTGTGTACAGCATGGAGGAGTCTGGTGTGTGTACAGCATGGAGGAGTCTGGTGTGTGTACAGCAGGGAGGGAGTCTGGTGTGTGTACAGCATGGAGGAGTCTGGTGTGTGTACAGCATGGAGGAGTCTGGTGTGTGTACAGCATGGAGGAGTCTGGTGTGTGTACAGCATGGAGGAAGTCTGGTGTGTGTACAGCACGGAGGGAGTCTGGTATGTGTACAACACGGAGGGAGTCTGATGTGTGTACAGTATGGAGGGAGTCTGATGTGTGTACAGCATGAAGATAGTCTGGTGTACACGGGAGCCTGGTGTGTGTACAGCATGGAGGGAGTCTGGTGTGTGTACAGCATGGAGGGATTCTGGTGTGTGTACAGCATGGTTGGAGTCTGGTGTACACGGGAGTCCGGTGTGTGTACAGCATGGATGGTGTCTGGTGTGTGTACAGCATGCAGGGATTCTGGTGTGTGTACAGCATGGTGGGAGTCTGGTGTGAGTACAGCATGGAGGGAGTCTGATGTGTGTACAGCATGGAGGGAGTCTGGTGTGTGTACAGCATGGAGGGAGTCTGGTGTGTGTACAGCATGGATGGTGTCTGGTGTGTGTACAGCATGCAGGGATTCTGGTGTGTGTACAGCATGGTGGGAATCTGGTGTGTGTACAGCAGGGAGGGAGTCTGATGTGTGTACAGCATGCAGGGATTCTGGTGTGTGTACAGCATGGTGGGAGTCTGGTGTGAGTACAGCATGGAGGGAGTCTGATGTGTGTACAGCATGGAGGGAGTCTGGTGTGTGTACAGCATGGAGGGAGTCTGGTGTGTGTACAGCATGGATGGTGTCTGGTGTGTGTACAGCATGCAGGGATTCTGGTGTGTGTACAGCATGGTGGGAATCTGGTGTGTGTACAGCAGGGAGGGAGTCTGATGTGTGTACAGCATGCAGGGATTCTGGTGTGTGTACAGCATGGTGGGAGTCTGGTGTGAGTACAGCATGGAGGGAGTCTGATGTGTGTACAGCATGGAGGGAGTCTGGTGTGTGTACAGCATGGAGGGAGTCCGGTGTGTGTACAGCATGGATGGTGTCTGGTGTGTGTACAGCATGCAGGGATTCTGGTGTGTGTACAGCATGGTGGGAATCTGGTGTGTGTACAGCAGGGAGGGAGTCTGATGTGTGTACAGCATGGAGGGAGTCTGGTGTGTGTACAGCATGGAGGGAGTCTGGTGTGTGTACAGCATGGAGGAGTCTGGTGTGTGTACAGCATGGAAGAAGTCTGGTGTGTGTACAGCATGGAGGAGTCTGGTGTGTGTACAGCATGGAAGAAGTCTGGTGTGTGTACAGCATGGAGGGAGTCTGGTGTGTGTACAGCATGGAGGAGTCTGGTGTGTGTACAGCATGGAGGAGTCTGGTGTGTGTACAGCATGGAGGAGTCTGGTGTGTGTACAGCAGGGAGGGAGTCTGGTGTGTGTACAGCATGGAGGAGTCTGGTGTGTGTACAGCATGGAGGAGTCTGGTGTGTGTACAGCATGGAGGAGTCTGGTGTGTGTACAGCATGGAAGAAGTCTGGTGTGTGTACAGCATGGAGGAGTCTGGTGTGTGTACAGCATGGAGGAGTCTGGTGTGTGTACAGCAGGGAGGGAGTCTGGTGTGTGTACAGCATGGAGGGAGTCTGGTGTGTGTACAGCATGGAGGAGTCTGGTGTGTGTACAGCAGGGAGGAGTCTGGTGTGTGTACAGCAGGGAGGGAGTCTGGTGTGTGTACAGCATGGAGGAGTCTGGTGTGTGTACAGCATGGAGGGAGTCTGGTGTAAGTACAGCATGGAGGAGTCTGGTGTGTGTACAGCAGGGAGGGAGTCTGGTGTGTGTACAGCAGGGAGGGAGTCTGATGTGTGTACAGCATGGAGGGAGTCTGGTGTGTGTACAGCATGGAGGGAGTCTGGTGTGTGTACAGCATGGAGGAGTCTGGTGTGTGTACAGCAGGGAGGGAGTCTGGTGTGTGTACAGCAGGGAGGGATTCTGGTGTACACGGGAGTTTGGTGTGTGTACAGCATGGAGGGAATCTGTTGTATGTACAGCATGGAGGGAGTCTGGTGTGTGTACAGCATTAAGGGAGTCTGGTGTGTGTACAGCATGGAGGGAGCCTGGTGTGTGTACAACATGGAGGAAGTCAGGTGTGTGTACAGCATGGGGGGAGTCTGGTGTGTGTACAGCATGGAGGGAGTCTGGTGTGTGTACAGTATGGAGGGAGTTTGGTGTGTGTACAGCATGGAGGGAGTCTGGTGTACACGGGAGTCTGGTGTGTGTACAGCATGGAGGGAGTCTGCTGTGTGTACAGCATGCAGGGATTCTGGTGTGTGTACAGCATGGTGGTAGTCTGGTGTGTGTACAGCACGGAGGGAGTCTGGTATGTGTACAACACGGAGGGACTCTGATGTGTGTACAGCATGGAGAAAGTCTGGTGTGAGTACAGCATGGAGGAAGTCTGGTGTGTGTACAGCACGGAGGGAGTCTGGTATGTGTACAACACGGAGGGAGTCTGATGTGTGTACAGTATGGAGGGAGTCTGATGTGTGTACAGCATGAAGATAGTCTGGTGTACACGGGAGCCTGGTGTGTGTACAGCATGGAGGGAGTCTGGTGTGTGTACAGCATGGAGGGATTCTGGTGTGTGTACAGCATGGTTGGAGTCTGGTGTACACGGGAGTCCGGTGTGTGTACAGCATGGATGGTGTCTGGTGTGTGTACAGCATGCAGGGATTCTGGTGTGTGTACAGCATGGTGGGAGTCTGGTGTGAGTACAGCATGGAGGGAGTCTGATGTGTGTACAGCATGGTGGGAATCTGGTGTGTGTACAGCAGGGAGGGAGTCTGATGTGTGTACAGCATGGAGGGAGTCTGGTGTGTGTACAGCATGGAGGGAGTCTGGTGTGTGTACAGCATGGAGGAGTCTGGTGTGTGTACAGCATGGAAGAAGTCTGGTGTGTGTACAGCATGGAGGAGTCTGGTGTGTGTACAGCATGGAAGAAGTCTGGTGTGTGTACAGCATGGAGGGAGTCTGGTGTGTGTACAGCATGGAGGAGTCTGGTGTGTGTACAGCATGGAGGAGTCTGGTGTGTGTACAGCATGGAGGAGTCTGGTGTGTGTACAGCAGGGAGGGAGTCTGGTGTGTGTACAGCATGGAGGAGTCTGGTGTGTGTACAGCATGGAGGAGTCTGGTGTGTGTACAGCATGGAGGAGTCTGGTGTGTGTACAGCATGGAAGAAGTCTGGTGTGTGTACAGCATGGAGGAGTCTGGTGTGTGTACAGCATGGAGGAGTCTGGTGTGTGTACAGCAGGGAGGGAGTCTGGTGTGTGTACAGCATGGAGGGAGTCTGGTGTACACGGGAGTTTGGTGTGTGTACAGCATGGAGGGAATCTGTTGTATGTACAGCATGGAGGGAGTCTGGTGTACACGGGAGTCTGGTGTGTGATAGCATGGAGGGAGTCTGGTGTCTGTACAGCATGAAGGGAGTCTGGTGTGTGTACAGCATGGAGGGAGTCTGATGTGTGTACAGCATGGAGGGAGTCTGGTGTGTGTACAGCATGGAGGGAGTCTGGTGTGTGTACAGCATGGAGGGAGTTTGGTGTGTGTACAGCATGGAGGGAGTCTGGTGTACACGGGAGTCTGGTGTGTGTACAGCATGGAGGGAGTCTGCTCTGTGTACAGCATGCAGGGATTCTGGTGTGTGTACAGCATGGTGGGAGTCTGGTGTGTGTACAGCACGGAGGGAGTCTGGTATGTGTACAACACGGAGGGAGTCTGATGTGTGTACAGCATGGAGAAAGTCTAGTGTGTGTACAGCATGGAGGAAGTCTGGTGTGTGTACAGCATGGAGGGAGTCTGGTTTGTGTACAGCATGTAGGGAGTCTGGTGTGTGTACAGCATGGAGGGAGTCTGGTGTGTGTACAGCATGGAGGAAGTCTGGTGTGTGTACAGCATGGAAGAAGTCTGGTGTGTGTACAGCATAGAGGGAGTCTGGTGTGTGTACAGCATGGTGGGAGTCTGGTGTGTGTACAGCATGGAGGAAGTCTGGTGTGTGTACAGCATGGAAGAAGTCTGGTGTGTGTACAGCATGGAGGGAGTCTGGTGTGTGTACAGCATGGTGGGAGTCTGGTGTGAGTACAGCATGGAGGGAGTCTGGTGTGTGTACAGCATGGAGGAAGTCTGGTGTGAGTACAGCATGGAGGGATTCTGTTGTGTGTACAGCACGGAGGAAGTCTGGTGTGAGTACAGCATGGAGGAAGTCTGATGTGTGTACAGTATGGAAGAAGTCTGGTGTGTGTACAGCATGGAGGAAGTCTGATGTGTGTACAGTATGGAAGAAGTCTGGTGTGAGTACAGCATGGAGGGAGTCTGGTGTGTGTACAGTATGGAAGAAGTCTGGTGTGTGTACAGCATGGAAGAAGTCTGGTGTGAGTAAAGTACGGAAGAAGTCTGGTGTGTGTACAGTATGGAAGAAGTCTGGTGTGTGTACAGTATGGAAGAAGTCTGGTGTGTGTACAGCATGGAGGAAGTCTGGTGTGAGTACAGCATGGAAGAAGTCTGGTGTGTGTACAGCATGGAGGAAGTCTGGTGTGTGTACAGTATGGAAGAAGCCTGGTGTGTGTACAGCATGGAAGAAGTCTGGTGTGTGTACAGCATGGAAGAAGCCTGGTGTGTGTACAGTATGGAAGAAGTCTGGTGTGTGTACAGTATGGAGGAAGTCTGATGTGTGTACAGTATGGAAGAAGTCTGGTGTGTGTACAGTATGGAAGAAGTCTGGTGTGTGTACAGCATGGAAGAAGTCTGGTGTGAGTACAGCATGGAGGAAGTCTGGTGTGTGTACAGTATGGAAGAAGTCTGGTGTGTGTACAGTATGGAAGAAGTCTGGTGTGAGTACAGCATGGAGGAAGTCTGGTGTGAGTACAGCATGGAAGAAGTCTGGTGTGTGTACAGCATGGAGGAAGTCTGGTGTGAGTACAGCATGGAAGAAGTCTGGTGTGTGTACAGCATGGAGGAAGTCTGGTGTGTGTACAGCATGGAAGAAGTCTGGTGTGTGTACAGCATGGAGGAAGTCTGGTGTGAGTACAGCATGGAAGAAGTCTGGTGTGTGTACAGCATGGAGGAAGTCTGGTGTGTGTACAGCATGGAGGAAGTCTGGTGTGTGTACAGCATGGAAGAAGTCTGGTGTGTGTACAGCATGGAGGAAGTCTGGTGTGAGTACAGCATGGAAGAAGTCTGGTGTGTGTACAGCATGGAAGAAGTCTGGTGTGAGTACAGCATGGAAGAAGTCTGGTGTGTGTACAGTATGGAAGAAGTCTGGTGTGAGTACAGCATGGAAGAAGTCTGATGTGTGTACAGTATGGAAGAATTCTGGTGTGAGTACAGCATGGAGGAAGTCTGGTGTGTGTACAGTATGGAAGAAGTCTGGTGTGTGTACAGTATGGAAGAAGTCTGGTGTGTGTACAGCATGGAGGAAGTCTGGTGTGTGTACAGCATGGAAGAAGTCTGGTGTGTGTACAGCATGGAGGAAGTCTGGTGTGAGTACAGCATGGAAGAAGTCTGGTGTGTGTACAGTATGGAGGAAGTCTGGTGTGTGTACAGCATGGAAGAAGTCTGGTGTGTGTACAGCATGGAGGAAGTCTGGTGTGAGTACAGCATGGAAGAAGTCTGGTGTGTGTACAGCATGGAAGAAGTCTGGTGTGAGTACAGCATGGAAGAAGTCTGGTGTGTGTACAGCATGGAGGGAGTCTGGTGTGTGTACAGTATGGAAGAAGTCTGGTGTGTGTACAGCATGGAGGAAGTCTGGTGTGAGTACAGCATGGAAGAAGTCTGGTGTGTGTACAGCATGGAGGAAGTCTGGTGTGAGTACAGGATGGAAGAAGTCTGGTGTGTGTACAGCATGGAGGAAGTCTGGTGTGTGTACAGCATGGAAGAAGTCTGGTGTGTGTACAGCATGGAGGAAGTCTGATGTGTGTACAGTAATGAAGAAGTCTGGGGTGAGTACAGCATGGAGGAAGTCTGGTGTGTGTACAGCATGGAGAGAATCTGGTCTGTGTACAGCATCGAGGGAGTCTGTTGTGTGTACAGCAGGGAGGGAGTCTGCTGTGTGTACAGCATGGAGGGAGTCTGGTGTGTGTACAGCATGGAGGAAGTCTGTTGTGTGAAGAGCATGGAGGAAGTCTGGCGTGTGTACAGCACGGAGGGAGTCTGGTGTGTGTACAACACGGAGGGAGTCTGATGTGTGTACAGCATGGAGGGAGTCTGGTGTGTGTACAGCATGGTGGGAGTCTGGTGTGTGTACAGCATGGAGGGATTCTGGTGTGTGTACAGCATGGAGGGAGTTTGGTGTGTGTACAGCATGGAGGGAGTCTGGTGTGTGTACAGCACGGGGGGAGTCTGTTGTGTGTACAGCATGGAGGGAGTCTGGTGTTTTACAGCATGGAGGGGGTCTGGTATGTGTACAGCAGGAAGGGAGTCTAGTGTACATGGGAGTTTGGTGTGTGTACAGCATGGAGGGAGTCTGTTGTGTGTACAGCATGGAGGAAGTCTGGGGTGTGTACAGCATGGAGGGAGTCTGGTGTGTGTACAGCATTAAGGGAGTCTGGTGTGTGTACAGCATGGAGGGAGCCTGGTGTGTGTACAACATGGAGGAAGTCAGGTGTGTGTACAGCATGGGGGGAGTCTGGTGTGTGTACAGTATGGAAGAAGTCTGGTGTGAGTACAGCATGGAGGGAGTCTGGTGTGAGTACAGCATGGAGGGAGTCTGGTGTGTGTACAGTATGGAAGAAGTCTGGTGTGAGTACAGCATGGAGGAAGTCTGATGTGTGTACAGTAATGAAGAAGTCTGGTGTGAGTACAGCATGGAGGAAGTCTGGTGTGTGTACAGCATGGAGAGAATCTGGTCTGTGTACAGCATCGAGGGAGTCTGTTGTGTGTACAGCAGGGAGGGAGTCTGCTGTGTGTACAGCATGGAGGGAGTCTGGTGTGTGTACAGCATGGAGGAAGTCTGTTGTGTGAAGAGCATGGAGGAAGTCTGGTGTGTGTACAGCACGGAGGGAGACTGGTGTGTGTACAACACGGAGGGAGTCTCATGTGTGTACAGCATGGAGGGAGTCTGGTGTGTGTACAGCATGGTGGGAGTCTGGTGTGTGTACAGCATGGAGGGATTCTGGTGTGTGTACAGTATGGAGGAAGTCTTGTGTGTGAACAGCATGGAAGAAGTCTGGTGTGTGTACAGTATGGAAGAAGTCTGGTGTGAGTACAGTATGGAGGAAATCTGGTGTGAGTACAGCATGGAAGAAGTCTGGTGTGTGTACAGCATGGAGGGAGTCTGGTGTGTGTACAGCATGGAGGAAGTCTGGTGTGTGTACAGCATGGAAGAAGTCTGGTGTGAGTACAGCATGGAGGAAGTCTGGTGTGTGTAGAGTATGGAAGAAGTCTGGTGTGTGTACAGCATGGAGGAAGTCTGGTGTGTGTACAGTATGGAAGAAGTCTGGTGTGAGTACAGCATGGAAGAAGTCTGGTGTGTGTACAGCATGGAGGAAGTCTGGTGTGAGTACAGCATGGAAGAAGTCTGGTGTGTGTACAGCATGGAAGAAGTCTGGTGTGAGTACAGCATGGAAGAAGTCTGGTGTGTGTACAGCATGGAGGGAGTCTGGTGTGAGTACAGCATGGAGGAAGTCTGGTGTGAGTACAGCATGGAAGAAGTCTGGTGTGTGTACAGTATGGAAGAAGTCTGGTGTGAGTACAGCATGGAGGGAGTCTGGTGTGAGTACAGCATGGAGGGAGTCTGGTGTGTGTACAGTAATGAAGAAGTCTGGTGTGAGTACAGCATGGAGGAAGTCTGGTGTGTGTACAGCATGGAGAGAATCTGGTCTGTGTACAGCATCGAGGGAGTCTGTTGTGTGTACAGCATGGTGGGAGTCTGGTGTGTGTACAGCATGGAGGGATTCTGGTGTGTGTACAGCATGGAGGGAGTTTGGTGTGTGTACAGCATGGAGGGAGTCTGGTGTGTGTACAGCACGGAGGGAGTCTGGTGTGTGATAGCATGGAGGGAGTCTGGTGTGTGTACAGCATGGAGGGAGTCTGGTGTGTGTACAGCATGGAGGGAGTCTGGTGTTTTACAGCATGGAGGGGGTCTGGTGTGTGTACAGCATGGAGGGAGTCTGGTGTGTGTACAGCATGGAGGGAGTTTGGTGTGTGTACAGCATGGAGGGAGTCTGGTGTACACGGGAGTCTGGTGTGTGTACAGCATGGAGGGAGTCTGGTGTACACGGGAGTCTGGTGTGTGTACAGCATGGAGGGAGTCTGCTGTGTGTACAGCATGCAGGGATTCTGGTGTGTGTACAGCATGGTGGGAGTCTGGTGTGTGTACAGCACGGAGGGAGTCTGGTATGTGTACAACACGGAGGGAGTCTGATGTGTGTACAGCATGGAGAAAGTCTAGTGTGTGTACAGCATGGAGGAAGTCTGGTGTGTGTACAGCACGGAGGGAGTCTGGTATGTGTACAACACGGAGGGAGTCTGATGTGTGTACAGTATGGAGAGAGTCTGATGTGTGTACAGCATGAAGATAGTCTGGTGTACACGGGAGTCTGGTGTGTGTGCAGCATGGAGGGAGTCTGGTGTGTGTACAGCATGGAGGGATTCTGGTGTGTGTACAGCATGGAGGGAGTCTGGTGTGTGTACAGCATGGTGGGAGTCTGATGTGTGTACAGTATGGTGGGGTTCTGTTGTGTGTACAGCATGGAGGAAGTCTGGTGTGTGTACAGCACGGAGGGAGTCTGGTATTTGTACAACATGGAGGGAGTCTGGTGTGTGTACAGTATGGTGGGGTTCTGTTGTGTGTACAGCATGGAGGAAGTCTGGTGTGTGTACAGCACGGAGGGAGTCTGGTATGTGTACAACACGGAGGGAGTCTGATGTGTGTACAGTATGGAGGGAGTCTGGTGTGTGTACAGCATGGAGGGAGTCTGGTGTGTGTACAGCATGGAGGGAGTTTGGTGTGTTTACAGCATGGAGGGAGTCTGGTGTACACGGGAGTCTGGTGTGTGTACAGCAGGGAGTCTGATGTGTGTACAGCATGCAGGGATTCTGGTGTGTGTACAGCATGGTGGGAGTCTGGTGTGAGTACAGCATGGAGGGAGTCTGATGTGTGTACAGCATGGTGGGAGTCTGGTGTGTGTACAGCATGGTGGGAGTCTGGTGTGAGTACAGCATGGAGGAAGTCTGGTGTGAGTACAGCATGGAGGAAGTCTGGTGTGAGTACAGCATGGAGGAAGTCTGGTGTGTGTACAGCATGGTGGGATTCTGGTGTGTGTACAGCACGGAGGAAGTCTGGTGTGTGTACAACACGGAGGGAGTCTGGTGTGTGTACAGTATGGAGGGAGTCTGGTGTGTGTACAGCATGGAGGGAGTCTGGTGTGTGTACAGCATGGTGGGATTCTGTTGTGTGTACAGCATGGAGGAAGTCTGGTGTGAGTACAGCACGGAGGGAGTCTGGTATGTGTACAACACGGAGGGAGTCTGGTGTGTGTACAGTATGGAGGGAGTCTGGTGTGTGTACAGCATGGAGGGAGTCTGGTGTGTGTACAGCATGGAGGGAGCCTGTTGTGTGTACAGTAGGAGGGAGTCTGGTGTGTGTACAGCATGGAGGGAGTCTGGTGTGTGTACAGCATGGGAGTCTGTTGTGTGTACAGCATGGAGGGAGTTTGGTGTACACGGGAGTCTGGTGTGTGATAGCATGGAGGGAGTCTGGTGTGTGTACAGCATGGAGGGAGTCTGGTGTGTGTACAGCATGGAGGGAGTTTGGTGTATGTACAGATTGGAGGGAGTCTGGTGTGTGTACAGCATTGAGGGAGTCTGGTGTGTGTACAGCATGGAGGGAGTTTGGTGTATGTACAGATTGGAGGGAGTCTGGTGTGTGTACAGCATGGAGGGAGTCTGGTGTGTGTACAGCATGGAGGAAGTCTGGTATGTGTACAGCATGGAGGGAGTCTGGTGTGTGTACAGCATGGAGGGAGTCTGATGTGTGTACAGCATGGAGGGAGTCTGGTGTGTGTACAGCATGGAGGGAGTCTGGTGTGTGTACAGCATGGAGGAAGTCTGGTGTGAGTACAGCATGGAGGGAGTTTGGTATGTGTACAGCATGGAGGGAGTCTGATGTGTGTACAGCATGCAGGGAGTCTGGTGTGTGTACAGGATGGAGGGAGTCTGGCGTGTGTACAGCATGGAGGGAGTCTGATATGTGTATAGCATGGAGGGAGTCTGATGTGTGTAGAGCATGGAGGGAGTCTGGTGTACACGGTAGTCTGGTGTGTGTACAGCATGGAGGGAGTTTGGTGTGTGTACAGCATGGAGGGAGTCTGATGTGTGTACAGCATGGAGGGAGTCTGGTCTACACGGGAGTCTGTTGTGTGTACAGCATGGAGGGAGTTTGGTATGTGTACAGCATGGAGGGAGTCTGATGTGTGTACAGCATGCAGGGAGTCTGGTGTGTGTACAGGATGGAGGGAGTCTGGCGTGTGTACAGCATGGAGGGAGTCTGATATGTGTATAGCATGGAGGGGGTCTGGTGTGTGTACAGCACGGAGGGAGCCTGGTGTGTGTACAGCATGGAGGGAGTCTTATGTGGTGCGAGGAGTAAGAGGTGTTTCATGTGAATTTGGCGTGTGTACAATGAGGGGAGGGATGAAGGTACTGGTCTGTGTTGAACATGTAGAATTGAGCTGAAAGGCAGACAGGGCATAGTAGTGGTTGTAGTATGCTGAAAGGCCTTGATATTAACCTGGCAGGAGCTGAGAGTACGGCTCAGTCTTAAAGCTCAGTCTCTGCCACTCACGTGTCCGACAAGCCGTATGCCAAGTCCAGCATATCAAGCTCCTCATCAGTGGGTTTCTCTGGCAGCTTGTCGTAATCTGCTTTCTTAAAGATGAGGTGACAGGTTGAGCACGCCAGGGTTCCCTCACAGGCACCTGCAGCACAAGAACACATGCATGATCAGGGCTAGCAACTCACATGCAGAGCTACCAGCCTCATCAGGACTGTCATCTACTTAGAGGACTGTCATCTACTAAGACATTGCGAACATGCCATTTATTTCAGTGATTACTGGTACATTGTTAAAGTGAGATCAAATACAGTTGGGTTTTTTAATGATCATTACACCATGTACACAGTCACATTTGATTGATACCCATGATGAGTCGACAACCATGATATCTGGAAGCTTAACGTTCCTCATGTAAGCTACAGGATTATTGCCTGACTTGTTCTTATGAGATGAGCAAACAAAAATTCCATGAAATTACAAATCCATTGCTACTTAAATTAAGACAAATGAACTGCAAAAGCCACTAACCAAAGCCATCAATGTCAATATCATTCTCTATAATAACATCCAAGAGATTGTCACCAACTTTAGCCTGGGTTTGGATGCGATTTCCTTCTCTCCCAATGAAGTTTATGGTAACTCTGGAATGATAAGATGATTGGAATAAACCACATGCTGCTCTACCTTTAAGCTCTACTTCATTTTCAATTGCAACAGTTAACAGTGACCTGCATGCCAACACACAGAAGCCTGGATCCAGCCTGTCACCATCCCTGTCTAGAAAACATAGTCAATCTGAAACAGTCAAACACTACAGTTTTCACCTGACCCTTGGAAGTGAATGAACCCTCACAACATTCTCAGGCACTTAAATCAACTCTTGCAAGTAAACTGTTAAAACCTATCAACTTGTTTGTTTTCATTGGGGGTAACAGCTGTCCATGCCAAACTTGAAGTTGGTAGGTACAAAGTACCATTTTCTTGCTAGCCAGTGAAAAATGTGATTTTCCCCAAAGTACATAAAGCATGACTTATACAAGTTTGTTCCCCTTTTAATAAATATTTTGAACGAAATCAAATTATATCATGCAACAAAGGGTTTCCAGACCATAATCCTTATGGTATCTATAAACGACACTCAATAGAAAGGTCTATATTTTTTATATCAGCCTGGCAGTGATGATACCAGGAGTTCGTGAAAAGGTGAGTGTATCTTGCCCTACTGGTGGCACCCATCACAAACACATTCAAAGGCAATTCTGAACCCAAAGTCAACTTTCCATCCATGTGAAGTCATCCCTCTTGTCATTCTGTCATGTGGATAGTTTTTTGTCACTCTGAAGTTTTATGCATAGATTTGAATGTCAAACAATGTTTTCAGGTTACTATTCCGGCCTCAACGTTGCAACAAAGTGGGTCACCATGGAGATAAAAAAAATTTCAGCAGTCACCAATTGACTACTTTGAAAAATTAAGCCAGCAAACTGATATTACTAACTGCATAATAATAGAGACAAAAATACAATACATTAATACATACAGTGTCCAACACAGGCCACGCGATTGTGCGATTCACACTAAACAAAATCAAATCGCCCCTCATAAAAAAATCAAAGCGCGATCTGTCGCGCACAGTAATTTCTTGTACAGTCACTTACTTTATCAGCTGTTTATCCCTACCTTTAGATTCAATACTCACTAAATCTTTAATCAATTAACGAAGAAAGACAGTTCACAGCAAACATTGTAAACAACTGTCGAAGACCGATCGATAACAACGGGAAGTTCGAACACGAGTGATGTCCCTTGGGTTGCTGAATAAATTATCGATAGGATTGGCATAGGAAACGAAATTTGATTTACTTTAGTAGAAAACGTATCAAAATTTTGATCAAAATTATGTTGTATTTTGTTGTTTAGCAATCAAAAACCTTTGACAAGATGTTTAAAGACAATAAATATTCTATCTTGAATAGTTCTGAAAATATTTTTGAGCATTTTAGTTCGTTTTAGTTTCGTTTCTGAAATCACACAATATGAATCGCCGACTGTCATAGCAGACGATCTTTTCAATAGTGAATGACCATGTCGCGCAAAAACAAAAGAATTACAGACTTTTTTAATCAAAATAGAAAAAAGCACAAAGCACTGTTATTCATTTCAGTTCTTTATTCTGATCTGTTACACTTTTATATGATGATGTTCCCATGGTTCCAGTACACAATACAAAATAAGACATTTTTGAAGAAAGCAATTATCCCCCCTACTTTTTCAAAATCCCTCCTATTTGCTACATGCTGGGGGGACAAGTCCCCCCTTTATTTTCAATTCTGGGTTGGACACTGTACATACTGATCAACTAAACAAAAATTTCATTGTAAAAAATCGAAAAAGCAACATGTGAATTGTGAGGTACAATTTAATCAATAATATTGTCACGTATTTACAACAATGTAATTAACAGTTGCACCAAAGGAAGGAATCGGTATTGATGCATTTAGGCAGATTAGATATGCTTTACAGTATTATACATTACTGATTATAATCTTGAAGGTTGGCTCTAAATGTTTCACTCGGCTTCTTGAATTTCACATTGACCAGTCCTGTCAAAGGAGAATGAGAGAGTGAGGAAATCCCAGTAAAATGCAGCCATAGAAAATTGTAGAATTTTCCTTTTCGGAATATTCTATAAGTAATACGTTACCACTGTTATACCGAGGCTGTTGTCTCCCACAACTGCTGCTATAGCGAAATCTACCACAGAGATCTCAACTACCTCATGCAGCACTTGCGTAGCCACCTAGCTGCCATGTGACACCCTTCACTCTTGTCTCTTGCGAGAGCAAGTGCTCGGGAACCAGACGGGCGGGCAGCAGCCCAGTGGTAACGTATTACTTATAGAATATTCCGAATAGGACCCCAGGGATCTTGTTATTAAACAGGGTCCGAGCAGACCAAGGCTGCGAAAGGAGCACCTCCTGATTAGCAGCGTCCAACCCTGAGGCAACCAGATACGACTGGCGCCGGAGAAAATGGCACGTGCTGGAAATAAAGGCTGAAGCCCCGCCAACGTACTCCAGGGAAGCATTTAAACCGATCAGGCAGTTATAAATGCGCTAGTCTCGGTCCGTGGGAGAACCTTAGACCAGACTGGCCGCTGCAGCCAGGTATGTGTCTCCGTGAGACATTGCAAGCATGGAGTGTCAAGCGAGGGTGTCCAGCTGCTGCAAGGTACCTTGTGGTACCATGGCAGCCTGTGGGGCACGGACACCCAAACGCTCAACATGGGCTTCCGCGGTAGGACCAGCCTCGGGAAAGGCAAGATCTCCAAAAGCATCTTTCCGCAAGGGCTCTGATGGAGCAGTTGCTGTGTAGAGCCATCGAAGAAGCAACCACCCTGATCGCGTGAGGACTGTTGGCCTTTTAGGGATCCAGGCCAGCGGCCACATAAGCTTGAAGGATGATGGTGCATAAACATAAGAAGATGGTGTTGCGACAAACTTCCATTGTGGATGTCTTGGAGAAAGGGATGAAAAGCATTTTCCAGGCACAACACTGGGTCTTAGAGCATTGGATAAAAACCCTCAGAGCCCTGATCTGGTACTGAAGGAGTTCGTTCTCATCTTCAACCCACACAACTGAGGAAAGAGGTGGGATGGTGAATGACCGGTCAGGCTGTCCTGGGAGTTGCTTCTTGGGAATGAAGCACAGCCCAAGGTGAACGGCTCCTTTCGCCTGAGATATGTATGTATCAGTAGGCTTGGCCACTCTGGCAGTTCCAGTCGATCACTTTCTGCAAGATCTCTTAGGTCCACAAACCATCCTCTCACCAGCCACCAAAATCAGAGAGAGGCTCTTAGTTGCCCTGATCTTCTGCATCACCTTGGGAAGAAGTACGGGAGGTGGAAAAGCATATTCTTTAACTTTAATATCATAAATTTAAGATAGTGCAAAGCTTATCCCACAGTTGGTGGTGGGGGTCTGTGGTTGCAATGCTAGTCTGTCGAGAACCTGGGACTGATGATATCATGGATTCACTAATCCTGAATCACCTCCCACATCCTTACTTAACATGCAAAGCTACACTCAGGTCAAGTACCTGTGCAGTTTTCAATGTGGCGCCCAGAGGATTGGAACTTCCAGTAATATTGTACATCAATAAGAGCCCAACAATCACTTTAGAAAACTATTGTGACACAAGCGATATATCATGTATAACACTCTGCCGGAAATTTTAATGAAGATCTCAATGCTTAATGCATGTAATGTGAAAGCATTGACGATTGTTGTTGCTGTTTCAAGTTGTAGCGTTCATCAACAAGAGCCAAACAATCCCTCAGAGTATTATCTGTTCATGACACCATGAGCCAAAGACAAAATGTCGGGCATTCTTCAAGTCCACTTCTTGCTGCATGCATGCGGCATAGGGCAACTGCAGCGCTAACACTGGTGGTCGAAACTGGTGACTGCATTCCACATCTTCCACTACCAAATCATGTAGATACTGTAAATCTGAAAAGTCTTGCGCAAAAAATTACTGTGAGTGGCTAACAATAGCCTTAGCTGTGTCTGGAAAGTATTGTGAAAAAACAGACTGGTTGGCATATGTCTGGATTGCTGGGTATTATGTCAACAACTTGAAGAGGATGGCAGATAAGTGACACTAAGACTATTGACACTGAGTGACAATGTGGAATTAGGGAAACACAGGATGTAAGGGATTATTTCTTTAATCATGTACTGGATGCTTTGACAATGTGTGGAAGTGAATTCAAGAAATATGTCTTTTGTTTGTTGTTGGTCTGCAAAAATAACCGTGACATGAAACTATGGTGAGGTTGTGTTGCTTGCACTTTTCTTAGTACCCTCCTGCTCGCAAAACTTTCCAGATTTACAGTAGTAATTAACAAATGTACTGTCTGCATGTCCATATGCCTGTAAGAAGGTTGCCCTTAACCAAAGCCACCATAGAAATTTTAGTCTGGCTGTCAGGCGTGGAGGAAACATCAAACAAATCTTATCATTGCTAATAATCACATGATAATTCAAAGAATATTTCCTTAAAGAGGTGGCATGAGGTTACAAATCCGGTGAAGTTAGGCAATGTCGGTTGTGGAAAATAGTTGGATGGGTGACCTCATTTGGCAGCTTTACTCTAGGGCTTCAGTCCTGGACCACAATGAAGCACATGTAGCACATGTGGTGTCGTCTTAGGCAAGATGTTCAAAATATGCCTCTGTTCACTGAGCAGTAAAATCAGGTACCCGGTAGGATGAAATGGTATTGTGACTAATAACAGTCTTGGGTTGTATACTCTTAGCGCTTTGATCATGCATCTTGTGCTTGGAGGCTAGCGCAATATAAATACACACATTATTAGCATTATTACTACATCATGACAAATTCCTGCATTTTGGCTGTGGTCACATTTCAAAATCACTGTCAACTATCCATAATACTTATTAATTAGTTATGCCACTTATTTAAAAAGTGAACCGCCATCAACATGATTAACACATGCTGAATTAGTAAAATCTAAATATTTTTACATTTGTATACATATCCTGCATTACTGCTTAATGCATTCACTGCTCACCTTACGA